>NC_045957.1:77347179-77947179 GCF_010909765.2 Amblyraja radiata
GCTAGTAAGACTTAGATTGTCTTAAACATTTTCATGGCTTCTTGAGAACTGTTAAAGTTGTAATGGTCTGGGCAAGTTGAGACTACTCCATCATATGCCTGATGTATTGGTGTTGAAGAAAATGAACATCTAAAGTGTTCCAATTTTGACCCAAAGAGAAAACATTGAAATATTTGAAATGGGGAAATATTTCTAAATCAGGATCTTACTATTTGTGGCATTCCCATTCATCTGTTACACATGCCTTCAATGTGGACATGTCCAAAAATTCATCATTTTTTTTCTAGCTGTGTGCTGACTTTATTAATAAGAGTTATGAGAGAGGCCAAGTACATTTGGAAGTTACCAACGACTGAGCGCAGATGATGTGTTCTGAACATCCTTCCCATTAGCAGGAATAATCTTCTCATTTTAACATTAAAAGAATATTGTGATTGATTCAAAATGTATTTAAAACCATTGTACTCTTTGGGTATTATTTTGAGGTACCTATTAAAGTCATGGAGTCATAGAGTAACACAGTGTGGAAACAGGCCCTTCGGCCCAACTTGCCCACACCGGCCAACAAGTCCCAGCTACACTAGTCCCATCTGCCAGCATTTGATGCAACATACCTCCAAACCTGTCCTTTCCATGTATCTGTCTAACTGTTTCTTAAATGCGTCAACTACCTACTCTGGCAGCTTGTTCCATATGCCCATCACCCTTTGTGTGAAAAAGTTACCCATCAGATTCCTATTAAATATTTTCCCCGTCACCTTAAACCTATGTCCTCTGGTCCTCGATTCACCTACTCTGGGCAAGAGACTGTGCATCTACCCGATCTATTCCTCTCATTATATTATACACCTCTATAAGATCACCCCTCATCCTCCTGCCCTCCAAGGAATAGAGTCCCAGCCTACACAACCTTTGCCTACAGCTCAGACCCTCTTGTCCTGTCAACATCCTCGTAAATATTTCCAGTTTGACAACATGCGTTTGACAACGGTGCCCAGAACTAAACACAATACTCTAAATGTGGCCTCACCAACGTCTTATAAAACTGCAACATGACCTCAATAATCCAGCTGCTGATGGACAATGTACCAAAAGCTTTTTTGACCCACCAATCTACCTGTAATTCCACATTCAAGATTCAAGATTCAAGAAGTTTATTGCCATGTCAACAAGTTGATAGGAATGTGTCTTGGTTCGCTCTCAGACAGATACAATACAATACAATACAACCACCACATACACCACAATAAATAATACAGACAATACCGTACGAAGGACAATATATACAGGAAGGACAGTACCCAGCAGCGTCATGTTAAGCGTAAGTGCAAGTGCAAAAGAAAGTGCAAAGTGATTAGTGCAAATTCAAATATCTGATGGCTTGGAGGTAGGTGCTGTCTCTGAAGCGAGATGTTTTACTTTTAATGCTTCTATATCTCCTTCCTGATGGGAGGAGATTAAAGAGGTAATGTGCCGGGTGAAAGTGGTCTGCTATGATTTTTTTTGGCCTTTCTGGTGAGTCTTGTTGAGTAAAGTGATGTCACTGAGGGAAGTCTGCTGCAACCGATGATCTTAGAAGCTCGGCGCACTATTCTCTCCAGCCGAATCTTATCCTGCGAGGTTGTGTGACCATACCAGACAAGCATGGAGAATGTGAGTATGCTTTCTATGGTAGACCTATAGAAGTGGGTCATGGCTGGTCGACTGACCCTGAATTTTTTGAGCTGCCGCAGGAAGTAGAGTCGCTGGTGGCACTTACTGATTATGAGACTGGTGTTGAGCTCCCATGATAGGGATTGATGTATGGTGGTCCCGAGGAACTTAAAGGAGGTGACCCTCTCAACCACCTCTCCATTGATGAAGAGAGGGAGGAGGGGGGTGGCCTTATTTCTGAAATCAACAACCAGCTCCTTAGTTTTTGAGATGTTAAGTATGAGGTTGTTGTTCTCACACCACCTTACTAGCTCCTCTACTTCACTACGGTAAACAGTTTCGATGTTATTGGTAATAAGACCTACCACAGATGTGTCATCTGCAAACTTAAATAACAAGACAGAGTCAGAGTGTGAACAGCAAAAATGTGTGTATACAGAGTACAGAAAGGGTGATAAAACGCAACCCTGGGGGGCGCCGATGTTCAGGAACCTAGCCAGTGAGACATGGTTACCAATTTTTACCACCTGTTTTCTGTCACATAGAAAGCTATAGATCCATTTACATAGAGATGGGTTTGCCCCCAGTTCCTGTAAAGTGTGTATCAACTTTACAGGAACGATGGTATTGAATGCGGAGCTAAAATCCACAAAAAGAATGCGAGCATATGTGGATCTGGATTCCAGATGTTGGAGGATGGAGTGCACACAGGGAACTATGCATCTGCATTCCTAGATCCCTCTGCTCCACAACACTACCCAGAACACTACCATGCCCATGTTAGAATTCACAAATTGTTAATTTAAAATTCTCTACCTGTTTATTTGAAATTGGTTAACGTTGGTATTCTTGTGGGAAAGAAGGTTTATGTTAGTTTACTGAACACATGCTAAAATTAGTGCTAAGCTGAAACGACGCAGAGGAGCTGACATCCTCCCGATGCGGGAGCTGATCGCCCCGACGCGGATGGCCCAAATGCCGCTGGCTAGGGAAGTCAACGGATGGCTCGAGGCCCCGACCGCGGGAGAATAAAGAAGTGAAGAGATTGAACTTTTTTTTTGCCTTCCATCACAGTGAGGAATGTGGAGGAGTCACTGTGGTGGATGTTTATGTGAAAATGTATTTTGGGTGTTCCGTTGCTTTTTATTTGTATGACTGATTTGGCAAATTAAATTCCTCGTATGTTACATATAAACATAGAAACGTAGAAAATAGGTGCAGGAGGAGGCCATTCGGCCCATCGAGCCAGCACCACCATTCATTGTGATCATGGCTGATCGTCCCCTATCAATAACCCATGCCTGCCTTCTCCCCATATCCCTTGACTCCACTAGCCCCTAGAGCTCTATCTAACTCTCTCTTAAATCCATCCAGTGACTTGGTCTCCACTGCCCTCTGTGGCAAGGAATTCCATAAATTCACAACACCCTGTGTGAAAAAGTTTTTTTCTCACCTGTCTTAAATGACCTCCCCTTTATTCTAAGACTGTGGCCCCTGGTTCTGGACACGCCCAACATTGGGAACATTTTTCCTGCATCTAGCTTGTCCAGTCGTTTTATAATTTTATGTTTCTTTTTTTTTTTTTTTTTTTTAATATATTTTTTTAATTAGAAGTACAGTAAATTACAGTAATACACATCACATATATCTTATTACATTTGTTGTACCACTTCGTTTTTTGAGCTTTAAAAAAAGGTAGAAATAAAAGAAGTAAGGAAAGTGAGCAAGAATCGTGAAGGTGCAGGAAAGTGTTGAGAGAAGAAAGCCCCTTAGGGAAGAAGTTAAAGAAGAAAGTAAATAAAGAAAATAGACCCTAGAAAGAAAAGAAAAAAAAGGAAAAACAATCGCTCTATTATAACACAAACCTCCGCAAAAAAGGATATACCAACCGTGTTTTTTGTTTTTGTTTTTTTTATTTTATACCCCCCGTTACCAGATCCTGGTACCATTTATATTTTAAATTACTATTGCACCTTATGCTTGTAATAGTTCCATAAATGCAGACCACGTCTTTTGGAAGTGGTCTGCTTTGCCTGCTAGGAGGAGTCTCATCTCTTCCGGGTGTAGTGTTTCGAACATGTTTGAAATCCACATTTTTATTGTTGGTATTGTAGCATTTTTCCAAAATTTGAGTATAAGCTTTTTTCCCATTATTAGCCCGTAATTAAGTAAGTTCTTTTGAAACACGTTTAATTCGGGGTTACCTTCCGATATTCCAAAAATGATCCATTCTGCTTTTGGTACAAGTTTTATTTTAATTAATTTTGTGAAGATTTCAAATATTTCGTTCCAGAATTTTTGGATTTTTATACAAAAACAAAAGAGTGCGCTATGGTAGCTTCTTGTGACTGACATTTATCACAAATGGGTGAGACATTGGGGAAAAGTTTATTTATTTTAGTTTTTGAATAATATAGTCTATGTAATGTTTTAAATTGAATTAGAGTATGTCGTACATTGATCGTACATAATAAAATTTTAACACTGAAATTTAAGCTAAATAAATTATTGGCAGAGAATGTTATAAGATTATTCCAAATTACAAAACAAGAACATTTCGAATTTGGGGATAAACCCCATAAACTTTTAGCACGCCAATTGAAAAAACGGGAAAAAGATCATGCAATTTTAAAGATTAAATCAGATAGAGGGGAATTATTAACACTACCTAATGATATCAATAAAAGATTTGCTCAATTGTACAAGAATTTATACACATCGAAAACGCTAATAGACAATAATAAAGTTTCAGAATTTTTGGACAATTGTAACCTTCCAAAACTAGAACTGAAGGAACAAGAGGAACTGGGAGCACAAATTACATCTAAGGAAATAGAAGACACAATAAACACACTTAAGAATGGAAAAACACCAGGACCAGACGGATTCAGTAATGAATTTTATAAATTTTTTACGACATAGTTACACCACGTCTACAGAAAATGTATACATACGCTTTTAAAGTACAAATCTTACCTGAAACACTAGCAGAATCAACGATCACATTAATACTTAAAAAAGATAAAGATATAGAAGAACCAGGCTCATATAGAGCTATTGCTTGGTTAAATACGGATTTTATATGCTTCTATAAGAACCCCCTCATCCTTCTAAACTCCAGTGAATACAAGCCTAGTCCTTTCAATCTTTCCTCATATGACAGTCCCGCCATCCCAGGGATCTATCTCGTGAACCTACGCTGCACTGCCTTAATCACAAGGATGTCCTTCCTCAAATTAGGAGACCAAAACTGTACACAATACTCCAGATGTGGTCTCACCAGAGCCCTATACAACTGTAGAAGAACCTCTTTACGCCTATACTGAAATCCTCTTGTTATGAAGGCCAACATTCCATTAGCTTTCTTCACTGCCTGCTTTACCTGTAAGACAACTTTCAGTGACCGGTGTACAAGGATGCCCAGGTCTCGCTGCACCTCCCCCTTACCTAACCTAACCCCATTGAGATAATAATCTGCCCCCTTGTTTTTGCCGCCAAAGTGGATAACCTCACATTTATCTATATTATACTGCATCTGCCACGCATCTGCCCACTCACTCAACTTGTCCAGGTCACCCAGCAACCTCGTAACATCCTCTTCATAGTTCACACTGCCACCCAGCTTTGTATCATCCGCAAACTTGCTAGTGTTGCTCCTAATTCCCTCTTCCAAATGATTAATATATATGGTAAACAGTTGCGGCCCCAACACCGAGCCTTGCGACACTCCGCTCACCACTGCCTGCCATTCTGAAAAGGACCCGTTCACTCCTACTATTTGCTTCCGGTCTGCCAACCAATTTTCTATCCATGTCAACACCCTACCCCCAATACCATATGCTCTAATTTTAATCACCAGTCTCCCATGCGGGACCTTATCAAAGGCTTTCTGAAAGTCTAGATACACTACATCCACTGGCACCCCTTCATCCATTTACTTGTCATATCCTCAAAAAATTCCAGAAGATTAGTCAAGCATCGTTTTCCTTTCGTATATCTATGTTGACTTGGACTAATCCTTTTACTACTATCCAAATGCCCCATTATTACCTCTTTATTAATTGACTCCAGCATCTTTCTCACCAGCGAAGTCAGGCTAACTGGTCTGTAATTCCCCGTTTTCACTCTCGCTCCTTTCTTGAAAAATGGGATAACATTAGCTATCCTCCAATCCACAGGAACTGATCCTGAATCTATTGAACATTGGAAAATGATCACCAATGCGTCCACTATTTCTAGAGCCACCTCCCTGAGGACCCTGGGATGCAGACCATCAGGCCCAGGGGATTTATCATCCTTCAGTCCCATTAGCCTACCCAATACTATTTCTCGCCTAATGAAAATTTCTTACAGTTCCTCTACCCCCTTAGATCATCTGTCCTCCAGTACATCTGGGAGATTGTTTGTGTCTTCCTTAGTGAAGACAGATCCGAAGTACCTATTCAACTCTTCAGCCATTTCCTTGTTGCCCATAATAATTTCTCCCGTGTCTGCCTTCAAGGGACCCACATTTGACTTTGCTACTCTTTTTCCCTTAACATATCCAAAGAAGCTTTTAGTGTCCTTCTTTATATTAATGGCCAGCTTCCCTTCGTACTTCATCTTTTCAGCCCGTATTGCCCATTTTGTTTCCTTCTGTTGTCCTATGAAAGTTTCCCAATCCTCTGGCTTCCGGCTACTCTATGCTGTGTTATACATCTTTTCTTTTCTTTTTATTCTATCCCTAACTTCTCTTGTCAGCCACGGTTGCCTCCTGCTCCCTTAGAATCTTTCTTCCTTTTTGGAATGAAATGACCCTGCGTCTTCCGGATTATGCCCAGAAATTCCTGCCGTTGCTTTTCCACCGTCATTCCTGCTAGGATCCCTATCCAGTCTACCTTGGCCAGCTCCCCTCTCATGCCTTCATAGTCCCCTTTGTTCAACTGCATCACTGGGGTGGAAGATTGCAACCCTGTTTCGACTAATGCAATCAACACGACGTGCACAAACGGAGGATCAAATAGAACAAGTTGTCCAACAACTTTAGGCTGTGCATGCCACACGAAAGAAGAAGAAGTACTGCATCATTGCCACTTCCGATTTAACGTTCTCCTTCTCAAATTGCAGATTGAAAATAATCATATTATGATCACTACCTCCAAGCAGTTCCTTTACCTCGAGTTCTCTTATCATATCTGGTTCATTGGACAACACTAAATCCAGAATTGCCTTTTCTCTGGTCGGCTCCATTACAAGCTGCTCTGAGAATCCATCTCGGAGGCATTCTACAAACTCTCTTTCTTGGGGTCCTGAACCAACCTGATTTTCCCAGTATACCTTCATATTGAAATCCCCCATCACCACAGTGGCATTACCTTTGTTACATGCCAGTTTTAACTCATTCTGCAACTTACACCCTACATCCGGGCTACTAATTGGGGGTCTGTAGATAACACCAATTAGTGTCTTCTTGCCTTTACAATTCCTCAACTCAATCCACAGTGACTCTACCTTGTCAGTCCCTATGTCTTCCCTTGCAAGGGACTGAATTCCATCCCTCACCAGCAGAGCTACCCCCCCCCCCCCTCTGCTCGCCTGCCTGTCATTTCTATAGGATGTATAACCCTGAATATTAAGTTCCCAGGCCCGATCCTCCTGCAGCCACGTCTCAGTAATCCCCACAATGTCATATCTACCAACCTCTAACTGAGCCTCAAGCTCATCTACTTTACTTCCTATACTTCGCGCATTCATATACAATACTTTTAATTCCTTACGCATCTCACCTTCCACATCGATCCCTATTACACTTGGCCATACTCTCCTATCCCTTTATGAGCTTCCTTTCCCTTTAATTCAGGGGTCATTAACCATCCCTTTACTCTCTTTCCATTTAACTCCGTCCTCGACAACCCCTTTGACACCCCACCCCCCATATTCAGTATAAAACCACCCGTGTAGCAGTGGCAAACCTGCCTGACAGAATGCAGGTCCCCCACCTGTTAAGATGCAATCCGTCCCTTTTGTACGGTTCCCCCTTACTCCAAAACAGATCCCAGTGATCAAAGAATGTAAATCCCTGCCCTCTGCACCAGTTCCTCAGCCACACATTCAGGACCCCATCTTCCTGTTCCTGCTCTCGCCAGCACGAGGAACTGGAAGTAAACCGGAGATAACAACACTGGAGGTCCTTCTTTTCAGCATTTTTCCGAGCTCTCTAAAGTCACGATGCAGAATATTCATCCCCTTCTCTCCGACATCGTTTGTGCCGACATGCACTACCACTTCCGGCTGTTCACTTTCACCCTTGAGGATTTTCTGCACTCTGTCCATGACATCCTGTATCCTGGCACCAGGAAGGCAGCACACCATCCTCAAATTCCGTCTGTTGCCGCAGAAACCCCTGTCCGTACCTCTCACAATGGAGTCTCCCACCACATTGGCATTGCCTGACGTTGGCCTCTTTGGTTTTGGCTCAACAGCCCTTTTTGCTTCGCGTCTTCTGTCCCGACAGATTCAAAGTGGGTGAACCTGTTCACAAGAGGTACAACACCCGGGGACCTTTGCATTCCATGTTTCCCTCCCTTTCTCACCGTCACCTACCTTCTCTCTTCCAGCACCTTAGGTGTAACAATCTTACTGTAGGACTTGTCGAGGAACGACTCCGTTTCTCGGACGAACCTGAAGTCATCCACTTGCTTCTCCAGACCCCCAACACGGTCCTTCAGGAGCTGTACCTGGATGCACTTCTCACATTTGTAGCAGCCAGAGGCACAAGCAGTGTCCTTGACCTCTCACATACTGCAAGCATCACACTGAATCAGCTTGCTTGACATCTCCTTCTTACGTCTCTCCCTCTCCAGCATTTTGTGTAGCCTCCTCTCCTCAGCCTCCTCACTGAAGACCCTCGAGCCAAAGACTCACACTTTTCTCACAGGGCACTTCCCTCACTGCCGCTCCCTAAGAACCGTCCTGCTTATATTGACTGATAAATTGCCTAATTCACCAATTTACAAACCAAATTCCTCAGTTTTAAACTGTTTCCCCCCTCTGACACTTCTAACTATCCTCCCTCTCGGGCTAGAGCCAATCAGTTTCTCCTGCTTCTCTTTGTTGCTGTTGCTTCAAAATCCACGGGAGCTCTGGGTAAAGTCTGCCTTTGCTTTGCCTCTCCTTTTCAACTGTTTTCCCCTCTGACTCACTTCTAACTATCCTCCCACTCGGGCTGGAGCCAATCAGTGTTTTCTCCTGCTTCTCTTTGTTGCTGTTTCTTCAAAATCCACGAGAGCTCTGAGTAAAGTCTGCCTGTGCTTTGCCTCTCCTTTTCAACTGTTTTCCCCTCTGACTCACTTCTAACTCTTCTCCCACTCGGGCTAGAGCCAATCAGTGTTTTCTCCTGCTTCTATTGCTGTTGCTTCAAAATTCACGAGAGCTCTGAGGATATAATTGGCTAATAAAGTATTATTGTATTGTAGTGTGTTGTATTGTATTGTACTGTACTGTATTGTATTGTATTGTATTGTATTGTATTGTATGTTTTGTATTGTATTGTATTGTATTGTATTGTATTGTATTAATGGTCTATTGTTGTCTCCTGGAGTGCAAGAATATGGACCATTGAAAGTATGTCTGATCCTTTGTGCTATGTTGTGCCCTATATCGTATTATCATTCAGTCTGAAATACATCAGGAGTTTCAAAAGGGAGATTATGCAAGTTAAATGCTGAAGTTGTTGACATGACTTTCTGCAGCTGATTGAAGCGCTGGTGGAGTCAGTGTTGCGTGGGACTGTTTAGTGTAGCAGTACTTCAGTTATCAGAGAGTGCATTGGCAAATTTAACATTACATGGGAAGTAAGTGGGCAGCCAATTGAACAAGGACAGAATATCTATCTAAGTTACCACCGGGTGGCACTTCAATGGCAGCCTTGACTACAGTCTGTCAGTCCTTTACATCTATTTTTTGTTATTTTTCGTGTGTTTAAAAAGTTTGTGTTAATGTTCTCTGGCTTGTTTCATGTGGGGGGTGGGCGGGGGGTTGGGGGAAACTTTTTTTCAATCTCTTACCTTGCCAGAGATGCGATTGTTTTCCGGGTTGTATCTCCGGTCGCTCTGCGTCCTCACATCGTGCTGGAGACCTTGCTCAGGACTGACTTTGAGCCCCACTGCGGGGCGTGGACTTACTATTGGAGCTGATTCTTTGCCTGGGATCGACGCTCCAACCACGGCCTGTGGACTTTAACATTAAGGAGCTCGCAGTCTCGGGTTGAGACCGAGTCGGGAGGCTCCAATGACGCAGAAGGTTCGATTATCCCCGACCCTGTGTAGATCGCCCGGCATGTGGTCAATCAGAGCCTGAAGACAACACATGGAGATAACCTGATATATCTCTAAACTCTGCTGCAAAGCCTTGTAGTTGGCCTGTCCCACTTAGGCGACGTTTTAGGCGACTGCAGGAGACTATGCAGTCACCACATGGTCGGCACATGTTCGCGGGTAGTTGCCGGGGAGTCGCCTTCATGGTCGTGAGGAGTTCCTGCATGTTGGGTACTAGTTGCGGCCTCATTATGGTTGCCAGAATTTTTCAACATGTTGAAAAATTAGCAGCGACTAGAATGAAGCTGCCATGGAGAGTAGCGAGAATTCTTGTGCCGTAAGTGGATCGCCAGCTGGTCCCAATGGGTTGCCAGGAGATCGAAGGTTCTCGGAGGTTCTCGTAGGTTGTAGCTGGTGCTGACCGGTGAATTTCATTGGTTCATTGGGGAAGAAAAAGTAAGCAATAGTTTTCAGAACCAAGGATAACCGACTGGTAATGTTAAATGTCCGCTGAGCTTCACAGCCGTGTATCTCTGGCTTCTTAAAAGTTGTCCCCACTCATTCTCCCTCCTTCTCCCCCCTCTCCCCCCTCTCCCCCCCCTCTTTTAGACTTACCATAGCCGTCATTTTGCAGCGCCAACCTTCCTGTTCATCCTGGTGTGTGTCTGTTTCACCTTGGCTTTGCGCTGTGTGAATTTTTTAGACAACGCTCCCCTGCTTCCCCTTTCCCCCGCCTGCATAATGGGCTGGTGAAGGGAGCGATGTGTTTGTGTATGTGTTCCACTTTGACAGTCACCGCACCAGTTGCCAGTTTTTAAGGCGACTGCCGGCTATTTGACAGTCACCGGCAGTCCCCTGAAAAATCGCCTAAGTGGGTCAGGCCCATTAGCTTACCAAGAGCATACATTGAGAATTTTAAGACATGCTTCCCCTGAATTTCCATGCTGTTCACTGAATTACTCCAAGCATTACCATTGTGAGCTCTCACTGCTGAGTATAAGATTATTGTAATTTTTGTTTATTATGTGGATCACACAGCAAGCAGAAATTCCAATTTACCACATAATAAAATGGACAGGTCATTTGCAACAGAAGTAGTTTTATAGATTTATCATCAATCGAACACCTGAGAGATTGCATGCACCTGCCAATACAGACAATTCTTGTTACTACAGATGGTGAAGACCCTAATCTTGGAAATGAAAAAACAATTTACACTATTTCAGCTCCACCAAATCTAGTCAAATCTCATGTGGAATTTTCATTACTTTCAACAAAAACATTCCACCACAATTCAAATATTCTTTGAAACTTTCTCCTTCCCCATAACATGAAGGGAAGGGTTGGTTTTAACATCATTGACAGACACAAAACAAGATTCTGGCTACATTTTAAGGCAAGAGATAACCAGTCCAGGTGCAATTTTCTTCTTAGGTAATCTGTTGGGATGATTTACTTTCTGTCGTTTCTTAAGTAAGTTGAGGCCATGTATATATGTTTGTCTGCAGATGTGGCAGATTTGCCTAGCAAGGTGAGTGGGTGGGTGGTTAGTTTGTGAGGTAGTCTATTCCTTTCATCACTTACAGAGAGCCTCAATGGTCTCCTGATACATAGAGCTGATGTAGTTAATATCATCTTGAATGGTCTTCAACTTTGAGCAGTAATGGACCAAAGATTTCCAGGAGTCGTTAGGGGTGTTACATTTCTTCAAGGAAGCTTCGAGCACATCTTTGAATCCTCTCAATTTGTCTGGTAACCTCTTCCAAGCACTCAGAATTTAAGATAGATTGTGTGTTTTGGAAGTCTGGTATTGGTCTTGCGAAAAATGTGGCCTGTGTAACATGGCCAAATGATTGTAATTAAGCCTCAGAAGTGGGAATTTTAGGCTGGGTAGGACACTGATATTGGTTTGATATCCAGTAATTTTGCAGAGACAGCTTGCTGATATTTTATCTAATGCCAATATAAATCTAAAACAGGAGAGAAAATTTCCAGGCACTGAAATAGATGAATTTCCAAGGAAAGTCCACTGCAATGGAACTCTGTAACAGTGGGACTTGTGTCCTGGCATTCCATGAAGAAAGTGTGTATGGTCAGACTTAAGAAGTCTCTCTGTACAGAAGTAGTGTATGTCAGCTCAACCAATAACTGAGAATGATTGATTATTTTCCATAAGAGATATAAAGCCAAGTAATGTGATTCAAGTTCAGATATAGATTCACCATGTGCTCATGGAAAGTCAGTGAAACTAACGACCTTCTGTTACAAGGGTCTTATGTTTGCAAAGAAAATATGCTATTTTACTTCGGAGTCACGTGAGTGACTACGTGAAGAACCCGCTCAGCACGCATGCGCGGCTTTACGCCAGCAGTGCAACAGCGGCTACAGCGGGAGTCAGGCGCTCCCGCTGCAATTTAAAAGACGGACCGTCAGGTAAGTTAAACTGAGGTCGGCTTTACTTGCGAATGGAGAGCCGTCTGATTTCTCTTTCAGAATGACTATATCCAAGAAAAGGCTCTCAAAGAAATCTGTCCCCCGTTCGACTCCACCAGAGGAGCGTTCCATCAGATGGGGGTCAGCAACAGGCGGTAGGAACGCTTACCGAGCGCTCCGCTATTCCCGACACCGTGCCGAGCCCAGCCCCGCTAGCGCCTGAGCAGCGGGCTGGATGTAAAGCTACCAGGAAAAGCGTCCGGCCGGTGGTTTCCGACACGTCGGACGGGGACGTCTCTCCACCCGGGCGGGGGAGAGACAGCCGCCAGAGCCACGTGGAGTGGCTCCTGGAGCAGGTGCTCCAGTGAGGTGTGCCTCATGAGGGGCGCTCTCGCAGAGGGAGGTCACGCACTCCCTCCACAGTGCCTTGTGCACTGTCCATTGCTTCCTCCTTACCCGAGGGTAGCTTTGGTGACCAGGACTGGGCTGGTCAAGAAGAGGGGACGATGGCTGAAGATCTTGGGAGTATGCAAGGGGTGCAGGAACAAGAAGAGCTGCTGGGTGTGGTGGACCGCTACTTGGCAACCCTACATGCAGGAAGACCGTTAGAGGCCAAACTAGCGGCCAGCATCAACCACCTCTCCAACAGGGCCCTACAGGAGCAGGTGGTCAATGAGGCTTTAGAAACATATACAGCTCCAGAGAACTGTGAGTCCCTCAAAGTGCCAACTGCAGACAGCCAAATCTGGGGGCACGTTGGGGCAAACATCCAAAACCAGGAGCTAAAATTGCAGCGGATCCTCAGGCTCCTGACGTCAGCCATCACTTCGTTTGCTCGTTCCGTGGACAACACCGAGATGACCACCAATCAACAGGATACTCTCGCGCTGTTGTGCAATACGCAATTTGAGATCAACAACCTGCGTAAAGAAATAATAAGACCTGCCATCAATCCTAAATTTGCGGGGTTGTGCAAAACCCCAGCCACTGAGCCAAACATACTGCTCTTTGGCAATGACCTCTCTAAGCGAATGAAGGATATGGAAGAGGCCTCAAAAACTTTTGGTCACATGAAGGCAGGGCCTGGGACGAGCAAACCAAGAACAATAAACACCAAGCGGCAGCACCCCGTCGCGTCCACCAGTCGATGTCCACCATATGGGACTGGTGAAAGCTCGGGGTCCGTATTCTATCACCGTAAGTCTTTTTTAGACCAGGTCCCAGAGCGGACCCCATGGAAAATGCGCCACCCCCCAACGTCAACGCCACATCAGACAACACGCAAGCCTCGTTGGACCGGCGGGAACCAGAGGAAATACCCATAACCATGGAGGTAGGTGGGTCTGGTTCCTACCAGCATATAGAAAGAAGGGGCTTAATACCAACAGGGGGGAGTTTACACTAGATTAAAGAAGCATGGGAGTCTATCACAAGTGACCAGTATATACTCAATGGCATTAGTGGATACAAAATACAATTCATAATAGGTAAATTGCCACCAGTTCAACATTCACAACATGGAAAGTGGTGAAATCATTGGACAAAGTCAGCATGGATTTACAAAAGGTAAATCATGTCTGACGAATCTCATAGAATTCTTTGAGGATGTAACTAGTAGCGTGGATAGGGGAGAACCAGTGGATGTGGTGTATCTGGACTTCCAGAAGGCTTTCGACACGGTCCCACATAAGAGATCAGTTTACAAACTTAAAGCACACGGCATTGGGGGTTCAGTATTGATGTGGATAGAGAACTGGCTGGCAAACAGGAAGCAAAGAGTAGGAGTAAACGGGTCCTTTTCACAATGGCAGGCAGTGACTAGTGGGGTACCGCAAGGCTCAGTGCTGGGACCCCAGCTATTTACAATATATATTAATGATCTGGATGAGGGAATTGAAGGCAATATCTCCAAGTTTGCGGATGACATTAAGCTGGGGGGCAGTGTTAGCTGTGAGGAGGATGCTATGAGACTGCAAGGTGACTTTGATAGGCTGGGTGAGTGGGCAAATGCATGGCAGATGCAATATAATGTGGATAAATGTGAGGTTATCCACTTTGGTGGCAAAAACAGGAAAGTAGACTATTATCTGAATGGTGGCCGATTAGGAAAGGGGGAGATGCAACAAGACCTGGGTGTCATGGTACACCAGTCATTGAAAGTAGGCATGCAGGTGCAGCAGGCAGTGAAGAAAGCGAATGGTATGTTAGCTTTCATAGCAAAAGGATTTGAGTATAGGAGCAGGGAGGTTCTACTGCAGTTGTACAGGGTCTTGGTGAGACCACACCTGGAGTATTGCGTACAGTTTTGGTCTCCAAATCTGAGGAAGGACATTATTGCCATAGAGGGAGTGCAGAGAAGGTTCACCAGTGATTCCTGGGATGTCAGGACTGTCTTATGAAGAAAGACTGGATAGACTTGGTTTATACTCTCTAGAATTTAGGAGATTGAGAGGGGATCTTATAGAAACTTACAAAATTCTTAAGGGGTTGGACAGGCTAGATGCAGGAAGATTGCTCCCGATGTTGGGGAAGTCCAGGACAAGGGGTCACAGCTTAAGGATAAGGGGGAAATCCTTTAAAACCGAGATGAGAAGAACTTTTTTCACACAGAGTGGTGAATCTCTGGAACTCTCTGCCACAGAGGGTAGTCGAGGCCAGTTCATTGGCTATATTTAAGAGGGAGTTAGATGTGGCCCTTGTGGCTAAGGGGATCAGAGGGTATGGAGAGAAGGCATGTATGGGATACTGAGTTGGATGATCAGCCATGATCATATTGAATGGCGGTGCAGGCTCGAAGGGCCGAATGGCCTACTCCTGCACCTACTTTCTATGTTTCTATGTTTCACCCCAAAGGGTATTTTCCCTCGCAGTGAAAGAAAAACGAGAGGGACAAGTTGAACTGATGAGACTAATTACAAAGGGTATCATTGAAAAAATAAAACATGAAGCCTTGGAATTTGTATCAAATATATTCACCAAAACCAAAAAAGATGGTGGATGTCGCATCATCATTGACTTAACTTCACTAAATATGTTTGTTAAGTATATACATTTCAAACTGGAAACGTTTGTTACTGCCAAACAACTAATTTCCAAAGGATACTACATGGCAAGCATTGATCTTAAAGATGCTTACTATTCAGTACCTATTCACAAGGATCATTGCAGATACCTGAAGTTTACCTGGATGGGGCAACAATGGCAGTTTAAAGCATTACCCCATGGTTTAACATCAGCCCCAAGATAATTCACCAAGATACTAAAACCAGCCTTGGCAATATTAAGAAGACAAAAACATATTGTCATGGCATATCTTGATGATATCTTAATAGTAGGCAAAACCATGGAATTGACTATGTCAGCTGTATCAGCTACCAAACAGTTGTTCGAAACCCTGGGATTTGTCTTACATCCAGATAAATCTAAGTTGAAGCCATCCACAACTATGGACTACTTGGGCTTCACAATTAATTCAGTCCACATGACTGTAACTTTGCCAAGAGACAAAACAGTTGCATTGGCACAATCATGCAACAATCTAATGGTCAACGAACGATCAACTATTCGACAAGTAGCAAGAGTAATTGGGAAAATGGTAGCAGCATTTCCGGCTACGCAATTCGGACCTTTGCACTATCAAAACTTACAAAGAGCAAAGGTACAGGCACTAAAACGACATGCAGGTCATTATGATCGTGTCATGAAGTTACCCACTGAAGCAATATCAGAACTACAGTGGGGGGCAAAAAAAGTTTGGCATAGTTTCAGCCCTATTATCGTCACTAACCCTACGTTAGTTATCCAAACAGATGCCAGTGCTCAAGGCTGGGGAGCAACTAACGCCATATCCAGCACCGGTGGTAGATGGACTAACCCTGAGTCATCATTACTACTTACACTGGGCATAAATTATCTAGAGATGTTGGATGCCTTCTATGGTTTAAAAGCATATGCATCAAATATTCATCACTTGCATGTTCGGTTACAAATAGATAATACTACGGTGGTGGCCTACATTAACCATATGGGCGGCATAAAATCGTTATCATGCGACAAGTTGGTTAACACAATTTGGCAATGGTGTGTCGAAAGACATATTTGGCTATCAGCAACTTACCCACCAGGTAAGCTAAATACAGTGGCAGACACCAGGTCACGTAAATTTAATGACAACATCGAATGGATGTTAAACCCCAAAATATTTGCAAAAATTGTCAAGCAATATGGCACACCAGATATCGATTTATTCGCATCAAGGCTAAATCACCAGGTACCTATGTATGTCGCTTGGGAACCAGACCCTGAGGCAGCAGCGGTAGATTCGTTCGCGCTGGATTGGGGAAATTTATTCTTCTATGCATTTCCACCCTTCTGCCTCATTAGTCGGGTACTACGCAAAATACAAATGGACTCTGCTTCAGGTATTTTGATAGTACCCGACTGGCCTACGCAGCCATGGTTCCCGATACTCCATGACATGGTTGTTGAAACTCCGATGATATTTCCCAGTGACCCAGAGTTATTAAAACACCCAGGGTCAGGCATAAGCCACTCATGCCATGAAAAAATCAAACTCCTGGGTTACAGATTCTGAACAGACCATTGCTGGGATTATCAGAACAAACCACTGACACCATGTCAGCATCCCTCCGAACATCCACTAAAAAACAGTACTTGACCAGTATCAAAAAATGGGAAAAGTACTGCCTCGATACAGGGACCACCTACACAACTGCATCAGTTACCAACGTACTGGAATTCCTGGCCAAACTTCACTACGAAGAAGGACTCAGCTACAGTGCCATCAACACAGCAAGAAGTGCCCGTCTGCCTACTTAACACTAGCACCAGGACAACAGGCCATGGGATCTCACCCGCTGGTGGTAAAATTAATGAAAGGCATTTACAATACCAACCCCCCAAGACCAAGGTACACCCATATATGGGATGTCAGTGTAGTCCTGACTTACCTCAGGGGCCACCAGCCAGATCCCTCAGCCTGGAACAATTGACACTCAAAACGCTCATGTTAATGGCACTTGTATCCGCACAGAGGGTCCAGTCTCTACATCGATTATGATTGGACAACATGATTACAGCTCCAGACCAGATCTCGTTTGTGATCCAGGGACTGATAAAACAGAGCAGGCCAGGAACACCAAGTCCAGTCGTGGTATTCCGGGCTTACCCACCAGAACCACGGTTATGTGTCATGACCCACCTACTGTCCTATATAGACACAACTAACAATATTCGAGGGAGTGAAAACGCCTTGTGGGTCAGTCATAAAAAACCATTTCGAGATGGCTCAAGCAGGTACTAAAAGCTGCCGGGATTGACACTAACTTGTATAAATCTCACTCTACCAGGGCAGCATCCACATCAACGGCGGAAAGAATGAACGTGCCGATGGACCACATCCTGGCTACAGCAGGATGGTCGAGGGAAACCACGTTCAGAACTTTTTATCACAAGCCGTTGGCAAAACCTGTGTTATTTGCAGAAACAATTTTACAGTCTGCAAATATTTAATTTAAGCCCAGGGGAGCAATTATTTTTTGTTGTTATTGTTAATAAATACCGTTTTGTTTTTCATAAACAGATTCATTAGTTGATTACGATAACACACTTCCTCCCTCAAGGACTTCGGCAGTGAGTGAAGTAATAACTGTTACACGGTTTGAAATCACAGAACTTTGAAATCTTCACATAGTCACTCACGTGACTCCGAAGTAAAATAGTAAGATTAAACGAGAACTTACCAGTTTGAAGTTTGATCTGTATTTTATGAGGAGTTACGATGAGGGATTACGTGCCCTCCGCTCCCACCCTCAATAATATGGGTCAAATTGATAAACTGATGTCTCCTTGTCTTTACTATGTTTACTTCAATAACTGTGTCTATCTGTGATTCCACACCGCTGCTTTGAAGTATGCCGCGCATGCGTGCTGAGCGGGTTCTTCACGTAATCCCTCATCGTAATTCCTCATAAAATACAGATCAAACTTCAAACTGGTAAGTTCTCGTTTAATCTTACTATTAAATGAAAGTGTCAACTATTGTCAGTAATAATTATCACTGCATGCCTTATCTCTAATAGCCAATAAATGTCTTTAAACTTTATTATCTTGATGAATATTTTATAAGAAAAATTACCCATTTCTGCACAGTGCTTTCAACTGTGATGCATGATCAGCAAGCTCTAGGGAAAATCTCGGGTTTATTCCAGTTTGCCTTTTATTAAAATGAATAAAAGCATGCAACATTTTGACCTTCAGTCCTTTAGGGTTGGTTTGTTCAGTCATGTTTTTTTTTCATTCTTGGAATTCCTGCTAACTGAACACAACAGCAGCCATAAATAGTTATTCGAGATTCAGTTCTTCCACTGAGCAGTTTCCCTTGTGGGCCTCCACAATATCAAAGAGAAATGTCTTCTGATAAATAATTAGATTCTCACAATATAAAATGCAGAAATTAAAATCAAAATTGCAATGTGGAAGATTGTGACAAAAGACAAGATCATTCAGTTAGCTGCTCAGGAAAAATAATATGACAACAAATCCTAACATCTTTGAAAACACTCAATCAGAACATTGGCACGATGAAAGTAATTTGGTTTTATGTTGACTTTTGTAAGTCATTTGGTTTAAAATTATAGACAATAGACAATAGACAATAGGGGCAGGAGTAGGCCATTTGGCCCTTTGAGCCATTTGGCCCTTCAATGTGACCATGGCTGATCATCCGCCATCAGTACTCCGTTCCTGCCTTCTCCCCATATCCTTTGACTCCGCTATCTTTAAGAGCTCTATCCAACTCATTCATTGTGACCGGAAGCTTATGCTATGCATTAAATATTTGTTCTAGAATCCATGGTAATATTTTTTTCAGGGAAGTATAAAACTCAGATGACTAGCACAGTATAGGGTTTGCAAATCAGGAGGATTAGAAACCTATTGGTATTAATTTCTTCTTGAGAGGCTGGGGCAAGAGTGGTGAGTGAGAGTTATGTTTATTCTCCTACAATTAAACAGTGGGGCATTGAGAATATCTTATTTGACTGCCACCCACCTGAAACTAACACCTAATGGCATTTCAACAACTTGCAAGGGGCAAGCCACTGCTAATGATGTGTATGTGAGCTGTATGAGATGGTGGCTTCCATGATGGAAATAGCCAACTTTTTATTTGCAAAGTCAATGAAACAGTGAGCATCCACCAGGATTAATTGAATGATTAACATATTGTAGAAAGCGCAGGTTACAATATTTGCAAGATCTAGTCTTTGTGTTTAGATCTAATATACTTATTGTGCCCCAGCCATTATCGGGTGAGTTTCTCAATTTCAAAAGAAAACAGATTACATGTAAATAACTAAGGGCAGGCAGGAGTCGTCAGTTCACTGTGGAGGTCTGGACCTGTTACGACAATTTTCCATCAGTACAAGAATCTAAAGTTCACCCTCTAGTTTTCAAAAGTATATTCATGTTCTGATCATTTTATTTCCAGGAGCAGAATAGAAACAATGTGTGAGTGACAAAACCTTCCTCTTTATTGCATCAATTCATTGTTAACATTGAAAAAGAAGACAGGAAAAAAATGCTTCTATGTTCATCCCCAGTTGATAGCCCTAGTCACGTCAGAATGTTGTACTCTGGCCTCAAAATTGATTCTATTAAAGTCTATATTAGATGCTGAGTGCATGCTGATGAGACTATACAGAACACTGAACACTTACTTCTAGCTGGGAAATAATTTCGAGACATCTCTATTTCTTCTTCCTTCAGTAATATCAGTCCTGTTCATTCTCTTCATAGCATTTCCTGGTGCTTATCCCAGCAACAATTGGATGGAGATGCTGTCGCCTAATGGGATCAATCACACCCCAGGTAAGTAGAACTTGAGAAGCAAAAAATGGCACTTTTGAATCTATGAATAATTATTTTGATTACAAGGTTGTAGGATTGTCAGTAAAGGATTTTGAGATCATCTGGAGCAAATAAACTTTATATTCCTGATCTGTAAGTATTTATGAATTTGCTGTATTATGCTATGAAGTAACTGCATGTCACTGTTGGATTCAGACAGAAAATTGCTCAAATTGATGCCTTTGATTTCAATCAGTGATGTGCGAGCCAATCATGTTCATGTTTCCTTATCAGGACCTCCAAGGATAGTCATTTAGTTATTTCACTTACACTAACCTTGGAGTCAGTGCAGCGTTGATTTACTAAATTGATTCCTGCAATGAGACGTTTGTCCTATGAAGCGAAATTGAAAAAGATTGGGCTATGTTCACTCAAAGAATGAGCAGTATTGTCATTAAGATGTAAACGTTGTGGGGGAAAACTGCCAGGTTAAATGCTATGAGGCTGTTATTTCAGGGTGGAAACCTAGACAAAAGGGCCTTAACCTCATAGAAAAGGGATTAAGGTGAGGACAAATGTCCTGGAGGGTTGAATCAAGTCAAGTCAAGTTCATAGCCATATGTACAAGTGGGATGAGGTACAGATACCGACAACAGGTGCTGTCTGTACGGAGTTTGTACGTTCTCCCCATGACTGCGTGGGTTTTCTCCGAGATCTTTGGTTTACACCCACACTCCAAAGACATACAGGTTTGTCGGTTAATTGGCTTGGTATGTGTAGATTGTCCCTAGTGTGTGTAGGATAGCTTTAATGTGCAGAGATCGCTGGTCAGTGCGGACTCGGTGGACTGAAGGGCCTGTTTCCATGTTGTATTTCTAAACTAAACTAAAAGATACAATGATAATCTTACAATCCTACATGCTCTGTGAATACTCAGTTCTAGAATATACTGATGGTTGAGATTAATTTAATATTGTGAAATAAGTGAATAAAGGAATAGGGAGACAGGGCAGGTTAGACAATTTTAAGGTGTAAATCAGGTCTCACCTAATTGAATGACAGGAAAGGCTCAATCGGTCACTTTCCAAAGTTCAACTTTTACGCATTCTGAAAATTAATTTGGAAGGTACTTCCTTTCATTTTAAAGTGTGGTTCCATTGATTCCACTGTTGGCTGAATGTTGATCATACTGATATGATTTGGTTTACTGTTCATTTTATATTACAGTATATCCTGTTTTCAATAGTTTATAAGCAAGAACTTTATTAGAATGAAGTCTACAACAATTTCCATTTTAAAAGATGTGTCATTTTGCAAAGTACAAATTTTGCCGGATTAATGCTTGCTCACCTGGAACTTCTTTCTTGCGATCATAATGCCAATCATTCCTTTCATTTTATTTTTCAATTAATAAATACAAGCTGATTCACGAATCACTTCCAACTCAGAGCAGACATTTCCATTGTATCATGGAAACATCACTGCTTCATGATGACTTGCAGTGCTTCTACCAGCAAGGTTCAGGCAAATTCTGACAGCCTTTCTCTCATATCATCAGCTTACATCAATTGGCTTTCAGTCACCGCTACCTCAGCAAGGATGACATTCTGTCTGTGGTTTACAATACAAAGAAGACTCTGCAAGATCAGTAAATTTCTTCCTGATTTTTTTTCCTCCCTTAATCTTTTTCTCATCCCCAGCTGTTCTTCAGTGCATAAAATCAAGTTCCAGAGAAAACATATGAATCACATACATTGCATGGCAATCCAAATCTAGTAGAAAGTTAGGGAAGTAACATTGCCCATTGCAAGTAATCAACAGACTGAGTCAGGGATTCCTCCTTTAGGCGTTTAACTCTTGTCTCTGCAACATATGGTTAGCTTTGAAAATGGAAGTGAAGAATTGAGTGTCCTGGTGAGCCATTTCAGACCACGGCAGGTGGCACAGCTGTAAAGTTGCCGCCTTACATTGCCAGAGATTTGGGTTTGATCCTGACTACAGATACTGTCTGTACGGAGTTTGTGCGATCTCCCCGTGAACTATGTGGGTTTTCTCCGGGATCTCTGGTTTTCTCCCACACGCCAGAGATGTACAGGTTTGTAGGCTAATTGGCTTGGTATAATTGTAAATTGTCCCTAGTGTGTGAAGGATAGTGTTAAGTCCCTGTCCCACTTAGGAAACCTGAACGGAAACATCTGGAGACTTTGCGCCCCACCCAAGGTTTCCGTGCGGTTCCCGGAGGTTTTTGTCAGTCTCCCTACATGCTTCCACTACCTGCAACCTCCAGCAATCACCTGCAACCTCCGGGAACTGCACGGAAACCTTGGGTGAGGCGCAAAGTTCCAGAGGTTTCCGTTCAAGTTTCCTAAGTGGTACAGGGGCTTTAGTGTGCGGGGATCACTGGTCATCACAGACTCGTGACAGAAGGGCCTTTTTCCGCACTGTTTCTTTAAACTAGACTAGTTAAAAATCGACAACATCATTGAGTTTGGAGTTATGAATACATGGCATTATGTAAAGATGGTAGTTAGATTTACCTGAAGGGTGAAGGGAACCATAGGATTTTGGCATAATCAACTACATTCAAATCTATTTTTAAATACTTGGTGTTAAAATTCCCCAAATGCTATCATAAGTATTTATCTTATTCACATTATATACTTGTGCAAAAGGCAATACTTTATTCTTGAAACAGCCAGCAGGCACATTTGTGGGGGGTTTTCGTGCAAGGTCTTCCAGGACCATTTGTTGCTCAACACTGCTGCAAAACGAGTTTGCAAATACTCACGTGCTACAGTCCTGAAAGATGTGGCAGCATTAAAGAAACAGGTCCAAATGGTTCCAGACATCATCATAATCTGGGTCCAATGATGGACCAAATAACTGAATTCCAGAAGTGTAGTAATCCCCTTGACATAGGGCAACATTTGATGAAGTGTGACGTTCTGGAACTTTGATGAAACCATGCTTCATCGATGTGCTTTCCGAGATTAACTCTGTAACAAGATTACTCATGCACAGTAGCCATTTCATCAGGATGTACCAATAATTCATAAACCCTGATCATTGATGAGTCCTTCAAATCTGTAAAACTGATGTTGTCAGCTAATAATCTTTCAACTGGACGAGGAAATCGGACGGTAAAGCAGGAACATCTGGACCCATTGAGTTCCTCCAGCAGTTTGTTCTTTATTCTAGACAACAGCAACTCTCAATCTCTGATGCCTCCAGCTAACAATCTTAGCTCTGTCAAAATAGTATAAGTAATTCTTCCTGTTACTGTTCACAAGAGCTGAGCTAGTGATGTTGAACTGTTTTTCTCTAGGCAAGCTGCATCATGCTTGTTATACACCTAATATATTCTGTAGGATCATTAGATAGCTTTATCCACACCATTTGTGGTCAATGAACTAATATAATATCATTTAATTTTCATCTGCGTTGATGTATCAGCCATGCTGAGCATAATATACAATATAATAAACTCTTCCTTCCATTGTCTCCACACTTTAACAGTTCATTTGCCTGGAAATCTATCAGCTTCGGGGTCTTTATTTGTTCCATCATGTACTGTATCAAATGAAAGCCATGCCAGTTCATGCATGTCCACGTGTTGAGTTGGGAAGGATCACACACAATATTTGACATTCTGATTCAGGCACATATCCTCTGCTTAGAACAATATAGAAGAAGGCCATAAAACTGTTGAGGATATTTCTCTTTCTTACCCCGAATCACTGAATATTATTCCCTTACAAAGGTCCACCAACAGCAATTTTAATTCTATTTACCATTAATCTGCGGTGAGTAGGGATTTGCAGTAGCATTATTCTACGAGCAATACCTTGTGAAGTGAGAGAAAACCAGAGCACCCAGAAGAGACCCATGCTATCACAGACAGAATGTGCAAACTATAAAAACACTGTACCCAAGGTCTGTAATTCATGTTTTATCAATCATCATTTCAAATATCGAGTCTTAATATCTCCTTCATTATTTAAATACCAGAAATTGTTGGCATTTCCAATACTAAAATTTGTATTCCATATTTATAGAATTAATTAATCTTAAATACTGCTCTCCTCCAGGCTTTGATGGTGAGACATGATCTCCTATATCCAAATCATTAGTACAAGGCTCTGCATTACTAATTCAATATAAAGGTAAGTAAGTAAGTAAGTAAGTTTATTGGTCAAGTATTCACATACAAGGAATTTGCCTTGGTGCTTCTAGGTCATATGCTTCTATAATTTTCCATTGAATAATATGTTCCTCTTATCAAAGCATCTCCTTCTTCACATACAAAATCTTATTTTGGCATTAATTATATATTATTCCTTGATTGTGAGCTGTACCGTTTTCTTCAAAAGATGTTCTTGAGATTTTTTTTGGTCACGACGTTGAGACATGCTGACTATTATCAATGGAGTTTAAGAAACCTGAGGGTAAGTTGATGCTTGACTCCAACCAGGCATGGGTTCATATACTAATTAAATTCATGAAAATATAATGCAGCAGATCCCAGCCTTGCTTGATCTATTCCCCAAATGCTTGTGCTATCATTTGAAAATCACTATCTAGCTGTTGTGGCCATTGTCATTTGAGATGATCTAAGCAAATCTTTCTGCCCTAAGGGATACAGTACAATAAACTGACTGTGGTTTTCCCTGAATTTGTTGCAGAGGTAACTGAAGGAAAAAAATAAGGATCTCTGGCAATTTCCCATTCCAATTAAAATTATCAAGGGAAAATATGCATTCTATTGCAAGAGAAAGGAAATGCCAACAGTGCAAAACATAATCAAGGTACAAATTGGGTTTACAAAAAAAGAGGAAAGGGAGATATTCAATGGTCTAATAATTGAAGACAAACTTTCCATTAGTATTTCTAGCAATGTTGTTAAAGTGTTTACTTTAAAGAGTTTTTATAATTTTCTCCTGTTATGGCTTGATGCAGCCTAGTTTTTAAATGACAAAGCTTTCTGACTGAGACCAAGATCTTGTAAAATGCAAAGTAAAATAGTGTGCAGCTCTCAATACAGTGCTGGCTATTGAATCTGACATGCAATAAAGACCATTTCACTTTGCATATGTCTGGTTCCAACTTAACCTCATTCCGAGAAAAGTAAAGGCAATTGTTTACAGACTCTGAAACGTTGGTCATTTACAGCATTGTTTCTTGGAAGATATTATGATAACAACTATTTGTTATGTGACACAAACACATAATAGTTACCACAATTCCATAATTGCAGTTATGACTGGCAGCAGCAGGGTTATTAAGTTATATCCCTGGAATCAATGTAAAAGTTCAACTAAAAAAGAATGCATAACTTGGGCTCTAAGCAAATATGTCAATGTCACTATCTTACAGTAATTTGGCTCCTGAGCAATGCTACACTTGTAAGGTTCAGAATTCACCTCATAAAATGAGGTTGGAATTTAATTTAAGAATGTGTTGCAGAATGTTGTTAAATGCATTCTGCATTAGTACAAGTTAACAAAAAGAAAATTAGAAAATCAAAACACCGCAATTTAAATTGCAGACAAATAATTTGTTTAATAGTCATGGCATGCTGATAGAACAAACTGCTATTAATATAAGAAACGCAGAAGAAATGAAATATTCTGTGAGAAATATTCTTTATTTACTGTGTTTACTTCAGACCAATATCAAATTGATGATTTTATAAAGCAGAAAGAATCTGAACTGTGGACATAACTTAGTCTATGTCACATTTATCAATATTAAGCAAATGACTCAGATATCCATTGCCTCATGCACTATGATGCAATGTTAAAATCATACATTTCCACTCCACCTAAATACCACGCCACTCTCAAGGTGTCCATCTTTCTCGAGTTCTTTACCGCTATTTACAGACGGTTTATCTGAAATCCAGTCCTGGCTAAGGAGGCAATTTCCCAATACAGGATACAGAATAAACTGGAACAAAAGTGAAATTATGTCGATAAAACCGAAAGACTCAACACATCTCTTGAAATTCCCCTTTAAAATAGCCACAGAAAAATTCAAATATTTAGGAATTGAAATTACTAGAAACTATCACGCTATGTTTAATGCCAATTATAGTCCCTTACTTAAGAAACTAAATAATCTAATCAAATTCTGGAAAACGCACCCGATGTCTTTATTAGGTCGAATAAATGCTATAAAAATGATCTTTTTACCACAAATCCTATATTTATTTCAATCAATACCTATATATCTTCCAAAAAAGTTTTTCAAAAAACTAGACTCAGATATTACAAATTTTATATGGGATTATAAATCCCACAGAATACAAAGAGCACATCTTAGTAAACCAAAAGAGATGGGTGGTCTAGCGCTCCCGTAAATGTATGTACTATAATTGGGCAGTAAATATTAAAAATATGATTCACCTGCTGGACAACTCTGCCCAGCAGGTGGACTGAATTGTAATGGAGAGAGAGGACTGCTCTCCGTGTAATACAGGAGCGACTCTCCTCTCACCAATGAATCTGAATAACAAAAATTATAATAAAAATCCAATGATACATAGCACAATTAGAACTTGGAAACAAATAAAACAGAATCTAAAATTAAGAAATCTATCTCTTTTAATGCCAATAGTAAATAATCCGTTGTTTAAACCTTCAATAATAGATAAATCATTTATACAATGGGAAAGAATGGCAATCAAAACGCTCGGAGAATTTTGGAAATTTTGGATAAATGCTCCAATACCAACAATAAAAATGTGGATTTCAAACATGTTCGAAACATTACACCTGGAAGAGATGAGACTCCTCCTAGCAGGCAAAGCAGACCACTTCCAAAAGACGTGGTCTGCATTTATGGAACTATTACAAGCATAAGGTGCAATAGTAATTTAAAAAATAAATGGTGCCAGGATCTGGTAACGGGGGATTTAAAAAAAAAAACACGGTTGGTATATCCTTTTTTGCGGAGTTTTGTGTTATAATAGAGCGATTGTTTCTCCTTTTTTTTCTTTTCTTTCTAGCGTCTATTTCCTTTCTTTACTTCCTTCTCTAACTTCTTCCCTAAGGGGCTTTCTTTTCCCAACACTTTCCTGCACCTTCACGATTCTTGCTCACTTTCCTTACTTCTTTTATTTCTACCTTTTTTAAAGCTCAAAAAACGAAGTGGTACAACAAATGTAATAAGATATATGTGATGTGTATTACTGTAATTTACTGTACTTCTAATAAAAAAATAAAAAAATAAATTAAAAAAAATAATACAAAGACCAATCAATCCCTTTACCTTTGGGCCCGAGAACAAACAGGTACAAAGTTGCAAGTTTCCTCATCATTTGCCCTATTATCCTTCCTCCACCAAATTTATCAATAGCTTTTAAACCTCACTCACTATTCCTGTCTTTGCCTGCTTTTGCTACCCCCAGGCTTGGCTATTTCAGTGCACTTTGGCTGATTTTCCATCATGCAAATTTGAGCTCATCCAAACTTTTGCACCCACTACCTTAACTTGCATCAATTTTCCTTTACCATGGATTTTTTTTTAATGTATTGAAGAGAGGAAGACAGAGCCATGTACAGTTCTATCTTGGTGCAGCCATCTTTATTTTTCTTCTCCTGGTTCTTTCCTGCTGGTGTACCACTCATGGTTAGCAACCCAAGGCAAGCAATCAGAATCAATTTCATAAAACAATACAAAGTGAATTTGTTAATAAGCTAAAATAATGCCCAATAGTAAGATATTGATATTTTTGAGTCCATATTCTTCTAGGGATTTATTTTCTCCAAGAACTTGGCATTCCCCAAATCTGCTCACTTTCAATCATGCTCTAATATATGATTCTTTGCTATATATCTATATTACTAAATCTCTGTTCTTGACCGTTTTTGGCCTTCTGTGCTGCGATTTCCGAGAGAACGCCGCCACGTACGGCCGTCATTTTTGGCCACCTTGCTCAGAGCCCCCCTCCGCCGCACGTGTGCCGAGGATTTTCCCCGTTGATGAAAAATGACGGATATATTAATGTTTTTACAAAATTCCCCATTCTCTCTGCTGCCCCTGCTGGAGGGAGGGGGAGGGACTATAACACCAGGAAGTGGTGTGCCTCAATCAGTCTCTCATCAAGATGGAGCTCTGTCAATTAGTCTCTGTCACTCTGAGCTCTGAATGACACTGAACAAATTTCTTCACACCTGTGAGTAAGTACTCTTAATGTGGTTTGAAAATGAAAATATGGTTAGTTTGAAATAAAAAAGCACTGCCTGCAAATGGTTGTTTGGGGGGTTTGGGTTGAAGTAAAAAGGCACTATCTTTCTCTCTCCCCTCCTCTCTCTCCCCACCTCTCTCTCTCTCTCCCTATCCCTCTCTCTCCCCCCTGTCTCTCTCACTTTCTCTCTCTCGCTCTCCCCTCCTCTCTCCCCACATCTCTCCCCACCCCCCTCTCCTCTCCCCCCTCTCGTCCCCCCCTCTCCTCCCCCCCTCTCCTCTCCTCTCCCCCCCTCTCCTCTCCTCTCCCCCCCTCGCCTCTCCTCCTCCTCTCCTCCACCCCTCTCCTCTCCTCTCCCCCCCCCTCCTCTCCTCTACCCCCTCACCTCTCCTCTCCCACCCTCTCCTCTCCTCTCCCCCTCTCCTCTCCCCCCTCTTCTCTCCCCCCTCCTCTCCTCTCCCCCCTCTCCCCTCCACCCCTCTCCCTCCCTGCTCCCCACCTCTCCCCCTCACCCCCCTCTCAGCACCCCCTCTATCTCCCCCTCACTCTCACCCTCTCTCTCTCCTCCCCTCCTCCCCCACCTATCCCCCGTCACCCACCTTTCCTCTTCTCCTCCTCTCCACCCCCCTCTCCCTCTTGCCCCTCTCTCTGTGTTTCTGTCTCTGCCCCTTCTCTCTCTGCCCTCACTCTCTACCCCCGCCCCCCCCTCTCTAGATGTGACTGCAAGTTGGGGGCTATGCGTCAGTAGATAGTGTGGTTATGGGGTAAAAGGAGCAAATTAATAATATGAATATAATATCAAGGGGGGTAATTAGCGTGAGTGCGGGGGGAGGGGGGATAGATAGTGTGTGTGTGATGCTGCATGCCGCCTCCCCCCCACAACCGCACATTTGGGGAACAGACCCAACGGGTCTGCACTTGGTCTAGTATATATATATATCTATATTACTAAATGTCTGTTCTTGACCGGTTTTGGCCATCTGTGCTGCGATTTCTGAGAGAACGCCGCCACCTACGGCCGTCATTTTGACCACCTCGCTCAGAGCCCCCGTGCGCCGCATGTGTGCCGAGGATTTTTCCCGTCGATTAAAAATGACAGATATATTAATGTTTTTTACAAAATTCCCCATTCTCTCTGCTGCCCCCGCTGGCGGCAGGGGGGAGGGACTATAAAACCAAGAAGTGGTGTGCCACACAGTCTCTTCAAGATGGAGGAAGGCAGAGGGTCACGTTTCTCTGAGCTGTAAATAACACTGAACACATGTCTACTCAAATGTGAGTGCCCTTAGTGGTTCTAAAATGCTTGCAGAATGTGTCTATTGGTTCTAAAGCTTGCAAAAATTTGTCTCTTGGTTCTAAAGCTGGAAAAAAAAAGTATTTTGGTTCTAAAGCTTGCAAAACAATGTCTATTGGTTCTAAAGCTTGCAAAAAATGTCTATTGGTTCTAAAGCTTGCAAAACATGTCTATTGGTTCTAAAGCTTGCAAACAAATGTCTATTGGTTCTAAAGCTTGCAAAACATGTCTATTGGTTCTAAAGCTTGCAAAACGTGTGTCTATTGGTTTTAAAGCTTGCAAAAAATATGTCTATTGGTTCTAAAATGGTTCATGCTAGCGCTCCAGAAAGCTGGGGTGCTTTGGCATTAAGTTGAAAGGCACTGCAAATGGTGGCATGAAGTTGAAAGGCACTACTTACTGCAAATGGTGGCTTGGCTGCTGTGGCTTGAAGTTGAACGTCACTACTTACTGCAAATGGTGGCTTGGGAGCTTTGACTTGAAGTTGAAAGGCACCTCTTACTGCTAATGGTGGCTTGGGTGTGGCTTGGGTGTGGTTTGAAGTTTAAAGATACTACTTACTGAAAATGGTGGCTTGGATGCAATGGCGTGAAGTTAAAAGGCATTACTTACTGCAAATGGTGGCTTGGATGCATTGGCTTGAAGTTAAAAGGCATTACTTACTGCAAATGGTGGCTTGGATGCAATGGCTTGAAGTTAAAAGGCATTACTTACTGCAAATGGTGGCTTGGGTGCATTGGCTTGAAGTTGCAAGGCACCACTTACTGCAAATGGTGGCATGAAATTGAAAGGCACTACTGTAAATGCACTTACTTCCTGTTTGCACTGTATATTGATTTTAGATAAAACGCTACCACTTACGGCTGTGATATTTGGCCATCTTAGTCCCCCCTCCGCTGAGCAGGTGCCGATAATTCTTCCCATCTATGAAAAATAAAAGTGTTATTAGTTTTTTTTTAAATGTTGAGAATCTCTCTCCTGTCAATCACTCCATGAAAGCCACACCTTTTCCGGTGGGGGGGGGGGGGGGGGTAGGGGTTATAAAACCCGGAAATGTGGGTGTGGCTCAGTCTCTGCAAGATGGAGGAGGGAGAGGTCACGACTCGCTGTCTTTAGTGGTTTTGCTCCCTACTTCAAATGGTATGAAACTGCACTTGAATTTGGTGCCCTTGCACCCTGCTAGAAGTGGTAGGAAACTGCACTTGAATTTGGTGGCCTTATACCCTGCTTGAAATAGAATTTCAAGGATTAGCCGTGAGTCAACTACCAGCCCACCAGCCGTGAGTGAGTGAGTTGCCAGCACAACAGGCTTGATTGACTGAGACGCCAGCCCAATAATCCATTTGGCGCACAATTTGCATACTAGCCCTCTGGAAACCAGTCCCTTCAGCCCACAACACACATACTAGCACTCCAGAAATCCCCCCCCCCCAAACTGGCCACCAATATTAGAATTGGTGGAGAGGTGAAATATTGCGTTGGATGACCAGCCCTCCTGTGTGATGCTGGGACCCAACGGGTCCCACTTAGTCTAGTCTATATTACTAAAAGTCTGTTCATGACCGGTTTTGGCGATCTGTGTTGCGATTTCCGAGAGAACTCCGCCACCTACGGCCGTCATTTTTGGCCACCTCGCTCAGAGCCCCCCTCCGCCGCATGTGTGCCGAGGATTTTTCCAGTCGATGAAAAATGACAGAGATATTAATGATTTTACAAAATTCCCCATTCTCTCTGCTGCCCCCGCTGGCGGCAGGGGGGCTGGACTATAAAACCAGGAAGTGGTGTGCCTCAATTAGTCTGCAAGCTGGAGAAAGGCAGAGGGTCACGTTTCTCTGAGCTGTGAATAACACTGAACACATGTCCACAAAACTGTGAGTAAGTACCCTTAATGTGGTTTGAAAATGAAAATATGGTTAAAGTAAAAAAGTACTGCCTGCAAATGGTTGTTTGGGGGGTTTGGGTTGAAATAAAAAGGCACTCACTATCCCCCCCCTCTCCTCTCCCCCCCCTCTCCTCTCCCCCTCTCCACTCCCCCCCTCGCCTCTCCCCCCCCTCTCCTCTCCCCCCTCTCCTCTCCCCCCTCTCCTCTCCCCCCATCCCCTCTCCCCCCCTCCCCTCTCCTCTCCCCCCCTCTCCTCTCCCCCCCTCTCCTCTCCCCCCCTCTCCTCTCCACCCCCTCTCCTCTCCCCCCCTCTCCTCTCCCCGCCCCCGCCCACTAGTTCCTCTAGGGGCGCTGCACTGGCAGCAGCCTCTACCTACAGCCTGTCTGTTATTTAAATCTTTTTTTTATTTTTAGTTAGTCTAAAGTTTTGTGTTGGAGGAAACTTTAACTTTTCTATGTGGGGGAGGGGGGCAGGGTAAGGGGGAAATCGTTTCCCAATCTCTTCCTGGCGGGGACGCGACTATTTCTCCGAGTCTCGTCCTCGCCCCCCACCTCGCGGCATACCAGCTGGATCGGAGCGGTCTTTCCTGCCGTGGACCGGGAACCGGACCGGGGCTGCTACAGCGGCGGCGCAACGCTGGAGTCACCGCGGAGTGGGCGATGCATATCTGAGTCGCCGTTTGGAGCTCCGGAGCGTTGGGCCGCTGCTCCAACATCGTGGAGCTCTGGTGCGGAGAGCTTCCAACGCGGGCAGCGCTGACCATCATCGTGGAGTCCTGGGGCGCCTTGCAGAGGGCCGCCAGCAACAGTCTCCACCCGGTGCGGCCTGCGAACTTTGGATGCCGCCGACTCAGGTAGGAGGGGGCCGCGCCACTGAGGACGTCCCGCAGCCCCAACGTCGGACTTGTATCACCCCGGCGAGCGGTCCTGGACATCGGGCCGCCCATAGCTGCAACTGCGGAGGGCTTTGGGAGGCCCTGACCACGGGGAACAGTGGAGGAAGAGACTGACTTTGGTGCCTTCACACACAGTGGGAAACTTTGATTCTGCTGTGTGGGATGTTTTATGTCAAATTCTATAGTGTGTGTTCTTTATTTTTATTGTATGGCTGTATGAGAATTTCATTTCACTGTGCCATCTGGCACATGTGACAATTAAATGTATCTTGAATCTTGAATCTTGAATCCTCTCCCCCCCCTCTCCTCTCCCCCCTCCTCTCCCCCCTCCTCTCCCCCCTCTCCTCTCCCCCCCCCTCTCCTCTCCCCCCCTCTCCTCTCCCCCTCTCCTCTCCCCCCTCCTCTCCTCTCCCCCCCCCTCCTCTCCCCTCTCCTCTCCTCTCCACTCCCCCCTCTCTCTCTCCCCTCTTTTTCTCCCCTTCCGCCCCTCCATCCCGACCCCCACTGTCCCTCCCCTAAATCCCCCTCGCCTCCACACACCCCTACCCCCTTCCCTCCACCCCCCCTCCCCCTCCCTGCTCCCCACCTCTCCCCCTCCCCTCACCTCACTCCCCTCTCAGCACACCCCCTCACTCCCCCCTCTCCTCTCTCTCCCCCCCTCTCCGCTCCCACTCCTCCCCCCTCTCCTCTTCCCCCTCTCCTCCCCCTGTCCTCAACCCCCTCTCCTCTCCCCCCTCTCCTCTCCACCCCCCCTCTCCTCTCTCCCTGTCTCCTCTCCCCTCCATCCCCTCCCCCACCGTACCTCCCCTAAACCCCCCTCCCCTCCACACACCCCTAACCCCTTCCCTCCACCCTCCCTGCTCCCCACCTCACCCCCTCCCCTCACCTCTCCCCCTCCCCTCACCTCTCCCCCTCCCCTCTCCCCCCCTCCCCTCACCTCTCCCCCCTCACTCTCACCCTCTCTCTCTTCTCCCCTCCACCCCCACCTTTCCCCTCTCACCCACCCTCCCTCTTCTCCTCCTCGTCATCCCCTCTCCCTCTTGCCCCTCTCTCTGTGTCTCTGCCCCTTCTCTCTCTGCCCTCACTCTCTACCCCCCCTCCCCCCCTCTCTAGATGTGACTGCAAGTTGGAGGCTATGCGTCAGTAGATAGGGTGGTAATGGGGTAAAAGGAGCAAATTAATAATATTAATATAATATCAAGGGGGGTAATTAGCGTGAGTGCAGGGGGGGGGGTTAGTTTGTGTGTGTGACGCTGCATGCCGCCTCCCCCCCCACAATCGCACGTTGGGGAAACAGACCCAACGGGTCTGCACTTGGTCTAGTATATTGCTAAAAGTCTGATCTTGACCACTTCCTGCTGTTCTGTATATTGATTTTTTTTAAAACGCTGCCACTTTGACTGTGATGTTTGGCTATCTTAGAGTCGCCCTCCGCTGTGCAGGACAAGAGGATGTTTCCCATCAATGAAAAATAAAAGAGATATTTTTAATTTAAATTTTTTTTTTAATTTTATTTTTATTAGAAGTACAGTAAATTACAATAATACACATCAGATATATCTTATTATATTTGTAGTACCACTTCGTTTTTCGAGCTTTAAAAAAGATAGAAATAAAAGAAGTAAGGAAAGTGAGCAGGAATCGTGAAGGTGCAGGAAAGTGTTGGGGAAAGAAAGCCCCTTAGGAAAGAAGTTAGAGAAGGAAGTAAAGAAAGGAAATAAGACCCTAGAAAGAAAAGAAAAAAAAAAGGAAAAACAATCGCTCTATTGTAACACAAAACTCGCAAAAAAGGATATACCAAACGTGTTTTTATTTTTTTTTAATTTTATACCGCCCGTTACCTGGTACCATTTATATTTTAAATTACTATTGCAGCTTATGCTTGTAATAGTTCTGTAAATGCAGACCACGTCTTTTGGAAGTGGTCTGCTTTGCCTGCAAGGAGGAGTCTCATCTCTTCCAAGTGTAGTGTTTCGAACATGTATGAAATCCACATTTTTATTGTTGGTATTGGAGCATTTTTCCAAAATTTGTGTATAAGCTTTCTTCCCATTATTAGCCCGTAATTAAGTAGGTTCTTTTGAAACACGTTTAATTCGGGGTTACCTTCCAATATTCCAAAAATGATCCATTCTGCTTTTGGTACAAGTTTTATTTTAAATAATTTTGTGAAGATTTCAAATATTTCGTTCCAGAATTTTTGGATTTTTATACAAAAAACAAAAGAGTGCGCTATGGTAGCTTCTTGTGACTGACATTTATCACAAATGGATGAGACATTGGGGAAAAGTTTATTTATTTTTGTTTTTGAATAATATAGTCTATGTAATGTTTTAAATTGAATTAGAGTATGTCGTACATTGATCGAGCATTTATGCACATATAGTAAGTGTTTATCCCAGCTCTTTTTTGAAATTTTTATAGCTAGTTCTTGTTCCCAGTCTCTTCTAATACCATCGGTTGTAGGTATTTCTATATATAAAATAATATTGTATAAGTATGATATTAGATTTGCTGATTCAGCCTTTGTCTTCATGGCTTCATCCAATAAGTCTGGGGACATGTTATGATAGTCTTTTGTGTATTTTTTCGGATAGTCACGGATTTGAAAATATTTAAAATATTGATTATTTTTCAAATTATATTTCAGTTGTAATTGTTGAAATGACAATAATTTTCCTAATTCATAAAAGAGATATTAGTGTATAAAAAATGTTAAGATTCTCTCTCCTGAAGGCCACGCCCCTTCCGGAGAGACTATAAAATCCGGAAGTGCTGAGTGCCTCAGTCAGTCTCTGCAAGATCGGGGAGAGAGAGGGTCACGTCTCTCAGTCTGAGCTGCGAATAACACTGAACACATGTCTACTAAACTGTGGTGTGGTTTTACTGACCTTGAGTGCCCTTAATGTGTTTTGAAAATGAAAATGTGTTTGGTTTGAAGAGAAGCACTGCAAATGGCAGTTGATGGTGGTTGGTTTGAAGTGATGCACTGCAAATGGCTGTTGGTGATGGTTGGTTTGAAGTGAGGCACTGCAAATGGCTGTTGTTGGTGGTTGGTTTGAAGTGAGGTACTGCAAATGGCTGTTGGTGGTGGTAACTTCACAACTTGCCGACCATTTCAAGCAGGCCTTGCACCCTGCTTAAAATGGTCGGAGGTAGACAAAAGTGGTATGAAACTGCACTTAAATTTGGTGGACTTGCACCATGCTTGAAATGGTAAGAAACTGCACTTGAATTTGGTGGCCTTGCAACCTGCTTGAAGTAGTATGAAATTGCACTTGAATTTGGTGGCCTTGCACCCGGCTTGAAGTTGTATGAGACTGCATTTGAATTTGATGGCCTCGCACCCTGCTTGAAGTGGTATGAAACTGCACTTGAATTAGGTGGCCTTGCACCCTGCTTGAAGTGGTCGGAAACTGCACTTGAATTTGGTGGCCTTGCACCCTGCTTGAAGTGGTAGGAAACTGCTCCTGAATTTGGTGGCCTTGCACCCTGCTTGAAGTGGTATGAAACAGCATTTGAATTTGGTGGCCTTGCACCCTGCTTGATGTGTTAAGGAACTGCACTTGAATTTGATGGCCTTGCACCAGCCATGGGCGGCTCGGACTTGGAACACTGAGGAGCCTGGGATCTCTAGTCGAGATCGCCAGAGTCGGAGCTCCGACCAGTGCAGCCTGGGGACTTCGGGAGCCGTGGCCTCCGGGAAGGAAGCGGCCGTTTCAGTTACTCTAATGCCGCTGAGGAGTGTTCTCCCGACGCCGGAACTCCATCATCCGGCAAGAGGGCCTATAACATCGGGCCACCTGCTTGAAATGGTGGGAAACTGCATTTGAATTTGGTGGCCTTGCACCCTGCTTGAAATAGAATTTCAAGGAATAGCCGTGAGTCAACTGCGAGCCCTCCAGCCGTGAGTGAGCTGCCAGCACATCAGGCTTGAGTGACTGAGCTGCCAACCCAAGAATCCATTTGGCCCACCATGTTCATACTAGCCCTATGGAAACCAGTCCCTTCAGCCCACAACACCCTTACTAGCGCTCCAGAAATCACCCTCCCACTGGCCACCAATATTGGAATTGGTGGAGCGGTGGAATATTGCGTTGGGGGACCAGACCTCCCGTGTGAACATGGAACCCAACGGATCCCACTTAGTCTAGTATATATAGTCTAGTGTATATATATACATATGTGTATGTGTATGTGTCTATGTGTATATATGTGTTGAATTGCTAATGGGAGCATTACCCAAACTTGGCAAAGTTGATTTATGTTTTTGTTAATGCACCCTCCTTCGCTTGTTTCAGTTTATAGCGCTGTTTCATCTGAGTCAAAAAGTTTCATTCATACCCTTGCGCCCTGGCAAGTTCTCACTTTGTTGGGAAGAATATAAATGCAAAATATTGTTTATATGGAGAGGGGCTACAGAATATTACAGGTTAGAGTAATTTCAGTGTTGTTATTCAAGAAACGTAAAAAGAGTTGGTATACATGTGTACCACAAACATTCCAAAGGGCAATTGTTTTAGTTTAGTTTAGTTTAGAGATACAGCGTGGAAACAGACCCTTCAGCCCATCTAGTCTGCACTGGCCAGGGATCCCTGTACATTTAAATTATCCTACACACACCAGTGATAATTTACATGTAGACACAAAATGCTGGACTTACTCAGCGGGACAGGAAGCGTCTCTGGAATGAAGGAATAGGTGACGTTTCGGGTCGAGACGTCACCCATTTATTCTCTCCAGAGTTTCTGCCAGTCCGGCTGAGTTACTCCTGCATTTTGTGTCTACCTTCGATTTAAACCAGCATCTGCAGTTCTTCTCTACACAGGGATAATTCAAAATTCAAGATTCAAGAGTGTTTATTGTCATGTGTCCAAGATAGGACAATGAAATTCTTGCTTTGCCTCAGCACAACATAATATTGTAGGCATAAATAAATACAGAACAGATCAGTGTGTCCATATACCATTGAATATATATATATATACACACATAAATAAGCAGATAAAGTGCAATAGGTTATTAAAGTTCAGATTTTTGTTTGAGTTGAGTTTAATAGTCTGATGGCAGTGGGGAAGCAACTGTTCCTGAACCTGGATAATGCAGATTTCAGGCTCCTGTACCTGAAGGCAGTGGAGAGATGATTTTGTGGCCAGGATGGTATGGGTCCTTGATGATGATGCCAGCCTTTTTGAGGCAGCAACTGCGATAGATCCCCACGATGGTAGGGAGGTCAGAGGTGATAATGGAGTGTTTACAACTTTTTGCAATTTTTTCCACTCCTGAGCGCTCAAGTTGCCGAACCAAGCCACGATGCAACCGGTCAGCATGCTCTCTACTGTGCACCTGTAGAAGTTCGAGAGAGTCCTCCTTGACATCCCAACTCTCCGTAATCTTCTCAGGAAGTAGAGGCACTGATGTGCTTTCTTTATAATTGCATCAGTGTTCTGGGACCAGGAGAGATCTTCAGAGATATGCATGCCCAGGAATTTGAAGCTCTTGACCCTTTCCACCATCGACCCGTTGGTATAAACGGAACTGTGGGTCCCCTTCCAAAGTCCACAATCAGTTCCTTGGTTTTGCTGGTGTTGAGAGCCCGGTTATTGTGCTGGCACCATTTAGTCTATCGGTCAATCTCACTTCTATACTCGTCTCCATCAGTGATACGTCCCGCAACAGTGGTGTCGTAAGCAAACTTGATGATGGAGTTCGCACTATGACTGGCGATGCAGTCATGAGTATAGAGTGAGTAGAGCAGGGGGCTGAGCACGCAGCTTGAGTTACTACCGTGCTGATTGTTATCGAGGCTGACACATTTCCACCAATACAAACAGACTGTGGTCTATAAATGAGGAAGTCAGAGGGATGCGCAGAGACCAGTTGGTAACCAGCTTGGAGGGGATGATGGTGTTAAATGCCGAGCTGTTGTCAATGAATAACAGCCTGACATATGAGTTTTTATTGTCCAAATAATCCAGAGCGGAGTGGAGAGCCAGCAAAATCGCATCCACCATTGATCTGTTGTGGCGGTAAGCAAACTGCAGTGGGTCCAGGTTTTTGTCGAGGTATGAGTTGATTTGCGCACATACACAATTTACACATACACCAAGCTAATCAACCTACATTCCTGTACGTCTTTTTAGTATGGGAGGAAACCGAAGATCTCGGGAAAAAATCCATGCAGTCATGGGGAGAATGTACAAACTCCATATAGACAGCACCCATAGACAGGATTGAACCCGGGTCTTCGGTGCTGTAAGCGCCATAAGGCAGCAACTCTCCCGTTGTGCCATCATGTCACCATTGACTTTTAGAGCAAAGGGGAAGGAATACAAAAGCTGGGAAACCTTGTTAGAAGTTAGAAGTTGTAATGAGTCGAGTCAAATGCATGGCAAGGTACAACACATGCTTATTAAAGCTCCCTCACAGCATTCTTCTGCATGGTGTTACAGTAGGCTAGCAGCTACTCAGACTAATAACTTAACCAGACTTCTGATAATATATACCGCCTTATAGGCAGAGCTTCTACTAACAAGCACTACAATTGGTTAGAAATAAGTAACCAATCTACAGAAGTGTAATGTATACAATTATATTTTCCATATTTAATGGATGATCTGATTGCTTTGGATGAAGCTTAGGGAATGTTTAGTGGATTGATTCCTGTGAGAGAAAAAAATGGAGCAAATTAGGCCTTTATTCCAGAAAGTAATTTATTTCTCGGAATAAGGAAACTTAAAATGAAGGGGCATAATTTCAGTTAGTTAAGAATAGTTCAGTTAGATTTCTTCCTGTGCTCTGGGCAATGTTGTTATCCTAATTAAAAACTAAATTATTTTCCTCATGAAATAAACCTCTGTAGATTAGCTCAATATGTCAATGAATATGCCACAATAGTCAAGGTGAATTGTCTCCCTGAGAAACACTTGATCTGTGGATCAAAAGATGACTTGAAGGTTGACCAGCATTTGGCAAATTCTGCTGTGATTGTTATCTGTTATGTTGTGACATGTCTAAGACTTGGGTGTTGAACCAAATATTAAACACAATGTTAGCCATTCCAACTTTTCCATTTTCTGTTGCTATTGTATAGATTTCAAGTGTGAGTGAGGAAGGGTCTCAACCCAAAACATCACCCATTCCTTCTCTCTAGAGATGCTGCCTGTTCCTCTGAGTTACTTCGGCATTTTGTGTCTATGTTCGGTTTAAACCTGCATCTGCAGTTCCTTCCTACACACTAAGATATTGATAATAGATTATTGGTTCATCCAGGTCACTCCTAGGTTTGTTCCAGCATGAGATGATGTCAATGTTGCATTGGTTTTGTTTGCCTTGAGGGTGATCTAACAATGTTTTCTCTGATCTCTGTTTGCTAAGCTGTTGTGAGTATGGTTAGCTTGACATGGCAGATATTCAATTCCAGTAGATAATATATGATCCTTGCTTTGATACCCTGAGTTATCCAAATAGAAGACCAATCAAGTCATTGCAAATAGAGCATAGTCATACATTATGGACACAGGCCCTTTAGCCCAACTCATCCACATTAACCATGTTTTATAGCTAAACTAGTCACATTTACCTGTGGTTAACCATATCAGTATAAAGCTGCTCTATCGATGTACCTATCTAACTGTCTTTAAATATTACCAGTGTATTTGCATCTACAGCTTTGTCTGGCAGCTTGTTCCATCTGTGTGCCAACATCTGCATGATGACATTGCATGAAGAGACCCTCGGGTCTCTTTTAAATATTTCTCCTCTCACTTTAAACCTATCCCTTCTAGTTCTGGAGTTCTCTACCCTGTGAAAAATACTATAATCATTCACTTATATATGCTCTTGTAATTTTGTATACGTCTTTATTGTCACCCTCAGCTTCCTACACACCAAGTATAAAGGTCCGAGATTATATAACATCTCTTGTTTTAGAAAGAACTGCAGATGCTGGAAAAATGCTGGAGGAACTCAGGGGGCGAGGCAGCATCTATGGAGAGAAGGAATAGGCAAAGTTTCAGGTCGAGACCCTTCACATCTCTTTATGACTCAAGCCCCTGAGTTCTGGAGAATCTTTTCTGCAGCATATCCTTCTTAATACAGGACAACCTGAATTGCGCATATTACTCCTAATGTGGTCTCAGCAACATCTTGTACAGCTGTAGCATAACATTCTAACTCCTGAACTCAATATCCTTATCATTGGACATAACTTTCAGGGATCTGTATACCTGTACCCATGGGTCTCTCTGTTTGACACTCTCCAAGGCCCTACCGTTTACTGTGTTTGACTTACCAAAATGCATAACGTTAAACTCATACCTAATTTCTCAAAGTTAAATTTAATCTGCTAATCCTTGAACAACTTCTCTAGATGATCTAGATCCTTTTTTAAACTTAAAATGCCATCCATATTGTCCTGTGCCACCAATTGTGGTGTAATCTGCAAATTTACTTAACACCTTAACATAATTGTCATTCAAGTCATTAATATAGACTAGACTAAGTGGGACCTGTTGGGCTGGTCCCCCAACGCAAATATTCCACATCTCCACCAATTCCAACATTGCTGACCAGTGGGGGAGGGGGGGGGGGTTCTGGAGCACCAGCATGGGTTTTGTGGGCCAAGGGGACTGGTGACCATAGGGCTAGTATGACAATTGTAGACCAGATGGATTCTTGGGCTGGCAGCTCATGGCTCGTGGGCTGGCAGTTCACTAAGTCATGGCTGGTGGGTTGGCACTTCAGTCACTTACAGCTGGTGGACTGGCAGTTCACTTACTCACGGCTGGTATGCTGGCAGTGCAGGCACTCATGGCTGGTGTGGTGGCAGTTCACTCAGTCACCCCTCCTGCCTTTACCCCCACTCTGCTCCTTACCATTCCCCTCCCCCCACGCATTCATTCCATCTCCCCTCAACCTCCCCCCCACCCCCCCCCATGTACTTTTTGTGGCTCTCCGACAGTGCAGCCATTCCTGCCTATTAGGTTCCCAATGTGATGAAGAACACACAGGCATTGCAAATGGATAAAGGATTTATTAAAGTTGAAAATGAGAATGACTCTTAAAACATTGCGAGTCCAACCTCACAGCACTCCAAGCAGGGTGCAGGCAGCAAGTCCAACCACACAGCAAACAGTGCTGGCAGCAAGTCCAATAGGCACACCACTTTTCAATAAGGCACAGTTAACAGGCAGAGTTAACAGGCACAGTTAAACATGTATTTCTTCCAAACAGTTCAAAATAAATCACATAAGCACATAAAACCACACTCAGTTTAATAGACATGTGTTCAGTTTTCAGTAGATTCATAACTCAGACAGAGAGCTGTGATCTCTCTCTCCCCCATCTTGCAGCAACTGAGGCATGTTCACACTTCTGGGTTTTATAGTCCCTCGCCCTCCCACCAGAAGGGGTGTGGCCTTCAAGACGTCATTGACAGGAGAGAGAATCTCAACATATTTTAAACATTAATAAGTCTTATTTTTCATCGATGGGAAAAATCCTTTTGCCCAAACAGCTGGAGATGGACTCCGAGTTAGTAGGCCAAAAATCAGAACAGTAAGTGACAGCGTTTTATCTAAAATCAATACACAGTGCAAACAGGAAGTGGTCAAGTTTAGACTTTTAATTACATAGATTTTCTTGCCTGCTTTTCAAGCCACGCCTCGCCTGCATTTCGAGCCGCACCTCGTCTGCTTGCTTGATTTTCAAACCAAGCCGCACGTCGCCTGCTTGCTTGATTTTCAAACCAAGCCGTGCCTCGCCTGCTTGCTCGCTTGCTAGCTTTCTGAACCAAACTGCGCCTCGCCTGCTTGCTTGCTTGCTTGCTTTCCAAACAGCGCCTCACATGCTTGCTTGCTTGCTTGCTTTCCAAAGCGCGCCTCGCCTGCTTTTCAAACCGCGCCTCGTCTGCTTGTTTGATTTTCAAACCACGAATATTTGCTTGTATATACAGCATACGTTGTTGCCTATAAATATCCTCATCATATGTCATTTGATCTGAAATAAAATGCCCAAGATATTTTACCTTATTACAGACACTAAGATTATTGTCAGACAATTTAAAATCAGGACATTTTAGACATTTATCCTCTTTGCTTCTACAGATCATAGAAACATAGAAACATAGAAAATAGGAGCAGGAGTAGGCTATTCGGCCCTTCGAGCCTGCACCGCCATTCAATATGATCATGGCTGATCATCCAACTCAGTATCCCGTACCTGCCTTCTCTCCATACCCCCTGATCCCTCTAGCCACAAGGGCCACATCTAATTCCCTCTTAAATTCAGCCAATGAACTGGCCTCAACTATCTTCTGTGGCAGAGAATTCCAGAGATTCACCACTCTCTGTGTGAAAAATGTTTTTCTCATCTCGGTCCTAAAAGATTTCCCCCTTATCCTTAAACTATGACCCCTTGTCCTGGACGTCCCCAACATCGGGAACAATCTTCCTGCATCTAACCTGTCCAACCCCTTAAGAATTTTGGAAGTTTCTCTAAGATCCCCTCTCAATCTCCTAAATTCTAGCGAGTACAAGCCAAGTCTATCCAGTCTTTCTTCATATGAAAGTCATGACATCCCAGGAATCAATCTGGTGAACATTCTCTGCACTCCCTCTATGGCAATAATGTCCTTCCTCAGATTTGTAGACCAAAACTGTACGCAATACTCCAGGTGTGGTCTCACCAAGACCCTGTACAACTGCAGTAGAACCTCCCTGCTGCTATACTCAAATCCTTTTGCTATGAATGCTAACATACCATTCGCTTTCTTCACTGCCTGCTGCACCTGCATGCCTATTTTCAATGACTGGTGTACCATGACACCCAGGTCTCGTTGCATGTCCCCTTTTCCTAATCGGCCACCATTTAGATATAGGTCTGCTTTCCTGTTTTTGCCACCAAAGTGGATAACCTCACATTTATCCACATTATACTGTCTCTGCAATACATTTGACCACTCACCCAGCCTATCCAAGGCACCTTGCAGTCTCCTAGCATCCTCCTCACAGCTAACACTGACCCCCAGCTTCGTGTCATCCGCAAATTTGGAGATGTTGTATTCAATTCCCTCGTCCAAATCATTAATATATATTGTAAATAGCTGGGGTCCCAGCACTGAGCCAAGCTAGTCACTGCCTGCCATTGTGAAAAGGACCCGTTTACTCCTACTCTTTGCATCCTGTTTGCCAGACAGTTCTCAATCCACATCAATACTGAACCCCCAATACCATGTTCTTTAAGTTTGTATACTAATCTCTTATGTGGGACCTTGTCGAAAGCCTTCTGAAAGTCCAGATATAACACATCCACTGGTTCTCCCCTATCCACTCAACTAGTTACATCCTCGAAAAATTCTATAAGATTCGTCAGACATGATTTACCTTTCGTAAATCCATGTTGACTTTGTCCAATGATTTCACCACTTTCCAAATGTGCTGCTATCCCATCTTTAATAACTGACTAACAGTTTCCCCACTACCGATGTTAGACTAACTGGTCTGTAATTCCCCGTTTTCTCTCTTCCTCACTTTTTAAAAAGTGGGGTTACATTAGCTACCCTCCAATACTCAGGAACTACTACAGAATCTAAAGAGTTTTGAAAAATTATCACTAATGCATCCACTATTTCTGGAGCTACTTCCTTAAGTACTCTGGGATGCAGCCTATCTGGCCCTGGGGATTTATCGGCCTTTAATCCATTCAATTTACCCAACACCACTTCCTGACTAACCTGGATTTCACTCAGTTCCTCCATCTCCTTTGACTGGACCCTGCTATTTCCGGCAGATTATTTATGTCTTCCTTAGTGAAGACGGAACTAAAGTAGTTATTCAATTGGTCCGCCATATCCTTGTTCCCCATGATCAATTCACCTGTTTCTGACTGCAAGGGACCTACATTTGTTTTAACTAATCTCTTTCTCTTCACATATCTATAAAAACTTTTGCAGTCAGTTTTTATGTTCCCTGCCAGTTTTCTTTCATAATCTATTTTCCCTTTCCTAATTAAACCCAATGTCCTCCTCTGCTGGTCTCTGAATTTCTCCCAGTCCTCTGGTAGGCTGATTTTTCTGGCTAATTTATACGCTTCATCTTTTGCTTTGATACTATCCCTGATTTCCCTTGTTATCCACGGATGCACTACCATCCCTGATTTATTCTTTTGCCACACTGGGATGAACAATTTTTGTAGTTCATTCATGCAGTCTTTAAATGCCTTCCATTGCATATCCACCGTCAACCCTTTAAGAATCAATTGCCAGTCTATCTTGGCCAATTCACGTCTCATACCCTCAAAGTTACCTTTCTTTAAGTACATCTAATTAACATCTAACTCCCTCTAAATATAGCCAATGAACTGGCCTCAACTACCTTTTGCGGCAGAGAGTTCCAGAGATTCACCACTCTCTGCGTGAAAAATCATAACAGCATTCTAACAAGCATTATGTTTAATATAATTTTCCACACACTATACATAGAACATATAGTACGGAGCTGCTGGAGACCAGCGCTAGTTGGACTAAAGAACACAAGATCATCTGCATACATAATATGGTTCACTAAAACATTATCAATCATGCACCCAGTATTAAAGCCTTTCAATTGCTTGGATAGATCATCAATATAAAGATTAAAAAGGACTGGGGACAAAAATCCCCCATTGTCTAACACCATTGCTAACCCCAAATGGGGCTGAGGCCCTATTGTCCCATTTTACTTGCATAGTCTGGAGGGCATAACAGTAGGCCAGAATTCTCACAATGTATTTAGGCACCCCTCTTTGACTCATTTTAACAAACAGCTTTCTATGATTAACACGATCATAGACTTTGGAAGCATCAATAAAGCACATAAGAATTGATGAGTTTTTACCTCTATATTTGTTTACAATCTCCGTTAGGGCATATATGCACAAGTCAGTGCCATATAGCTTTAAAACCAAACTGGTTATCTGTGGAGTTAACAATCTCATTTACTCTATCCAACAGGATTCTTTCTAGGACTTTAGACAATATGATGTCTAAAGCTATGGGCCTGTAATTATTTAGGCTGCCTACTTTACCAGCTTTGTCCTTAATGACCGGCACCAGCAGAACAGACAACATTGAGTCTGGTAGCAAGCCATAAATCATACAGCCAGTAAAACAAATAGTAAGGAAAGGGGCTATCCTCATACTCGCATACTTAAGATGTTCAGCAGAAATATGATCCAAGCCACTTGCTTTGTTGTTGGACAGCTTGTTCATGGCATGATACACCTCATGTGACATAATCACCATTGAGTCATTACTCTCAATATTGTCCACCCTATACAAATCATCGCTAAACAGTTGAATAAAGTGCTATAATGTTATTAGGAGGGAACAGACCCCACTGGGGCCGTCATGGGCTAGCTACCCATGATAGCAGTCCCCAACGCTGTTTCAGTTAGTTGGAGACACCCGCTAAATGCTACTAAAAGTAAATTAAAGAGAATACCCCTAGAGCCTGCGAGAGCGGGGGCGGAAGATGGCTCACCGATTGATAACACGGTTACAGACCCAGGAACGGAAACGACTATGGACAAGGAGAGCATGGCACATGAGACATCCACAACAGCTGCGGGACACAAACTTCAGGTGTGCATTTGTGGTTGGGAGAAAATTACATCAGTGAAGGGTTTGAAGATCCACCAAGGGAGGAAAAAGTGCTTGAGAGAGCAGAGACATGGGCCTCGCATTGACCAGTACTTCTTACGAAGCAACCAGTCAAATCAGTCGAGTGAAGCACAGCGACAGGACTCAAACCAAAGTTCGCAGAGCATCAGCACCCATGTCACTGAAGAGGGTGATACAAGCACAGAAATGCCGGTGGAGGAGCCCATGCAACAACGGCAAAGACCTCCATTGGAGGGAAAGATCAAAGGGCACAAACCTGGAGTGAAATGGGCCAAAGCTGTTGAAAAGAAAGAGTGGGAGACGGTCAACAGTGACCTTATACATATCTTGGAGCAACAAGCGGGCACAGCAGTGGAAAAGCTTGAAAGGATGGGCAACACAATCTACAGCTATGGAGAAGAACGGTTTGGGGTGAGTAAAGGGAGAGGTGGAAAGAAATTACCAACACCAATCAAGTCCAGGAGGCAGCAGGAGATCGAGAGGCTAATCAGAGAGAGGAGACAGTTGAAAAAGCAATGGAAAAAAGCAACTGAGGCAGAGAGAGAAGGTCTCATGCTACTCCAAGAGGACATCAAGAGCCGATTGGCAACCTTGCGAAAAGCAGAGAACTTGAGGAAACTTCGCAAGAAGAAAGAACACACAAGAACACGGTTCTACAAAGACCCTTTCAAGTTCATCAAAGACCTCTTCGCAAAGGAAAAAAGTGGAACTTTGAAAACATCAAAACGGGAATTGGAGGAACACCTGGAAAAGGCCCACCAAGACACGAAAAGGCATGAGCAGTTAGTCATCCCACATGACATCCCGCCTATTCAACCACCTGAATTCAACCTGGACACCAGCCCTCCAAGATGGAAAGAGGTAGAGAACACTGTCCGGCGAGCAAGAGCAGCATCAGCTCCGGGGCCAAACGGAGTACCATACAAGCTCTACAAGAACGCACCGGATGTGTTACGCTTTCTATGGAAGCTCATGAGGGTGGTGTGGAAGAAGCAAACAATACCTAAGGCGTGGCGAAGGGCCGGCGGCGTGCTAATACCTAAAGAAAAGGATGCGTCAGACATCAGCCAATTCCGGCCAATATGTCTCCTCAACGTCGAGGGAAAAATCTTTTTCAGCATTGTATCACAAAGGCTGTCCACCTATCTGGTAACAAACAAGTACATTGATACATCTGTACAGAAAGCAGGAATTCCAGGATTTTCGGGCTGCTTGGAGCATACAAGCATGATCTGGCACCAGATCCAAGCAGCTAAGAAGGAGAAGAGAGACCTACATGTGATTTTCCTCGATCTGGCCAATGCATTTGGTTCAGTTCCCCATGAACTCCTTTGGGAATGTTTTGCCTTTTTCCATGTACCAGAGCTCATCACCACACTGGTCAAGAGCTATTTCTAAGACCTGCAGCTGTGCTTCACAACAGCTGACTTCAGTACAACATGGCAGCGCTTGGAAGTAGGCATCATGGCAGGCTGCACAGTCTCACCCTTGGCCTTTACAATGGCCATGGAAGTCATCATCAGGGCCTCAAAATGGGTGGTGGGCGGTGAACGAACCAGGGCTGGGCTCCGTCTGTCACCCATCAGGGCATACATGGACGACATGACCACACTAACCACTACTGCAGCATGCACCAAGCGGCTACTTGGAAAGCTGCAGGAGAACATCAAGTGGGCCCGAATGAAGATCAAACCAAGTAAATCTCGAAGCATCTCCATAGTCAAGGGGGTGCTTAGAGACACAAGGTTCTGTATCGGTGACGACCCAATACCAACAGTGTCTGAACAGCCAGTTAAAAGCCTGGGCAGATGGTACAACGCAAGTCTCAAGGACAAAGAGCAGGTGCAACAACTAAGGCAAGAAATTGTCAATGGCCTGGAGAACATCAATCAGACCCTACTGCCTGGGAAACTGAAGCTCTGGTGCCTACAGTTTGGACTCCTTCCTCGGACAATGTGGCCACTGACCATTTATGAAGCCCCAATAACAACTGTGGAGAAGATGGAGCGAACCATAACTTCATACGCGAAGAAATGGCTCGGGGTCCCACGATGTCTAACTAACATCGGCCTATATGGCAAAGGGGTCCTGGAACTACCTCTCACTAGTCTAACAGAGGAATACAAGTGTTCTAAAGTAAGACTTCAGATGACACTGAGGGACTCTAGAGACAAGACCATCAGTGCTGTTGCGCCGCCCCTAGTAACTGGCCGGAAGTGGACACCATCTGATGCAGTACAGCAAGCTTCATCAGCCCTGAGGCACAAAGACATCGTGGGGCAAGTCCAGCAGGGAAGAGGAGGCTTTGGCCTTATGACAAGTAAACCAACTTGGCGAAAGGCCACAACATCAGAGCGGAGGACATTGGTGGTCGAGGAGGTGCGGCGACAAGAGGAGGCCGCAAGAAGTGCAAAGGCGGTCTCTCTTGCCAAACAGGGGCAATGGATGCAGTGGGAAGGTGTGGAGCGGAGGAAGATCAGCTGGAAAGAACTATGGGAAATGGAAGCAAGCAAGATCAGCTTCATCATCAGAGCGACTTATGACGTGCTTCCATCACCAAAGAACCTCCATCAGTGGTACGGCGAGGATCCAACCTGTGCCCTCTGCCCAACTCCAGCGACCCTCAAATACATCATGGTAGGCTGCAAGACCAGCCTCACGCAAGGGAGATACACGTGGCGGCATAATCAGGTACTAAAAAGCCTGGCATCAGCCCTTGAGAACAGGCGGTGTGCGACCAACTCCTTGCCTCCGAGAGCAAGCAACCCCCTCCCCCTAAGGGCAACAACCTTTGTCCGAGAAGGACAGAAAACATCTAAACATCCTTCCACCAGATCAGAAGAAGGAAACCTATGCAGGGCCCGCGACTGGAGGATGCTGGCGGACATCGGCCGACAACTAGTTTTTCCACCTGAAATTGCTTCCACCAACCTCAGGCCAGACTTGGTGTTCTGGTCCCCTTCACAGAAGACTGCTTACATCATAGAGCTCACAGTTCCATGGGAGAACTCTGTTGAGGAGGCCTATGAGCGTAAGAAGCTGCGCTACGCAGAGCTTGCAGCAGAGGCAACGCAGCGTGGCTGGAACACCAAAGTCTATCCAGTTGAAGTGGGATGCAGAGGATTTGTTGCGTCATCTACCATCAGACTGCTGAAGGAGCTTGGAATCCACGGTCAGGCTCTGCGGAAGACCATAAGATCACTCTCAGAGGAGGCTGAAAGAAGCAGCCGGTGGATTTGGCTCAAGCGGAAAGACCCATGCTGGGCCCCAAGTATTTCAGGGTGAATCTTTGGGACGGTTTGACATGGGACACGCGCTGAGGGCTGATCATCCTGCAGCGGGCCGCCCTTGTGGAGGGTGTATAGTGTTAAAAGGCCGAAACACCCAGTGATGCAAGGGTACACTACTGATGATGTGTCCTGTGCCCAACTGTCCTGAAGGTTACCCAGGCCAAGATATACGTATCCACTCCCCCACCCCCCCCCCCCGCTCCCCCACCAATGTTGAGCGTCTACCACTCTCAACAATCAGCGAATGTCGTGAAATGCTCCCCACCTATTGGCACAAGGGACTTCTTAACATCTTGTCCTGTGTATTTGATTCTACCATAAATCCGCGATATTAGCTGTTCCGGAGATTTCATCTACAGTGCTCTCACTTCTTTCCAAAAATCAGTATCATTGTTACTTAGCAGCTTCTTATCCATGGAATCAGCCCTCATAGCTTGCTCCTTTTTTACAGATGAAGCGAACAGCATACTTACAGTATATCTTGCATTAGTGAACTTCTTGTACTCAAACACAGGCCCCTGTCTGGGCCTACCTGCCATAGCCCATGATTTAGTGGCTTTACGGGCTTCAACATGATACACTGCTGCATACTTATTCCAGCCAGGCATGATGTGATGTGTCTTATTTTCTGCTTGCAGTAGGGCTTACTGCCTACATATAAAGTGCTTACTTAAGACTATTCTTACATTTCTTATACTCCTTAAGGGACCACATATCCCAATGACATGCACCTGACATGCCTTCTTTTTTATTGACGAAAGCCTCAATATCCTTTGTCAACCAGGATTCCCTGAACCAGTCAACCTTGCCCTCCACTCGGACAAAAACAAGCATTCCTTGAATGCTCCCAATTGCACCTTCCTTTATCCCCTACTTGCCCAAATCTCTCCTCTCTGCAGAATGTTTTCACATTAACATCGATATCAGGCTCTATTACAATTGCTTTGGGTCCAATCCCTCTGCCAGGCTAGTTTAAATACTTTCAAGTAGCCGTTGAAAATCTCATCACCAGAACATTGGTTTCCTCTCCAGTATCTCATATGTGCAAATAATGCTACATGTTTGCAACAGAGGAATATGGTTGGATTTTTTTAATTTCAGTTTGTTAATCTAAGCATAATTTCAAGATGAATAAAATGCAATCCACTATTTAGATGGCATTATGAACCACAATATTATTCAATGCATGCCCCATAGAAACTTTGGAAATTGTTTTCTCAAGGTAAGAAACCTCCTCCCCTAGGTAGTTTCATTTTTAAAACAGATGTGAATTTAGGGTGTATCAATCATATATTCATACACGCATTTATGGTTTCACAAAAGTAAGTGTATGTACGATTTACAGTTTAGACTTCCAGTAGATTGAATTAGGAACTAAGTGTTCCATATTGAAGAACGATAAATAGTTTGCCTTGAAGATTTATTCGCTGAAATGACGTTCACACATGTAACATCAGCAGCGGAAAAATGTTTTTTGCAATTTAGTTACATTTTATTTCAGAAGACTATCCCAATATCAACCATACTCCGCTTCACTACTATAAAAGATTATTATAACATGCAAAATTAGGATGATGAGTGATCGGGTAGGGCGGGTGAGGGGGAATGTGGGCGGGAGTTTCGGGGTCAAAAAGGAGTAATGTTTTCATGAAAATGTATCTTTCCAATTGGAAAATACTGAAGCATTGAACTACAGGTGGCTAAGTGCCACAGCTGGTAGAGCTGTTGCCTCAATGCGCTGATTACCTCGGTTGCTGTCTGCCGGTTCTCCCTGTGTCCTTGCAAATTTCCTCCAGGTTTCCCCCGCACAACCCAAATATGCAGGTTGTAGGTTAATTGGCCTCTGTAAAAATGCTCCTACTGAGAGGAGAATGAATGAGAAATTTGGATAACATCAGACTAGTGCGAATGGGTGATTGGTGGTTGACATGGACTTGGTGGTCCTAAGGGTTTGTTTCCGTGGTATCACTAAATTAAACTGAATGAAACTACTACACTCACCTTCCACATACATTACTTTCACACCCCTCCGCATGGGGCTTATTACTGACTGGATTTTGTGATCAATTGTAATAAAAATCACTAACAACCGTCTAAATCTCGGTGGGCGGCGCGACTCTCATCAGCAGCGGCCTCTGCAGTCCGTCTGTGTTTTATTATTTTTTGTCTCGTTTTTATGTAGTTTTTGTTATTTTTTTTGTTGGGGTATGTGTGTGGGGGGGGGGGGGATGGGGTAACTATAAAATCTTTCCCCTGCACGGGAGACCCGACCTTTTCTTTGTCGGGTCTCCGTTGTCGTTGGGGCTGCAACGTGGAGCGGCCTCCAACAGGAACGACCTGGGGTTCCATCTGCGGAGCTGCCGACTACTCACCGTCACGGGGCTGGCCGAGTCCGGAGCGGGTGGAGCTGTGGTTGAGCGCTGCTGTGGCCCGACCCCCGGAGATTCGGAGGCTGCAACTGCGGGTCTGGCGGACGGCGGCACCGGGAGCCCGCGGGTCCCTGCTGGGAGACCGCTTTTCGGGGCTTCCGCAATGGCGACTTCTCCCGCCCGAGTTGCGGGGTTGGAAAGCACCTGGAGCGGGGCCTTACACCATCGCCCCGCGCGGCTTGGAATGGCCGCGGGACTTCGCGAGCGCACGCCGGGGGCTCTGACACCAAGACCCGGTGTCCGGCCTTGCATCACCTGGCGTGGCTTTAATGGCCGCGGGACAATCGCCATCACCAGCCGGGGGCTTTGACTTTGACTCTGACTCTGACATCGGGGGGGGGAGAGTGCAGTGGAGAGATACGTTTTTTTTGCCTTCCATCACAGCGATGTGATGGATGTTTGTGTAAACTGTGTTGTGTCTCGGGTCTTTTTGTCTTGTAATGTATGGCTGCAGAAACGACATTTTGTTTGGACCTCAAGGGGTCCAAATGACAATAAATTGAATTGTATTGTATTGTATTGTATTGTATTGTATTGTATTGTATTGTATTGTATTGTATTGTATTGTATCCAGCCAGCCATGCCAATATGAATCCACCAGAGCTAACAATGTCGAACAATTTGTTAAGTGGCTAACAAGCTAGTTAATGAGCAGAAATCTACACAAACATAAATAATTTCTAGTGGCACATTTCATGGAACTGTTGCCTCACAGTGACCCAGGTTTAATCTTTGTATGTGCAGTTTGCACCCTCTCCCCATTACTGTTTGGGTTGGTAGCTTGCTTTTAGCTTAGTTTAGTTTAGAGATGCAGCACAGAAACAGGCCCTTTGGCCCACTGAGTCCATGACAACCAGCAATGCCCACTCATTAACATTATTCTACACACACTAGGGACAATATACAATTATACCAAAGTAATTAGATGATGGATGAAAACTTGGGGAGAATATATTACAAAACAAATAAATTGGGAAAATGGATTGGTATATGAGCCCAAATGGTTTCTAAATTGAAATAGCCCCTTCAATGTTGTAACGAAAACAATAAAAATACCATGAATACAGCTTTTGTTCTTGTGCAACCTTGCACAAGAAACTTTGATGTACTAAACCTTGAAGGTATATAGTTTGCACTAGTGACAACATGGTGGACACAAAATGCTGGAGTAATTCAATGGGACAGGCAGCATTTCTGGAGCGAAGGAATGGGTGAAATTTCGGGTTGAGACTGAAGAGATGAGTCTGAAGAAGGGTCTCGACCCAAATCGTCACCCATTCTTCTCCAGAGAAGCTGCCTGTCCCACTGAGTTACTCCACCATATTGCGTCTATCTTTGATTTAAACCAGCATCTGCAGTTCCTTCCTACACATTGACAATGTGGTGTTTGGGAGATCTCTCTTTCTAATGGCTCCATGTACCTAAAATAGTACTGGATATTGGCGATTATAATGAAATAATTTGATTAAAGGGCTTAAAATGGCAGGAGTAGAACATTTGACAATTATTGGAAATAATTACCAATTAATACATAAAATGAATATGCCATTTAGAGGGAGATGGCATGTGTAAGTACTGAGTATTAGAATGATAATGGAAGCGATGTATTTCTAAGTAAGAATGGTATGTGAATTAGAGGAGAATCTGCAAATGCTAATGTTTCCATTCAACTTGACCTTCTAGTGCACACACTTGAAAATTTTAATAGTAAGATTAAACGAGAACTTACCAGCTTGAAGTTGGATCGTTATTTTATGAGGAGCAACGTTGAGGGAATACGTGAAGAACCCCGCTAGGACGCATGCGTGTCATTCTTCAAAGCAGCGGTGTGAAATCACAGATAACTGTAATGACTAAACATAGTAAGATTTGAGAAGAGCTACCAGTTGAGTATATGATCAAGGGTGGGAGCGGAGGGCACGTATTCCCTCAACGTTACTCCTCATAAAATAACGATCAAACTTCAAACTGGTAAGTTCTCGTTTAATCTTACTATTTTATTTCGGAGTCACGTGAGTGACTACGTGAAGATTTTAAAGCTCTGTGATTTCATGCCGTGGAAACGAGTCCATGCATCACATCTGCCTTGATTATGGGGAGAATAGTGTTAACATCATTAGACATCAATACGATATTGAAAAACAACGATACATTTATTAACACCAAATTATAGCCCCTATTTATGGGGATAAAATCATATTACAGAACTTAAAATTGTTTCTGCAACTGTTCCAGGTTCAATTACTGGTTTGTTATAAAATCGTTGGAAAGTTTTCTCCGTTGACCATCCTGCTGTCTTGAGGATTTGGTCCATAGGAACATCCAACTTCATAGCTGCCGATGTAGCTGCAGCCCTGGTGGAGTGAGATTTAAAAATGTTAGTGTCTACTCCAGCCTTTATTAGGACCTGTTTTAGCCATCTCGAGATGGTCTGGACTGTCACTTTTTTGTGTGGCTGTTTGTAGCTGATTAAAAGTGCCATTTCTTTGCCTCTGATGATCTTAGTATACTCCATATATAATAGTAAGTGTGTTACAATACAGAGACGATCATCTGTCGGGTAGGCCCTGAATTCAATTTTTAGGCCTGCTGACCCCTGTCTGTTCTGTTTGACTAATTCATTGATGTGAAAAGTTAAATTTCCAGATGAAATAGTCATGTTGTCCAGCCTTAGTTTCTGTAGCGACTGGACCCTTTGTGCCGTGACCAAGGCCATCAGCATGACTGTTTTCATAGTCAGTTACTGTAGGGACAGAGCTGTAGGTGGAGACCAGTTTCATAACATGGTCAGTACAATGCTCACATCCCATATTTGGGAGTACCTGGTTCTTGGGGGATTAACATTAAAAATGCCCCTCATGAGTTTGGTTACCAGGGGGTGTGTCCCAACAGAATGCCGCTCTGTTCCTTGCCGCAAGTATGTTGACAGAGCACTTCTGGCGCAGTTGATGGCACTATAACTGAGCCCCTCATCGTAATGGAGGCTTGCCAGGAATTCCAGAACAGACGGGATGTTCATAGATCTGTGGATGATGTTATTGTTGTGACAGTACTTTCCCTATTTCTTGATGTACACCAAGTACTGTTTTTTGGTGGACTGTCTGTGGGCCGCTGAAATAATATCCACTGTTCGGTCCGTCAGTCCCAGGTGTAGTAGAGGTGCTTTCAAACTCTACAAATTAATAGGTTTGTATAATTATGACATGGGTGACTTTCCCTTGTTACGGGATGAACCAGTAAATTAGGTCTATGATGGATGGTGATGCAGGGTTCTAATACCATGTCGAGTATCACCGGGAACCATGGTTGAGTAGGCCAATCGGGTACTATCAAAATACCAGACGCAGAGTCTTGCTGTATTTTCCTTAATACCCAACTGATGAGGCAGAAAGGAGGGAATGCATAAATAAACAATTTCCCCCAATGCAGCGAAAATGCATCTGTTGCTGCTGCCCCAGGGTCTGGTTCCCATGAAACATAATTCGATAACTGGTGATTGAGCCTGGATGCGAATAGATCGATATCTGGTGTTCCATACCGTGCTGTAATTTCAGCAAATACATTTTTATCCAACATCCATTCAGTGTTTTCATTGAATTTGCGTGACCTGGTGTCTGCCACTAAATTTAGTTTACCTGGTAAGTAGGTAGCTGATATCCAAATATCTCTCTGGATACACCATTGCCAAATTGTGTTGGCCAAATTGTCACATGATGTCGATTTGTTTCCACCCATATGGTTGATATATGCTCCCACAGTGGTATTGTCAGTTTGTAGTCTAACATGCTGGTGATATAACCCAGAACAATATGACTTAAGGCCATTAACATCTCCAGGTAGTTTATGCCCAGTGTTTGTAATAATGATGCCTCCTGTGCATTCCATCTCCCTCCACAGCTGGAGATGGAATTGGTAGCACCCCAACCAAGTGCACTGGCATCAGTTTGTAGTACCATCGACGGGTTGCTGATAATGATTGGATTTGAACAATGCCTAATATTATCTTTCCACCATTTTAGTTCCATTATGGCCCCTGTTGGTAGCTTCATTGGTCTGTCAAAATGACCACCATTAATTTTGAGTGCTCGAATTTTCGCCCTCTGTAAATTTCGATAATGTAAAGGTCCGAATTGTGTGGCTGGAAACACAGCCACTATTTTGCCAATTATTCTTGCTACCAGTCTGATGGATGGTTTAGTGATGTCAATGATTTTGCTGCAAGCCTCTATTAAGGCTGTAACCTTTTCTTTCAGCAAAGTCACTGACATGTGAACTGAGTTAATGGTGAACCCCAGATAATCCATTGTGTTTGAAGGCGTTAATTTAGATTTAACTGGATGGATGATAAACCCCAGTGTTTCAAATAATTGTTTTGTGGCTGTTACCGCTTGTTTAGCCAATTCCAAAGTTTTGCCCACAATAAGTATGTCATCTAGATATGCCATTACCATGTGTTTTTGTTTCCGCAGAAACGCTGGGGCTGGTTTCAAATTTTTAGTGAACAGCCTGGGGGCTGATGTTAGCCCATTAGGTAGTGCCCTGTACTGTCAGCGCTGACCCATCCAGTTGAATTTTAAATAACATCTGTGGTCACCTCTTATGGGTACTGTATAGTAAGCATCTTTTAAATCGATGCTTGCCATGTAGTAACCTTTGGAAATCAATTGCTTAGCAGTAACAAAGGTTTCCATCTTGAAATGAATATATTGTACGAAAGTATTCAAATTAGTCAAATCGATGATGATGCGGCAACCACCATCTTTCTTGTTTTTGATAAAGATATTGGACACGAATTCCTGTGATTCGTGTTGGGTTTTCTCAATTACTCCTTTTTTATAAAGCCGCTGTAGTTCAGCATGTGCTTTTGATTTTTCCTTGCCTGTAAGCACGAACAATCGGTTCGGTACATGCTGAACTGGAGGGTTATGTTTTTGTATAAATTCTATGGTATAACCCTGGATACTGCTTAAAATATAAGTGTCGGTAGTTAACTTATTCCATGCATCCAGATAGAAGTGTAATCTCCCACCAACCTCCATGCTCCCTTCAATTCGTAAGGAACCAGACCCACCTACCTCCATGGTTACCAGTGGTAGGTTTGTTACTTTTTCGGCATCCACCGTGGACGTTGAGGCGCCGGTGTCTGGGTCTGTAGTTGGGTTGGTGTTGAGGGTTTGCTCATTTTCCAGGAAGGCCGGTCTGGGCCATGGCCTAAAAAAGACCGATGTTGAGTGTTCCTGGCCTTCGAGCTTTCACCAGTTTGTCTTGGCCGACTGGTGGGTGCGTAGGGGTGCTGTTTCTGGCCGAAGTAGTTTTTGGACGCTGCTTTAATGAGCCCCAGGGTTTTAGCCTCTTCGTCAAGTTCTTTTACCTGTTTGGATAAGTCCCCTCCAAATAGTAGTATTGGTGGTTTGGAGGTTCCAGGTTTGCAGAGGCCTGCAAATTTGGGGTCTAAAGCCAGTTGGATGGCACTCTTCCTAATACTATTTAACTCGTATTGGGAGTTGCAAAATAAAGCCAGTGCATCTTGGTGATCTTGTGTCATGTCTTGTTCGTTCAATGTGCGGGCGAAAGCCGTAATTCCCACTGTTAGGACTTACAGAACTTTTTGTATTTTCAAGTCCCTGGCTCTGATTGATGCCCCGACATGTTTCCAAATACACTGATTGACACTGGGAACATTTAGTGATTTGCAGTTCCCTGGTGGTAAGTGTCTTGCTGTGGTGTCCAATAATGCCTGTCCTTGTAGCTGGTTGAATGACATGTAGTCAATACTTGCAGCTATTTTGGGCTACAGGTTTTGGCCAGTTTGATCGGGTTGAATAAACTGGGACACCATATCCAATAGGTTTTCTTGCACCCCATGCACACTAGGGGTATGTTCTGCATGCCCCTCTTCAGGGTCAGCCCAGAATTGACCCCCTGTACTCCCCTCTGATGAGGGAGAAACACTGTGCAGCCCCACAAGAGGTACTGCTGTAGGACTTACTAGCTGCCCACTGTGACTAGGCTCCCTCTCCCGGAGCCTGCCACTTTGGAGTATTTGCTCCAACAGCCGCTCCAACTGGCTCCTATGCTCTCGGGCACAGGCCACTCGCGGCTGCTCCTGTTCCTCCAGCCGCTCCAACCGGCTCCAATGCTCTCGGGCACTGGCCGCTCGCGGCTGCTCCTGTTCCCCCAGCCGCTCCAACCGGCTCCAATGCTCACCGGCACTGACCGCTCGCGGCTGCTCCTGAAGCCGCTCCAACCGGCCCCAATGCTCACGGGCACTGGCCGCTCGTGGCTGTTCAAAGTCGGACTCATCGGAGTCAACGACTCTGTCTGTTTTTTGCTTCGCTTTGCCGCCCAGCCGTGGTGTTGATTTGGCCGGTGCGGGAGCGAAGTCGGGCACAGCTGTTCCCATTACGGGAGATTGGTGTGCCGTTGGCTGCTGCTGGCTGCCCGCAACTCCGCGGTTCTCCCCCGCCAGCTTTTTCGCAGCCTTCTTGTTTCTCATGGATCTGTCCATGCCTCCACCTGTAAAGTAAGTGGAAAGAACGCAGAGTCTCCTTACCTGCTGTTCCCGGCTTTTAAATTCTGCCACTAAGGGGAACGTCGTTCCACCTGCTGTGACTCGTTGCAATGCGTGTAGCGATATGGCACGCATGCGTCCTAGCGGGGTTCTTCACGTAGTCACTCACGTGACTCCGAAGTAAAATTTCAGCATATTTTCAAAATTTGGACAAGACATGGCCCACTGTGCCAAAATTCCTCAAGCACTTTAAACTGGTGAGCAATACATAATGTGTGTTCTACAGCATTGAAGCTATAGTCAGCTCCTTTTCATCTGCAGTGTATTTTGTTCATTCTCAGTTCCTCTCTAGTCCTCAGTTCCTCAGTTCCTCTCTAGTCTGAAGAAGGGTTTCGGCCCGAAACGTCGCCTATTTCCTTCGCTCCATAGATGCTGCTGCACCCGCTGAGTTTCCCCAGCAATTTTGTGTACCCTCTCTAGTCCTCTTGGGTCTGTAAATTATTACTTGCAACATTTTCACTGCCCCAGCCAATTGCCTCAAAGTTGATGCCCATGAAAGAGGAAGTCACATTGAGAGTACGTTGAAATGATAGTAACTGGGACCAGTTGTGTGAGCCATATAGCAGAGTCTCTGAACTACTCTTGGGGCATTGTAATGTGGACCATAGAAGGCAAATTTAGACACACTTCCAGGGATGTAGTCTCCAGGGAAGATAGTCCTTGGAGGTCCTTGTGCCAATTACAGCATTTTCACCTGCTAAATCCTGAAAGTTGCTATCTCAGACTGACATAGGGAGTTAGAAAAAGTTATATATTGGCCAAAAAAACTTGAAAAATATCAGTACGGAAACTCACAGGCTTCTTTACAGATGACAGTGCTGTACAGTGCTGACACTACCTACTTGGAATGGTAACATAGAGCAACACTTTAATGCTCCAACTGAATGTGCAAACAAATTTTGTTGCATCCAGCTATGCTGTTCATTTCAAGTCATTCTGCCCTCTGTGCTGAGAGATGCATCTCGTACTCAAGGATCTTGTTTCCTTTTAGTTCAAAGTATTTTGTACAGAGGCTAAAAGACAGCAACAATGTGTGCTTTTTGAAGTCCGGACATCCCATCCATCTTCCTGGGCAATGCAAGTTTTGCAGAGCAGTCACTGTTATATTGGAAAAGACAACGTCTGCTCAGCAAACTCCCACAAGTAATACTAATTGAATGCCTCTGTTTAATTTCAAAAATATTATGAACTAGACTAAGTGGGACCCGTTGAGTCCCAGCTTCACACGGGAGGGCTGGTCCCCCAACGTAATATTCCACCTCTCCACCAATTCCAATATTGCTGGACAGTGGGGGTGGGGGCTTTCTGTAGTGCTAACATGGGTTTTGTAAGCCAAAGGGACTGGTTTCCAGAGGGCTAGTATGGAAATTGTGGGCCGAATGGATTATTGGGCTGGCTCTATCACTGAGGCGTGGCAGCTCAGAAACTCTGGCCTGGTGGGCTGTCAGCTCAGAAACTGCCAGAAATTCTTCGGAAAACAGGTGACAGACTCCCCACCACTCAATCTCTACACCGCTCCCGCTCCCTCTCTACGCCCCTCCCCCTCCCTCTCCATCCCCCCTCTCTAGCCGCGCCTGCGCAGGTGGGGGTTATGCGTGAGTGTATAGGGCAGGGAAGGGGTAAAAGGAACGAATGAATAATATTAATATAATATCAAGGGGGGCTTAGTGTGTGTGGGGGGGGAGGTGGTTAGTGTGTGTGTGTATGTGTGTGTGTGTGTGTGTGTGTGTGTGTATGTGTGTGTGTGTGTGTGTGTGTGTGTGTGTGTGTGTGTGTGTGTGTGTGTGTGTGTGTGTGTGTGTGTGTGTGTGTGTGTGTGTGTGTGTGACGCCGAAGCCACTCAAATTTACTCAGTCCTTTGCCAACAACCACAACTTGCATTTTAAAGAACCATTAAGTAGAATGCTCATCTTGCCTTGATACTTTACCATTATGCTTTCTCCTTTAGTTCCCTGAATGTTCAACGGCCATTTGAAAAACAACCTTTTGGGGGGGGAATTGGAGACCTGTTGCTAAAGCCTCTTCAATAAATCTATGTTTTTATGCTTGTTAAAGAAGTAAAGCTTGGATCTCTACAGATTGTATGTTGAAATTAAGCTCACCTTGCAGTTGAAGGTTTTTGTTCCAATGATGAAGGCAGAATGATAATATATAGTATGTCAAATTCACAATAGCGTACCGGAAATTGGAAGTGATGGTTTTTTCATGCACATGATGTCTTGTTCTGCTGGATGATAGAAGATGAATATTTGTGAGGCTCTGTCAAAACAAGCTTTGGTGAGTTCAATTTGTAAGTACTGACAGAAGGAGCTGCAGATGCTGGGATCTTGAGAAATCACAAATTGCTGGGGAACCTCAGCAGGTCAGGCAGCATCTGTAGTGGGAAAGGATGTGCAGCATTTCTGATCTGAAGAAGGGTCCTGACTGCAAACATTAGCTGTCCATTTTCTCCACTGATGTGTTTTGCTTGTAAATACTGCTCTCTGAGAGGGACTTTGGTTGGCGGGCCAAGCCGGTCAAGGGCGACAGAGGAGACCCTACAGCAGCTTGGGGCTTGCCTGGGCTTTCCTGGATCGGGGGCGCTCCAGTACATCCATCATGTGGACCAGACTTTCTTTTTTCTTTATGTAAATAGCGCCAAGATATGGCGGCAGCTGCAAGAATGTCACTGTGTGGTGCACACGTGACAATAAAGAATCATTGAACCATTGATTATAGGCCTGTGACTAGTGTAGAGCATCAAGGTTTGGTGCTGGGCCCATTGTTGTTTGCCATGTATATCCATGATTTGGATGAGAACGTTCAAGGCATGATTAGCAAGTATGCAATTAACACTAAAGTGAGTGGTATTTTACTTCGGAGTCACGTGAGTGACTACGTGAAGAAGGCCCGTTCAGCCGCACGTGCGTCATTACGTCAGACGCATTGGTGCAGGCAGCCGCTTGGGGAGCAGAAGCTCCTCCAACGCGGTAAGTTTTAAACTCAAGGTAAGCTTGTTTCTTACCTGTTTTATTCCCTGCAGGAACCTCTTGTTCCAGAGGTTTTCTGTCGGTGGATTCGCGAGGCCCGATGAGGGAACCAGCTATGGGCTGTGGGGAAATCTTGGTTCTTGCCGCCAAGCGCGGGTAGCTGGGTTGTCGGGTTTCACGAAGTGGGTCACTGATGGGTGGTCAGTGGCTTACAGGCGCTCCGGGTGCCGGGAGGGGTTCCCTCCGATAGGCACAGAAACGCTGGGGTCCCCAGGGAGGGGATCTCCAGTAGGCCGGGTGCGAGAGGGCATTTCCCTCTGCGATGATTATTTATTCTGGGACCGCCAGTAGAGCAGGAGTCGAGAGGGGGTTCTCCTCCGACAATATGAATATTTATGCTGGGGTTTCCCGTGAAGGGGACCGCCAGCAGGCCGGGTGCCGGGAGGGGGTTTCCCCTCCGACAATAACATTTATGCGGGGGTGTCCCGAGGAAGGGGACTTCCAGTAGGCCGGGAGGGCTCCCCCCCCCGATATGAGTAGATCTGGAGGCGGGAGGGGGTTTCCCCTCCAACAATATAGAGGGCTTTTCCCTCCGATATGAAAGTTAATCCTGGGGTTCCCGTGGAGGGGACCTCCAGTAGGACGGGATATAAATATATATGCCGGGTGTCGGGAGGATTTTTCCCCGATATACATATAGAGGCTGGGGTTCCCGGGTAGGGGAATCCAGTAATTATGCGGGTTTCAGACCGCAGGGGTCCCCAGGAAAGGGGTTAGATGGACCAGAACGGTCAGCCCTGGGGCCGGTAGGGGTTTCCCTCCGATAATATATAAGGGTGCTGGGATTCCCGGGGGAGGGGAAATCCACCAGCTATGCAGTGCCCAGACCGCAGAGGTCCCCAAGATATGGGGTAAATCGACCCAAGTGGTCAGCCCTGGTGCCGGGAGGGTTCCTTTCCAGTAAAAATAAATAATGTGGAAGTTGGCCAGGATGGAGCCTTATTGAGAGGAGGCTCAAGATAGATACACCCTAACATCAGGAGATATGGCAGTGTTGGGCAGATGGGGAGCCCTTGCCAGCAGCGCCTTGTAACAGGGCTGCATAATGGGGATGCCGAATATATGGCAGTGCCGACCTATTGCTCTAAGCCGTGTCAGCAGCGCCTTGTATAGGGCTGTTTAAATGTATGGCAGCAGCACCTGGAGAAGGGCTGCAATGATGTCTCCCTCATGGAGGAGGTGAGCTTACCGGGGCATTTTCTGACCCTGAAGGGTGGACCTGTTGGAGAAGTCATGCCAGCAGCACCTTGTAGTAGGGCTGCTTAATGTCTCCCTTATGGAAGAGGAGAACATGCCGGGTCAGTGTAATCTGATGCTGAGGGTATAGCATGGAGCATTCCTCAAGGAATGAAGGGCACATGTCAGACTTACGATTCTGGCAGCAAGGTTGCCATTACAACAATGCAGTGAATCAGGGGAGTGAGAGCCACCCGCCGAATATTCTATTCAGGTGAGACATATTCCACAGGCAAAACCTGAAGGGCGAAGCACATAGTTTAAGGGGAAAACGCACCCCACGGCTTCATCGGCAGTAAGCGGTTCACTGAAGCTGGTAGCAGCATTAAGCTGACCAGAGTTACTCTACAACTAAGTGACCACAAACAAGTTGGTAAGATTTACAATTGGTTGGGCAACACACAAATACCTGAGACATTGTCATCCACTCAGAGGCATTTTAACCAGGTAACTGGACAATACTAGTATTCCAAGAAGGTTGGAATTTGGCCAGAAGAGTGTTGAGCCAGGTCCAGTATTTTTAGCCAGGTTGCCTTCGAGACAGGCTCGGAGATATGGGGAATTGTCTTTCAAGGCAAGGTCACAATTATGGCAAGAGTTGTCTTGGGACATGTGAGAATTATCAGAACCGGGCCAGAGTTGTTGTCAGGGCAGACTCTAAATGATGGCAGGTGTGGCCTGTTCATTAAGAAAGAAGGGTGATCAAACTGATTTCCTAGGGGATTTTCCATGTACAATGATCATCAGAGATGTTTGAAGGCATTGTTATGATGAGGAAAATTAAACAGTATGATAACAATAAATCATTCAAAGGACTACTCAGAGTTCAAAAACAATTGTGATGTATTGTCTGGATTATATTTTGATGCTATATTTGACTAAAATCCACTCGGTTTCAAGCTAATTGAGGAATAGGTTTCTCCTATCCAGTAAATTAGGTTGTTATCAAATGGATAGTTGCCATGTGACTCCGCCCTGGGCAATAGATTGGAATCAATAGAAACCTGGAACAGACTTGTGGTTATAAAGGAGGTCCTATTCATTAGACTAACTGGCAATGTAATAGATGTGATGCAGCTGTGCATTTGGGAGAACTGACAGCATGCTTAATGACAAACAATAAGGGTCATGAAGATGTTTGATAATACAACTTGCTATTGCCAGCTGAAGCTAAGCAAGCCATTATGATGGACAAACAGTATTCAGCATTGCTCCAGTAGTTGATCAATAAATATGTCATTATATTGCAAAAAAGATGCTATAGCTTAAGGTGGGAACATGCGAATGTCATCTCTAGTTGGAGGTGCAGGAGATTTGCAATGAGTTATTAACTCTTCAGTATTGGTATCAACTATCTATAGACCCTAAGTGCATTATGAGTTAAAGAGTGATTGAGTGAATATGCATAGGTGCATGCTCAACGTCAGGTTGATACACTAAGATGTGGCATATGATAAGCACGAGGGTGCAATCAGGAAAAATATCCTGTAAAAGGTACATAATCTAATTTGCCACTGGAGTATCATTAAGTACAGATCAATGACAACACAGAATGGGTGTTGGACCATGCAGTATTTATGAAATTCTGATTTAATGCAACACCAAATATAGATATATTGTTTTCATGCTAATTAAAGGTTGCAAAAAAAATGTGTGGCATATACAGTAGCGAAAGATACATTCTCGCTACAAGCATGAGGAATGGTCTTTTATGTCTTCCTCCAATTTGATTTATGAGTCGGGTCTTGAAATAGAGTCATCAAGAGTCGCTTTAGGTTCCAGCTGTGGAATTGGCCTATGCAGTTTGACTTCCGATTTGTCGGGAATAATAATAATGCAACATTATATGGTTATTTAAACGTAACTTGCTGGTCCAGCCTGCGGTTTGAAAGATCAGCCGTTGCATGATAAAATCAATATATGTTCTACAGATTCTCAATAGACTGCTTACGGCTTGGGTTTGTCATGCCTATTTTTGTATGTATTCACAGTGCTGGAATGGTATCAAAAAAGCGGTACTTTGCTGCTTCGGGAGATGGGAAGCGCTTATGTTATATTTTAAATGGTACAGATTCTGAGTTATTGCAGTTCATTTAAATGGTCTTTGACAATATTGAATTATAGGATCATTAGCTGTGCAAGGGGCTTTTCATCAGACTTACTGCAGCTAACGAGGGCCAAGTTGTTGGGTTCACCTCGGATATCGAGTTAGTAAAGGATATCTGTTACACAGGTCTCTCAGAACAAGTACAATGCAGTATGGGAGATTGACATTGTGTAACACTATTTGAACCAGGGGGTTCTAGCTACATTCTGAGCTTTGATCGGACCTCATTAGGTAGTTATCCTCCTGGCGCTGGTTAGCGCAACAGGTCACTCGCTAGATTATTGTGACAGGAGAGGATGATTACATCTGCAAATATATGTACAGTATTTTATGCTATAATTAATTTAAACAGAGCAGTAGGGGTGTCGGGTTTCAAAATAACTCAAGACATACCCAGGGATTTCTCGTTATGTGGGGACACACATATACAACAATACGTCAAGGTCACCAAGAGTCTTTGAGACTCTGAGCTAACTATGTTTGTTAATTGCAAATGACGTTATAAGAACCTATCTGCTCAGATCTTGTCAGGTGTTAAAACGGAGTTGAGATATGCAGGAATAGATACTGATCTGGATCTCGCTCCACCAAGGCTGCTATAACAGCAGCAGCAAGGGTTAATTACGTTCCGTTGAACCACATCATAACGGCTGTAGTGTGGTCAAACGAACAATATTTCAAACATGTTATAATAAACCGTTGCTAGACCAGAGGTATTCTCAATTTATTTTATGTTCTGTTATAGGTTCCATCCGGTTGAGAGATGTGACTATTGTTATTGTTTATTTAACAGCATAAGCATCTTTAAATCTATGTCATGACTGAATGCATTATGAATGTTTTCCCTCATTTTGTCAATGAGGCAGTTGTGGTTGTGTAGACTTGCTTTCTCACGGCATGAAATCACAGAGCTTTGAAATCTTCACGTAGTCACTCACGTGACTCCGACGTAAAATAGTAAGATAAAACGAGAACTTACCAGTTTGAAGTTTGATCTTTATTTTATGAGGAGTTACGATGAGGGAATACGTGCCCTCCGCACCCAGCCCTCATTAAGCTCATCTGGTAGTTCTAGTCTTCTTTCATCTTACTATCATACTTCAGTCACTGTTATTATTATCTGTGATTTCACACCGCTGCTTTGAAGATTGACGCACGTGCGGCTGAACGGGCCTTCTTCACGTATACCCTCATCGTAACTCCTCATAAAATTAAGATCAAACTTCAAACTGGTAAGTTCTCGTTTAATCTTACTATTGTAGATAGTGAACATGGTTATCAAAAGTTGCAATAGGATCTTGTTCGATTGGCAGGTGGGCTGAGGAATTCACTGGAGTTTAGAAGGATGAGGGGATATCTTATAGAAACTTATAAAAGGACTGGTCAAGCTAGATGCAGGAAAAATGTTCCCAATGTTGGGCGAGTCCAGAACCAGGGGCCACAGTCTTAGAATAAAGGGGAGGCCATTTAAGACTGAGGTGCGAAAAAACTTTTTCACCCAGAGAGTTGTGAATTTATGGAATTCCCTGCCACAGAGGGTAATGGAGGACAAGTCACTGGATGGATTTAAGAGAGAGTTAGATAGAGCTCTAGGGGCTAGTGGAGTCAAGGGATATGGGGAGAAGGCAGGCACGGGTTATTGATAGGGGGCGATCAGCCATGATCACAATGAATGGCGGTGCTGGACTGTAGCTTTATTCCTTGGACCTCAGGGAATGAGGGGTGGTCGTATGGAGGTGTATGGTGGAATAGAAAATGCACAGAGATTTTTGAATGGAGAACCAGAGGACATAGGTTTAAGGTGAGTGGGGGGTGAGGTAGAAAGCTTTAACAAGAAACTGAGGTGTAACTTTTTTACACAAAGTGCAGTGAATGTATGGAACAAGCGGCCTGAGGAAGGGGTTGAGGTAGGTACCATCGCAAAGTTTAAGGAACATTTAGACAGTTAAGTTTTGAAGGATATGAGCCAAATGCAGGCAAGTGGAACTGATGTAGATGGGGCATGCTGCTCAGCATGGGCTAGTTGGGCTGAAGGGCCTGTTTGCATGCTGTATGACACTATGACTCTTTGACTCTAAGTACAGCTTGACGGCACTGGGTATAATTTTTTCTGTCACTTAAGCAATAATTAATAAGAGGCGAGATGACTGTGGACAAGAAATATCTGAGAATGCGTGAGATCATCTCAATTATATTTATCTGCATCATGCTTCATCTCTATGAAAAATATAATCAGTCTGTCAATTCTATACTTTGACTATTCAGATTATTTCAACAATCTGGCATTCCATGCTGTCATTAAGTGGTATTTAAATATAAACATGGATAAACATACACAAGATACAGCATAAAGTATACAAAATACAGATTTTACTTCAGTCACGTGAGTGACTACGTGAAGACCCCGCCAGCAAGCGTGCGTGACATAGCGTCTCACGCAGTGCAACAGCGACGGGCAGGGGTAGAGCGCACCCGCGGCAAAATTGAAACGGACCTACAAGGTAAGAAAAATTATATTGAAGTTGTATTTCTTTCCCTTGCTATGCTTTATGTTGCAGCACGTTGGACAAGAGGAAGAAAAAACAGACCTGGACCGCTTGCTGCGGGGAACCAGGTAGGTCCCGGCAGCCAACAACCATGGGCGAACAGCGGCTCCAGGACCGCAGGCTGCGGGGAACTAGGGAAAGTTCCGGCAGCCGACAACCATGGGCAAACAGCGGCTCCAGGATCGCAGGCTGTGAGGAACTAGGAAGGTTCCAGCAGCCGACAGCTGCCAGCCAGGGACGACTGGCGCAGGCTGAGCCCAGCACCGCGAGCTGTATACCTGGAAACAACACAGCGGGCTGCAGGCAGAACAGGAGTCGGTCCGGCCGATAGACTCAGGGAGTCCGGCCAGGAGGACGCACTGCCCAAGGGCAGTGAAAGTGACCGTTGGAGTGGTTACTAAGGTCCACCTACTGACTCCAACTCTGCCAAGCTGAATCCAGCGCCATGAGTCGTACAGCTCAAATCAGCACAGCAGGCTGGAGGCAAAGGCCAGCAGGATTCAGCCCGGCCGATCATACTCATCTGAGTCCGGCCGAGGGGGGCGCGCAGGGGGGAGTGCAGCAGGAGATGGAGCAAGCTCACTATGGGAGTCTTCGCACTCCCACAACAGCACCATATCGAAGGCTGTAAAACAATGCATCTTCCTCGACAGAGGAGAGCATTGTGGATCAGGGCTGGGCTGGTCCTGAAGAAGGGGACGTGGTTGAAGAAAACGGCAGTGTGCAGGGGGTGCAGAATCCTAAGGAGCTACTGGGAGTGATCACCAAAATTACGGATCAACAAAAAGTACCATTGCAGACGAAGCTGGCGGCCAGCATCGACTACCTGTACTTCCATCTTCTGCAGAAACAGGTAACAAAATTACAGAGAAGTATAGGCCTCTTGTGAACTTTACTTCGTTAAAAATGCCTGCAGCAAACAATGCGATCTGGGGGTACAGTGGGACCGGCACAAAAACCCAGGAAGTCAAACTACAGAAGATTTCAAAACTTCTGACAGCGGGCATATCATTGGTTGCTCGCCCAGACGATTGTACAGAGATGACAGCAGGATTGACATTGCTCTGCAATACCCACTATGAGATCAATTGCTTGCGAGAGCACAGTAAACCTGCACTAAACCCCAAATTTGCAAGATTGTGCGAAACAGCTGCAACACAACCAGGGGGGAAACTTGTTTAAACAAGTAAAAAAGCTTGACGAAGAGTTTAAAGCTGTCGGGCTCATGACAGCATCATCAGCAATGACAGCACCCCTATGCATCGACCAGCAGGTATCAACACCAGGACGCTGGTGAAAGCATGATGGCCGCGCAGCACCACGAAGGTCCTTTTTTAGGCCAAGGCCCAGAGCGACCCTCATGGAAAACGTGCCAACCCCGCACTCCGGCGCCTCTTCCGCAGAAGAGGCAGAAATTGAAGAAAGGGACGTACCACCGGCAACCAGGGAGGTAGGTAGATCTGGTTCCTTCCAGAACACAAAGGTGTATGACCTGTACTAACAGGGGGAATATTACACTTGTTTTGGGAGACATCGAGGGATCATTGTCGATACCTAAAATTTAACTGGATGGGGCAACTATGGCAGAGTATAGCGTTGCCTAATGGTCTAACTTCAGCCCCAAGACTGTTCACCAAGATATTACAACTGGCCTTGGCAATATTAGAAACAAAAACATATTGTCATGGCATATCTTGATGATATATCAATTGTGGGGAAAAACCCTGGATCTAGCTAAATCAGCAGTTTTAGCTGCAAAACATTGGGTGAAACTCTGGGGTCATCTCCATCCAGATAAATCTAAGTTGACGGCATCCACAACTATGGACTTTCTGGGATTTACAATTAACGTTATCCATATGTCTGTAACATTGCCAAAGAGCAAAGCAGACTTGGTGGAAGCCTACAACAAATTAATTATTACAAAATAAACCATCTATTAGACAGGAGACAAGGGTAATTGCAAAACTGGTAGCAGCATTTCCAGCTACTCGGTTTGGGCCTTGCATCATTAAAGCTCAAAAAGGGCAAAAGTGCAAGAGCAAAAACACCTTGCAGGTCACTTTGATTGACCTATGCAGTTACCAGCCAAAGCAATTCGGAGTTATAATGATGAAAGGGAATACTTGGCATAGTTCCAGCCCATCATTATTAGTAATCATCATTACTAAAAACACTGGGTATTTAGAGATGTTGGGTGTGTTTCATGGGCTAAAAGCCTACTGCTCACAATGCACCATCTGCATGTCCGCCTACAAATTGATAATATCACAGTGGTGGCATATATTAATCATATGGGAGAAATAAGATCGGTATCATACTTGAGTATTAGAAAGGCGCTATATAAATCCCATCCATTATTATTATTATTATTATCATGTCAATCTGGCCAATATATTTGGTTATGGTGTGTTAACATACATATTTGGCTATCAGCAAATTTACCTACCAGGTAAGCTCAATAGAGTGGCACACACCAGGTCATGAAAATTCAATGACAGCACCGAATGGCTGTTGGACCACAAAAAAGTTGCTGATATTATCAAAAGAGGGACACCAGATATTGATCCATTTGTATCTAGACCAATCACCAGTTACCAACATATGTCGCTTGGGAACCACACTTGGGGCAGCAGCAATGGACGTTACTCACTGAATGGGGAATAATTGTTTACAATGTTTTCCCTCTTGCCTCATCAGTCGGATCCTAAGCAAAAACACATATGGACTCAGCATCAGATGTCTTGAAAGTACCTGATTGACCTACTCAGCCATGGATCCCTGTGGTCACGGACATAGTCTCTGAACCATAGTCCACCATGCTTGATCCGGGCTAGCGGACAGGACCATGAGCATGATCACGGTGGCCTATCAAGAATCAACAAGGACTGGTGTAGCGTATAATACAGCTACAACCACCAACGTCCTAGGAATTCCTATCCAGCCTTCATGTAGATGAAGGACTGAGATGCAGCACTATAATTGCGCAGGAGTGCCCTGTCAGCTTGCTGGTGGCAGGTGCCACGACAACTATCCATGGGATCTCACCCTCTAGTTGCCAAACTTATGAGGATTATTTATAACACTAACCCTCCTAGAGTGAGGTACTCCCAGATCTGGGACGTCAGTGTTGTACTAACATTGCTAGGGGCACCAGCAATGTCCCTGTCCCTGGGGGAAAACTGACATTTAAAAACAGTATGCTGATAGTACTGGTCTCAGCTCTAGCAGTCCAGTTTCTAGATAAACTGAGACTGGGATAAATGATGGCATCTCCAGAAAAGATAACTTTGCATATTAGAGCTTGTTAAACAAGATAGACTAGGAACATCAGGACAAAATTTGGAATTCCAGGTATACCCAACTGACACCCGACTATGTGTAATGATACACCTTCTATTATACCTTAAAACTACTAAAACTTAAGAGGAAGTAAATTGGCACTATGGGCAGCCATAAACAGCCTAATGGCCGGGTATCAGCACTAACCATCGCTAGATGGCTCAGACAGGTTTGGGAGCTGCTGGCGTGGATACTGACATCTTAAGTTTCTAACCACAAGGGCAACAGCAACACCGGCAGCTAGAGACAAGGAAGTGCCTACGGGCCATATCCTGGCAACAGCAGGATGGTCCAGAGAAAGACCTTCCAATTCTTTATAATAAGCCAATAACCAAACCTGCGGTGTTGCAGAATCAAGTTGGAATTCTGTAATATATTTAGCCCTAGGGAGGATTATTTTGTTAAAATAAATTGTTATTGTCTGAATTGGATACATGTCTGAATACAATAACATACTCCTCCCTTGAATGACTTCGGCAGTGAGTGAAGCATGGACTGTTCCACGGCTTGAAATCACAGAGCTTTAAAATCTTCACGTAGTCACTCATGTGACTCCGAAGTAAAATAGTAAGATTAAACGGGAACTTGCCAGTTTGAAGTTTGATCTTTATTTTATGAGGAGTTACGATGAGGGATTACGTGCCCTCTGCTCCCACCCTCAATTATAAAGGTTAACTGGTATATTAGTTCTTCTTATCTTACTATGTTTATTTCAATTACTATTACTGTGATTCCTCACCGCTGCTTTGAAGAATGTCGCGCACGCGTGCTGGCAGGGTCTTCACATAATCCCTCATCGTAACTCCTCATAAAATAAAGATCAAACTTCAAACTGGCAAGTTCTCGTTTAATCTTACAATTATTAATCGCATCACAAAATGGCAAAAGTAAAAGAGATAAAATTAATCTTTTTTAAAAATGCATCATATTTTTATGATCTTTAAAGTGTTGTTTTGGATACTGGAGGCAGATTGAGTAGTAACATATTCAAGGACAAAAAACTGAAAGGGTGACATTTCTTTCGTATATTCTCTATAATCTTGACAACTAACTGACATAACCGGGGACTTGTATGAATTTAGTGCTGTATTCTTGTTCTCAATTCTCTTATCTTTGTAAGACCTTGAACTAACATCCATTTTCATTTGAGAAATACATATCCTTCCACTTCTGCAGAAGTGGGCATTTGAACCCATAAAACTCTACATTAATTTTACAGTTCTACCATTTATTTCAAATGTCCTACTTCCTCCATCTTTCAAGATACATCACCTCACATTTCTCCATGTTAATTTTCTTTCGGCATCGTATGTGTCAGTTTGTTGAACTATTAATGATTTGATACGGCTTACAGGATTCTCCACTATCTATCTTCATCACTATTTTTGCAGCTACAGCCAATGTTGATATTGCATCCTCTTTATGTGAAGTGCAGCAGACCCATTGTTGATCCCCGGGGACTACAGGGTATGTACTCTGTCAGTCCAAGAAAACATTCATTAACCAGCACTCTGTTTTTATTCCTGCTCTTCCTATCCTCACTGACACATTTCCTTTTACATGATTCAGCTTCACCTTACCAGCAAGCTTCCTATGCAACATTCTATCAAACGTCTTTAATGAATTCAACTACACATTTACTGTGTTTCCGTTATCCATTCCTCAAAGAACTCAATTAAATTTGTCAGACTTGACTTGCCGTTTACAATTCTTGCAAGTGGTTGTTAATTAACCCATGACTTTCTAATTTAATGTTAATTTTCTCCCCTGTTAGGGCCTTTTGAAGCTTGTCTTGCAATGATGTTAGGGGAATAGGATAAAAGATGCAAAGGGCTAAATAATTTGAAAGCACTTTTATTTTCTATGGTTACCTTGGTTAAGAAATGAAGCCGGTTTGACTAAAGATGAATATTATGGATGATTTTTTTAACAAGAAAATTGTCATTTATTTTTGATTACCAGAAGGTATCTTCAAGGGTTCAATAAATTAAAATATAAAATGTCTTGACTGCTGCAGTATAAGACCCAATTTTCCATTTAAATTATGAACAATTCCCTCAATGCAGTTCTTTGACAGTGCCTTGCTATGGAGATGGGAACAAGAATTTCACCATTGTCTATAGTTAGCTGAGGATTTAATTATCTTCATGTTCTTAACATATCTTCTGATAAAATTGTTTGATGTATGTCACAATATGAAATCTGGATTTTTAAACTGAGTTGCATCTATGGTACCCTTTATTGACAACAATGGAGTATTTATGATAAAAGAACACAGGAGTTAGGAGAAACATAGAAAATAGGTGCAGGAGTAGGCCATTCGGCCCTTCGAGCCTGCACAGCCATTCAATATGATCATGGCTGATCATCCAACTCAGTATCCTGTACCTGCCTTCTCTCCATACCCCCTGGTCCCTTTAGCCACAAGGGCCACATCTAACTCCCTCTTAAATATAGCCAATGAACTGGCCTCAACTACCTTCTGCGGGAGAGAATTCCAGAGATTCACCACTCTCTGTGTGAAAAAAGTTTTCCTCATCTCGGTCCTAAAAGATTTCCCCCTTATCCTTAAACTGTGACCCCTTGTTCTGGACTTCCCCAACATCGGGAACAATCTTCCTGCATCTAGCAGAGGAAGGAGCAGACCACACAGCCCCCTGTGTCAGATTGTCCAGTCACCTTTCTGCACTAACCCTATATCCTTTGATTCTTTTAATATCTAAATATCTAGAGATCTCTGCATTGAATATACTGAGTGACTTGAATCTCCATATCCCTCTGGATAATGAATTCCAAAGTATCACTATCCTATTCGGGAAGGAATGACATTACCTCTGTCTGAAGCACTTTTGGTCGTGAATTATGTTTATTAGTTTCACTAGTATTCACGAGGTACAGTGAAAAAAATTTGTTTTGCATGCTATCCAATCAAATCAGATAATACTATCCATAAATATAATTGAGCCCAACTCAAGTACAATAGGCAGAGTGAAGGGAACGTAAAAGAGTGCAGAATATAGTGCATTATAGTGCAATGTTGACGATTGTTTAGTTTATTTAGAGATACAGCATGGAAACAGGCCCTTCAATCCAACAATCCCCATGCATTAGCACTATCCTACATACTATAGATAATTTAGAATCTTTACGAAGCTAATTAACCTACAAAGCTGTACGTCTTTGGAATGTGGGAGGAAACTGGAGCACCCGGGAAATAATCATGCGGTTACAGGAAGTATGTACAAACTCCGTACAGACAGCACCAGTAGTCTGGATTGAACCTGGGTTTCTGGTGCTGTAATCATAATCATACTTTATTAGCCAAGAAAGACCGAAAAGAGCGACAAGATCCGATCCTAGTCCCAGTCCTTATGTGGAGCTCGGAGAAGCAGCAAGCAGAGAGCAGAGACTATTGGCTTGAAAGTCTGTGAGAAAGAATATGGGTCACAGGGAAAGACAGTTTAAAAAGAGTGAGTCTTTGGCTCAAGAGTCTTCGGCGAGGAGACTGAGGCAAGGAGGCTACACTTGATTCGAAAGCTGTGATTTTTTGTGTCTGTTAAAGAAATGGCAGGTAAGTTGGTGCAGTGTGTTTCTTGTAGGATGTGGGAAGTCAGGGACACTGATGGTACTTCTGGAAATCACACATACGGAAATTGTGTCCAGGTGCAGTTCCTGAATGAACGTGTTTGGAAGCTGGAGCAGCAGTTGGATGACCTCAGGGCCATTCGGGAAAATAATAATTTCCTGGACAGGACCTACAGTGAGGTTGTCACACCAAGGATACAGGAAGAGCGAAGGTGGGTGACTGTGAGAAAGAGGAATAAACTTGGAGTGCAGGAGACTCTGGTGACTGTACCTACTGAAAACAGGTACACTTTCTTGGAAGCGGATGACACGACAAGATTGAGTGGTAGCCAGGGCTGTGACTCCAACCCTGGTGCTGAGGATGTAACTAGTAGAGTGGATAGGGGAGGACCAGTGGATGTGGTGTATCTGGACTTTCAGAAGGCTTTCGACAAGGTCCCACATAAGAGATTAGTATACAAACTTAAAGCACACGGCATTGGGGGTTCAGTATTGATGTGGATAGAGAACTGGCTGGCAAACAGGAAGCAAAGAGCAGGAGTAAACGGGTCCTTTTCACAATGGCAGGCAGTGACTAGTGGGGTACCGCAAGGCTCAGTGCTGGGACCCCAGCTATTTACAATATATATTAATGATCTGGATGAGGGAATTGAAGGCAATATCTCCAAGTTTGCGGATGACACTAAGCTGGGGGGCAGTGTTAGCTGTGAGGAGGATGCTAGGAGACTGCAAGGTGACTTGGATAGGCTGGGTGAGTGGGCAAATGTTTGGCAGATGCAGTATAATGTGGATAAATGTGAGGTTATCCATTTTGGTGGCAAAAATAGGAAAGCAGACTATTATCTAAATGGTGGCCGACTAGGAAAATGGGAGATGCAGCGAGACCTGGGTGTCATGGTACACCAGTCGTTGAAAGTAGGCATGCAGGTGCAGCAGGCAGTGAAGAAAGCGAATGGTATGTTAGCTTTCATAGCAAAAGGATTTGAGTATAGGAGCAGGGAGGTTCTACTGCAGTTGTACAGGGTCTTGGTGAGACCACACCTGGAGAATTGCGTACAGTTTTGGTCTCCAAATCTGAGGAAGGACATTATTGCCATAGAGGGAGTGCAGAGAAGGTTCACCAGACTGATTCCTGGGATGTCAGGACTGTCTTATGAAGAAAGACTGGATAGACTTGGTTTATGCTCTCTAGAATTTAGGAGATTGAGAGGGGATCTTATAGAAACTTATAAAATTCTTAAGGGGTTGGACAGGCTAGATGCAGGAAGATTGCTCCCGATGTTGGGGAAGTCCAGGACAAGGGGTCACAGCTTAAGGATAAGGGGGAAATCCTTTAAAACCGAGATAAGAAGAACTTTTTTCACACAGAGTGGTGAATCTCTGGAACTCTCTGCCACAGAGGGTAGTCGAGGCCAGTTCATTGGCTATATTTAAGAGGGAGTTAGATGTGGCCCTTGTGGCTAAGGGGATCAGAGGGTATGGAGAGAAGGCAGGTACGGGATACTGAGTTGGATGATCAGCCATGATCATATTGAATGGCGGTGCAGGCTCGAAGGGCCGAATGGCCTACTCCTGCACCTAATTTCTATGTTTCTATGTTTCTATGTTTCTATGTTTCTATGTTTCAATGGGAAAGAGTGACATCAGGCAGAGCCATAGTGGGGGGAGACTCCATTGTCAGAGGTGCGGACAGGATACTCTGCGGAAACGGGCAAGACTCCAGAATGGTGTGTTGCCTCCCTGGTGCAAGGGTCCAGGACGTCTCGGAGGAGCTGCACAACATCCACAAGGGTGAGGGGGAGCAGGCAGAGGTTGTTGTCCATGTTGGTCGAAAGAGGAAGGAGGTTCTGCAACAAGATTTTACGGAATTGGGCAGAAAAGCAGAACCTGCAGGGTAGTTATCTCAGAATTGCTTCCAGTACCACGTGCTAGTGAAGGTAAGAAGAGGAAGATAAAGGATATGAATGTATGGCTGATGAGTTGGTGCATGGGGAAGTGATTCGGATTTCTGGATCATTGGGATCTCTTCCGGGGAAGGGGTGACCTGTATAAAAGGGACGGGTTGCACCTAAACTGGAGGGGGACCAACATCCTAGTGGGAAAGTTTGCTAATGCTACATGGGAGGGTTTAAACTAGATTGGCAGAGGGATAGGATCTCGTGCAGGACACAGGCACAGGAGAGATTAGAAGTTGGTATGGAGGGTGGTGTGGGAAAGGTTAATGATCAGAATAGGCAAAAAGCCAGTGAGCAAGGAAGGAGGGTTGGTTTAAACTGCACGTATTTTAATGCAAGGGGCCTGACGGGTGAGGCAGATGAGCTTAGGGAGTGGATAGGTACGAGCGACTGGGACATTGTAGCCATGACTGAAACCTGGTTAAGGGAGGGGCAGGACTGGCAGCTCAATGTTGTGGGGTAAAGGAGCTTCAGGAGAGAAAGGGGTGAGGAAAGCAGTGGAGGGGGAGTTGCATTGTTGGTTAAGGAGGATGTCACGGCTGTGTTCAGAGGTGACATAACGGATGGTTCGTCTACTGAGGCTTTATGGGTGGAGCTGAGGAACAAGAAAGGGATGATCACCTTGTGTGGGTGTACTACATACAGACCCTCAAATAGTCAACAGGAATTAGAAGAGCAAATGTGCCGGAGATTGCAGACAGTTGCAGGTCAAATAAAGTTATTGTAGTAGGGCATTTCAACTTTCCCAATATAGTCTGGGAAAATCATAGCGTGAAGGGTTTAGATGGGGTGCAATTCCTCAAAAGTGTTCAGGAGAATTTTCTTAAACAATACATGGAGGCCCTCACATGTGGGAGGGCAACGCTGGATCTAGTATTAGGAAATTGGGAAGGGCAAGTAAATGAAGTGTGGTAGGAGGAACCTTTTGGGACAAGTGACCACAGTTCGATTGGGTTTAAGATAGTTATGGTTCGGGACGGAGAGGATCCATGTGTTAAAATACTCAACTGGGGTAAGGCCAACTTTGAGGGAATGAGAGAAGGTCTCGCTCAAGTTGACTGGAGCAGGTTATTTGAGGGGAACGGAACATCGGCCAAGTGGTATGTTTTTAAACAACAACTGGAGGGAGCTCAGGATGTGTACGTTCCTGTTAGAGTGAAAGGCAAAGCAAGCAAACGTAAGGAAGCTTGGCTGACGAGGAGAATTGAGACATTAGTCAAAAACAAGAAGGATGCATGTGGCAGGTATAGGCAGCTGGGATCAAGTGCATCCCTAGACGAGTTTCGGGAGATAAGGAGCAAACTAAAAAAGGAGATCAGAAGGGCAAATATGGGCCAGGAGAGAGTTCTGGCGGGTAGCATAAAAGACAATCCCAAAAGATTTTATAAATACATAAGGGGGAAAAGGGTAACTCGAGAGAGAGTGGGACCTCTCAGGAATAAGGGACCTCAGGAACCTCTGTGTGGCGCCTCAGGAGATGGACAAGGTCCTCAATGAGTATTTCTCCTCTGTATTTACTGAGGAGAAAGACAGTAGGTTGGAGGAAATTGGAGCAGTCACTGGAGGTGTCATGAGAGCAGTCAGGGTTACCGTCAAGGAAGTACTGAACGTACTGTCGTGCTTGAAGGTAGACACATCTCCAGGGCCTGATCAGATATATCCAAGGACATTGCGGGAAACTAGAGAGGAAATTGCGGGAGCCCTGGTTAAAATTTATGAGCCATCCTTAAATGCAGGAGAGGTGCCAGAGGATTGGAGGGTGGCAAATGTTGTGCCTCTTTTCAAGAAGGGCTGCAGGGGAAATGCTGGGAACTATAGGCCAGTGAGTTTAACATCTGTAGTTGGTAAGTTACTGGAGAGTATTCTGAGGGATAGGATATATAGGCATTTGGTTGGGCAAAGGCTGATTAGGGACAGTCAGCATGGTTTGGTTTGTGGGAGGTTGGGTCTCACAAATCTGATTGTTTTTTTTGAAGATGTGAAAGGTTGATGAAGGCAGAGCTGTAGATGTTGTGGACATGAACGTTAGTAGGCGATCAACAAGGTGCCTCAAGGGCTTCTCTGGAAGGTTAGATCTCATGGGATCCAAGGAGAGATGGCTGAATGGATAGCAAATTGGTTCCATGGAAAGAAGCAGAGGGTGATTGTGGAAGGTTGCTTCTCAGAATGGAGGCCTGTTACTAGTGGCGTGCCACAGGGTTCGGTGCTGGGCCCATTACTGTTTGTCATCTACATCAATGATTTTGATGAGAACATACAGGGCAAGATTAGCAAGTTTGCTGATGATGCAAAAGTTAGTGGTTTTGCAGATAGTGAAGATGGTTGTGATTGATTGCAGCAGGATCTGGATCAATTGGCCAGGTGGGCGAATGAATGGTTGATGGAATTTAATACAGAGATGTTGGAATCTGCAGGCCACGGTTGGACCGTCGATCCCAGGCAAGGGATTGCAGGCTCCGATGTTAAGTCCATGGCAGTCGGGTTCAATGTCAGTCCTGGGCAAAGCTTCCAGCTCCATGATGTTAGGCCACAGAAGGACCGGACTTACGATCCGAAAGACAATCACATCTCCGGCAAGGCAAGAGATTGAAAAATGTTTTCCTTGACCCCCTCATAAAACAAACCAGAGAACATTAACACATCCTTTTAAAACACACTAAAAAATAACAAAAAAGACAAAGTCAGACAGACCGTTGGCGAGGCTGCCATTGCTGACGGTGCCACCTGGTGGAATTTGATTTGCCATACAGTTCAGGCAGCAACTCTACCGCTGTGCCACCGTGCCGCACCTTTGGGCAACCACTAAAGTTCTTGGCTTAACCTTTCTTCATTGAACAGATCTGAAATCTGTGAATACAAACTGTTGACTTATCTGTATGTCTCTTGCAGATATAAATGACTGCTTCCCCCAAGAGCAGCACTGAAACCTAGATTGCATATTCCTGCTTCAATAGAAATTTGACGTCCTTACATTCTTTACAATAAGCTGTGACACATTTGGTGATGACATTTATGTAAATGTATCATAAATAATGTCAATAATCAAAATGTGGTTTCTAGACCAAAGTTAATATATGTGAGGAGGAAAACAATTCATTCCATGGTGAAACGGCAGGGCAGTAGGGGAAATTGAAAACCTCTTTAACAGGCATGATGGACCAAACATTTTTCTTTCAGGCTGTACCTTTCTACGATTCTGTGAATGCTACATGGTAATAAATTGTTTTACAGCACTCCTTAAATTAATCCAGAACCTTAAATTAAGGACAAGCATGATTTCATAAAGTTTACTATTTCAAGAGAATTTTAAATAACCTCATTAAATAACATAAAGAATAATTTGTTCACATGCTAAGAAGAAACAAAACAGAAGCAGCAGGAGGGGGAATAGCCATTTAGTCTTGCTCCATCATTCATCAGAATTCTTGGTGATTTTCCAATCAACTCTCTCACTATATTTCATTACACCAGTGCCGTAAATCTAATTAAATCTCAGTCTCAAAGATGCTCAGTGTCTGGGCATCCACAGATATCAAGGGTAGAGAATTCCAAAGATCCACAACCCACCAAGTAAAAACAAATATACCCAAGAAGAAATTTTGAGGCTTCATTTTTCTACAATCAGGATATGATTTACAAAAATAAAATTCTGGAAAATGTGTGAAGACTGCTTCATGGAATATTTTTAAGGCAACTCGTTGCATTGATTTAAAATTTGCTTGTGATCTAGTCAGATTGTTTCGTACTTATTCTCCCATTTGCCGCGCCAGATTTATTTTACAATGTGCTTTGAAGAAAACAGGGCAAACAGCATGGATGGGACACAGGAGCATTTACTTTACAAGTTGTAATAATGTACCTGCTTCAGACATAGCACCTCACATTGATATCACCTCTTTGAATGATGAAGCTAATTATTCCTTCATCATGTTCAATGGTCTGAATAGCCCACAAGCTCACAGTGAGGTGAGAAACCATAACACGAAGCACACACTACTCACCTCAGAACTTTACTGTTAAACCAAGTCCAAAACAGTATTCAACAAGGTAATAATTAACGAGCTAAAGAGTAGGAAGTGGCAGTTCCATTTGCACTCGATATTGATCAAAGGAACATGTGTGTTTGTCCATGGAAGAATGAGTCCTTTAATGTTGTGCCAATTTTCAGCAAAGGATGATTAAGCCAGTTGCACTCATGCTTGCAATGCTTTAACTTGGAAATTGCATTTATATTATGTAACAAGGATAGTGAATGTTTTCCTTTGGGCAGCGCTAAATCGATGATATTCTAGGATTGGGTTATTTTCAGGAGTTTTGATACAGGGTGTTTCCATATTTAATATTAAATGGTTGATAGCCTTGGAATGGGTCCCAAGATTCAAATTATCCACCATATTCCCAAAGCATTCACTTTTTGTTTAATATTGTTTGCCCTAGAAATCACCATTCGGTACTTCAATAGGTTTGGTGAAATGTGGTTGAATGCAATTAACATTTCCTTTGGTGTTGCATCCATCTAATTATTGTCACCTAGGTAGAGTCATAGAGTCTTACAGAGTGGAAACAGCCCCTTCGTCCCAACTTGCCCTTGCCGGCCAACATGTCCCATCTACACTAACAAGCCTGAATTTGGCCAATATTCCTCTAAACCTGTCCTATCCATGTGCCTGTCTAAATGTTTCCGAAACATTGCGATAGTACCTGCCTCAATTACCTCCTCTGGCAGCTTGTTCCATACACCAACCACCCTTTGCAGGAAAATGTTATCCCTCAGATTCCTATTAATTCTTTCCCCCCTCAACTTGTCAGTACCTGCTGAAAAGTGTGTAAAGTAGAAACATTGAAACAGTTGGCCATTCAACTCTGTGGGCCTGTTTTGCTAAGTTGTTATCTGAATTGTGATCTAATTCAACTTATCCACCTTTATATTTTCAAGAGAGTGTTAGATTTAGCTGTTAGGGCTAAAGGAATCAAGGGATATGGGGGAAAAGCAGGAACGGGATACTGATTTTAGATGATCAGCCATGATCATATTGAATGGCGGTGCTGGCTCAAAGAGCTGATTGGCCTATTCCAGCACCTATTTTGCTATGATTCCATGTTTCTATGCAAGGGATTTCCAAGAGGTTTTTAGCAGCTTCCATGCATAGAATTATTTTCAAAATTTACTCCTGACAAACCTGGCTCTGAATTTTAGTCCTAGATCCACAAAATAACTGTGGCATGAGAAACTGAAGTGAGTGATGACATGCTTTGCCAGAGGCTTTAAATTCAATTCCATGGACATCAGATTTGGATATTTTATGAACTATCAAAATAAACAGAAATTGCACAGATAAAACTTCAAATAAATATTCTTTCAAATGCACAGAAATATCATGGCCTATGTGAATTCAGAGTACTCTCAGCATTGAACTATTGCATGCATGTGACCACTTGTGCCTCCTCACCCAATTGTGCTGGTTTTGAATTTGTGGAGTCCATTTCTCTAGAAGAAAGTGGAGCATCAAGGGCATAGGGGGACCCATGCCGCTGAGAAATATCTTGCTGGGGGCTGCCAAGAACAAAAGGGGCATCTAGCAGTGGGCTAGAGAGCCGCAGAGAGCGAAGGGGAACCCGGTGGGGGACCACTGAGAATGAAGCGGGGACCAAGCAAGGGGGGCACCTGCTGCCATGTGCAGCGGCAGGCAAAATATAGGACAGTTCGGTGAACTTTTGAAACTTTGGCGGTGCCACAAATGCAGTGGCTCTTGCGTACTGCCTAGGTGAGGTCTGCTGTGTGATTTTACCGGGTTGTATGCAAAAACAAGCATTTCACTGTACATGGGATAATAAAGTATCAATGAATAATTGAGTAGTATCCTCTTTCTCACTTGCCATCCACAAAATTAGGAGGGGATTAAAATGCTTTTTTTCTATTGATGAGTAGCTTATTAATTAACCAGTGTGTGAAAATTCCTCAGCTTCAATTGCACATCTGTACCAGAATTCACTGGAGGTTATTGGAATATACACTGTAGGAGCTAAAGCAATTGTTGGTGGAATATTGTGTAAAGCATTGTAAGCTATGAGACTGAATAAATCATGACCACAGGGTGAACATGCAAACTCCACACTGACTATCAGAGGTCAGGATCGAACATGGGCCTCTAGTGCTGTGAAGCAGGAACTTTACCATCTGCAACACTGTGCCACCATTAAATGATGATGATGGTGATGCACATATATTACAGTCCATGTCAGAATATATGAGTAAAATGTAAAGACTTGCTGTACTTCCTTTGTGGGTGGAGATGCAGGCGACCACAGATGCTGGAATTTGGAGCACAAAATAATGCTGGAGGAACTCAGTGGATTGAGAATTATGAGTATAGACTTTAATTAGCATACATAAATATTTACCCTTATCTTTCTGAGAGAAGTCACCAATCTAAAACATTAAGTGTTGTTTGCCCTTCACAGCTGTTGCCTGGCCTATTGACTGTTTCCAACATGTTTGAGTTTATTTATAATTGCTAGCTTTGCTAGCCATTGCTTTCCCAAAATAACTTCCGACTTTAGGGAAAATTAAAGTGCTCTTTTACTTTATCTGTTGCAGCATATTTCTTCAGCCTACTCAGCACTTTTGGAGCCTTTCCAAATGTTTTTCAACTGCTATCAGACTGCCACAGGAATAAATAAGTTGTGAGCAGAAAATGTATGAGGGATGATGATAGTTTGGGGAGTTACAAGCAGAACACAAGAAGGTATACCGGGTTGGCATGAACTCCAGGGACTTCCGAAACACTATCAGGGATGTCTTAGCAGGAGCGCCTAAACCAGCCACTGGCAACTGCCCCTGAGGGAACAGGTCCACCCATGCCCTTGAGATGAATAAAACTGCCAAAAGCAATGGCTTACTAGCCAAGTTGTGCTCGGGTCTATGGGAGCAGATGGGCTTGCTGAAGAAGTATGCTGCTGGCTGGCAGCATCTCAGGATTCACTAAGGAGGGAAGTGTGTATCAATGGCCAGAGCCAACCACAGAAAGAGCAATGCCTTGCCCTCCAGCAACAGGTCTGACCAGACTACCGTCGCATCGCACATACTGTATTCCATTCCAAATAATTCTATGTGCCTATCTAAAAGCCTCTTAAATACTACTATCATATCTGCTTCCACCACCACTCCTGGCAACGCATTCCTGGAACGCAATACTCTTTGTGGGAAAAACGTGCATCCCACTCTGTCCTTAAAACTGTGCCCTTTAGTCTTTGACATTTTCTCTCTGGGAAAAGTTTCTGATTGTCTACCTATCTGTGCCTCTCATAATTTAATATAGTTTGATCAGGTCTCCTCTCAACCTCCAACAAAAAAATCCATGTTTTTTAAACATCTCTTTATAGCTAATCCCCTCTATCGGCAGCATTCCTAAACCTGATCCGTCCAATCCCTGGAGTTGCAAAGGATGGGCCTGGCCTCATTGTAGCACAATGTTCTGTTCAATTGGACCTAGCCACACTACTTATCCTGCATGGACAAGTTATTTCAGAATAACACTTTTGACCACAAGTCCATCAGGCAGTTGCCAGCACAGAACATCCTGCAGGCACTTGTGGACAAGACATGATGGATCTTGAGGGGGTGGTACCTAAGAAAAATTTCCAAATCGTATAGTGGAATGCTTCATTGCACAAATTAATCAATCAGCACCAAGTCCTCAGTTGACTGGCCGTGTGAGAGGCTCTCTCCATTCTGCATGATTGGAGTCTCACCGCCAATGCTTGCTGCCCTCAGGCCAATTGGCTGCTACTTTGTAGATTTGTAAAGCAGTTCAGGAAAAGAATGGAATGAACCTTGTCAAGGGTCAGTCTGAGCACTGGTGACATGGTGGACTCTGATTTATGGACCATTCACAGGAATGCATATTGATCATTTGTGATCATTTTCCAATGTTCTATAGATTCAGGATCAGTTCCTGTGGATTGGAGGGTAGCTAATGTTATCCCTCTTTTTAAGAAAGGCGGGAGAAAGAAAACATGGAATTATAGACCAGTTTGGCTGACATCGGTGGTGGGGAAGCTGCTGGAGTAAATTATAAAAGTTGGAATAGCAGTACATTTGGATAGCGGTAACAGGATCGGTCTGAGTCAGCATGGATTTACGAAGGGGAAATCATGCTTGACTAATCTTCCGGAATTTTTTGAGGATGTAACAGGGAAAATGGACAAGGGAGAGCCTTTGATCAAAAAGCATTTGATAAGGTGCCAGATAGGAGATTAGTGGGCAAAATTAGAGTACATGGTTTTGGGGGTAGGGTGCTGCCATGGATAGAAAATTGGTTGGTAGACAGGAAACAAAGAGTAGGGATTAGCGGGTCCCTTTCAGAATGGCAGGCACTGACTAGTGAGGTACCGCAACGCTCGGTGCTGGGACTGCAGCTATTTACAATATACATTCATGATTTAGATGAGGGATTCAAAGTAACATTAGCAAATTTGCAGATGACACAAAACTGGGTGGCAGTGTGATCTGTGAAATGGTTGCTATGAGGATGCAGGGTGACTTGAACAGTTTGGTTGAGTGGGCAGATGCATGGCAGGTGCAGTTTAATGTGGATCAGTGTGAGGTTATCCACTTTGGTGGCAAAAACAGGAAGGCAGATTATTATCTAAGTGGAGTCAAGTTGGGAAAAGGGGAAGTACAACGCGATCTGGGGGTCCTTGTTCATCTGTCAATTAAAGTAAGCATGCAGGTACAACAGGCAGTGAATAAAACAAATGGCGTGTTGGCTTTTAGTGCAAGAGGAGTTGAGTATAGGAGCAAAGAGGTCCTTATGCAGTTGCACATTGCCCTGGTGAGACCACACCTGGAGTATTGTGTGCAGTTTTTGTCTCCCAATTTGAGGAAGGGCATTCTTGCTATTGAGGGAGTGCAGCGTACGTTCACCAGGTTAATTCCTGGGATGGCGGGAATGTCATCTGTTGATAGAATGGAGTGGCTGGGCTTGTATATTCTGGAATTTAGAAGGATGAGAGGATACCTTATTGAAACATGTAAAATTATTAAGGGTTTGGACACGCTAGAGGCAGGAAACATATTCCCGATGTTGGCGGAGTCCAGAACCAGGGGCAACAGTTTAAGAATAAGGGGTAAGCCATTTAGACCGGAGATAAGGAAAAACGTTTTCACACAGATAGTTGTGAATTTTACTTCGGAGTCACGTGAGTGACTACGTGAAGAACCCGCTCAGTGCGCAGGCACGGCATTACGCCAGCAGTGCAACAGCGGCTGCCACGGGAGTTAGGCTCTCCCGTTACAGAATGAACCGGACCGTCAGGTGAGTACCCTGTGGTCGGGTTTTCTTTTACAGGTGAGCCTTTTTCTGCTTGTGTTTTTTACAGGCAGAGAAAAAGGCTCTGGAACAAAACTGTCCCCCGTTTTCCCGTTGGGGAGGGGGGCAGCAACAGGCGGTAGGAGCGTTTCCCGGTGTTCCGTAATTCCCCGACACCGTGCCGAGGCCAGCCCGCTAGTACCTGAGCAGTGGGCTGGACGCATATCCACTCGAGAGGCATCCGGCAGGTGTTCCCGATGTCGGACGGGACGTCTCTGCCGCCGCACGGGGGGAGAGAGAGCCGCCCGAGCCGCTGGAGCGGCTCACGGAGCAGGTGCCTGCGAGACGCGCTGCTTGAGGGGTGCTCTCGCTACTACAAGGCACAAAAGCTCCAGAAGAAGGCGGTAGGAACAATTACCGGGCGCTCCGCTATCCCCATCACCACGCCGAGCCCAGTCCCGCTAGTGCCTGAACTGCGGGCTGGATGTCTAGCCATCTGAACAGGCATCCGGCCGGTGGCGTCCGATTCGTCGGAAGGGGACATGTCTCCACCTAAATGGAGGAGAGACAGCCGCCTGAGCTGCATCCAACAGCAATTGGAGCAGCTCCAGTGAGATGCGCAGAAAGAGCGCTCTCGCGGAGGGAGGTCAGGCACCCCCTCCACAGTGCTTCATGCACTGCCCTCTGCTCCCTCATTACTGGAGGCTAGCATTGGTGACCAGGGCTGGGCTGGTCTGGAACAGGGGCAGGCGGACGAATTCGGGAGTATGCCAGGGGTGCAGGAACATGAAGAGCTGTTGGGTGTGATGGACCGCTTGTAGCAACCCCACGGGCTGGAGCACCGCTGGAAACAAGAATGGCGGCCAGCATCAACCATTACTGGAAAAGGTCCTCGCTGAGGTGCTGAAACAACACAGCACCAGAAAACGGTGAGGCCCTCAAAGTAAAAAGTGTCAACAGCCAAATCTGGGGGCATTTGGGTCACACATCCGGACCCAAGAACTCAAGCTACAGCGGATCCTAAGGCTCCTGACGTCGGCCATCACATCCTTTGCTCGTTCCGTGGAGACCACGGAGATGGATACCTGCCAGCAGGATGTGCTGGTATTAATGTGTACCACACAATTTGAGATCAACAATCTCCGGAGGGAAACATAAGACCTGCCCTCAATCCCAAATTTGCTGGCTTGTGTAAAGCCCCAGCTGCGGAGACGGACGCGCTGCTATTTGGGAAAGATTTCAATAAAAAACTGAAGGAGATGCAGGAAGCATCAAAAACCTTCGGCCTAATGAGGGCAGGCCCCGGGACGAGCAAACCAAGACCTCCGATACCCAAGCAGCAGCACCCCACGGCATCCACCAGTCGACGTCCGCAATATGGGACTGGTGAACGCTTGGGGTCCGCACATTATACCCAAAGATCTTTTAGATCAGGGCCCGCAGCGGACCCGCTGGAAAATGCGCCTCCCCCCAACATCGCCAGCACGTCAGAACAAAATCTTCAGGAAAATGAAGAAACAGAATCGCCAATAACCATGGAGGTAGGTGGGTCTGGTCCCTACCAGCATATAGAGAATAAGGGTGCTTTATTAACAGGGGGGAGATTACACTTGTTTAAAGAAGCATGGGGTATGGTCACGAGTGACAAGTATATACTCAACAACATTACAGGATATAAAATACAATTCATGTCAGAAAAAACGCCACCAGTTCAACAATGGCCCCAAAGGGTATTTCTCCGGCCGTCAAAGAGAAACGTGAGGGACAAGCTGAACTGGTGAGACTTATCACAAAGGGGGTCATCGAAAAGACCAAACATGAACCTTTGGAATTTGTATCGAATATATTCACTAAAACCAAAAAAGATGGTGTCTGTCGCATCATCATTGACTTAACATCACTAAACAAATTTGTTAAGTATATACATTTCAAAATGGAGACATATGTTACTGCCAAACAACTGAATTCCAAAGGACACTTCATGGCATGCGTTTATCTTAAAGATGCTTACTATCTAGTACCCATATACAAGGCTCATCGCAGATACCTAAAATTTATCTGGATGGTACAAAGCATTGCCCTATGGGCGAACTTCAGCCCAAGATTATTCACCAAAATATTGAACCCAGCCATGGCAATACTAAGAAAACAAAAACATATTGTCATGGCATATCTGGAGGATATTCTGATAGTAGGGAAAACGATGGAATTGGCTGTGGCAGCAGTATCAGCTACAAAACAGCTCCTCGAAACTCTGGGGTTCGTCCTACATCCAGATAAATCTAAGTTGAAGCCATCCACTATCATGGACTACCTGGGCTTCACAATTAACTCAGTCCATATGACTGTTACCTTGCCAAAGGCAAAAATGGTTGAATTAGCACAATCATGCAACAAATGAATGGTCAACGAGCGACCAACTATTCGACAAGTAGCAAGAGTAATTGGGGAAATGGTAGCAGCATTTCCGGCTACACAATTCGGACCTTTGCACTATCAAAAAATTTACAGAGAGCAAAGGTAGGGCAATAAAACGACATACAGGTCACTATGATCGTGTCATGAACTTACCCACTGAAGCAATATCAGAGCTACAGTGGTGGGCAGAAAACATTTGGCATAGTTTCAGCCCTATCTTTATCACTAACCCTACTTTAGTTATTCAAACAGATGCCAGTGCTCAAGGCTGGGGAGCGACTAACTGCATATCCAGCACAAGTGGCAGATGGACTAAACTAGAGTCATCATTACTACTTACACTGGGCATTAACTATCTAGAGATGTTGGGCGCCTTTTATGGTTTAAAAGCATATGTATCTAATATGCAGCACTTGCATGTTCGGTTACAAATTGATAAATACTACGGTGATGGCTTATATTAACCATATGGGTGGCATAAAATCATTATCATGCGACAAATTGGTCAACATGATTTGGCAATGGTATGTCGAAAGACATATTTGACTATCAGCTACTTACCTACCAGGTAAGCTAAACACCCATGCCATGAGAAAATTAAACGCCTGGGTTGCAAGTTTGAACAGACCTTACCTGGAACTGGGATTGTCCAAACAAACCATCACCACCATGTCGGCATCCCTTCGAACATCCACCAAGAGGCAGTACTTAACCAGCATCAAAAAAGGGAGAAGTACTGCCAGGAAACATGGACAACATACGCAACAGCTACAGCCACCAACATACTGGAGTTCCTGGCCATCTACACCACGATGTAGGGATCAGCTACAGTGCCATCAACACAGCGCAGAGTGCTCTTTCTGCTTATCTCAAACCAGCGCCAGGACAACAGGCGATGGGATCCCATCCACTGGTGGTAAAACTGATGAAGGGCATTTACAATATCAAGCCCTAAGCCCAGGTATACCCATATTTGGGATATCAGTGTGGTCCTGACATATCTCAGGGAAGGGCCACCAGCCAGATCCCCCGGCCTCGAGCAAGCTACACTAAAGACGCTCATGTTGATGGCACTTGTATCCGCTCAGAGGGTCCAGTCACCACACCTATTGCGACTGGACAACATGATCACAGCTCCAGACCAGATCTGTCGTTATCCAGTGACTGGTCAAACAGAGCAGACCAGGAACACCTAATCCAGTCGTGGCTTACCCACCAGAACCACGGTTATGTGCCATGACCACCTACTATCCTACATAGACACAACCAGAATATTCGAGGGAGATGAAAAGCCTTGTGGGTCAGTCACAAAAACCTTATGGTAGGGTACGAGCCAAACCATTGCGAGATGGCTCAAGCAGGTGCTAGAAACTGCTGGGATAAACACTAACATGTACACATTTTATTCCACCAGGGCAGCATCCATGTCGACGGCTAAAGAATGGGCATGCCTATAGACCACATCCTGGCTACAGCAGGATGGTGGGAAGGGAAAAGACCGTTCAGAAATTTTATAATAAGCCGTTGGCAAAATCTGGTTTATTTGCAGTAAAGATTTATGAACTGCAAATATTTAATTTAAGCCCAGGGGAGCAACTTAATTCTTTGTTGTTATTGTTTAAAAAATACCATTGTGTTTTTCTACAAATAGACTCATTGGTTCATTACGATAACACTTCCTCCCTCAAGAACTTCGGCAGTGAGTGAAATGAAACTGTTACACGGTTTGAAATCACAGAGCTTTGAAATCTTCACGTAGTCACTCTCGTGACTCCGAAGTAAAATAGTAAGATTAAACGAGAACTTACCAGTTTGAAGTTTGATCTGTATTTTATGAGGAGTTACGATGAGGGATTACGTGCCCTCCGCTCCCACCCTCATTATATGGATCAAACTAATAAATTGATGTCTCCTTATCTTTACTATGTTTCCTTCAAAATAACTGTGTCTATCTGTGATTCCACACCGCTGCTTGGAAGTATGCCGCGCCTGCGCACTGAGCGGGTTCTTTCCGTAATCCCTCATCGTAACTCCTCATAAAATACAGATCAAACTTCAAACTGGTAAGTTCTCGTTTAATCTTACTATTCTCTGCTACAGAGGGCGGTGGAGGCTGGTTCCCTGGATGCTTTCAAGAGAGAGCTAGACAGAGCTCTTAAAAATGGTGGTCCAGGGATATGGGGAGAAGGCAGGAACGGGGTACTGATTGTGGATGATCAGCCATGATCGCATTGAATGGCGGTGCTGGCACGAAGGGTCAAATGGCCTACTCCTGCACCTATTGTCTATTGTCCATTTCATATTGAAATAAACATCTTCTGGTGGACGATCATAAACTTAGCGAAATGTTGATGTTGACCTGTCCGAAACTTGTTGGACTTTAAGTACAATGCCCATAAGGGAATGTTGCCGACTGACACATTACAGGCTACATGAGAATGCACTACATGATGCATTGAAGCTTGGTGGTGTCAACAAAAATGCATTGTGCGCATGGACTACAGTCTAAGATCTTTCTGCCATGAGACGATCATCTGAGGAGACTTCATGAGGGGTATAGGTGCTCCTTACACAGAGCACTACAAATATATACCACCAATAGCACAGCAAATGCATAGACTGAGTGGCATTATTGAACATAAAGAAAGGCAAGCACTTTTTTGTATTTCTTATATATATTGTTATGAATGCAGCTATTTTTTCATACTGTTGGTGAGATATCAGATGTAAGGCAGAGTTGTGGATTGAAATGCAACCCAGACATTTAATGACCAGAACATTGACAGCCAGTCACATTAATTCTGCAAGGGTGCTACAATGTTGGCACTATAATCATTGGGTGGGATATTATTGTCACGTGTACTGAGGTACAGGGAAAAGTTTCTGTTTGCATGTTATCCAATTAAATCAAATAATACTATATCTGAATACAATCAAGCCAAACTCAAGTACAATTGGTAGAGCAAAAAGGAAGATACAGTGTGCAGAATATAGTACTCAGCATTGTAGCATAACTGTTCCAGAGAAAAAAAAACAATATCCACGATGAGGTAGGATAGAGAATTGGGACCGTACCCAAGCTAATGCAATGGTTCAGAGCCAAATAACTCCGTTTAGAGCTTTTGCAAAGAAAAACAGAAGAGTTATCAACAGTATCCAATAATGTCATTATCACAGGAGCTTGCTGTGTGCAAACTGGCTTCTTTGTTTCCTACCATTATACTTTTAGTTACAGTGCATTCAGAAAGTATTCAGACACCTTCACTTTTTCCACATTTTGTTATGTTACAGCCTTATTTTAAAATTGGTCATATTCTTTTTTTTATCATCAATCTATACACAATACCTCATAATAAAAAAGCGAAAACAGGTGTTTAGAAATGTTTGCAAAGTAATTAAAAATAAATAACTGAATATCACATTTACATTCTTATGACACTAAAATTTGAGCTTTGGTGCATCCTGTTTCCATTGATTATATTTGAGATGTTTCTACAACTTGATTGGAGTCCACCAATGGCAAATTAAATTGATTGCACATGATTTGGAAAAGCACACACCTGTCTTTATAAGGTCCCGTAGTTGACAGTGCATGTCAGAGCAAAAACCAAGCCATGAAGACGAAGGAATTGTCCGTACACCTACAAGACTGGATTGTGTCGAGACACAGATCTGGGGAAGGACGTAAAACAATGTCTGCAGCATTACATGTCTCGAAGAGCACAGTGGTCTCCGTTTTTCTTAAATGAAAGAAGTTTGAAACCACCAGGACTCTTCATAGAGCTGGCCGCCCGCCAAACTGAGAAATCGGGGAAGGAGGGCCTTGGTCAGGGAGATGACCAAGAACCTGATGGTCACTCTGAGAGAGCTCCAGATTTCCTCTGTGGAGATGGAAGAAACTTCCAGAAGGACAACTATATCTGCAACACTCCACCAATCAGGCCTTTCTGGTAGAGTGGCCAGACAGAAGCCGCTCCTCAGTAAAAGGCACATGACAGCCCACTTGGAGTTTGCCAAAAGGCACAAACAAGATTCTCTGGTCTGATGAAACCAAGATTGAACTATTTGGCCTGAATGCCAATTGTCCCATCTGGAGGAAACCAGGCATCTCTCATCACCTGGCCAATACCATACCTATGGTGAAGCATGTTGGTGGCAGCATCATGCTGTGGGGACGTTTTTCAGTGGCAGGAACAGAATCGAAGGAAAGATGAACGGAGCAAAGTACAGAGTGATCCTTGATGAAAACCTGCTCCAGAGAGTTCAGGACCTCAGACTGGGGCCGAGGTTCACCTTCCAACAGGACAACGACCCTAAGCACACAGCCAAGACAATGCCGGAGTGGCTTTGGGACAAGTCTATGAATGTCCTTGAGTGGCCCAGCCAGAGCCCAGACTTGAACCCAATCAAATATCTCTGGAGGGACCTGGAAATAGCTGTGCATCGACATTCTCCATCCAACCTGATAGAGCTTCAGAGGATCTGCAGAGAAGAATGGGAGAAATTACCCAAATACAGGTGTGCCAAGCTTGTCGTGTCATATCCAAGAAGACTTGAGGCTGTAATCGCTGCCAAAGGTGCCTCAACAAAGTATTGAATAAAGGATCTGAATACTTCTGTAAATGTGATATTTCAGTTATTTCTTTTTAATTACTTTGCAAAACACTTTTGCTTTTTTATTATGGGATTTTGTGTGTGGATTGATGATAAAAATATATATATTTAATCAATTTTAGAATAAGTCTGTAACGTAACAAAATGTGGAAAAAGTGAAGGGGTCTGAATACTTCCTGAATGCACTGTAGGTGTAGGACATCCTTCAGGAGTTATGGAGGAAGCAGCCATTAATACAAATGAGAACATATCTTCAAGAGCTATTTCAAAATATGAAGTACAAACAGTTTTGAACTGTTTTGAGATCAGTTTTGAGCTTAAAAGTACAGCATTGTAAACAAACAATACAGTCTGCAGAACACAGGCCACTGGTCCACAGCACAACGTCACTCAAGAGATATCATTCGCAAACTGATATGTACATGAGCCATTCCTGTAAGCCATGGCCAAACCTGCAGACACTGGGGTTGTGCCACATGGCTTGCATCAAACCAGGCAGCAGACATTTTCAACTCAGTTATTTTGCACCACCATGACAGAGTTCAAGGAAGGTTTCAGACCAAACTGATTATTTTGTTACTTCACACATTGAGCATGATCATAAGCATATTTATTCCATCAATTGGTAATCAGAGCAATTGTATGTCCAGAGTGTTAGCCCTCACAACGTTAATCTTGAATATATGGGGTTTCTGGCTACAGAAGCATTTAGACCATAAATGGGAACACTTTGTCCCAACAAAGGTGTTTGGTGGTCTTGTCAGTCACAATGTATTCCTTTTGTAAATATGAAATTCGACAGATCCATTTATCTGCACTCAAAATATATTGAAGTAAACAATACAATAGCAACTGTTGAAGTTACATTCAATCACCGGATGTTGTCTTTGTTCTTATGTGTATAAAAACATGATATACTTTGAGTTCAGGAGATTCTACTGAACAATTCTCCCTGGAGAGTGTCTTCCACCAGGTCCACTCCTGAACATCTGTTTGTGCTGAAAAAATAACTTTTATGCCAATGGCTCTGGTCTTTGTGTGGCTCAGACAAAGTCCCAACAAATGTATTAACTACACTTCAAAAGTATTTGGCTCTATGGCATTTCAGGATTTTCTTTCCTTTTGAACCTTCAATAAAATTTGAAGCTGTGGAATAGAGGAGCCTGTAGATTTGAGATAGATTTCTAGGTCTTAGCATTTTATTTAATATCCGCATGTGGATGTGATGCTCTGTATTAGAAAGAATTCACAAAGTAGAAGGGTGAAAACAAGATCACTGTGCTACTTAAAACTGTGTAAGTCGTTTCATGCCTGAAGCAGCTCTTCTAATCTGAAACTCGACCTACTTAGCCACTAATTGAGTGTTCAGTCTTTTTACCTCTTCACCTTCCAAATTCTCAATGGAAGTCAAATGCCACATTGCGTAGTATGCATCAAAGCACAGACATTTTACCAACACTTTATGGGGGTTAATGAAAGGCTATTGGGTTCTTCAGGGAGTGGAAACATTTGTGTTAATTTTAATATAGTGGACTTTTGAAGAGGCAAGGAAAATTGAGTATCAAAAGGTGATCTAAATTTCAAGCTTGGAGCAGACAGCTATAATCACAGAGCCTCTATTGCCAAGGGAAGAATGTCCTCCCCCTTTGTCACCTATTTGTTTACAGAAACTAGTGGAGAGAGACTTAGTGGTTTCTCACAGCTGGGAATGGTTGATGTCCATTGTGCAGCAAGAAGCCATGATACCACTTCTAAGTCCAGAGCATTCACCCTTCACCCCTAGTGCCTTTGAAGGAATGCTTTGTCTTGTTTTCACTTGCAGAGCAGTTTATCTTCAGGCCAACTCAAATCCTCCCTGCTGCCACTCGATGACATTTTCCAATTGAAGATTATATTGAGATTCAGCTGACGTCACCACATCTGACAGAGGAACCCAGCAGGTGAAAATTTCTGAACGGTTTGAAGAAACAAAATATCCGAAGTCAAGTTGAGTTTATTGTCATATGCAAAAATACGGTCAGGTACAGATGCAATGAAAATATTGCTAGCAGCAGCATCACATGCACACTGATTCAGGTAAATGCACAAATACACTATTTATCAATAAATTACACACAAAAAATCTGCAATACAATTAAATTAAAAAAAACATTACTGAACAAAACATCAAGATATTAGTACAAAACACGTAGAACCAAAAAACACGTCCATAGCAGTAAAAAAGGGTTCTTTATAGTGTTCCATTGTCGAGGTAGGATTAGGATTGTGCAGCAGATCAACACAAAATCCTGGAGTAACACAGCAGGTCAGGCAGCATATCTGGAGAAAATGAATAGGTGACTAATTCTCTTCTCCAGAGATGCAGCTTGACCTGCGGAGTTACTCTAGCATCTGCAGTTCCTTCCTACAGATTCAAGAATCTAATAGTTTTAGGAAAGTTGCTGGTGAATGAATGAATGAATGAAAGAAAACTTTATTGTCACAAGTGACAAGTCACAGTAAAATTCTTCGATTTGAATACCCAAGGTATGCAAAGAGTTCCCACATAAAGGTCGCCAACAAAGTTACATAGTATTCCACGCCATGTCCTCCTTTGTTTTCCTCCTCCGCTCCCGTCCCTCATCACGGCGGTCCCCCCACGCCACATCCTCCTTTGTTCTTCACCCCACTCCTATCATGGCAGTTCCTCTAGCTCCCACGTGGCCCATCCTCGACCGCCGGCGCCCCCAACGACCAACGACCCCGATGATCACTGTACCGACTTCATCAATGTCCATCACTGGGTCCACTGAAGAGGTAAATGTGCTGTGGCACTTCAGGTTTCTGTGCATCCTGCCCAATGGTAGGTGACAAGGGGGCATGAGCCTTGATGACATATGCCACCTACTTGAGGCAGATTATAAAGTGACTTGCATGACATTAAGACATTCCAATGGCATTTCAGCCATGAAAATCACTTGAAATGTAGTTCCAGCCTTAGCTTACTTTTCATACCCAGGATGTTCCCACAAGCATTCAAGTGAAACTCATAGAAACAAGCCCTTCAGCCCATAATGCCCATGCCAACTATCAATTCCCTATTTATACTAATTCCATTAAGGACTAGCTAAACTGTTTGGTGAGAGAGACACAAGGAACTGCAGTTGCTAGAATCTTGTATAGGACACAAAGTGCTGGAGAGAATCAACGGATAAGGCAGCATTTCTGGAGGACATGGATAGGTGATGTTTTGGGTCCGGACTCTTCCACAGATTGGTGATCTGTGTGAAATGAAATATTGGTTTAAGAAATTGAGAATAGCTTCCTTATTCTTTTTCAGAATGATATCATGGGATTTTATTATGCCCATCCAAGAAGTAAATGGTTCCACAACTGAAATCTTGGACAAAAGTATTGTTTGGCACAGTTATGGCATGGAACGGATAGTGATGGGGGTGTGGCAAATAATGCAGAGTGACTTGAGAGGCTGCGTATGAGATAAGCAAGAATGAATCAGAAATGTAAGAGTGAGGCGGGACTCGAAGCTGTCCAGCCAATAATGAGGTGGGACACGAAGTTTGTCCAGCCAGTAAATCTTTAATGTTATCTAATGATACAGCTCCCTACCACTCATCAAGGCACGGGTGTTCCCGACCTTAAATACTCCCCAGGGAGGCCACATGACCTGCACCTCCCATCACCAAGACACGTGACTCCCCCCTCCAGAGCCGAGGGTTCGCACTGTGCGTGGCTCACCACCAAGAGCCGCCACAAGAGTATAGTTTATTTTAGTGACTTCCAGCATGGAAACAGGCCCTCCGGCCCACCGAGTCGACACCGACCATCCATCACCGGTTCGCACTTGCTCTATGTTGTCCCACTTTTGCATCTACTTCCTACACATTAGGAGAAATTTTACAGTTGTTAATTATCCTACAGACCCACACATCATTGGGATGTGGGAGGAAACAGGAGCAGCCAAAATAAACCCACACGGAGAGAACGTGCAAACTGCACACAGACAGCACCAAAGGTCAGGATCGAACCTGGGTCTCTGGCACTTTGGGACAATATGTCTACCAGCTGCACCAATTTACCACCCAATATTTAGAAAAATGAGCAGACGAGTTGTTTTTTCTCTGGAGGAGGGAAGGTCGAGTGGTGGCCTAACAGTGGCATTTATGTTTCTGTCATAGTTTGTATGCAGATGGCAATCCTGGTCGCTTGAATAAGTTCACAAAACATCATTAAAAAGGTAAGTTTAGGTAAGGTTTTTGTTTGTTTTTTCTTTATTTCATTGCGTGAGTCCAGAGAGGAAAAAGTCTAAGAACCAGATACCTGTGGTGTGTGGTGTGTGGATTCATTGAGTACTGATACCATCACCCTGTGAGGTATATTAATAAATATACAAAATAAAAAGCTTCTATCATAAATGCCTTCACTGTGTGCAATCTTAACGACCCCCTCCCACCCCACCCCGCCATCTGCAAGGTCATATTATACAAGCTCCCTCAACCACCTCCCATAAATTGCAAGCAAATAAACCAATCTACTCTCTACACATGGATAATTGAGAAATTGCTTGAAATTCTCCAGCTATGTGCCATGCATTGTTGATCAGGTTATGAGAAGAAAATAAAAAGTGACGAGTTGAACAAATCCAATTTTCTTTTTAACCACTTTCAACTCATTTATTCCTGAGGTTGATGTTGACTCTCCATTTCCCATCAGGATAGTGGGACTGTGGTATAAATCATGCAATTACTAATGAGCGGTAAGGCAGGCAAGAGGGGCTGAACAGCCTACTCTGCTTGTATTTCTGATGTTCTTAAATTCACATGAATGTGAATATAGCTGTGAGTGAACAGGCGTACTTCCACAGGTTGAGATGTTATTGGCAGTGATTATGCCTCATTGTAAAGAATTAACTTGTGCATTCAGAATGATTGCGTTGCCAAAAAAAGTCATCTGACTGAGAGATCTGGTGCATTCTAAAGCATTTAATGCCAATTGCCTTCTCCTGATGTGAATTTAACGGTGTGAAATCGTATGTGCTAGTAGGCTGGAATCTTCAATTCACCCAGTTATCAAGAACATTTTAATTTTGTATTAGTCATGTTGCATGTTGCATCACACAATGATAAGATCCAAAATAAATAACAGCGGTGTTATATTTTATACAACTTGATGCAGGTCCTGGAGTAAAGGGAAAAGAAAATCAAAACAACTAAGTCAGCAGTGCCACAGTATTTCAGTAATTACACTTGTTTAATTTAATCATCAAAATACATGGCGGTAAGGCCTTCAACATTGAGCTGCAGTAGCGCTAACATCAGTGTCGATGATGCCCTCATTTACATGCTGCAGAGGGTGTACACACATTTGGACACTACTGATGCATCTGTAAGGATTACATTTTTTGACTTCTCAAGCGCCTTTAACACAATTCAGCCCCGACTGCTAGGGGAGAAGATGGAGAAGATGAAAGTGGATCCATCACTGGTACTGTGGTGTTTGGATTACCTTTCCCTCAGACCACAGTACGTGCGCCTACAGAACATTGTCTCAAGCACCATCTTGAGCAGCACAGGGGCTCCACAAGGAACTGTGCTGGCTCCATTCCTGTTTACCACCTACACCGCGGATCTCCAATATAACACCAACAGCTGCTTTTTGCAGAAATTTTCGGATGACACAGCTGTTGTCGGCCTCATCAAAGGGGGCAATGAGGAGGAGTATAGAGACATAATAAGCAACTTTGTGGAGTGGAGTGCACACAATAACCTCCATCTTAACACCACAAAAACCAAGGAGATAGTTGTGAACTTCAGGAGGGGGAGGAGGAGGACTCAACCAACACCAATCACCATTAAGGGCACTGAGGTGGAGGTAGTTGCTAACCACAGGTACCTTGGGGTGCAGCTTGACAGTGAGCTGGACTGGAAGGGTCATATGGAGGCGGTGTACAGGAAGGGACAAAGTCGACTGTATTTTTTAAGGAGGCTGAGGTCATTTAACATCTGCCAACCCCTGCTGTGCAGTGCCTGCCATTCAGTGGTGGCCAGTGCTCTGTTTTTTGCTGTGGCCTGTTGGGGAGATGGCGCCCGCATAGCGGACAAAAACAGACTGGACAAGCTGATCAGGAAGGCCGGCTCAGTGGTCGGGGCTGAGCAACGAACGGTCCAGCAGGTGGCAGAGGCCAGAACTCTGAACAAACTGGGTTCAATAATGACCAACCCCACTCACCCACTCCATGCCCTGAAGGTGATCAAGAGCAGCATCTTCAGTCAGAGACTGATTGCACCAATGTGCAAAACTGAGAGACATAGGAAGTCCTGTATACCAGCTGCTATAAGGTTATATAATGCGCATAAATAACTGCACTTTTTTTCATTCATTGTATTTTAACTTGTATTTAACTTGTATTTTAACTTGTTAAGTATGGAAGCTATTTGAGGAAATGTGTGGTGTTATGTCTGTCTTGAAGCTGTCGTGGCACTGTAATTTCCTGTAAAGGATTATTAAAGGTATAATCAATCAATCAATCAATCAATCAATAAACCTCGACAGTTGGCAGCATTTAATGGTGCCGCCTGGCCTGGGGAGGCATGGCTTTTAGCGGTCTGCAGACGTGGTAAAGACATTGGTTTAGCTTTGTGGGCTTATGAGCCTGTAAGCTACTCGTGGAGGAGGCCGCGTAGAGGCTGTCTTTTTCTCCTCCACCTCCTCCAACAGATTGTCACAGAGACACCACGACGAGTGCGCCTCAAGTCACGGCACCCCTTTGCCACGCATTGTTTTGCCGCAGTTCCAAACCCACCTTATCTGTGGCCTCCCCTAGCCTTGTTTTGATTTCTTGTGTATTTTATAATGTATCTTCAACAGTACCTCAGCATCCTTCTCTCCTGTCCCACAGTGGTAAGAGAAGGTCAGAGGTCTTTAATATTATCAAAATGTTTGAATGGGTGAAGTTATGGATACAATGTCCAATTGTCCATGATGCTAAAGAGGATTAAGAATACAAGGCAGTCATTAATAAACACACGTACAAGATAAATCTATTTAGGCTTTAGCCCTTGGAGAAACAGTGTGGAAACAGGCCCCTCGGACCACCGAGTGCAACGACTAGCGATCAGCCAATACACTAATACTATCTCACACACGAGGGACAATTTTACAATTTACAGAGGCCAATTAATCTACAAACCTGTAAGTTATTGCAGAGTGGGAAGAAACCGGAGCACCTGGAAAAAACCCACGAGATTACAAGAAGCAACATTGTTGATCGAACCCGGGTCTATGACACGGTAAGCAGAAACTCTTCCGCTGCATCTCTGTGCCACCCTATTTACATTGGTATGTGGAGCTTGCTTTCATAACAAGTAGTGGATAAGAAAAATAAAGATATATTTAAGAAGAAGAAGGATAAAGTCAAAAGGAAAAGGGAATAGAGGGATATGCTGACATGTTGAGTAATGTGGAAGGAATCACCTGCAAATCTTGAGTAAGGATTTAGGGCTACAAATCAATATTGCCAAAGTAGCCATCATTTCTTCTTCTTCTTGAGTATGGCGTGTACAGCCTAAAGTTGTTGGACAACTTGTTCTATTTGATCTTATTTGATTGTGCATGCCAGGTTGATGGCATTCGTCGAACAGGGCGGACCACGTGAAGGTTGCAATCTTCCACCCCCCATCACTTAATATACTATAATGGCTAACATCTATTATGCTAACTAAAGGTTATTAGCTCATCATTACTTCTAAGCTGCATAATAACCTGCTAATTGGACTGTGCAATCCTGCTCCTTCTCGACCTCAGCGTAGCATTTGATACAGTCGACCACACCATCCTAATTGACCATCTCCGGTACGGGGTTGGTATTGATGATACTGCCCTGAGCTGGTTCATCTCCTACCTCAAAGATAGGAGTTTCTCTACAAACATAGGCAACTCTTTCTCCTCCCCAGCTAGCCTCTGCTGCAGGGCTCCACAAGGCTCCATCCTAGGCCCCATTATCTTCTTCCTGTATATGCTCCCCTTAGGCCAAGTCATTCAAAGGCATGGCATTTCCTTCCGCTGCTACGCAGACGATGCACAACTCTATCTCCCCCTGAAGCCCAACAACCGATCTAATCTACTCAGCCTTATCCACTGCCTCGAGGACATAAAGTGTTGGATGGCCCAGAACTTCCTCCAACTAAACGAGAGTAAGTCTGAGGTGATCCTACTCGACCTCTCGGACTCAATCAAATCGATACCAGGCAGCCTTGGAAGCCTTACCCCATTACTCAAACCTCATGTCAAAAACCTTGGCGTGATATTTGACTCCGCATTGAAATTTGACAAACAAGTCAATGCCATGGTAAAAACTAGCTTCTTCCAGCTTCGGATGATAGCTAAAGTAAAACAATTCCTCCAATTTGACGACCTCGAAAAGATCATCCACTCATTTATCTCCTCCCGTCTTGATTACTGCAACTCCTTTTAAAATGGCATCAGCCAATCTTCATTGTCCCGCCTGCAATTGGTCCAAAACGCCGCAGCGAGACTCCTGACGGGCACCCAAAGAAGGGACCACAATACCGATTCTGGCCTCTCTCCACTGGCTCCCTGTGCGGTTCCGAATCAATTTCAAGCTCCTTCTTTATGTCTACAAAGCCCTTAACGGGCTCGCCCCCACCTACATCAAAAATCTGCTTACCCACCACACCACCTCCAGGTCCCTCAGATCGGCTGACTTGGGGTTACTGACCATCCCGCGGTCTAGGCATAAGCTCAGGGGCGACCGCGCTTTAGCGGTTGCAGCTCCTAGACTGTGGAACAGCATCCCTCTTCCCATCACAACTTCCCCCTCCATCGACTCTTTTAAGTCTAGACTTAAAACTTATTTCTACTCTCAAGCCTTTCTTGAGGTCCTCCGAGGGAGCACTGTATGTATGTATCTATGTATGTATTGTTGATCTATTGTAGCACATTAGTACCTGCACCAATGTAAATCACATTGGTCAACGAGAGTTGTTTTTAAATGTGCTATAGAAATACAATTGACTTGACTTAAATGATAACTAATCACACCTATTTCTCCTCTCCCCCTCCTATTCCACCTACATTCATTCCTGTTGCTTCACAATTCACAACTCTTCAATCTTTCGTCTCATGCCTTCTGTCTTTTCATTTCTGGCATTTGTCCAACCATCAGCCTATCAAAAAGCACCCTCACCTGTATCCATCTATTACCTGTCAGCCTTTGTCCTGCCCTCCTTTCTTCAAGCTTTCTTCTCTTCCCGACACCCGACAATCAGCCTGCCGAAGAGTCTCGACTGGAAATGCCAACTGTCTTGGTTCTGCATATGCTGCCTGACCCGTTGAGTTTCTCCAGCATTTTGTGTCTTTTTTTGTATTGCGTATAGTTTGGATTCCTCATTTTAGGAAGATTGTAAACATTTTCGGCTTGTACATATGTTAATTTAGACTTGTGCCCTCGAAGTTCAGAAGTCTGAGAAGGAATTTAGTTTAAATATTTCAACACTTGTAGTTTCTTGTATCACTATTTTACAGCTCCATTTGAAAATCACCTCAAGGGAAATTTGAAGACACTTTCCTCCTAACACTGATGTGAATTTAGACGTTAGACTTTAGACGGGCAGAACAACAAATGAGTTACTGCCTTGGAGCACCAGAGACCCATGTTTGATCCTGACTACAGATACTGTCCCTACGGAGATTGTATGTTCTTTCTGCGACCGCATGAGTTTTCTTCAAGTGCTCCAGATTTCTTCTACCTTCTAAAGATGTACAGATTTGTGGGTTAATTGGCTTCTGTTTATTGAAAATTGTCCCCATCTGCTGGAAGTTAGATATTTATAATAGACGTCAGTTGATAGAGTGTCCCCAGTGATAAAAACAGAAAGTTCGAGAAAAGGGAGAGAGGTGCTGGAATTTTGGGCAAAAAACAAAGTGCTGGAATAACACATTGCAATGGAGCACAAATCATTGGCCAGCCATTCCTTGCAGATCTGCCATCTCGCCAATTGTACATTAAAATCTATCTCTTTAATTGGTATCTGCTAATGCCAATCGTGTAAATTCTAGAATGATGTAGTGAGTTTTTATTCCATTAAATATATTGTATTATTAAGGTGTTTCTGAGAAGAATAAGATTGATCCCTACTATCACAAGGATTGGATTGGATTCAATTTATTGTCATTGTCTCATAAGAGACAACAAAATGCAAGGGATTTTAAGGCACGATAATAAACCAGATATTGTTAATATTGGCCAAATTAAAGACACCATAAAATGGAGGATCCCTGCACTTGTCAGAATTACTTAACCCTTGTCAGCGGACCTTTACAGGTTTTCAATGGCGCCAGCTACTCAAGGCACAGACTGGTATGCAGGATGGAGAGGGGTCCAGGTGTTCTCCTTTTTCTCCTAATTTGATAAAATGTATAGCAGTTTTGCAAACGAACCTTAAATGCATCATTTCGATTGAATCGCTGCAAAAACATTGTAAATAGTATAAATAATGTTGCAAGACGGTCATCCAGTTAATCGATGATTGGTCGAACTGTTGAGCCTTGGAGAAGCTGTTTGAATCTCATGGCAAATGTTTATTCTTGTTTGCTTCCTTCTAGAACTTTCTTTCAAATACAATGTATTAGTCACTGTATTATTGGGTTAGGGAAATGTCTATCACATACTGTGTTAATCGGTATCTGTTATTGGACTGTAAAGAGACCACCCCCATGTGGTTCGGGCCCTCAAGGTTCGGGGAGCTATAAAAAGCCGCTCCCACGAGGTCCTGTGTCGATCTTCTGGGAGAATGCTTGGGACTGCGTGACCTTCTGGAGTGTCTCTGCTTGAACGAGGTTAAGAGGGCTTGGCCAGGCAGATACGATGATCGAACCCGTGGTGGTTAGGTTTAGTAGTGGGAACTGTTATCGTGTTTTTTTTCAAAATAAAGTTTAGTTGCGCAAGTGCTTGACTCAGTGATTTTTGACTGAAACTAATCTGGGGGAAGCTTAGAAGAAGTTCTTTACAATATCAGCAGATTTCAAAAATATCATCTCAGGAAATAGATTAAATGTAGAAAGTGCTCCTATAGCTACTTTCAGAAATCCACTACAATAATTCAAGATGAACCAAATTCAAGGTTCTCAAGGGTATACAGTACTTAAGAACAACATAATGAAGACTTTCTTAACACGTGGGATATCATACAAGATGGTTGAATTTGGAGAGTCGACACATTTATGTCATAAGTCAACACTTGAATGAGAAGATGGCAAATATAATTCTGAAAATGCAAGCTCTTCTTTATCCCAAATTCTATTCCTACTTGTGATTTTTTTTAGATTAATATTGCTGCTTTGCCTGAAGAGTTTATTTTGTTAACCGTTTTGAGTTCAATTACCCGCTTAGTGTGCCAGTTAATTCAAATAATCCTAATTTTATAATTGTCATATTAAGTACTAATGCCTTCAGTAATATTTTTCAGTGATAGTCTGTCACAAATAAGAGGTTAACCTTTATCCAAGTATCGATTCTCCACCAGTGTGGGAAAGACGGCACAAACTTACACCTTTTTGAAATCTATGACCAAAAAATAGATGTGCGGATGAGAACAAGTGTGAATACTTTGTTTCTTTACAAGACATTCTCTTGGAAAGTTTAGTTTACTTTAGTTTAGAGATATTGCACAGAAACAGGTCTCTTGGCCCACCAAGTCCGTGCCGACAAGCGACACCCGCACACTAGCTCAATCCAACACACACTAGGGACAAATTACATTTATACCAAGCCAATGAGCCTACAAACCTGTACATCTTTGGAGTGTTCTTGGAGAAAATGCATGTGGTCAAGGGGAGAATGTATAAACTCTGTGCAGAGAGCATCCGTGGTCGGGATCAACCCCGGTCTCTGACGCTGTAAGGCAGCAACTCTACCGCTGTGCTACCATGCCAAAAGGCAGAAAAGTAGCAGACATTTCATTATTGGAAGGTTCAGATCATTCATTTACTATCTACAGTACATTCATGCAGCTTTGCACGTACCTTTGAAGTTTTATCATATTCTTGAAACAAAACAGGGCTGCATGAAGAATTTTAATGTTGACAGCTTTCAGAGGGACCTATATGTTTTATTGATATAACAGCTTGAACAAGAACACCCATAATTGATTGTGGGGGAGAACAGTCTCATGAATTGATAGACACAAAATGCTGGAGTAAAGCAGTGGGACAGGCAACATCTCTGAAGAGAAGGAATGGGTGACGTTTCAGGTCGAAACCCTTCTTCAGGCTCTGGTCTGAAGAAGGGCCTTGACCTGAAACATCACCCATTCCTTCTCTCCAGAGATGCTTCCTGTCCTGCTGCAGTACTCCAGCATTGGTGTAAACCAGCATCTGCCGTTTCTTCCTACACAAATCTCATGAATTAATTGCCCACCCTGTCTTGAGTAAAAGACAGTTGGATAAATATTATAGCTGAATTTAATCGTTGATTTGTTCTAGTGAGCAGTTCTGTGGCTCTGAAATGAGGTGGCCCATTCCAAGCTTCTCTCAATGGTACAGCAGGCTGTGACAATGAGCAGCTGAGCTGTTGAATGTGGAGGCTCACAACTTCTGTGCGCTGTTTATTCTGAATGATGCAGTAATGAAGGGGCTTCCATTCACCATAGTAGATTGTGTAAAAGAAAGTTAAGCAAAGGTTTCATTTCATGATCATGTTCCAGTGATTCATACTTGAATGTGTACTTGAAGACCTGGTGTTTGCAGGCCTAAGAGCTGAGTGCTGGAAGGTGGTATTAGGTTAGGCAGCTCTTTCATGGGTAGTTCAGAAGTTGAAGGGCTGAATCAACTCCTTCTGTGTTGTAAATTGTCTATGATTCTATAAGTGCTATGAGTATTAGATCAGTCTAGAAAGTGAAAACAATTAGAATCTACAGTGCCGTACCTGATGCCTGCACATCAAGAAGTGCTTTGCAGTCAGTGAGTACTTTTCAAAAATGTGTCAATATTTTACTTTGGGAAACACGGCAAGTAAATTAATGCAGACCGACTTTTCACCGATACCAGCGTGATAACAGAGAGATTTGTTTTAATGATCTTGATGAAGCAAAAAAAATATTAGCCATGACATTGGAGTTAACTCTGTAATTCCTCTTGAAAACACAATCAGTGAGGTTAGGTGACAATGTCTCCTCGGCAATAATTCTCAGCATTGGCGCTCCACAAAGATGAGTTCTGAGTCGCAAACCATACTAATTATATGCTCATCACTATACGGCCAAATTCAGTACTAACTCCATCTACAAGTTTGTGAATGACAGCGCTGTGGTATGCCAGATCATAAATAATGATGAGACGGAGAAGGTTATAACATGGTGTCAGGTCAATAAAATCCCCATCAATGTCAGCAAGATGAAAGAACTAGTTATTGACTTCAGGAAACACCAATCTGGTACTAAAATGGAAATGTTTGAGAGATTCAAGTTCCTTGAAGTTAATATTACCAATGATCTGTCATGGACCAACTGCACTGATGCAAAGGCCATGAAGACCCATCAATACCTCTACTTCCCGAGGAGACCTGGAAATTTGACATATCTCCTATGCCTCTTACAACCTTTTGCAGGTAGACCATTGAAAGCATACTGTTGGGCTGCATCACAGCTTGGCTTGGAAACAACGCTGCCCAAGATCACAAGACTTTGCAGAAAGTTGTAGATGTAGCCCAGTCCCACCATTGACTTTATCGACAACACATTGCCTTGGAAAAGTTCCCAATAATAAAGACTTGCCCAGCTCAGTCTTTAGTTTAGTTTAGTTTAGTTTAGAGATGCAGCATGGAAACAGGCCCTTTGGCCCACCGGGTCCGGGCCGACCAGCGATCCCCACACATTAACACTATCCTACACACACTGAGGACATTTTTTACATTTACCAAGCAAATTAACCTACAAACCTGTACATTTTTGGATTACGGGAGGAAATCGAAAATCTCAGAGAAAACCCACGCAGGTCATGGGGAAAACATAAAAACTCCGTGCGGACAGCACCTGTAGTCGGGATCGAACCCGGGTCTCCAGCGCTGCAAACGCTGTAAGGCAGCAACTTTACCGCTGCACCACCGTGCCGCAGTAATTCCTTCTTCTTGCTGCTCCCTTCAGGCTAAAGGTACAGAAGCTTGAAAGTGTGCAGCACCAGACTTAGTTGTTCTTCTCTTAATATCAGGCTTCAGAACAGTCCTTCTATAATCTTGGGTATCTCCAATTCATCGCTATTGTGGACATTGGACATTGGACATCAATGGAACAGATGGACTACAATGCTGATAACTATATGCTGCACTCAGTATCTTCCCCCTTGGTCTATTCATTGTACTTGAGTTTGGCTTGATTGTATTTATGCATAGTATTATCTGATCGGTTTGGGTAGCATGATCATCAAAGTTTTCACTATCTTGGTACATGTGACACTAAAAGGGCTTTCTCACGGTGCGACCTGACGCAAGACTTAACAAGAGTTTAACATCGTGGGAACCTCCTGCGATAACAGTACGGCATTTGTGGACCACCGAGGACCTCCGTGGCGCTAACGGCAGGTAGTCGTGTAACTTTGTAAGGTCGGGAGAAAATTCAAACATTTTTGAATTTCTCCAAGAGTGACTTGAGCACTTTTTGGTGAGCGTTGCAACATTGTATGAACGCAGATGCCAGTGCAATATCCGTGCGATATCCGTAATGACTCTTGCGGGTACCGTGGGAACTCCTGCGAACGGTAAACCCGGAAGCTTGACAGAAGGGACATAAGGTGAGTAAAAAAGGTGGTCTCAATATCGCCAATGGACCATGTGTCCATCGAGGACGTCCCACCTAATTGTCATTGTTTGAGAATCTTTTTCACAGTAAGACTTGCAGAGATGCCTCTCAGAAAAGCGCAAAGAAAGGGGTCAAAGAAAGTCAGAAAGTTTTTAGCCATGCAGGTAAATGAGGAGGAGACTCAGCAAGAGAGACAGGTGGAGAGGCAAGAGGAGATGCCAGAGATACCACTGCCTGTGGGCTCCTTGGAGCAGGGAGAGGGTGATCAAGGTGGATTTGAGATTGCCTCCCCAGTAGCTGTTGCCTCCACAATATCCTCAGCAGACGATAACATAAAGGGAAGATGGCAGAAGGTAAGGCCATATAACTTCAACAGGGAACAAGAGGGGGAACTGGTGGAGTGGTACCAATGCAATGAGATTCTCTATAACATGCAGTAGTGTTCCTGTGGTCGGCTACCCATCAATATAGCTGTCCTGCCACGGCACACTCCCCAATTGTGAATTGTAGTAAGCGCAGAGATGGTCTCTTTGCTCTTTCACACTGGATGTGCCCGAGTTACCTTTCAAACGCTGCAGTGAGACCATTTTCAACTTGATCGCACCACTTCTCCAAGCACCTAGTGTTACTTCCCCTGTGTCACTGTCCACTATGTCACCGTCCTGGATGGATGTTGCTGATCCAGCAGCTGCACCTCTCATTCGGATCAGGTTGTGCAGAACACATGCTGCATATACTATACTCTCCACACTCTTGGGCCTCTGCTCCATTGTCTTCAGCAAGCATCTAAATCTGTTTGCCAAGATGCCAAAATAATTTTCTACTACCCTCCTGGCCCTTGACAGCCTATAATTGAAGATCCTCTGTTCCCTAGTTAGATTCCTCTGTGGATATGGCTTCATAATCCAGGGCCGTAGTGCAAAGGCTTCATCAGCAACCATCGCATATGGGATGCCCGGGCTGTCTTCTCCGGACAGAGGTTCTGGATCAGGCATGCCTGCTGTTCCACCTTCCATTTTCTTTCCAAGCCAGGTTTCTTTCCAAATCCGGCCATCACCAACACTTCCAGGTGAGCCCACATCCACATACAGGAAGTTGTAGTTATAATCAACCACCGCCATGAGTACAATTGAGTGGAATTTCTTGTAATTGAAATAATTTGAGCCACCTCCGGGTGGTTTACGAATTGCCACATTCTTGCCATCCAAAGCCCCACATGTGTGAGCAAAGTTCCACCTGTTTTCAAACCCCAGTGCAACTCTCTTCCACGCATCTGGTGTACTGGGGCATTCCATCAATTCAGCTGAATAAAATTGGATGATTGCCTCACAGGTTTCTCGGACAATACCACAGATGCTGTTGGTGGCGACAAGAAAGTTGTAAGATAGACTCTTATAAGAATTGCCTGAGGCCAAGTAGCGGAGGGTGATTGCTATGCGCAACCCTGGTTCCAGTGCCTTTCTCATTACAGTGTCAGTCTTCTTCAGCAGAGGTCCCAAATTATTCTTTAACTCATTAAAGAGCTCGGGTGAAATTCTGACAAAGTTTTTGCATGCACTTTTATCCTCTTCGCACAGCACATTAAGCAGTTGTTCAGATTGTCCAAATTGAGGTCTCCGTTGAAACATGGGCTTAACCCAGTGAGACTTCCTCTTAATCCTCTTTTTAATTAATCTCACCCTTCTGCCTTCACGCAAGCGTTTTCGATGCACATGTTGCGCTAATGCGTACAGCGCGTCAATGAAAATAACAACCAGCCTGTACTCGAACCAACTTTGTATAGGCATGTCTGCAAATGAGCCAATTCTACGAACGGAGGATATTTATATAGTGTGTGAAAAAAAGTGACATCATTTGTGCCACGTGATTTACTACACTACAGTCCACGATGTTCATTCACGATTAACGGGAAAGATCGGGAGACGGACAAGTCACTCGCACAAATGACAGAATTGCCGAGTACCGTGGGAACTCTTTATCTACCCCCGTTATATCGTGCGGAACTCGTGCTGGACCACGACCACGTCACTCTGGTGACATCTTGCGTCAGGTCGCACCGCGAGAACGGGCCATTACAAACCTAAACTTCAACCTGAAAGAGTGACATATCATTTTATTTCTACACACCCACTGGAGAGATCAGATTAGACCTTTGCTTAGCATTTTATTTGAAATAATCTATCTTTCTCTCAGTGCTGCCCTGAAGCATCATGCCTGATTTTTTTCTGTTGGTGTCTCTCACTGGGATTTGAACTCTTGTACTTGTTCTTATTTGATGTGTCTGCTAGCTTGTGATATTTTTTGCTCACACATCAGACTTGAGTAGAACAGTGGAGAGTAATGCTGAAATCATACCCGACCCAAGAGGGGACAACTTCTGCAAGAGAAGATAAGGATGAATTGAAAAACATTTTACTGTCTATTATATGGGTAGATTTTGAATCTTGTCATCAATAGCTGACACATAATAATCTAAAATTAGAACAGTTCAAAATTCAAACAATCCTAAGGGTATAATTTAGCCAACTCATAACGATGGAAATATCTTACTTTCTACAAACTATATTTTTGTCATTTACCAATCACATGGTATCACTACCAACGTTTGGCAATGTGATTGCAAATGGCCTGGATAGAATGGACGTGGAGTGGATGATTCCACTGGTGGGAGAGTCTAGGACCAGAGGGCACAGCCTCAGAATAAAAGGACATATATACCCTGAGAAAGGAGAAAAGGAATTTAGGATTATGGGGAGAAGGCGGGAGAATGGGGTTGAGAGGAAAAGATAGATCAGCCATGATTGAATGGCCGAGGAGCTTTGATGGGCCAAAAGGCCTATTTCTGCTCCCATGACTTGTGAATTTATGAACTGATGAACATTTACCATTGATGTAATGGCAATAGAGTAACCAAGGATTGTTTATTTACTTTCAAGTTTTGATCATTTTTCTCCTACTCATAAAAGTAGAAAGTAACAGAGTTTAGCAGGTCAAAATATAAATATTCTGGTTCTCATTTCTGATCACAGACCAATGAAATTCACTGTGCTCAGGCTGACTAGATTAATTTTGCCTGCTCGCATATTATCCCAAGCAGGACAAACAGTGTGGAGCGCCTCACTGATGCTGATTTGTTAGGTTAATGCATCCAGTCTCGATCCTAGATTTGGTGCGAGGTTTGATGTGTGACATATACCTCAAGAAAATCATTCAGACAAAGGGGAGGTAAAAATACTTGAATCAGAACAACCAGAAGTTGAAATTGTTCAACCACACATTTGATGATCTGAGTCCTTGATGTTCATGTTCACTTGGCATGAATGTGTTTTCCTCAATTCCCAGTTTGGCCAATTACTTGCTGTACAGAGGTAAAGTGTTCCACATTCGGAAAAGAAAACTCCGGGAGGCAATCATGCCCAGTCATCAAATTGTGACTCTTTATGTCTCATCTGGAGAGCAAGACCTTGCATTTATATAGTGTTTCTTTGTGATCTCCAGAGCATCCCCAAGTGTTTTGCAACCAATTATTACCTTTGAATCGTAGCTTCAGTTCTGCTTTTAAAGAGAATTCAGCCCATTTGGACATCAATAGGAATTAATCATCATCGTGATAATGAGCAGTTAAACTGTTCTTAACAACTGTCAATTAAAGAACAAATATCTGCCAGAAACTGAGAATAACTTGTCCACTCTTCAAACACAGTCATGCAACCTTTAACATATGTCTGGGAGGGAAGAAATGTAACTACAGATAGAAATCTGACCAGACCATGCAGTTTCTTTATAGCACAACTCGATCCAAAATTGCTCAGTAATTGCAAAATAGCATCTGCCATATTTTTGTCTTGTTTAATACTGCACAAGAAAATTGAGTCCTTGCATTTTGATCTTGTGAAGTACATTAATTATGTCACATTGTATGAAACAATCCTTTTGGAAGATAGGAAGCATATGTTGTTCTGGAATTTACCATTACTCAATCCCCCTTCCCATCCCCCTAACTTTCAACATGTTCTAAACTGCTACCAAACCTGACTCATAACTTGGTGCACCCAATTATCCGATTTCTCACTGGCTCCGACTCCTGATTGCATCTGCCAGCCCAGCCCAGCCCCACGTTGTGACCAGACAACAGTGATCAACCAGTACTATCTCCCTGAGATGACCAATAAACCAATCTTATACCTCTCCTTAGGCAGAATCCTAAAAGCTCTGATGGCTCAATCCAACTTTCTGTGGTCCACGCCCTGGATCAGCACATAATAGAATAGAATAGAATAGAATACATTTATTGTCATTCAGACCTTACGGTCTGAACGGAATTTCGTGCCTGCAGTCATACATACAGTCATACAATAATAAACAACAATAAACACAAATTAACATCCACCAGAGTGTATCCTCCAAGCACCTCCTCACTGTGGTGGAGGCAAAAATCTTAGGGCTGCAGTCTCTTCCCTCCTCTTCTCCCTCTGCGCTACTTATCTCTGTGCTACTTATTTTTGCTGAATTTCCACTTCACCCACCACTCACTGATTCGGCCAAGGAGTCCAGCACACTCCAACTGTTGTAACAGGTGGAACACTTTTCACTCAGTAAATATTAGTGGCCTTTAGGGTCATGTCATGATGATGAGGCCTCATAACATTAGGATAATGGATCCATGATTCAAAGGACTTAGATTAATTGTGTGTGATGTTAACGTTAAAATGCTGTTCACCAATGGACCAATACTTTTGACATCAATTAACAATAAAGAAACTAAGAAAATACAATAATGAGATAAGTATGGGTTTGTAAGAGCCTACATTAATCATATTAATGTAGGCTCTTACAGATTTGGTGAGCCGATTTGGTCACCCATTCCTTCTATCCAGAGAAGCTGCCTGTCCCACTCAGTTACCCCAGCATTTTGTGTCTATCTTCGGTGCAAACTAGCATCTGCAGTTCCTTTCTACATGCTAATTATATTAAATGGCTAAAAAAAAGACACAAAGTAATGGAATAAAACTGTGGATCAGGGAGCATCTCTGGGGAACATGGAATGGTGGCCTTTTTGATCTGAAGAAGGGTCCCAACACTCCAAAGAGGCAGCTTGACCCGCTGAATTATTCCAGCACTTTGTGTCTTTTACCGTATAAACCAGCATCTGCAATTCCTTGTATCTCATATCAAATGACTAAATGGACTTGCATGCTTAAATACACATATCCAATTGCCACCATTTTCTGCATATACATATATGATTATGGTATAGCTATAACATAAGTTTAACATACTGTAGGTGGAAATAATATTTTGGCTTAATTTGCTCATCATTGAAGCAGACAGGACTTCCTCCTACAGCTTCTAACTCTTCCTCCTCCAGCTTCTAACTCAACATACATCTGATGATGTATTCAAGAGAGAGTTAGATTTAGCTCTTAAGGCTAACGGAAGCAAGGGATATGGGGAGAAAACAGGAAAGGGGTACTGATTTTGGATGATCATACATAATCATATTGAATGGCTGTGTTGGTTCGAAGGGCCGAATGGTCTACTCCTGCACCTATTTTCTATGTTTCTATGTTTCTATCAACTAAAGCCCGAACTCAATATATACTGCACTTGCACCACATGATTGATCCTTATAGTCAACATCTCGAGGCATTTGTGTAGTTAGCACTTGGTACAGACAGAAATCTTAATGCAGAGAAAGGACCTGGAACAGCAACAATTGCAACTTTGGTGTCAGTGTTAAACCAGGGAATTGCGGTGGCTTTGGAACCGCTTGTGTTCAGTTCTTCCCATGTGAGTAAGTCAGTGACATTCTGACCGACAGATTTAGGTACACTTGTCACTTCGTTCCTGGCGCTTTAACAATGTTCGGCTAGGGATTCCACTTGTCTGATCTCATGCCAGCCAGACTTGACATAAAAGGGGTGTTTCCACTGATGTGCTTGGGGATTCTCAGCCATGTCACAGACATACATACACAGGCATTCTCAGCCATACAGACACAGCCATCTTGGTGAACGGCTGCTAGCCAGCAGCCGTCCGTTTTAAATTCATTTTTTTATAGCTTTTAGTGAGTCCTGTTTTTTTGTTTGTAGGGGATATGGTCTTTTAATGTGGGGGGGGTAGGTGTAACTTTATTTCTAGGTCCCTACCTGGTCGGTGTGGCAGCCTTTTCTCCGGGCTGCCCGTCGACCCGTCCTCGTGGCCTACCTGCGGGCTTGGAGTGCCGTTTCCTGGCGGGGACCGCCCAGCACCTCGGCCTCGGCGGCGGCACAGCGTTGGAGCGCTGGAGCGGAGCGGAGTGGAGCGGGCGATGCCTTGCCTGGGTCACCGCGCTGGAGCGACGCGCTGGAGCTCTGGCGAGCTGGACCGCCGAGAGCAACATTTCCGGGCTGCGGGTCTGCGGAGCGGAGAAGCGGCGTGCGGAGAGGCGGCAGTGCGGAGAGGCGGCAGTGCGGAGAGGCGGCGCCGACTTTATCATCGGGAGCCTGGGAGCTCCAAACCGGCGCGGCCTTGTCGGCATCGGCAGCCGCGGGCTCCAACCAGGAAGCGGCCGTTCCAGGTGGCCCAGCCGCCGAAAGGACTCTCCCGACGCCGGGGCAAGACCACCCGGTGAGAATGGCCAAGGACATCGGGCCTCTGTAGAGGCAATTGCGGTGGCCTCAATAGGCCTGACTTTGGGGTGAACATGGGGTGGGGACTGGACATTGTGCCTTCCTCCACAGTGCTATCCACTGTGGGGGGATGATTTTTTTTGTCTAATTGTAGTCCTGTAGGTCTGTGTCCAAGATGGCTGCCGTGAAGAGAGAGTGGACGCTGGCGCGCTTTGGCTGCCGCTGCTCTCTCTACACATTGTGCTTTTGATTTTCTGTTTTTGGATTGAATTCTGTTTTTAATTTGTGTCTCTGTGATGTCTTTTTTACTTGTTCTATTCCGATTATATGTTTTTATTCCGATTACTATGTAAGGTGTCCTTGAGATGTCTGAAAGGCGCCCATTAAATAAAATTAATAATTATTATTATTATGTCAGTTTGATAGAAAAACATGTTGAATTTAGATATTTTTCAAACGCTTCTTCCTTTATTTTAATGTATTAAATTATTTCAAGATTCAAGATTCAAGATTCAAGAGAGTTTATTGTCATGTCCCAGATAGGACAATGAAATTCTTGCTTTGCTTCAGCACAACAGAATATGGAAGACATGAATACAGAACAGATCAGTGTGTCCATATACCATTGTATAAATATATACACACACAAATAAATAAAACAGATAAAGTGTAAATAAACTGATAATGGGCAATTAATTTTCAGAGTTTTGTTTGAGTTGAGTTCAATGGCTTGATGGCAGTGGGGAAGTAGCTGTTTCTGAACCTGGACGTTGCAGTCTTCAGGCTCCTGTACCTTCTACCTGAAGGTAGCGGGGAGATGAGTGTGTGGCCAGGCCATTATCGACTTTCCCCTAATAACACTAACCTGCTCCAAATATAGAAAGCAACATGGCAAATATCCATTTGCTGCTGTGCCCACATTATGAAAACCCAACGCTGGAAGGAATGAACAGGCGCTGATAATTTAGCAGAATATTTTTAACAAATGCAGTTAGGTAAATTAAGATAATCAAAGTTGTAATGTATTCATACATATTCTTGTGTATGTTAATGAGTTGGTGTTCAATATAAGCAGGAAATAAATCTCTGGGTAATAGATCTCTCTTTCTCATGATCCAGGCAACCAGTGTGTAAGTCTTGTTCATTCTGCCGTCCGAAATATAACAAAATTGGTGTTGAGGACGGGATAGAGTTTGTGAACTCATCCTTTAAATACAGTGCAGGACTGTTTTGCAACAAGCAGTATTGTTTAACATTTTAAACAGTAAATACAGAGCTTTGTCGCAGTTGTTTGCGAACTGGGCATGATAGGCCGTAGATCCTTCTATGTATGGGACTGTAGTTTAAAACAGCAGCTGTACAAATCATCGGGAGTATGTCACGCTATCTCTATGTTGTGTCTACGTGGCAAGATGGCGTCCTTGGGATTGTACAGGATTTTAAACTGAGTTTTGTTTTGTGGAGTTCTTCAAGCTGTATAGCCTTTGTACAGCTAAGTATTAGGTGAATTGTTACACCAGAACAGACAGGAAATCGGGAAAAAGAGAACGACACGATGGCGGCGTCCACGGGCTACATCGGAAACCTTGGCACTTTCGACAAGAGTAGAGAGCCGTTCAGCTCATATATGGAGAGAGTGAACATGTTTCTCACGGCAAATAACATAATGGAGATTAGTAGTGAAGGATAGGTAGTGACTGAAACAAATAAAGCCGTTTGAGAACGCATGAAAGCAATTCTGCTCACGGAGATCGGTCCTGAAGTGTACGGCACAATCGTGAATCTCCTTGCGCCCATAAAGGCAAAAGACATGCCATTCAATGACATTATGAAAAAGCTGGAGAAGCACTTAAAGCCTCTGGAAATTGCAGAAAGCTATAAATTTGGCACCTGAAACCAGAAGCAGATTGAGACAATCAATGAGTACATTGTTGCCTTGAAAAACATAACTTTGCACTGTAACTTTGGACCTTTTCTCAGATGCGCACTTCGTGACAGATTTGTTTGTGGTCTAGTGGATTAACGAATTCAGTCCAAACTCACGAACACTCTAGATCTTACATTCGAGAAAGCATGCAAGATTGCTACCACAAACATGCAGAAATATTTGCCAACAGTTACACAGGAATTACAGGGAACTCTGCGCATGTTCGACTTAAGCAAGATGCGCAACCTGTGTATTGTTGACCAAGACCTGTACCATATGAACTAAAGCAACAAGTGGAGGAAAAACATGACAGGTTAGAGCGGAATGGAGTATTTGTGAAGACAGACCAGAGTAACTGGGCAACGCCAATTATGGCCATACCCAAAGCCGACAAAACTGTGTGACTATGTGGTGACTACAAAATCACAATCAACCAAGACGTTGACGATGAACAATATCCGTTACCAACCTCACATGATTTGAACGCAGAACTTAGTCTCCACTAAACTGGATTTGTCTCACGCCTACGCCCAACTCAATGTCGACAAGGAAAGTCACCGGTACTTGACTATCAATACACATAAGAGCCACTATTCATATACAAAGCTTCCCTAAGGTGTGAAATCCTTCATGAAAATCATCCAGTCTGTCATGGGCAAAATGTCACAAGGCATTCTGCACTGTGTGCGCATCCAGGATGACCTACTGATATTCACAGAGGGCATGATAGAACATCTGGAAATCCTCGAGCAAGTTCTCACAAGACTGAACTGCCACAATGTCAAACTGCGACAAAGTAAATGTGCATTTGCGCAGTCAGAGGTGGTCTACCTTAGACTCAAAGTAGACGTCAACGGACTTCGCCCCATTAAGGCGAAAGTTGAAGCAATAGTGAATGCTCCAAAACCCAACAATGTGTCAGAGCTACAAGTATTCCTTGAGATGGTGCAGTTCTATGCAAGATTCCTTCCAGATTTAGCAACTGTGCTAAAGCCACTATATCATCTGCTACAAAAAAGATGTGAAATGGACGAGGGGAAAGGAACAGCAACGTGCAAATGACATCTGCAAGGAAAACTTGACAAGTGACAACCTCCTTGTTCACTACGACACGACACGATGAAACTTGCTTGTGATGCTTCGAGTTATGGTGTAGGTGTAGTAATCTCCCACATAATGAATGACGGACAGGAAAATAGATGATCAGGCAGGATCCGTAAACCAGTCATCAGGTTAGGTTTGTAAGTTAAATAACTCACTGCACAAGTAAAACAAAAATGTGTAGATATGTAAAATAAATACTGGTTTCAATCAAGTATCACAACAACAAAATTGTAACTGAGTAATTAGATTTAATATTTTTTAAAAGGAGAGCAGTGTAATGTATTCATATATATTCATGTGTATGTTAATGAGTTGGTGTTTGATATAAGCAGGGAATGCTGGTTAATAAATCACTCTCTCTCGTGATCCAGGTAAACAATGTGTAAATCTTGTTCTTCATTCTGCCGTCCGGAATATAACAACAATCAATTAAATATTCAAAATAAATTAAGATACTGTGGCGGTCCCTGGGGGGTAGGCCACTCCTTGGATCAGCCCCCTCGCCGATTGAGGGACAGGGGCATTGGTCTGCCACGGGGTTTCCAGACGACCCTGGGTTTAGTGCTCTCGAGGTGTGTGTGTGGTGTACTCTTGCTGTTGTGATTAAAAGACTACTGTTTGAACCCGCCTGCCGTCAGGCCTTTTCCTGACCTTGTCCAGGCCACTGCACTGGTGACCCCACGCCGTTCATCACGCATCGTGATGGATAATAACGCTGTTGCGCTGAAGCTCCCAACTCTGTGGACCGAAGAACCTGACATCTGGTTCCAGCTGGCAGAGGCACAGTTTGCTGTGAGAGGTATTACAGCAGATGAGACAAAATACTATTAAGTAGTTGGCGCGCTTGACCAAGCGACTGCGAGGCGAGTTAAGCCTTTCCTCAGGGCCCCCCCCCCGGTAGCAAATAAATATAGGGGCCTTAAGGAATTCCTCATCAGGAGGTTTGGCCTGGGTGACGCTGAGCGGGCAGCTCGCATTTTCAGAGTGGACGGCCTGGGCGACCGCCAGCCGTCTGCCCTCCTGGAGGACATGCTCACCCTAATGGAGGACCATGAACATTGCTTTCTATTTAAATACGCCTACCTGCAGCAGCTACCGCCCGACATCCGCCTGCAGCTCGCCAGGGATCCATTTACCGACATGCGGGCACTGGGTGAACAAGCCGACGAGCTGTGGAATTCCCGCCATCAGAATCTGGAAGTGCTGACCCTCCTTCCCGCAGCATTTGGAGGCTCAGAGCAGGTCGGCAACGCTATCGACCGTGTTTCCACTGCTCCCAGTCGGCCCCCTGCGGCAAAATCCGGTCGCCATTGCGCATTCCACTGCAGGCACGTCCTTCCAGCATGGCCAGCCTGCAGTTCCACCCAACGCCAGTAGAGGTCGCTTCGCCTGCAGTTCCACCAGACGCCAGCAAAGGGGGTTGGTGCTATTACCATCATCGTGGGGAGCTGCAGCCAGGCTATGTCGCCCACCCTGTTTATTCCCGGGAAACGAAGGGGCCAGTCGTCAGTGATTCCTTTGCAGCCGGCACAATTCATCGTGTCTTCGCCTGGGATCGCCACACTGTAGATCGATTCCTCGTGGACACTGGTGCGGAAGTAAGTGTTCTGCCTCCCTCCATCGCTGACATCCATGCGGGCAAACGAAGCCCCCTCCTCACTGTGGAGAATGGGAGTGCTATTCGCCCCTACGGGTTTCGCACCATCCCCCTCAAATTTGGCCGCAGCTCCTATTCGTGGAAGTTCATCATTGTCGACGTTTCCCAGCCGCTGCTGGGCGCCGACTTCCTTCGAGCCCATTCACTGCTCGTGGATGTCAAACAGCCTCCACCTCCGCCGAGTAGGTGTATGGGTCTCCGTTGACGGTGTCCGGGGAATTCATCCCGCCGGCACGTGGCCAGGTGGAACAGCCTTCGGACGCTCTGCAACGTCTTCGGCAGATGGAGTGCAAGCTGGCGCTTCTGCCCACGTCTCGTCATGGGTCCTTCCGTCCGCACGTACCCTCTGCTCTGGAGGACTGCCAGTTTGTCTTCCTGCGCAAGAATGTGCATTGGACACCTCTCCAGCGGCCGTACGAGGGTCCCTTCCGGGTCCTGGAACATGGCTCGTTCACTTTCGTCCTGGACATGGGGGGTCGGCATGAGACTGGTTCAGTTGCGCGGCTGAAGCCAGCACATATTGATATTGATCAGCCAGTGCTGGTAGCGCGGCCCCGTAAGCGAGGGAGGCCTATGTCTAGGGTACCTCCTTCTCTGGCTACTCGGTCCCCTGCAACTGTTGGTCAGTCGCCTGTTCCGGGGCCGGGCATGGTGTGCACCCGGGCTGGCCGCCGTGTACGCCCTCCTGTCTGTTTCGTGCCTCGGGTGCTTGGGGGGGTCCTGTGGCGGTCCCTGGGGGGTAGGCCACTCCTTGGATCAGCCCCCTCGCCGATTGAGGGACAGGGGCATTGGTCTGCCACGGGGTTTCCAGACGACCCTGAATTTAGTGCTCTCGAGATGTGTGTGTGGTGTACTCTCGCTGTAGGGATTTAAAGACTACTGTCTGGCCGGGTGTCTGGCCTTTTCCTGACCTCGTCCAGGCCACTACAATACTTTGAATATTTAGTTGATTTCATTTTTTGTATTCGGAATGAAAGTCACCATTGCATTTACTATGAACAAGTTATATTAAAGAAAATCACAAAAAAAAGAAGTGATAAAGAAAACAGAAAATATCTGAATTGGTTAATCATCATAATTCATATACATTGGATTTGGATAGGTTGTTAATTTACTTCCTCAGCTTCTTGTAATCCTCGCTCTTTATGTTTTGTGAGTTTAGACCACATGGTTATAAAAATTCAATCTTTGCAAGGCATAAAGAAAAACTTGATGTACAATTGAAACTGTGAAGAGTGAAACTATTATAATATTTATAGGATCCAAAGAGAATGGAAAGCTTTAAGGTCACTGTGAAAAGCCATGACTGTCAGATAAAAGGCCATCTTTCACCTCGTTCCACAGTGGAGGATCATATTTGAATTGTGCCTGAGTACAGAGACCAATCTCCAGAGGAATCATATAAATAGACTTCAGTGATTACATCTGGAAATTGGCACAGTTAAAATTATGTTAAACTTGCTTTTTAATTAATCTACAAGGCATATTTTACTTACTGGATTAATCAAATACAAACCATATAGCTTTTTCTAAATGTTCTGGATAACATTTTACTTGCCCACTACAATATTTTCATCACAGGCTTTTTTTAAATTAACCTATTTATCTGATCAAAGTGATGTGGATGTGCCCACAATGGAAAAGAATGACATCTGTTTATATTGTTAGTGGAAACAATGTCATGATTAACTCTAATATTAATTTATGACAACACTCTTGGCACTAATTCACTCCAGAATACATGTTTGTTCCAAATGTGTGGTGCCCTATGAGATGGTGATGCATTTTGGTTTTATCTTTAAATCAAGCCTGTTTTTTCAGATGGTGCTGGAATATTCTGTGGTGGTAGTTTTCCAGTATTAGGAACTTGCTGTGTGTAAATAAACGGTCAAAATTCCCCATATTGGCAATGAATGACAAGGAAACATACATGAGGTATAAAATAAACATTAGTCACAATTCATTAATTCAACTTATTACGTGTTCATATTTTAAACTTTGGATACAAAACAATCACTGGAGTGCTTTTAATTTTTAAAAATTAATTTTATACTTGATTTTAGATTTCCAAATTGTACATTTTTGTGATGATCAATTTGAATGGACGAATTTTGAAAGGCTCACTGACAATGCCATAGCTGTACGCCACCACTGGAATTTACAGTGTCCAAGGCCAGAGCAGGAGTTTACTGATAACCCCCAGTATTTATACAGAGATATCTGCTCTCATATCCTGGGCCATCTCAGGCTTCGCCATTGATTCTGTATCCAAAAGGACATTTTACACCCGCCAAAAGGAAGGAAGGAATAAGATGGGAAACATTGAAAATTTGAGGTGAAAAATACACGGAATTTGCTATAAGGTTATCAATGCCTGCTGAAGGCTAACGATTCCCCAAACTAAGTTTTAGCTGATCTGCAATCGCAAAGTTATTTATGTCCACTTTGATCAGAATTACTTGCAAAAGTTGCTATAGATTCTGAATGCTGTTTTTAAAGCTGCTTTGAAGAAATCATATTGTGCCACATTTAATTGGTAATACCAAGGAGTTATTGTTCTTTTGATCTTCAACCTTTTCAAAGATTAAATCAGCCATACAGCTAATATGATTTACATAATGAATGAGTACCAACCCATGAAATTTCTTTCCGATTTGTCTCTCCCTTTAAGTAGCAGTCGGTGCAAATTTGGAAGCAAAAATGCAGAAATGATTTGTACTATAATAGAACATTTAACAACGCACAGCTGCTGTAGCAAAGGCCGGGAGCATGCAGGAGTGATAGAGTGTAGCAAACAATTTATGGATCAGCAGAAAATGTTAACTGTCAGTTCATCGTTGAGTGGAAAATAATGACTCTTGACAACAATGGGATTTTTGTGAAATTATTAACAGCTGTATTTCCCATTAAATGCTCAGTACAAAAACAGTACATTTCATTTATGATGTTTAAAAAATACTAATTAAGGTAGTTATGAGACTTTGAGGCTCATTAAAATGATCTAGTCTATTTTTCTGGTTTCCAACACCCGTTTGTCATCATAGTACAATGTGAAGAATTTTTGAATACCCCAGGACACTTGGATTGTTTTTCTAGAACTCAGGAGGATAAGAGACATGATCAAAGTATGTAAAATTATAGTCAATAGTCAGAAACTGTTTCCCAGGATGGAAATGTCAAGGACTAGAGGGCATAAAGTGAGAGGGGCAAAAGTTAAGGGAGATGTGCGGGGCATGTTTTTCACACGGAGAGTGGTGGGTGCCTGGAACATGCTGCCTGGTTTGGTGGTGGAGGCAGAAATGGTTAAGATACTTTTAGATAGGCACATGGATATGTAGAGAATGGAGAGATATGGATCATGTGCAGACAGATGAGATTAGTTTATCTTGGCATTCTGTTCAGCACAACGTTCTATTAAATGTCCCCAGAATATTTCCATTACATTGCTTCCTATTTTTCCTGAATCAGTTGCTTCATTGTGATGTGCAAGAAGGAACTGCAGATGCTGATTGAAACTGAAGATAGACATAAAAAGCTGGAGTAATTCAGCGGGACAGGGAACATCTCTGGAGAGAAGGAATGGGTGATGTTTCGGATCGAGACCCTTCTTCAGACTGGTTAGGGATAAGGGAAACGACGGATATAGATGGTGATGTGGAGAGATAAAGAACAATGAATGAAAGATATGCAAAAAGTGACAATGACAAAGGTAACAGGCCATTGTAAGCTGTTTGTAGGGTGAAAATTACAAGCTACGGCGACTTGGGTGGGGTAGGAATAGAGAGAGGGAATGCCGGGGCTACCTGAAGTGAGAGAAATCAATATTCATACTACTAGTGTACAGGGCGCACTGTTCTCTGCACAAAATATGAGATAATAATAATAATAATAATAATGATACATTTTATTCGTGGGCGCCTTTCAAAAGTCTCAAGGACACCTTACAGAATTTAACAAGAGTAAAAAACATATAATCGGAGTAAAATAAATAATAAAGACATCACCAATACACAAATTAAAGACGGAATTCGATCCAAAGACAAAAAAATCAAAAACACAATGTGAAGAGAGAGCAGTGGCAGCTAAACCGCGCCAGCGTACACTCTCCCTTCCGACAGCCATCTTGGACACAAACTAAAATAATCACTTACACACAAAAATCATCCCCCCACAATGGATACCACTGTGGGGGAAGGCACAATGTCCAGTCCCCATCCCCAGTTCTCCCAAAGTCAGGCCTATTGAGGCCTCCGCTATTGCCTCTACGGAGGCCCGATGTTCCTGGCCGTTCTCGCCGGGTGCTGTTGCTCCGGCGTCAGGAGAGTCCTCTCAGCGGCTGGGCCACCTGGAACGGCCGCTTCCTTATCGGAGACCGCGGCTTCTGAAGCCGACAAGGCCGCGCCGGTTTGGAGCTCCCAGGCTCCCGATGTTGAAGTCGGCGCCGCCCGCTCCGCTCCGCAGACCCGCAGCCCGGAGGTGTTGAACTCGGCGGTCACAGCTCACCAGAGCTCCAGCGCGTCGATCCAGCGCGGCGACCCAGGCAAGGCATCGCCTGCTCCGCTCCGCAATAGCGCTCCAGAGCTGTGCCGCCACCGAAGCCGAGGTGCTGGGCGGTCCCCGCCAGGAAACGGCGCTCCACGCCCGCTGGTAGGCCACGAGGACGGGTCGACGGGGCAGCCCAGAGAAAAAGCTGCCTCACCGACCAGGTAGGGACCTAGAAATATAGTTACCCCCTTCCCCCCACTTTAAAAAGTCTATTTCTCCCACAAACAAAACACAGGACTCACTAGAACTACAAAAAAAAGTGAATTAAACGAACGGCTGCTGGTTAGCAGCCGTTCCCCAAGATGGCTCCTCCTCCTTGACTGTTATGACTGTTATCAAACTGTAATGTGATGACATGGATTGACTATACAGATTAGTTCATTCTGTCCTTACCATACTATGTATTTGTGTGAACTCTACATTACTCTCACTCTCCTATGATCTGGGTTACATTTCCTGTGACAAATCACCAGGGATTAGCTAACAGAACAGGAAACCCTGTCTGTTTACTTTTCATCAGAGAACAAAGAAATATACTTCATGTGCTGGAAATCTGAAATAAAAAATAGATCTACAAGGGACAGTTGGCTTAATGGAACTGCGGGGTCAAGTAAAGAGCGTTCATGTCGCGGCCCTGTTTCCACCAATCTTTCCACCACCACGCACAAGAAGCACAAGAAGCGACCAGACAGACACCATTGTATGCAGATGCCGAGAAGTGTGTTCACCTCTGGCTGAACAACTTCTAATCTTGTGTGTGGACTCGATAAGTAGATGGATCTGCGAGGTCACCCTTGTCTCCCACTCGCTATAGATTGTCTAGGGTTATTTGAGTTACTGTCAAATATTATCAGTTAAATCTGTTAAAAAAAGACCTTTAGGGGCAAGAGATTGAGGATGATCATCTGGAAAATAGGAGTGGGCAGCAATAAGTGGGATGTGAGGGATGGTGGATAATGTAATATGCTGGAAACTATGCCCACATTGGGTCTTTGGGTTATATTTTGCTCCACATGAAATGCTCTGAGGATGAAATTCTTAGTTGTATTTTGCATTTAAAATGCATTTATAATGACGCCAGCCAGCTGTACTCTGCTTCTTACATTCAGCTCCATTGATTTCACCCAATCCTGAGTATTAGCTTGCAGAGTACCAATTTCTGCCCCAGTTTTGCAGCACCGCTTTCAAGCCAGGACACAGACAACATTGTTAAGGTCATTTTGCATCAAAAGCATCATGCCGAAACATTCTCTGGGTTGTTATAGATATCACCATCGACATCTTAAAAACATCATTATCAAATAAAATATAATGCCAAGCTGCTGGAGATGAATCATCAGGGTGATCATAGGATCTGTTCATACCAAAAGGAACATCAAATTATTTTACAAAATGCTGGAGTAACTCAGCGGGACAGGCAACATCTCTGGAGTGAAGGAATGGGTGATGTTTCCGGTCGAGACCCTTCTTCAGACCCGAAATGTCACTCATTCCTTCTCTCCAGAAATACTGCCTGTCCCGCTCAGTTACTCCAGCATTTGTGTCTACCTTTGATTTAAACCAGCATCTGCAGTTCTTTCCTACACAGCAAATTATTTTACATGCTTAGGCAGAGCAAATCGGAATCAGAGATCATCTTGCTCCCCCTACGCTCCAGATTATTATTTGTATAGCGGTTTTTATATAGCTCATAATTTGTCTTGTCTTTACTGGGAATTACTGTTATTTTAAAATGTAGTAGCTGGATTTATTTGGTTAATGTCTGTTGTTAAGCAATCTTCCAGCTTTTGGAACATTCTTGAATGTATTTACTCTTCTTTCATGTGGCGTGCACAGCCTAAAGTTTTAGGACAACTTGTTCTATTTGATCTTCTGTCTGTGCATTAGCTGAAACAGGGCGAACCACGTGAAGGTTGCAATCTTCCACCCCAAATGGATTTACTCCAAATGCAGCCTCACCAATGACTTGTACAACTGGAACATAACAGCCCAACTTCTAAACTCAATACACTGACTGAAAAAGGATTTCAGTACTTTGGCCTGATGAAGGTTTTGGTCTTTGGTTTGAGAGAAGTTATTGAAATAGCAGTGGTAATTAACTGCAATTAATTTTGTAGATGGTGATATAGCTTGCCATGGACCATAGGTAATCAAGAACACGATGGTCATATGAAAGTAGCTGTTCCTGAACATAGTGGTGTGGAACTTGAGGCATCTATACCCACAGACAGCTGGTAGCAGTAAACAGAGGGGATGGTTCAGATGGTGGGATCCTTGAAGAGAGATGCCTTCTAGATGCCACTCCTCATGTCAATGCTTTCATTTGAGGGGTGTGCCGAGTCTATCATGGATCAGTCTGTGTCCACCACTCCATGAAGCCACATGCATTCTTGTGTGTTGAAATGGCTTTCCCTGGCACCAATGCAACCAGTCAGCAGGATACTTTCTACAATACAACTGTAAAAGTTTGAAGGAAAATGTTGAACAAAACTGCAAAAACAGAAGCCGTCGACTGAATTTAGACCCTGACCATGGGTGCTGCCTGTACAGAGTTTAAATGTTCTCCCCGCGTCCTGCCTGGGTTTTCTCCGAGTGCCCCGGTTTCTTTCCACACACCAAAGACATATAGGTTTGTAGTTTTATTGGGTTTGTCAAACATGTAAAATGTCCCTAGTGTCTGTAGGTTGGTGTTAGTGGATTCGATGGGCCTTGGGCCTGTTTCCACACTGTATCTCTAAACTAAACTAAAGTGCCCGAGGGAAGTTTGGGATCATCTTGGAATACTTGACACATGCTCTACAGAGCACTCACCCAAACCTGTTTTTGTTTTCTTCACTGCAGGAGAGACTACATTGTGAACATTGAATGAAGTACAATGGATTGGAAAAATCACTACTACACTTGGAAGGACTGTTTGGATCACTGGATGGTGGAAAGTGAAGAAGGGTGACAAATCTTTGGCTGTTATATCGGGGAAGTCCCTTGAGAAAGGAAGTAATTGGCGAAGATTAAACTAAAGACTCACCGGGGATCATAATAATAATAATATTAATAATAATAATAATAATAAATTTTATTTTCGGGCGCCTTTCAAATCTCAAGGTCACCTTACAAAGATTAAACAGAAAAGAAAAAAAACATATAGTCGGAGAAAAATAAATAATAAGGACATCATCAATACACAAATTAATGATAGAAATCGCTCCAAAGACACAAAATCAAAAAATCAAAAAAAACACAATGTGAAGAGAGAGCAGCGGCAGCTAAAGCGCGCCAGCGTCCACTCTGTCTTCCGACAGCCATCTTGGACACAGACTAACAAAGTACCTTACACACAGAAACACCATCCCCCCACAGTGTTTAACACTGTGGGGGAAGGCACAAAGTCCAGTCCCCATCCCCAGTTCACCCAAAATCAGGCCTATTAAGGCCACCGCTGTTGCCTCAACAGAGGCCCGAGGTTCCTGGCCGTTCTAGCCGGGTGGTCTTGCCCCGGCATCGGGAGAGTCCTCACAGCGGCTGGGCCACCTGGAACGGCCGCTTCCTAGCAGGGGATTGTCGGCGTCCGTAGCCGACAAGGACGCACCGAGTTGGAGCTCCCAGGCTCCCGATGTTAATGTCGGCGCCGCCCGCTCCGCTCCGCAGACCCGCAGCCAGGAGGTGTTGCTCTCGGCGGTCCAGCTCACCGGAGCTCCAGCGCGTCGATCCAGCGCGGCGACCCAGGCAAGGCATCGCCCGCTCCACTCCGCGATGGCGCTCCAGCGCTGTGCCGCCACCGAAGCCGAGGTGCTGGGCGGTCCCCACCAGGAAACGGCGCTCCAAGCCCGCTGGTAGGACACGAGGATACAATCCCTTCAAAGGGGAATGCGATGGAAGACATGCCTGGTGCCAAAATTTTTGTATTCTGTCGGTTCGATAGCAGTTCTGAGTTCTGTCGGTTCCAGGTCTATATCTTTCGGTTCCAGGTCTATCTCTTTCGGTTCCATTCATGTTCGGATTTTCTTCAGTACTTCTCAGTGAGCCTGCAGTCGAGTCCTTTCTTTCCATTTCTGAGCCCTCTGACAGATTAGTTGGCCGCTGTCAGAGGGCTCAGAAATGGAAAGGCATTGCATGCAGGGTCATTGCGAAGTACTGAAACATAGAAACATAGAAAATAGGTGCAGGAGGAGGCCGTTTGGCCCTTCGAGCCAGCACCGCCATTCATTGTGATCATGGTTGATCGTCCCCAATCAATAACCCATGCCTGCCTTCTCCCCATATCCCTTGATTCCACTAGCCCCTAGTACTCTATCTAACTCTCTCTTAAATCCATCCAGTGATTTGGCCTCCACTGCCCTCTGTGGCAGGGAATTCCACAAATTCACAACTCTCTGGGTGAAAAGTTTTTTCTCACCTCAGTCTTAAATGGCCTCCCCTTTATTCTATAACCCAAAATGCAAACACGAATGGAACAAAAAGATATAGGCCTGGAACCGAAAAATATAGACCTGGAACCAACAGAATGCAGAACTGGATTGTCGGCACCCAATAGCTGATGATCACGGGTATTTATACCAAGTGATAGATTGGGGGAACAGATTAAATGCAGGTGTTATTCCTAGTAGCTCAGGGGAGGAGTGTGGAAAGAGTTTCAAGTGTCTGGAGGCGTGGCAAGTGTGACACAGGCAGTATCTCTGGAGAAAAGGAATAGGGGATGTTTCGAGTCCTGCATCTACTCTTTCGAGTCCCGCATCTACTCTTTCTTCTGATCCAAATAACATTTTATCATCCTAAATTTAAATTCTAATCAATTTAGATTTGAGGAACTTCAATAACTGAGTAACAGCGGTCTCCTGAGATTCCGGAGATGAAGATCCCTTTACATTTAACAAAATTTGTCTCCTGACGCTGTTAAGTGGCGTATCCTAAAATCCTGAGTTTGTCTCCTGTGCATCCAGTTCCTTAAGTTTTTCCTAGCTATATAGAAGAGTCTACGTGCTGACTATGTAGGAGAAGTGAATCAATGCATTTAGAAATTGCCCTACTGTAGCCAGTTTAGCTGACAGTAAATAACTGAGAGCTACCAAGGACTTTGCTGCTGATGCTACTGCTGTTCAGGCACAATTGGGATCCAAAATGATGCGAACTGGGAATAAACAAGGAACAAGCAGACCAAATGTGTAGAAAGGAACAGCAGATACTGGTTTACACCAGAGAGGGACACAACATGCTGGAGTAATTCAGAATAAGGGGAGAGGGAGACCAAAAATATGGAAGGGTAACGTGTAGAAATGACAGATCAAACAATGATAAGGAAATGTAGAATCATTCATTGTTAGCTGCGGGGAAAGTGACTACGAGGCATACAATCAGTCAAACAAATCAGGACAATGAAACTAGTCGGAGAATTAGGGTGGGGAAGGGACGGAGACAGAGGGTAAGCAAGCGTTAGATAAATCAGTTTGAGAAATCAATATTCATACTGCTGGGTTGTAGCCTCCCATTTCTAACAAATAGGCAGAACAAAAAGTAGTGTATTTTGGGTACTTGGAACTGACTCAAAAGAACTCTCAGATACAGGAGTAAACTCACAAGCTTCTTTATTGCTGGACGGCACCATGAGTCTCCTCCAGCGCATGCGTCCCCTCGCACAAGACATAACATATGCTAATTACATTATATACATTACACTGCTCCCCCTTTAGCTTGGAGGCAGGTAACACCATTTACATTATATACATTACACTGCTCCCCCTTTAGCTTGGAGGCGAATAACACCATTTCTACTACATTCAATATAATTGATTAACACACAGTTGCAAAATTATATTATTACAGTCATCTGACATTACATCCTCATAACTGTAAACTGTATCTAAACTTAGCACTTATAATGGTTCATTCCACTCATCTTTCTAATCACTCTAGTTCTACCTGTATCTCTGCCTCTTCCCTATTTAAATATCCTAATCTAATTTGCAGATTTTTTCCTGTTCTTGATATTCTGCTAAAGCTAACATTTCCTCTGTTTCTGTTCTTTATTTGTAGGTGGGATCTGACATATGACTGCAGGTTTTCGTTTTTCAGTCGCTCTCTGTCGCTCAATTTCCTGGCGCTGCATATTTATCTGCTCTTGTCGTATAATGACATTCTGCAATGCATAAACATTTGTCCATTGCTCAGTGAAGGAAGCTCCATGCTGGACTATACTGAAGTGTCCTAATCGCAATCGGTCCTGCATACTTTTGTCTCGACCGACAAGCCTCTCTTCATTAGACTTTTCTGTTAACAGCTTTTTGCTCATCGTCACACATTTATTTAACCGTTCTTTGCAACGTTTAAGCCTTTTCTGCTGTTCGTCTATTTGCCTTCTTAAATCACCTTTCTGGTTATTCATCAAGAAGTAGGATCTATACTGTCCTTGCAATACAGCAGTGGCTTTGATTTGCGCTCTGTATATTTCTCTTACTACATAAGCACGGTAGTGATACTGCACTACAACTGCTGTATAAATCGGTTTGAGGAAGTCTTTCCTATATCGTTCAAGCCTTTTGTATCGTTTCAGCCTTTTCTGTTGTGCATCTATTTGTCTCCTTAGGTCTTTCCTATACCAACTCATATGGAGTACTGACTGCACTTTTACAGTAGCTCTCTTTTGCTTAACCACCATACTCTTGTAGGCAGTTTGAATGGTAATAGTTGCATCCCTCATTGACTGATATTGCACCAACTGGGAATGTCCTATTTTACATGCTTTGTACCATCTCTGGATCGAAATGGCTGCTTGTCGCATAGCTCTGTACCGTACCCTTAATCGGTAACCACGGTATGCAGCTTGCAGAGTGACTACAGCCGCCTTTTGCATCAAGAAATGCTTTCTTGTAATGCACATTCTTATGAATGACTTAATACAGCGTGCTGCCTTGGTTTTCTCTACCAATACTCTGGCTTTGATCCCGCGGTATAAGGCCTGAATACACACCACTGCTTCTCTCAAACTCTTATACTGTCTCACTTGGACATCTCTTATCTGGCTCTGTATCGTTGCTGTACAGCAATGGCAGACCAGCGTAGTTTCTTAAAATACTGACGCTGTTTATACATCTGATAATAAGTCTGTATGACCTTGACAGATTTATGCATGCCCCGCAGTTGCCTTCGAACAAGCATTCCACGGTAGGCTGCCTGAAGCAGTAGAACGCTTCTGCGTACCTTCATGTAAGTTTTGCGATCACTTTCCATTTGAAGGTGTGCCCTATAATGGTTTTGTACTATTATAGCTGCCAATCTCATTGCCTTGTATTGCCGGTATACTCTGTGCCTTCTAAATGCTGCTTGTATTACCGTTGCTGCCTTCTGTTTGTTCCGGATTTCTTTCCGTACATTCATACCCCTGAATGCAGCTTGAGTAGCTAGGGTTGCCCTTTGGATGACAATTTCTCTTTGCCTTTGACTTCTGCCACTTTGCATTTGCCCTTTGTCCCTTAGCACTCGACCTGTGTCATTTTGCACTTGACTTGTGTCCCTTAACACTTGACTTGTGTCCCTTTGCACTTGACTTGTGTCCCTTTGAACTTGACCTTTGTCCTTTTGCACTTGACCTTTGTCCTTTTGCACTTGACCTTTGTCCTTTTGCACTTGACCTTTGTCCTTTTGCACTTGACCTTGGTCCCTTTGCACTTGACCTTTGTCCTTTTGCACTTGACCTTTGTCCTTTTGCATTTGACCTTTGTCCTTTTGCACTTGACCTTTGTCCTTTTGCACTTGACCTTGGTCCTTTGAGAGACTCTCTGCCCTCTTTAGTTCAGGCTCCTTGCCTCTGGATACCCTTGGAGGTTTTGGCGAGAAATGAGCCATTAAAGCCTCCTTACACTCATCATACATTTTATCTGTGGGCTTGGCTGGCAGCAGTAACATACGTAAGGTCTGATAACCCTCTCTTCCTAAGCCTAATATGAACCATGCTCTCTTCTTCTCCTCTGCAGTGATATCATTGGAAATGAAACAAGCCTCCAAGACTTTGGTCCATTTCTCAAAATTACACCCATAATCTAACTGGGGCACGTTTCCCACAATTTGAAAAGCCATGCTACCTGTTGCTATTCAGGTGCACTATCTTCTTTTCTCTCACTGTGTATTCTGTACTAGATTTAATCCTTCTACATGCTAAGAAGTGATCCAGCCCACTGACTATTACTAATTCTTATAATAATAGATTTATACTATTAACCAACATTTCATGTTAATAGACATTTAGAACATTTAAACCATAATCCTGCTATGCACACAGATTTACTATTAATAACAGTGACCAATGCATTACATCCAAACAGTCCCGCTTTTACTGTGAAGGAATAGTGAACAACGCATTACATTCAACAGTCCTGCTTTTACTTTGAAGAATTTCACCGGTCCAGCTTGTCGGCCTATGGACTCCGGTGCCTTCTCGACCTCTTGAGCTGTCCCCACCGGTACTTTTGCTGCTGGCCTCGCCAGACCTCCACCTTTGCTGCTTTTGCTGGCTCCTCCGGGCTTCACCGTTATTTTGCTGCCGTTGGCTCGCTGCCAAGTCGACTACTGCTGCTCTTCTGACTTGCCTGCCCGCTGTCTCCACAGCCCTCACGACCGGGCTGACTCTACTCCCGACCGGGCTGAAGTGCTTGAGCGCTGTCCTGCTTCTCTCGTGCGGACCCACTCTTTGCTCGGGGCTGGACTTCCTCTCATGTCCGGGCTTTCCCCCTCGGCCAGTCCGCTTCCTTGCGCGGCCGGACCCTCTTTTCTGCTCACATTCGGGCTGACTCTGCTCCCGACCGGGCTTTCTCTGCTCACGGCCATCTCTTGTGACCGGGCTTTCTCTCACGACCGGCCCGCTTCTCTCACGGCCAGTTTTTAATTTTTTTATTTTACTCTGTTGGACCGCTTCTCACGCGGCCGGCTTTCTCACTCGACTGGGCTGCCTCTTCTCCCAGCCGGGCTGACTCCGTTTCGTCGGTGGCTTCACTGGACCTGTCCGTGACCTACCCGGTACTAGGCCCTCACTCGACGTCTTTGGCGGCTCCTGGGCCTGGCTGTGGGCTACACAGCCCTGGAAAACGTCCAAAGTCGATGGCAGCTGCTGGGCCTCTTCTGCCCCTTTGCCTTGGCTACACAGCCCTGGAAAATGTCCCAGGTAAGTTGACACCGTCGCTGTCCTGCTGGTTAGGCTTCCAGCTTTCGGCTGATTTCTTCGGTGACACTTACTTACTGCCCCACTTGTTTTCCTTGCTTCCTGTTCCGACCTTTCTTTTCTTTGGCGCCAATCCAAAACCGTTTGGCGCCAAATCTTTTGGCTTGGTGCCGTACCACTTTGTTTCCAAACACAACCTTCTTTTTTTCTGACAGTCCTTCTTCTTTCCTTTTCTGTTCTTTTATCCTCTTCGTGCTGTTGTTGTGTGTTTTGGTGTAACAATTCACCTAACACTTATACAAAGACTATTCAGCTTGAGGAATTTGACAAAAGAAAACTCAGTCTAAAATGAGTAACAATCCGAAGGACGACATCTTGCCACGTAGACACAACCTAGAGGTAGCCTGACAAAACTCGCCGACTTGTACAGCTGATGTTTTAAATGCAGTCCCCGGCATAGAGGGATCTGCAGGCCTCTCTTGTCCCGCTCGCAAACAACTGCAACACAACTCCGTATCTACCGTTTAAACTGTTAAACAATCCTGTGTGTTGCAAAACAGTCCTGTGGGTGAGTTCACAAACTCTATCCCATCCTCGTCGCCAATTGTAGTGTATTTTGGGTACTTAGAACTGACTCAAAAGAACTCTCAGATACAGGAGTAAACTCACAAGCTTCTTTATTGCTGGACGCCACCGTGAGTCTCTTCTAGCGCATGCGTTCCCTCGCACAAGACATAACATATGCTAATTACATTATATACATTACATGTGTTGAGGACTGACCTTTTTGCATCTGAAAGAGGAAGGTCGGAGGGATGGTGAAATTATGACAAAAGTGAGGGCTGAGGTCAGAGGGGAACAGAGGTTGGAAGGAAGCTCAGGCAAGGTGGGGGGATGTTGGGGGCTGAAGAAGGGTTCTGACCCAAAACACCACCTATCCATGTTCTCCAGGGAAGCTGCCTACCTGCTGAATTACTCCAGCTCGTTGTGTCTCTCCTGGTCCATTTTGTAATGACTCTGCTCACCTGCTTTATTTAAAGTGTTCTTGTTCAATATGTTAATATTAATTCTATACTGACGTGTTACTGCAGGGAGGAATGTTCACCAGCAGTGCATGAGGGGTCATTTTACCCAGCAAATGTGTCCCTGGAAATCAGAGGATGAAATTACCTGACCTGTATGATCTTCTGCCATGTGCTGCAGGCAATGTGAGTACAGGTGCAAAAATAATCCCAGAATTTCAATCGGCTTCTTATCCACTGAGTTGTTAACTTGTCTGTATTGTCATTAAGGATTGTGTCTGTTTATTAGGTCACTAGGTTTATCAGGTCTAGTCCACAGCTTCCTTGCTTTTGCTAGCATCCACGACTTATGCATTCTGAGTTACGTATATAGAGATTACTGGCTTGGTTCTAAATTACATAAAACAGGTAGGTCTCGGCTCAGACCTAAATTGATTTGTGGCAAATTGTTAGAACAAAATAATCATCAATCAAGTCCTCTAGACTGCTTAGATGTTGCGGGAACAATGGACTGATCTAAAGTGAATAAATAACGGTAACAGCCACATGAAGTGGAATTTGCTTGCAAGATTCTGGATATTTAAACAGTCACTTGTTCTCAAGATTATTGAGTGAAGAATCTTGCTGCTTTAGGAAAACCTGACCTTCACCCTATGGTCTGTGTTGCCATAAATGTGCTTCAGCCATGCTCTGACGTGCACGTTCTCCTTGTGACGTGGAGACCCATATGGGTTTCTCCACACTCTGGCTCTGATTTCCTTTCACACTCCAAAGACATACAGGTTTGGAGATTAATTGGCTTCTGATAATTGTAAAGAAATGGCCCCTATTGTGTCGGATAGTGCTAGTATGTGGAACTGTTTCCACTCTGTATCTAAAAAGTAAAGTCTAAAAAACTGCACATGCTAGAAATCTGAAATAAAAACAGAAAATTCTGGGAACATTCAACAGGTTCAACGTTCAATGATCATGTAAAAAGAGACAACATTAACATTTCATCCCAAAGGCTTTTTTCGGAATAGGGAAATGAGAAAATAAGTTGTTTTCAGTAACAGGGAAGGTGTGGTAAGGACAGTTAGAACAAATAAATATTTCTGATATGGTGCAAAAATGAATGAATGAATGAATAAGTTTATTGGCCAAGTAGGTACACATACAAGGAATTTGCCTTGGTGCTCCGCTCGCAAGTAACAATACAACATACAGTAAACCATTAAGAATAAAACATTAAAACATTAAGAATAAAACATTATAGTTTAAACATGTGCATGAAATAAAATACCAGAGCAAAAGGAAGCTACAGACATTTGGTTATTGTGTAGAGCTACTACTCGTGGCAAAACGCTGTTTTTTTGTCTGGCTATGGCGGCTTTGACGGTCCGCAGTCACCTTCCAGAAGGAAGTGCTTCAAAGAGTTTGTGGCCAGGGTGACAGGGGTCAGAGATGATCTTATCTGCTCGCTTCCTGGCCCTTGCAGTGTTCAGTTCATCAATGGGGAGAAGGTTGCTGCCAACAACCTTCTCAGCTGATCGAACGATTCGCTGCAGCCTCCGGATGTCATGCTTGGTGGCTGAGCCAAACCAGACCATGATGGAGATGGCGAAGACAGAATCTACGGCAGTATAGAATTGGACCATCATTGCCTGTGGCAGATTGTGTTTCCTCAGCTGCCGCAGGAAATACATCCTGTGTTGTGCCTGTTTGACTGTGAACTCGATGGCGGCCCCCCATTTAAGGTCCTTGGAGATGATGGTTCCAAGGAACATAACGGACTCCACAGATGTGACTGTGGTGTTGTTGATGGTGAGTGGGGGGAGGGGATGGGGAGCACTCCTAAAGTCTACTATTAATTCCATTGTCTTAAGAGCAATGAGCTCCAGGTTGTTACGAAGGCACCAGGACACCAGCTGCGTCGCTTCCTGTCTGTAAGTGGATTCCTCCCCATCCTGGATCAGTTCAATCAGGGTTGTGTCGTCCGCAAACTTGAGAAGCTTATCAGAGGAATCAGTGGAGGAGCAGTCGTTGGTTTAGAGAGAGTAAGGGAGAGGGGAGAGCATGCAACCTTGTGGTGCACCTATGCTGAGGGTCTGTGGGTCCGAGATGTGCTTTCCCAGTCTCACATGCTGCTTCCTGTCTGTCAGGAAGTTGGTGATCCACTGACAGAGGGGATCAGGCAAGGTCTCTGGGAGAGTTTGGAGTGTAGTAGCTCTGCGTCAGCCACTGATCTATTGGCCCGATATGCAAACTGTAGAGGGTCCAGCAGGGGGTTTGTGATATTTTTCAGCTGTCTTTCAAGGGTCTTCATAACTACAGAGGTCAGTGCAACAGTCCTGTAGTCATTAAGACCAGTAATCCTTGTATTTTTGGGTACAGGGACATTAGTGGAGACTTTGAAGCCGACATGGACAGTGCAGGTTTGCAGGAACTGGTTGAAAATGTCTATGTAGCCCGATAACCAGTTGATCGGCACAGAGCTTGAAGGTACAGGGGGAACATTGTCCTGATCTGGAGATTTCATGCTTTTCTGTCTTCTGATAGCCTCTCTGCCTCCTCATTTTCTATTGTTGGTGATGCAGAAGTGGCCAGACAGATGATGGGCAGCAAGGAGGGGGTGGGTAGTGGATGAGGGCCCAGTATTTGCAGACTAGCGTCAGGCTGTAAGTGGGTGTTAAGTGGTGATTGGAGAGGGGTGGAGATTAGAAAAATATGTGGAAATTAGCAGTTAATGCTTTTTTTTTCTTTTATAGTAGGATGGCGAGGCTCACCCAGAAGGCCATATTATACAGAAGAGAATGAAAACTAAGCCAATAAGCATAGATGGGAGATTGGCAGAAACAACATTTGCACAGGCATATGGATATGCAGGGAATTGTAGAATATGGGTTATCTGAGGATAGATGAGTAATAGAAACATAGAAACATAGAAATTAGGTGCAGGAGTAGGCCATTCGGCCCTTCGAGCCTGCACCGCCATTCAATATGATCATGGCTGATCATCCAACTCAGTATCCCGTACCTGCCTTCTCTCCATACCCTCTGATCCCCTTAGCCACAAGGGCCACATCTAACTCCCTCTTAAATATAGCCAATGAACTGGCCTCGACTACCCTCTGTGGCAGGGAGTTCCAAAGATTCATCACTCTCTGACTAATGGTCCTGGCATTATGTTTGGCACAGACACTGTAGGCTGAAGGACCTGTTCTTGTGTGCTGTGCTGTTCTGTGTTCTCTTTGACTGAGCTATTGGACATCTGGCTTACATCTTCTAATGTGTCACAGAATCACAGTGTTGGACAGCACAGAAACGGAACCTACGGCCCACCACATCCATGACAATACTTTTGCTGATCTACACTAATCCTATTTGCATGTATTAGGACTATATCCTTCTACTTTAGTATCTAAGTGCCAAAGATGTCCGGGTTTGTGGATTAATTTCACCTGGTGTGGATGGGAGTGTGGGATAACACAGAACTAGGTGATTGATGGTCAGCGTGGACTTGGTGGGCGAGAGGGACTGTTTTCATGCGATATCTCTAAAACGAAAAAAAAACAAGTCTGATACAGAGACAGAGAAAGAACGCATTACCTTGAGTTGGAGTATTTTGATATTAAGCCTGAAGTACTATCATGTGCCAAGATTGAAAATGAGGCATTGTTCCTCAACCTTGCATTAGGCCCTATTTATCTGCGAGGAGAACACAGGCAGATATATCAGAGTGGCAGGACATGAAAGCTCAGAATCACTTCTACAGATGGAACACAGGTATTTTGCAATAACTGAACCTGCATTTTGTTTATCCAGTGCAGAAGATTCCGTGTTGTGAACACTGAATGTCAAAAACTAAACTGAAAGAAGTGCAACTGAAGCTTTACAACACCTGAGAAAGGTTTCAGGAGGCCATATAGTAGTGCTGAGGCCTAATCTTTGCCTGTGAATACCAGAAGAAAAAATAAAAACAAAAACTCTTGCATTTCTGGGCTTCTCTTTGTATCGATTTGTCTCAATTTCCCTAATTAGGTCCACTGCCAACCACCCAGTGAGTGCAGCTTTAAGACTACTTTGCTACTGATATTTTAGAAGAAAGAGAATGGATACAAACATCTGCATGTAACTGCTGAAAGCATCAATATCTCCATAAAAGTATGATGCATGTGTAGCAAAATCCATCAAGCAGCCAGGGTGGAGATGGTTGGGAAATCCACTTGTCAGTCAGGAAATGTGCTCAACATTCTCAATACCTCACTATCACTATCAGTAGTGACTTAGTTGGTATATTTTTATTACCGAACTAGAAGATTGCAATCATATTGCAGGGACTTGAGCATAAATCTGTAGATTGATTAATTGAACTAGCACCGCAGCATTTACACAATCTTTCATTTACACACTACAGAGAGACCATTTTCTCTTTGGTGGATGTAAAAGGTTCCTTACCACTCTATATTAGAGAAACGAGCAATTTAACTGGTATGCCAGTTAATATCAATCTCTTAAAAAATACTATATATAAAATATTTTGTCCTTGTCTTTATTACCTTGTTGGCCAGACAGCATTTATGGCGTGAAATTAATCTAATGCACATGGCATCAACTTGAAACCTAAATCTTGTTTTATTTTGCGAATGTTCTGTCACAGTTGTGAAATATCTCCAATATCTTCACATGTTATGTCAGTTTGCATTTTTTTAAATTTATTATCATGTTGCTATTTATGGGATCTTGCTTTATGCAAATTGCTTCTGTATGTTATTTGAATTATAACAGCAGATATACTTCCAAAGCAAAGCTCATAAGTGCCTGTAAAATCCTTCATGTTATTCGAAAGGAGTTATATGAAACCAAATTGTTTTTTTAATGCCAGCAGTAAGATTTTTTTCTTAAAATGAAGGTTTCTGAAACTCTTGAAAGGTATTGAAATTTTCCCTGCAAAACTGTCTAATCCAGTCCAGTCCAGTCCTTGCCAACATGTTGTTTTTTTTTTAACAGATTTCCCTCATAAATCTATGGCCTTCCCTGATTGTAATAGCATATTGTTACACAAGAACTGGAGATAAATAAATCACGGACACATTTCCATAATGATTTGCCCCAAGACCAAAACGGAATGTGAGAATTGAAAAATATCAGAGCAAATATTGCAACTGCATGTTGGAAACCATTGGGTATTATCCCCAAAATTCAGAATATGGCTGTTTTGTACGTTTTATTATTAATCCTTATAAACAGATTGCTTGCGCATTTCGCCCCCACTGACTTCCCTCCCGGAACTCTGTGGCAGTTGTAAGTGATATGCAAACTGAATTGAGTGCAGCTTATAAATCGTTTCACTCCAGCACCCTTTGTAAGGCTAAGGGATATGGCTGGCTTCTCATAAACAATGTACATCGGCAGCTTGGTGGAAACAAAATCAATGATTAAATCAGTTTTCTTTGCAGCCAGCATACATTATCACCCCCAAAAATGTACAGAGATGAATGATTTCTCTAAGAAGAGCTGACAAATCTTTGTTTTCAGTCTTAAGTCTCAACTACTCCACGTGTGAAAACGTAATTTGCTTTATTTTAAAAAGAATATGCAACCAAAAAAATTCATCTGTTTGAATGATAGGGTTGTACCTTGTTTACAGCTCTGTCACAAATACTTTAAATATATTTTGTAGGATTATCACCAATGTTGAGTCATTTTCAGTTCCACGAGAGCTCCACTGAAGGTGTTCATATATAATTAGAAGAAGAGACATTTCTGAAAAACGTGAGTTCATTTTCAACTTTGTTTCAATGGAAATGGATGTCGAAGATTTCACTGATGGACTCCGTCCGGATCTGCAGACCTAATTTTACACAGGAGCATAGCTATTAAAAGTCTATCTCAGTGATATATGTTGCTAGTTTGAGAAAAGACAAATCTTCTCACTGTCATTCTGCCAGATAAAATGGATCTCCCGTTAGGAAGAATGACTTAAAGATTGATGACCATGAAACATAGGCAAAGAAATGGGTCCCATTTGGACCCTTATTTGTGTGCAAATCACACATAAGGTATTTTGCACACTCTTTAAGATGACAGTGATCATTTTTGATGGAAGACGTGTCTCTTGGGAACGTTTGACCAGGCACTTCCAGCTATTAGTTGCCTGGCTAATAGTTTTACAATGTTTGCACCCATGGCGACACCATCAATATCTGCTATTCTCATCCTTGCATTACTGACAGAAATTGGAATAAAATAATATGCAACTTATCACCCTTATTTATAAATACAAATAAATACAAGTAGCAAATCATGCAAGCTGTTGGGAGATATAAATTAAAGGGTCTTGAGTGGGACATAAGTGTTTTCATGTCTGCCTGTGTGTGGCTTTTTTTCTGTGGTGTGCATTCTTGCTTTTTTTATCCCTGGACTTTGTAGTGCTTATTACAGGCTTTCCAAACAATGCACCACACAAATATGCTGTGTTCTTTGTCTTAGTACTGAGTCCATTCTGCCTTGGCATGGTTTGTATTCCACTTATTTAGTTTAGTTTTTTTGGAGATACAGTGTTGAAACTGGTCCTTAGGCCTACCGAGTCCATGCTGACCAATGATCCCCGCACACTAACACTATCCTACACACGCTAGGGACAATTTACAATTTTACCAAGCCAATTACGTCTTTGGAGTGTGGGAGGAAACTGGGTCTCTGGCGCTGAAAGGCAATAACTCTACAGCTGCGCCCCAGTACCGATTTGGTAATCTGTGAGGTTGATCGCTAGGTAGGATGCTGTGAGCAATATGATGAGGACAGATATTTTCCCCTCCTGTTATTGTTGGTCTTTTCTGTTGTGTTGTCACTGCCATGAATTGACCATTTCAAATTTGTGACCCTTTTCCATTGGTTCCTGACAGCACCAGTCTCTGTGCCAGGAACAACAACAAAATCCCATTTCTGAATTTGAAGTTTTGAAAGTTTCAAAAGTATTTTATTGTCAGATGTAACAATTAAGGTACAGTGATATGTGAGCAGAGATACTAGAGCTCCACTCTAGTATCTTTGTATGTGAGTTACCATACAGCAAATGAAAAAAAGCAACAAGACACACAACAACATAAAAGTTAACATAAACATCCACCACAGTGGATTCCCTACATTCCTCACTGTGATGGAAGGCAAAAAAGTCCAATCTTCTTCCTCTTAATTCTCCCGCGGTTGGGTCAGTTGTATCAGCTGTCGGGGCGATCGAAGCTCCCGCAGCCAGCAGTCGAAGCTCCCGCTTCGGGGCGATTGAAGCTCCAAAAGTGAGAAGAATCAGAAATCTGAACAAGGGTCTCGACCCAAATTGTCACCAATCCATATTCTCCAATGATGTTACCTGACCCACTGAGTTATCCAAGCACTTTGTGTCCTTTCCCCATGTCAACATTTTGTTAGGAGAGTGTGTCAGCATTGTTGCGCATCACCTGTTAAAAGCACCAACATAAAATTAAATTGAATTTCTCAGCTTTATTGTTTCTTTAAAACCATAACAGTAAAAAAAGTTGAAGGAGAAAATAGCCATTCAGCCCCTGCAGCAAACTCAGGCTTTCATTAATGCCACATCCTCTTTCACTCCAATTCCTTAATTGCATTTATGCCAAAGCACCAACTTGAATGTAGTCCATGGCAGAGCTTATGCATCCAGACCAACATTAACAACATCATCCCAGGTTAAAAATTTCTAAAGATTTTCAACTCTTGGCTTGAAAAAATGTACACTCAACTTAGCCGAAGCTGTCCGGATGAGTACAGCTCCAACAACACATGAGAAGCTCAACAGCACTCAGAACAAAACAATCCAATTTTTCCCTTCCAAAAATGTACTCGCTTCTGACCTACATCCGAGCCACCTCAAATTCCCTTCAACTGTTCAATTTATATAGCTTTCAATTTCTAGGCCCCCCCTTGGCATCTTTTCCATAGATGTTCAGTTCCTTTATACCCCCCACCAAGAAGGTCTCAAGGCCCTCCGGTTCTTCCTTGAACAGAGACCCCAATCTATTTCCCTCTATTAACACACTCCTCCACCAGACAAAACTTGTCCTCATCCTCAACAACTTTTCTTTTGATTCCTCTCACTTTCTTCGTTAAAGGTGCAGCTATGGGCACTTAGATGGGACCCAGCTATGTTTGGCTTTTTTTTTTACTACGTTGAATAGTCCTTGTTCCAAACGTGCACTGGCACCATCCCCCTACTCTTTCTCTGCTACGGTAATGACTACATGAAGGCTGCCCACTGCACGTATGTAGAAATCGCTAATTTCATTAACTTTGCCATTAACTTCTACCCTGTCCTCAAATTCACTTGGACTATCTCTGACGCATCTCTCAGTTTTCTTGATCTTTCTGTCTCCATCACAGGGATGTACTATTGACTGACTTCCACTACAAACCCACCACCTCCCATAGTTATCTGGACCACATCTCCTCCCACCTTGCCTCTTGCAAAGAAGCTATCCCATACTTTCAATTTCTCTGTCTCCACCACATCTGCTCCAAAGATGAGGCTTTCCAGTCTAAGATATCTGGGATATCTTCTTTCTTTAGTGAAGGTAGTTTCCCCCTTCTGTCACAGATGGATCCCTCACCTTTGGCTCCTCTGCATCCCATGGTTCTGCTCTCACTCCCAGACAGGACAAGGATAGAATTCATCTGGTCCTTTCCCCGTCCACCTCCTTACAATCAGTCTGAAGAATGATCCCACCCCAAAACTTCACCGATCTGTGCTCTTCAGAGATGCTGCTTGACCCACTGAGACACTTCAGTACTATGAGTCTTTTCTTTGAAAACCAGCATCCACAGTTTCTTATTTCTACAGGCAATTTTTATGACTTCAAACCTTAATTCCAAGCATTTGCTTCCTCTATCATATGTCTACTGAGTTTCCGGTCTATACCATCTATGAAATGCACTGCAGCTACTTGTCTCTATCCAACAGCTCTGAGCAAACATATTGAAAAGAATAAAAGCCTCTGGTTCATGGTAGCACCACCACCCCCCAGGTTCCCCTCCAAGACAGGTACCACCTTGACATGGAAATAATTGCTTCATTATTACTGGGTTTATATCTGGGAACTCGCTCACCAATACTGCCTTGAGAGTACTTTAACAAAAGGATTGCTGCAGTTTAAGAAGACAGCTCACTGCCATTTCCCCAAGGGCAATTATTGATGGACAGTAAATGTTGGCCTTGTGTGGCCCCTTTATTCTGAGACACAGTGCTCTCTATTCCTAATTTCTCCAGGTCAGGGAAGTCAATCCTCATAAAAGCATTGATATGTGATAATGGTGTTCTAATTGATGAACTTGCTCAGCACAACCTGAAAGATTACTTTAACAAAATTTGATGGTCTAGACACAGACAGAAAGCTTCCAGATGAAATGAGGACCAGAGTTAGGAGCTACTGTATAAATATAAGATGGCCACTAGTAAATCAATAGAAATGGGGGAATCAATCAGACCAAATGTATTACCACAAGGAGTAATTGAGGCAAATACTATGGGTTCTTGATGCACACAGACAGAGAACAGAACAGAAGGATACATTAATGAGGGTGGAGGTAAAAGTAAGCTATAGGTTCAGGTATTGCATGAACTATGACAAGTTCCTGAGGAGTCAAATGCCCTGCTTCTTGCTGTAAATATTCATAAAAGTGAGCTCCATGTGATTACCCATGTATTCTAAATGTATACACAATATCCAAAATTTAATCCACCATATAGTTTTGTGTCATGGTGGTGCAGAGGTAGACTTGCTGCCTTTCAGCGCTTTCAGCACCGTAAACCCGGGTTCAATCCCGTCTACGGGTGCCGTCTGTATGGAGTCTGTACCGAGTTTGTACGTTCTCCCGTAACCACGTGGGTTTTCTCCAAGATATTTGGTTTCTTCCCACACTCCAAAGACGAGCAGGTATGTACGTAGGTTAATTGGCTTGGTGTATGTGTAAATTGTCCCGAGTGTATGTAGGGTAGTGTTAGTATGAGGGGATCTCTGGTCGGTGCGGACTCGGTGGGCCGAAAGGTTTGTTCCCGCACTGTACCTCTAAACTAACCGAAACTAAAATAAGTTTTAATTTCAGTACAGAAGGATATACAGTAGTTTCTAAACTTACAGTAGTGACACACCAAAGGTTGACAAAGAGATGTATCTCATCAGAAGATCAGAGAAATGATTGGATAAAACACTTAATTTATTAGAGAGTTTTCCATTGACAATAAATCTTAAAGGAAACCTTATTCGGAGCTAAACTGTTTGAATTTAGTTCACAAAAAATAGAGCACTCTTGGGATGAGAATATAATAGATTGCTGAAATAAAGGTTGACAGGACCTGACAGACTGTACATTACGGCAGGGTACACAACTTTGTCGCATTGACACCAGGTTCTTCCCTATACAATGTGAGTCACTTGAGCTCTAACTCATGGGCTTTGAATGTGGACGTGATATATGGTAGGCATATTACAATTCAATTTACAATTCAATTTATTGTCATTACAATTCAATTTATTGTCATTTGGACCCCTTGAGGTCCAAACGAAATGTCGTTTCTGCAGCCATACATTACAAACAAATAGACCCAAGACACAACATAATTTACATAAACATCCATCACATTGCTGTGATGGAAGGCCAAAAAAACTTATCTCTCCACTGCGCTCTCCCCCCCGATGTCAGAGTCAAAGTCAAAGCCCCCGGCGGGCGATGGCAATTGTCCCGTGGCCATTAAAGCCACGCCGGGTGATGCAAGGTCGCACACCGGGTCTTGGTGTTAGAGCCCCCGTCATGCGCTCGCAGAGTCCCGCGGCCATTCCAAGCCGCGCGGGGCGATGGTGTAAGGCCCCGCTCCAGGAGCTCTTCAACCCCGCAACTCAGGCAGGAGAAGTCGCCGTTGCGGGAGCCCCAAAAAGCGGTCACCCAGCAGGGTCCCGCGGGCTCCCGGTGCCGCCGTCCGCCAAACCCGCAGTTGCAGCCACCGAATCTCCGGAGGTCGGGCCGCAGCAGCGTCCACCACAGCTCCACCCGCTCTGGACTCGGCCAGCTCCGCAACGGTGAGGTGAGTAGTCGGCACCACAGCCCCCGGTCTTCCTGTTGGAGGCCGCTCCTCGTTGCAGCCCCAACGACAACGGAGACCCGACAAAGAAAAGGTCGGGTCTCCCGTGCAGGGAGAGATTTAAAAGTACTCCCAACCCCCCCCCCCCCCACACACATACCCCAACAAAAAATAACAAAAACTACATTAAAACATAGACATAAAATAATAAAAACGCAGACGGACTGCAGAGGCCGCTGCTGACGAGAGTCGCGCCGCTCATATCCAATATATCCAATCTCTGGAGATGGTAGTGTGCCAATTGTAGTCTGTGGCCCATGCATTGAGCTCAGCTTCCTATATCTTCACTACTAAAGCCTGGTTTATGTCTGGGAAGCAGGTAAAAGGTGATCTACATTGTATGACGAGACAGCACATAAATCATATTATGTGGATTATGGAAATAAAGAATCTGTACAGTCTCCTGTAAAACACTACATGCAGGAGGAACTCAAAAGGTCAGGCAGTATCTGTGGAGAGAATGGCTGGATGATGTTTCAGGTCCCTTCTTCAGACAGATATAATGGGAGGGATCAAGTGAACAGAGTTGAAGATTGGATACAGCCTGGTAAGTGATAGGTGGAGAGGTGAGACGGAGCAGAAGGGGGTGTTTATTGGTAGGTGGGTGGAGTAGGTGACAAGATTAGAGGCGAAATGGTGTCAGAGAAGAGAAATTAAATCTACAGCTGAAGGGAAGGAAATTGGTGCAAGGGACTGAGGGGGAAAGGGATGAGGATAAAACGTAGATGGAAGTAAATTAAAATTAAAAGCAACTGAAATAATTGAATGTAATTTGTAAAGATATTGTTCATATTGAATAGTGAAAAAATTCAGACTGGCGCTCAGTCTGAAGAAGGGCCTCGAGCCAAATCGTCACCCTTTCATTCTATCCTAAGATGCTGCCTGTCCCACTGAGTTACTCCAGCATTTTTGTGTAAATCTAGAGTGAAATAATGATACCTTTATGCAATTGAAGTGTTAATATTGGCCAAATTAAAGTCACCATAAATGGAGGATCCCTGCACTTGTCAGAATTGCTTAACCCTTGTCAGCTGAACTTTACAGGCTTTGAATGGAACAAGCCAGTCTAGACTCAGACTGGTATGCAGGATGGTGAGGGATCCAGCTGTTCTCCTTGTTTCTTCTAAATTGATGAAATGTATAGCAGTTTTGCAAACAAGCCCTAAATGCATCATTTCGAATGGATCGTTGCAAAAGCATTGTAGATTGTATAAATAATATAGTGAGACGGTCATCCTGTTGATCGATGATTGGTCGAACTGTTGAGCCTTGGAGAAAATGTTTGAATCTCAGGGCACATGTTTCAATGTTTATTCTTGTTTGCTTCCTTCTAGAACTTTCTTTCAAATACACTGTATTAGTCACTGTATTATTGGGTTAGGGATATGTCTATCATTTACTGTGTTAATCAATATCTGTTATTGGACTGTAAAGAGACCACCCCTATGTGGTTCGGCCCCTCATGGTTTGGGGACCTATAAAAGACCACTCCCACGAGGTCCTGTGTCGATTTTCTGGGAGAACGCTTAAGACTGCATGACCTTCTGGAGTGTCTCTGCTTGAGCGAGGCTAAAGAGGGCTTGATCAGGCAGATACGAGGATCAAACCCGCGGTGGTTAGGTATAGTAGTGGAACTGTAATTGTGTTTTGTCAAAATAAAGTTTAGATGCGCAAGTGCTTGACAATGATTTTTGACCGAAACTAGACTGGGGGGAAGCTGAGAACAAGCTATTTACAGAAGTTACAGTACTTTGCTACCTTATTCTTTAAGGGCCAGTCCCACTTGGCGATTTTTTCGGCGACTGCCGGCATTATTGCCTGATGTATCGGGTCACCAAAAAAGTTGTGGCGTGATGTGGCTTGACGTGGCGGTGAAGAGGCGTGATGCGGCATGATGACGTATTGACGCGTGGTGTTTCATCAAGTGCCGCAACATTTTTTTGTCGCCGCTGGATTTTGAAATGTTGAAAATCTTTCGGCGACTCTGATACGTCAGTCAATGACGCCGGCATTCACCGAAAATATCGGCAAGTGGGACAGGCCCATTAGACTCTTCTTCAGGAAGGTCCTTACTAAAGCCTCACATATCCATGTTCTCCAGGGATGCTGTCTGAGCTGCTGAGTTATTCCAACACTTTATTTGTTTTTTTTAAACTGATTTCTGCAGTTCCTTGTTTCTCCTCTTTATCAGGATGTTGCCTGAATTGGAATATTTATATTACTAAAAGTCTGATCTTGACCACTTCCTGTTGTTCTGTATATTGATTTTAGAAAAAACGCTGCCACTTACGGCTGTGATTTCTGGCCATCTTACTCGGAGTCCCCCTCCGCTGCGCAGGACAAGAGGATTTTTCCCATCGATGAAAAATAAAAGAGTTATTATTGTTTAAAAAATGTTGAGCTTCTCTCTCCTGAAGGCTTCACCCCTTCCGGAGGGACTATAAAACCCAGAAGTGTTGAGTGCCTCAGTCGGTCTCTGCAAGATGGGGGAAGCGAGAGAGTCACGTCTCTCAGTCGGAGCTGTGAATAACACTGAACACATGTCTACTAAACTGTGAGTGCCCTTAATGTGGTTTGAAAATGTAGTTTGGTAATGCCTCAGTGTTTTTTGCTTTGAAAGTGCCTCATTGGAAAGTGGTTGGTGTTGCCTCTGCTTTGAAAGTGCCTCATTGGAAAGTGGTTGGTGTTGCCTCTGCTTTGAAAGTGCCTCATTGGAAAGTGGTTGGTGTTGCCTCTGCTTTGAAAGTGCCTTATTGGAAAGTGGTTGGTGGTGTTGCCGCCTCTGCTTTGAATGTGCCTAATTGGAAAGTGGTTGGTGGTGTTGCCCCCTCTGCTTTGAATGTACCTCATTGGAAAGTGGTTGGTGTTGCCTCTTATACAATTAAAAGTCTAAACTTGACCACTTCCTGTTTGTGCTATATATTGATTTTAGAAAAAACGCTACCACTTATGGCTGTGATTTTTGGCCATCTTACTCAGAGTCCCCCTCCACTCATCAGGTGCCGAGGAGCCGTCGATGAAAAATAAAAGAGTTATTTGTGTTTAAAAAATGTTGAGTTTCTCTCTCCTGTCAATCACGCCATGAAGGCCAAGCCCCTTCCGGTGGGATGGGGGAGGGACAATAAAACCCTAAAATGTGGGCATGGCTCAGTCTCTGCAAGATGGGGAGAGATCACGACTATCTGTCTTTAGTGGCCTTGCACCCTGCTTGAAGTGGCAAGAAACTTCACTTGAATTTGGTGGCATTGCACCCTGCTTGAAGGGGTATGAAACTGCACTTGAATTTGGTGGCATTGCACCCTGCTTTAAATGGAATTTCAAGTAATAGCCATGAGTCAACTTCCAGTCCACCAGCCGTGAGTGAGTGAGCTGCCAGCCTAACAGGCTTGAGTGACTGAGCCGGCTGCCCAGGAATCCATTCGGCCACAATGTCCATACTAGCCCTCTGGAAACCAGTCCCTTCAGCCCACGCCTCCTATGCTAGCACTCCAGAACCCCCCCGCCCCCTCCCCCCCCACTGGCCATCAATATTGGAATTGGTGGAGAGGTGGAATATTGCGTTGGGGGACCAGTGCTCCCGTGTGAACATAGGACCCAACAGGTCCCACTTAGTCTAGTATTAGCTATAGGCAGAGGCTATATAAACCTGGATTTTTTTCTCTGGAAAGTCAGAAGGTGAGGGACCACCTGTCAAAAGTATATAAAATGATGAGAGGTATTGATAGGGCAAAAAGTCAGAAACCTATTTGTGAGTGGAGCAAACAAGTAGTAAAGAGCATAGCTTTAAGGTGAGAGTGGCAATGTTCTACACAGAGACTGGTGAGTGCCGTGTAAGCATTGGCAAGGGCTGTGGTGGAAGTAGACACAAGAACCATTTAAGAGGTATTCAGATAGGCATGTGAACAGGCAAGGAATAGTAGGATGTGGACAACATGTAGAGGGATTTGATTCAGATGGGCATCATGGTCAGTGCCGTCATGGTGGGCCAAGCAGCCTGTTCCTGAGCTGTACTGTTCTTTGAATTGAATTGAATTGAATTGAATCCTTTATTTGTCATTCAGACCTTTCGGTCTGAACGAAATGCTGTGCAACGATAAGCGTGAAGTGATGAATTTTGGACAATCAAACAAATATAGGGGCATATGAGCTGAATGGTAGGGCCCTGGGAAGTATTAAGGATCAGAGGGACCTATGGGTACAAGTCTAAAGATCTTGAAATTGGCAGGACAGATAGATAGGATTGTGCAGAAGAGCTTTGTGATGCTAAACTTCATTTAGCGGTACTGTTACTTTGAATGAGCCCCCGAGAGACTGCAGCTGTAGATGTAAAAGATCTTTATTCATCAAAAACAGAAATTAAGACCTGATGGAAGTCTCTCCAGGGATAATCTCTCAATGGAACCTCCATGAATTTAAAATATATCCAGATTGTTTTAAATACATTTAGAACAAAGATAACAGGTGCTGAATGGATACAATGTCATGCTACCATTGGATCGTGCAATATACTGTGTGTAGACAAATGGCTCCAATGTATTACATATTTACAACAAGAGCATATCATAACTGACAAGACGCCTCTGAATATTCAAACACCTGTGCTGGCACAAAGTAATTCACATGAATGGTCTAAAAAATTCTAAGCACTGGAATTCCAGACTCTCAAAGCCAGTGCTGTGGGAGCTGAGTGTCTGGATACTCAAATAGAAACATAGAAACATAGAATATAGGTGCAGGAGTAGGCCATTCAGCCTTTCGAGCCAGCACCACCATTCAATATAATCGTGGCTGATCATCCAGAATCAGTACCCTGTTCCTGTTTTCTCCCCATATCCATTGATTTTGTTAACCCTAAGAGCTACATCTAACTCTCTCTCTTGAAGACATCCAGTGAATTGGCCTCCACTGCCTTCTGCGGCAGAGAATTCCACAGATTCATAACTCTCTGGGTGAAAAGATTTTTCCTCATCTCAGTCCTAAATGGCCTATCCCTTATTCTTACACTGTGACCCCTGATTCTGGACTCCTCCAACATCGGGAAAATTTTTACTGCAAATACCTCTCCAGTTATTGATTGTTTAGCTGAAGATGTCCGCTGTCCGCTGTTTGATGTAGGACAGATTAATGTAGTCCCATTGTCAAAACACAAAAGCTGGAGTAACTTAACAGGTCAGGCAGCATATGTGGAGGGGATGGGTAGGTGGCAATTTGGTTTGGGTTCGGGTTGGGTTTGGGTTTCTTCTTCAGGCTGATTGTAATCGTGAGGGTGGAGGGAAAGCTGGAAAAATGAGGTGGGGCATAACAAAGCCTGGCAAGTGATAGGTGTAGAAACAAAGAACTGCAGACAGACACAAAAGGCTGGAGTAACTCAGCGGCTCATGCAGCATCTCTTGTGAAAAGGAATACATGACGTTTCGGATCGAGACCCTTCTTCAGACGACCTGAAATGTCACCTATTCCTTTTCTCCAAGTGATGCTGCCTGATCCGCTGTGTTACTCCAGCTTTTTGTGTCTGTCTTTGGCTTAAACCAGCATCTGCAATTCCTCCATACACAAACAACTGCAGATGCTTGTTTGTACCAAAGATAGACACCAAGTGCTGGAATAACTCAGCAGGCCTGGCAGCATCTCTGGAGATGTTTCGGGCCGGGAGCCTTCTTCGGACTGAAAGTAGGGGATGGATGGGTGGGGGTGGGTGGTGGTGGTGAAGAGCTGGAGGCGAGGAAAGATCAGGACCAATCAGGGATGGCACAAATGGCCAAAGTCAGAGTGGTAGGTGATATTGCTCTGAATATGGTGTAGAAGAGATTCACCACAATGTTGCTTGGGATGTTAGGGATCTCAGTTGCTAGGAAGGCAAGAATTGTTTTTCTTGCAGCAGATGAGACTGAGCATGGATCTGATATAGATGTATATGTTAATGAGAGCATAGTAAGTAAACGTCAGTAAACATTTTCCTACAGCAAATAATTGGGTGACGTTTCATGTCGGGACCCTTCTATGCACTGATTATGGGTGGGGAGTGGGGAGGGGAGAACTGGAAGCAAAATAATATCAGGATAACTCAGGACTGGCAATAGATGACTTCAGGCAGGGAGGTTCACTGATTGGCTGATTGTTCGCTCTGGACAGTGTGATCCCAAGAAGGATACATTGGTGTGAACTGTGGACCTGGTTAACCCACTTTTAGTGGAGAAAGGGAGGCAAATGGGAGGGAAGAGGGAAGGGGTGGGAGGAGTGTTTGTAGCAGTTACCTAAAATAAGAGTATTCAATGTTCCTACTATAGTATTGTAAGCTACCCAAGCAAAATATGAGGTGCTGATCCTTCAATTTACATGTAGCCCCACTCTGGCAATGGAGGAGGCCCAGGACAGAAAGATCAGTATGGGAATGAGAAGAGGAGTTAAAATGGTTAGCAACTGAGATATCCATTAGGACTTGGTGGACCAAGCATAAGTGGTCAGCCAAACGGTTGCCGATTCTACGCTTGGTCTTGTCGATGTGCAGTAGCCCACATCGGGAGCACCAGATGCAGTAGATGAGGTTAGAGGATGTGCATGTGAATGTCTGCCTCTCCTGAAAGGACTGTCGGGGTCACTGGTCGGAGTCAAGGGAGAAAGTATAGGCTCAGGAGTTGCATATCCTGCAGTTGCAAGGGAAAGTACCTGTGGGGGGGGGGGGGGGGGGGGGCGGGGGGCTTGTGACGTGAAAGGGGAAGATCAGAGGAACTCGTTGCATCTGGGGACAGGCGGAGAGACCTAAAACTATGGGACACAAAGGAAACACAGACAGGGGGAAAAGAATGACATGTTGGATGCCCTTGTATGAAATCCTCATCTTAGGAGTAGATATTGTGGAGACAGAGGAATTAAGAGTAGGGGGGTAGGGGATAGGATCTTTCCAAGTGGCAGAGTGTAGTCCAGATAACTGTGTGAGTCAATAGATTTGTAGTCAATGTCAGTTAATAGTTTGTCTCCTGTGATTTGAGACAGAAAGATCAAGAAAATTTGATCGGGGTGTCATAGATAGTCCAGATGAGAGTGAGGGCAGTGTGAAAGTTAGCGATGAAGCTAATAAAGTCCATGAATTTTGCACGGTTGCAGGAGATAGCCCAAATGCAGTTGTCGATGTAGCATAGAAAGAGTTGGGGATAGGGCCAGTGTCACCTGGACAAAGACTGTTCCAGGTAAATGCTGGTAAATGATATTCGTATAGATGGGTACTTAATGAACAGCATAGACATGGTTGGCTGGTCTGTGTTCTATGATTCTATGACCTTGACATAAGCTATATGAATCTGAATCCTTCACCTATACTATGCACGATATTTACACATGATTTCAAGATTTAAAACAAAATCCTAAATTTTACATCTCCAGCAATGCAACAATCTCTCCACGCAACAAAACAACCTCAGCCCAGTTTTTTGCTCTCAGAGTGGGACCTGAAGCAACACTCTGAGGCAAGACCTGCAACTAATTGCAACACAGATCTCTGATGTTGTTCACAGATTTCTATTTTATTTTTTCTCATCACTAAACTTTGTAAGGTTGACACCTTTGTAAGTTGTCATCAGTGTAATTGATTTTTGTTTTTTTTTTAAACTAAAACTTCTTTTCCATTCTCTCCCCTGCTTTATTCATTCCAAAATCACCTCAGGCAAAGCCAACATTGGCCGTGTGAAAGATGTGACAGGCAGTAAATGGATCTGCCTCGTTCTCTTTTAATTCATTATTTTATAGAATACGTGCGAGTGTGCAGCTGTGGGGGTGAGGGGGTGTTGCAGCAATGCCAGGATTTATTACCCATTCCAAGTTGCTTTTCAACTGGAGTCTCAATTATGACTCACCCACATTAATGGCTTTGCCCTTGCAAATGTGTCAGATAGGGGAAGGATAGAGAAGGATCTCAACTGTCCATTCACTACACAGATGCTGCTTGACCCATTTGAGTTCCTCCAGCACTTTGTGGTTTGCTCAAGATGCCAGCATTTGCAGTGTCTTGGGCCCCGAATGCTTGGCTTTTAAAACAATCCAGTTGATTTATAGTCACCGTTACTGAAATAAGATATTTTATTTTTATTTCCAAATTTATTTACTTACTTGAATTGAAATTCACCTACTGCCTTGCTGGGAATCAACTTATGTTCTGGATCAGTGGTCAAGAACTCTGGTTGCCAGTCATGTAACTATGTTATTGTATCACAGCCACACTCCATGCATGCAAGGCTGCAACTGAGCTTTTGGCTACAACATAACTTTAGTCAAACTTTACTGAAAAGGAAAGATTAGATTAACTGCATACTGCATATTTTCTTTAAAGAAGTGATAGCTGCGATGAGATTTAATCAAGGACATAAAATTTGCAAGGGTGGCCAGGCTGACAGGAAACTCCAGGGCCTTTGATGGATAATATTGTCATTCATGTCCTGATTATATTTCATCCACAGGTTTGCCTGTTTCGTACAAGCAATCAAAAGTGAATTTCTATTCAATTCCTCAACTGGGAGATTAATAGTCAATGGTTACACATTTAAGCCAATTAGTAAAATAATTCGATGAGAAGTGAGGAGGAAGTTGTCTGAATTTAACATTTCTAAGTTTGTAAATGATGCAAAGCTTATGGGGAGATGATGTAAAGAGGCTTCAATGTGATTTATAACCATGCATGACATTATTTCACTGTCGGAAAGTGAAAGAAACAAGGGTTACTTTCAATTCCCATTTGCAGGATCATTGCAAGTCACAACATGATCTTACTCCACCCATCTGTCAGTCAAACCTCCTCACCTCTATTTACACATCACATGCCATGTTTGTCTTTCCCCATCTCTCTTTTCCAGCTTTCTCTCCCCTACTCCTATCAGTCTGAAGAAAGATCCTGATCTAAAACTGTGCCTGTCCATTCCCTCTGCAGATGCTGCCTGACCTGCTGAGTTGCTCCAACAATTATGATATGATTGTCTTTCCCCTCACATCAGACCACTGCATTGTACTGCTGGAGTTACCATTGTTTGTCAGTGGTAATATCAGAGTCTTTGTAATAGCATGGTTGTGGCTAAACAAAAGTTGCATTGGAATGAAAAATGGAACTCAAACCATTTTGTGCTCCAGGTGTTTACTCTGTAGTGCTTAGTCCTTGATACTCATCATCACTCATCTATTGCTGCTCTGGGTGCTTCACAGAGTTATTTCTTGAGAAGTCATCTCTGATCAATCATCATCTATACTGGTATATCAACATCATTCAAGTAGTTTCACAAATATGAGAGACACAATGCTCTGGGGAAACAAGTGTAAGCTGCGTAGTCAGCTGGAGAAATATATCCATTGGCTAAACATACTCTATCACCGATTATCTGCAGACACTAGTGTTTTTTTCCCTCTCGAGATAATACCCATCACCTCCCAGACAAAAGGAATAAATATCTAATATTACCAACTCATGCACAGGACATTTCCAACAAAAAAAACCCCCAATACTTTGTTACTGAAAAGAAGAATGGATGGAGGGACTTAGCATTTTAAAAAAAGGCACATATTGCTGGAGTGACTCAGCACTATGATCAATGATCTATGAACACACAGATCAAGCAGCATCTCCGGAGAACATGGGTAGGTGACGTTTCGGGTCAGGACTCTTCTGCCAGAGCAAGAGATCAGCACCTATCAGAGGGGGAGCAATGAGAGATAGACTTGCAGAACCTTTACGAACCTTTTCAAAGATAGTTTTCCTCTTGAACCATTCTATTGCTGCCACTGAAGGACAGCGGTTTGCAAAATGTCATAAAGTATTCCAATTCATGCCATTATTGAAAAATGACCTGGATTTCTGATTATAAAAGAACATAATTTGTTAAACAGAATCCCACAGCAGATATCAATTAAAAATGCCAAATGAAAAAATTGCACACCAAATTTATCAGAATCTGAGAGAAAATTTTAATGCTTTAGGCAAACCCATTCTTCAGGCTTTCAGGCACATCCAATGCACTAACTTATCTTTCTGTTTCAGATGTTAAGCTTTCTGTTGTGCATTTCCAGAATTTTTGCTCTTACTTCAGCTTTGTGCTTTTATTCGTGCTGTGTCAAAGTTAGAAGAGCTACCCACACACACGTGGAGCATTTGTCCAGCTTTGCTTTATTTATATCATTTCACCTTTGCCCATCATCCACTATCCTTTCCTTACCATCCCTGGATTGATCCTATCATTCCCAAGAATTGAAGAAATTGCTTAATCAAGATTGTAGTGGTATAAAATGAAGACAGATACAAAAAGCTGGAGTACCTCAGCGGGTCAGACAGCATCTCTGGAGAAAAGGATTAGGTGACGTTTTGGGTCGAGACCCTTCTTCAGACCTGAAGAAGAATGTTGACCCAAAACATCACCTACAGTATTCCTTTTCCCCAGAGATGCTGTCTGATACAGTATACAGTATAGCGAAGAATGAAATCTGAGCTAACCTGTCCAAATCCTTTGAACCTATTCATTGGCTGCTTAAATTGAATGTTTTATTGCATAGCTTGATAAGATTTGTCAGAAATGTCGTTTCAGGTTTATTATTTCACATGTATTGACATACAGTGAAAAGTTTTTGTTTGCGTGTATTACAATCAAATCAGATAATACTATACATGAATACAATCAAGCCAAATATAAGTACAAATGGTGGAGCAAAGAGAAAGATATTAGATTGCAGAATTTCTATATTGTTATCAAATCTCTAATCTAATTATTACTACCCTGCTTCATAGCCACAGTTAATAGCAAGGATAATAACAGCCTCTGATGTTGTCTCTAATGGTGCCAATACGTCTGAAGAAGGGTCTCGACAGAGATGCTGCCTGTCCTGCTGAGTTACTCCAGCATTTTGTGTCTGCTTTTGACCAAATGTTGACTGATAACTCTCCATTATATTGTTGAAGCTGCATTCTGCAACAGTAATTTTTAATTACTTCAAACCATTCCCATCACATTTTACCACCAAAGGTGCATTTACAAGGAGACTGGTTAGATGCCTCGCTTCATTGAGCATGAACAGTGCTGGGGAAATTTTCTGAGACAAACTTCAGTGCTAAGTGTAATGTTTACTAGTTGCACTTTCGCGTTGATGTAATACAGGTTTAGATAAATATGTCTACTGCATAGGATGAGATAATGAACCTTTATGTGGCTATACATAACTGTGGGAAAGATGACCGCCATTTGTGTCCCAGTTCCTTGCTCAGATGAACCTCACAACGTGTAAAATGTAATAGATGGATTAATGGGGAAGCTAAATGTACACATTACAGAGGATAGAAATAAACACCATGTGCTGTTAAGGTGTGATAAAGAGAGGTGGGATTTTGCTGGTATGAAGCAGATGAATCAGGATGAATGATAAGCCTTGGCTTGACACTCCATGTGGGAAATCATTTAACTTTTTTAAAATCTCCATTTGAAAAGTATCTCTGCTACTTGTTAGCAGTTGAATCCAGAATCTCATCACTAACATCTGCTTTGATAACTACATGAAAAAAGGAACTAAGTATTATACTTGGCTCATTTGCAGCATTGTCAAATTAATGCCTTTCCCCTTCTCTTTCGAAGTCCAGATATTGTTTGGAATATAATGAATTTGGGGGTTTCAGGGTAGAAAGATTCATAATTTAGCACTGATTTGAGAAGATTGTATTTTGACAGATGGTTAGCACCTGGTTTAGTTTAGTTTAATTTGATACAGCGTGGAAACAGGCCCTTCAGCCTACTGAGTCCACGCCGACCAGCGATTCCTGCACACTACCACTATCTTACACACTAGGGTAATTTACACTTATTCCAAGCCAATTAACATACAAACCTGTATGTCTTTGAAGTGTGGGAGGAAACTGAAGCACCCAAAGAAAACCCAAGCAAGTCACGGGGAGGGCGTGCAAACTGCATACAGCCAACACCGATAGTCAGGATCGAATCTGTATCTCTAGTGCTGTAAGGCCATGATCTACAGTACCACTGCACCACCATGCCTTCCTGCAGTTACACTTCTATTTTGCTTTCCAGAAACTCACAAAATACATTGAATACATTATACACGTTATAACGATTACTACTACACCAGTTTCCACTATATCAGTAGTTTCTGTGCTGCTCTACAGAGATGATATGAGTTGAAGTGAAGGGATCTGCTTTGGGCATTCAGCTATAAATCCAGGATTATAGTAGGATTGACAAATATCCATGTATCCTGCTCGTTTCTACACCATATTACCAATTGACACCGTTTGGCATGTAAACCTCCATAGGGAATGTAAATTCATAAAATCATCTTTATGCTTACTGCACAAGAAAATGATATTGTAAAGATGACATCGCTGAAGCACAATGATAGTGTTGAAAGGAAGTTATTTTCTGATCAAAGTCTGTAAATGCAACAGACATTCATGCATAACTGAGCGCCTGCTTTACAAAGCTTTTAATATATTTGTGTGCTTCCTGTGAATAAAATGAATGCTTGCAATTCTCTTCAGAATTGATTTTAATTTTGGCTAGTTGCCGATTCCATATGGTAGCCTGCTTCCAAGACTGTTATACTCAAAGTAGTAAGATAGATTTAAAACATTGGGCCTAAATTCTAGCTGTTCATTAAATGTATAAAGAAAAAAAATATGAAAGAACATATAAGATATCCGTTGACTCTTCAATTATTTCCTCCCAGTCACCAAAGTGGTTTTAGGTATCACCAAACTTTGTGATATGTTTTGATGTGGATAGATACATAGTCTTTTGCACAGAAGAGGGGATGGGAGTCATCTTTCCTCCTTAACTGTTTTTTTTTTAATTGTTTTGTCTGAGCTGTGATATGATGATTTTTGCAGAGTTGGGTTGAAGCCTATTGTCAATGCTTCACTCATTATCACTCCATGTGGCAATCTTGATGCTGTCTATTCATGCTGGTTATTGTTATATGTAAAACCAAACAAAATAAATGAATGTGAAGCAACATTGCCCTTGAACAGAGCAAAAATGGGCATTAGTAAATCGCCATTCAAAATAAATTTAGGTGGTGGTTCAAATGACTGCTTATTTGCCAACAACCATTTTACATAACTATGTGCCTAGCTTAATGCCATACTAACAGTAATGACTTATTATTGCAATCAAACAGAAGCTAGTTCTTACACTGAGTAAGGAAAATCCACTTGATTTAAAACTGCATCTGAAGTTCACAATTCATAGATTTAGGTTGCGTGCAGCTGTTCCTTTTCCTTAAATGATTCAGTATTCTTCAAATGGGTTTTGCATCCTGAGGAAAATATAGACTCCATTTTTTACAAATATATATTTTATTTTGATGGATTGACATTTTTATCTTATGCAAATGCCAGTTACACCCTGCAATACAATGTTAGTTAAATATCACAGTATGCTTAACTCAGTCTCATTTTTATCACTATATGCAAAATCTCTGCTGTAGCTCTCTATGGACATTATACGTGTAATGTTGAATCACATTTCAGTCACAGTGTTACAGCAGGTCATTCGTAACAGTGTTTACCTCATCGTTAAGTTTGAAAATAGAAAAAGTGCAAAGATTATGCATTTTTCTGGCTGTTGCTCAACAATCTTAAAAGCAATCCTATAGTCAATACTTTCAACTGCTTGAATTATCACGAAATTAAAGTCGATTTTCTGCACAATATACTTTAGATGATGGAGCTTTTGTATCATCACTAAACAAGGTCATATTGCACCACAATTTTTGGTATAGATTTGCATTTGTATTGCACCATGCCACAACAACATCCTAAAATATGTATTAGCCAATTAAATTTGAATGGAGTCATTGGTGTAAAAATGGATCCTTGGTGGCATGCATTAAATAAGGAATATACATAGCAGTATGCTTGTGTTGGAGTCCTTCAGAATTCAACTTGATTGCCATCTGTTTCGTAGAAAGAAATATATCTCAATCCAATAAATTGTTGATCATTTATTGACTAAATCAATTGTAAAGGAATTATTAACTACGACTTCTTTTCAAACTTTGTTGTAAATGCGTAATTATGCAGAACAGATAGATACAAAATGCTACACAAGCTAGTAATCAAAAATTAAATTATAAAATGCTGCAAATATTTAGAAGATCAGGCAGGAATTATGGAAAGGGAAACAGTGAACGTATTTATATCAATGTCATCTCATCGGAGCTCCAGGATCAGGCAGATTTAGTCAAGATTGGTTTAATAACTTACATGAAGAAAGGTTAATCCAGCACTTGGCACTCCTGTGGTACTGCAGTGAATTGTCAGTGTGGAGTAAAAATATATATTTGAGTTCAAGCATTGCCACTGACTCCAAGTGACCATACAAAACAGCTAAAACAGGTGAAATAATGGCAACACAAACTAGGAAATAGTAAATATTGGCAAATAAATGCTTAGCATTAATCTTGGGGAAGATTAGGATAATCGCTCCCATCCCTTTCTGAATGGAAGATTGCATCCTACATGTTCTATTTTATTTCAGATTTCCAGTATCTGCCCTTGAACTGCTCAAGGGTCTACATAAATTCTGCCCATGCAATGAAAAATGATCAGGTAAGGGGTTACAATGGATCTGAAACATTTACTTTTTAATGCCTGCTCTATTTGAATTTCCTTTCTTTTTACTGCAGGCACCAGGTATGTACTATTAACTACTATGCATAGGTTGGGTTCCAAATTAATCATTTTGGGCCCAGTTCATAGTAGTTTTAGTTTAACTACTGCCCTGACCAGACCATTCTTGGACAGTGAACCTAATAGGGATGCAAGAGATAGGCCAGGTGATTTTACTTTGAATTGCCATATGAAATTGATGGAACACACAAGGGATTGCAGATGCTGGGATCTTCACCAAAAAAATTAAGTGCCGGAGGAACTCAACAGGTCAGGCAGCATCTGTGGAGGGAATTAATAGTCTGAAGAAAGGTCCTGATTTGAAATGTTGTCTGTCCATTCCCTCCAGCGACCCGACCTGCTGAATTCCTCCAGAAATTTGTTGTTGCTGGGGATGATGGGAAGCAGGATTGTCTCTCTGGTTCCTGCAAGAAACACTTGAGGTTCCCATTCCCTACTCCCTGTCCGCACTAATTGAAATAAAGCTCCTCTAAAACACCTTACACATGAGATGACTGCATACCAGAGTCATGTTTGACCCTGCTGGTATTTTCCTTCTAATGTAATATCAGTTCCCCCCTGCTCCTATTTTGGTTAGAGCAGTTTACTTCTTGCTTCTGATTCTGCTAGAAGATTCTGGGTCCTGATCAAAGGTTAGCAATAAAACAAATCACATTAGTTCATGTACTACTGGAATCTGGAGCAACAAATAAACTGCTGGAAGAACAAAAAGGTTCAAGGAGCCTCTGTGGAAATAATGAGATAATTGCGATGGTATACTGGCAACATTGTGTTTCATTTGTTAATCTGCAGTGATGCAAATGCAATACGTCTCTTTTTAACTAATATCATTTTCTCAACCCATATGAAATATTCTATATTTCAGCTATATTTAAGAGGGAGTTAGATGTGGCCCTTGTGGCAAAAGGGATCAGGGGGTATGGAGAGAAGGCAGGTACATAATACTGAGTTGGATGATCAGCCATGATCATATTGAATGGCGGTGCAGGCTCGAAGGGCCGAATGGCCTACTCCTGCACCTATTTTCTATGTTTCTATGTTTCTATTCCTGAAATATAGTCCGGCTTCTTGGTTCCCTCTGAATTTAAACATATGAAGACTGAGGTTAATGCTTTAAACTGCCTAGGCCCTGGTCTAAATATTCCAATATCACAATACTAAATGTTCAATTAATTGCTGAAAACACTCCCCACTTTTTATTAATGACGTGTAAATCAAGCAAATGTAAATTAATAAAAATGACTAATTTCTTACCTCTTGTTCTCTGTCGAGCATCCACTGATTGTATTTTACCTTGTTAATTTATGTTGTGTTAGAAAAGCAAAATAATAATCTGCTTCATCTGGCAGCATTTAATTTTATTAATTGACCTTCATCTTGACATTTTTTTTTAAACCTGCATAGGAAATCTTTCAATTCCTTCTCAACACCCTCAGCCATGCTGCTCAGAATTTCTGCATTAAGAAGCCTCTTAAATTCCAGTCTTGAACCAGCTTTTTGTCATCTCCCATAATATCTTGATGGATTGATTTGAAATCTTGCTTCATGACATTCCTGTAAATATCAGGACTATATAAATATAAATTGCTGTGATTTTTATTGAACACGTATAAATAATCTCTAAACATGGCTATTCATCATTGGTCAGATACGCAGCTGAATGTCAGTGGGAGCAAAAGTGTGGTAGTTTGCAAATATATTTGAATGAATACACACCTCATTCAGAAATACATTATCTCACTTCTTGATAGATTTCCCTACAAAGGATTAACATATTCGAGATAAAGGTCAATTAATAAAAAGAAATGTAGCCAGACACAGCCATTTTTTTGTTTAGTTTAGTTTAGTTTAGAGACAGTGCAGAAACAGGACCTTCATCCCACCGGGTCCATACCGACCAGCGACGCCCACATATTAACACAATCTTACACACATTAGGGACAATTTTTAAAAACATTTTATACCAAGCCTACAAACCTGTACGTCTTTGGATTGTGGAAGGAAACCGAAGATCTGAGAGAAAACCTACGCATATCATGGGTAGAATGTACAAACTCCGTACCCGTAGTCAGGATCGGACCCAGGTCTCTGGCACTGTAAGGCAGTAGCTCTACCACCCCAAATCAACATTATGCCATCAAATAAAATTAAAATCTGTGAATGCTGTGCAGAGAGCAAGAGATACAAAGTGAACCTATACAATTTTTATTAATTTACTAGACTGTTGGGTCCCACCCCTCAACGCGAAGTTGCGGGGGGGGGGGCTGCAGCATCACGCATTCACTAACAACCCCCCCCCCCCCACACACGGGGGGGAGGGGGGTGAGAGGGGGAGGGAGGGGAGAGGGGGGAGTGGGGGGAGAAGGGTGAATGAGTGGAGAGGGGTGGAGTGGGGGGAGAGGGGGGTAAATGGAGGGAGGTGGAGTGGGAGGTGAGAGGGGGAGGGTGGGGGCAGAGGGGGGAGGGATAGAGGGGGGAAGGGGGAGAGAAGAGAGGGAGATAGAGGAGGGGGAGAGATGAGGGGTAGAGGGGGCGATGGGTGGGAGGGAGGGGGGAGGGGGGAGAGAGGAGAGAGGGTAAAGGGGAGAGAGGAGGGGAGAGAGTAGGGGGGAGAGTGGAGAGGGGTAGAGAGGGGGAAGAGGGGGTAGAGGGGGAGGAGAGGGGAGGGTTAGAGGGGGGGCAGAGGAGGAGGGAGGGAGAGGAGGAGGGGGAGAGTGGAGGGGGAAAGTTGAGAGGGGTAGAGAGGAGGGGGGGAGAGAGGGGGAGGGAGGAGAGGGTTAGGGGGGGGCAGAGGAGGGGGGGGGAAGAGGAGCGGGGGCAGAGAAGGAGGGGAGAGAGGAGGAGGGGGGAGAGGAGGAGGGAGAGAGAGGAGGAGGGGAGCCGGGCGGGCGAGCGGACTGCGGGGCCCACGGCGAGTGGTCTGCTGGGCTCACGGCAAGCCAGTGGTGGAGACTCGAGGGAGGCCTCAGGAAAGTTTCCAAGATAGCATTTTGGTGAAGGTAAGGCATAAGTTGACTTAAAATTACCTTTTCAAGGAGTTTTGAAAGGAAAGGCAGTTTTGAAATAGGTCTGTAGTTGCTAGGCAAGGTGGGGTCGAGGTTAGGTTTTTTCAGGAGGGGCTGGACCACCGCATGCTTGAAGCAGGTAGAAACAGTGCCAGTGGCCAGAGAATTGTTTAAGATGGCGAGGATGCTGGGACCGGCTATTGTAATGACATCCTTCAGAAGGGCAGAGGGGACAACGTCAAGGGGGCATATAGTAGGTTTCATGGTGGTGACTAGTTTTACACAGGAGGGTAGAGTAACGGGTTGGAAACAGTCTAATTTTGAAGAACAGACCAATGAGACAGCCAGGTCACGGATGGGAGGGGAAATATTCGATTTGATGTTCTTAACTTTGCTGGTGAAAAATGTAGTAGATACCTCGTACTTATGATTAATATCATTTTATTATCTTATTAATAAAACATGTGGGAGCTTGTCTTCAGTATGTAATTGAATATTTCAATGTTTTAAACATTGTCATGCTTTTTGATAGATGATAACTATCACAGAGATTATTTATTTATATGGCTAGCAAGATCAACATTTATTGTTTATCACCAATTGACAAGGTGATGGTGAATTGTCATCTAGAACTACTGCAGTTCTTCTGGTGAAGATATCCCCCAGTTCTACTGGAGAGGGCGATCCAGAATCCAAATCTAATAATAAAGAGTAAAAACATACCTCCATGTCAGGAATGTCTGTATCTCGGAGAAATAACACACAGGCAGTTATTGCCCCATATGCCATAAACCTTTGTCCTTCATAGTTACAAAGGTTGCAGTTTGAAAAAGCGCTGTTTGAATAATGAATCTAAGAACTGCTGTGCATTTAATGGATGGTACACTCTGGTCAATGTGCACTAGTCATGGAGGGAATGAATACTTTGGATGGTAGATGCTCTACCAGTCAAGACCATTGATTTGGCCTGGATGGTGTCAAGCTTTCTGAGATTCTTGGTGTTGCTCTCATTCAGGCAAGAGGAGAATATTCTATGACACTCTTAATGTGCGATTTCTAAATTATGAAAATGTTCTGGGGCATCGGCATGTGCAGGAAATCCTGTCTTTGATTGATTTGTAGTCACAGTATTTAGGTGACTGCTCTAGTTGAGTTTCTGGTCAATGGAGGGATGGCAACAATGGTAATGCACTTGAGTATCAAAGATAAATACAAGTCCATCACTTATTGGAGAAAGACATTGCCTGGCACATTATCTGGCACAAATGTTACTTGCCTCTTCATAGCCCATGCCTGAATGTTGTCTTGATGCATGCAGATATAAAAACTTCATTGGATGAGGACTTGCAATTGCAATTGCATATTTTAAGATTGCCACAAAACATCCATATTTCTGATAAAACTACAATCATAAAACATCCCAGGTCTGACCAAATTTATCCAAGGCCACTGTGGGAAGCAAGATAAGTTAAATTGCAGGACCCTGGTTGAGATTTATGAGTCATCATTGCTGGAAGACTGGTGGGTGGCAAATGTGGTGCCTCTATTTAAGAAGGCCTGTGAGGAAAAGTCAGGGAACTACAGGCCAGTGAGTCTAATATTTGTAGTTGAAATGTTTCTAGAGCATATTCTGAGGGATAAGATATACATGCAATGGACGAGGGGTGATTATGGATAGTCAGCATGGTTGGGAGATAATGCCTCATGAATCTTATTTCGAAGATGTGACCGAAAAGGTTGTTGACAGCAGAGTTGTAGGTGTATATATGAATTTCAGCAAGGCATTTGACAAGGCTATGCATGGTGGCTGCTCTGGAAGGTTAGAACACTTGGGATCCATGGAGAGATAGCCGACTGGATAGAAAATTAACTTCATGGAAGGAAGCAGAGGGTGACGGTGGAAGGTAGGCCTGTGACTAGTGGTTTTCGTCAGGGTTTGGCCCATTGCTATTTGTCATCCATATCAATGATTTGGATGTAAATTTACAAGGCATGATTAACAAGTTTGCAGATGACTCTGCAAGGTGGGTGGTATTGTAGATAGTGAAGCTGGTTGTCAAAAATTGCAGTAGGATCTTGATCGGTTGGGCGGGTGTGCCAAGGAATGGTTGATCGAATTTAATACAGAGAGTGCGAGGTGTTGCATTTTGGGAATTCTCACCAGGGTAAGACCTGCACAGTGTATGGCAGGGTGCTGGGGAGTGTGGTAGAACAGAGGGATCTAGGAGCGCAGGTGTATGGTTCCTTGAAAGTAGCATCACAGGTAGTTGGGATGTACAAGAAGGCTTCTGCACATTGGCCTTCATCAGTCAGTGTATTGAATATAAAAGTTGAGAGGTCATGTTACAGTTGTATAAGGCATTGGTGAGGCCACATTTGGAGTATTGTGTTCAGTTTTGGCCACCCTCTTAAAGGAAAGATGTTGTTGACCTGGAAAGGATGCAAGGATGTTGCAAGGACTCAAGTGCCTGACCTACAGGGAGAGGTTGAACTGGCTATGTCCTTATTCCTTGGGATGCAGGAGGATGAAAGGTGTTCTTATAGAGGTGTTTGAGATCATGTGAGGTATAGATAAGGTACATGGGGTAAATGCACATTCTTTTATCCAGAGCAAGAGACTCAAGAACCAGGAGAAATAGGTATAAGGTGATGAGGGAATGATTTAATAGGAACCTGAGGGGCAACATTTTTTACACAAAGGTATATGGAACAAGCTGCCAAAGGAGGTAGGTGAGGCAGGTACTATCACAACATTCATAAAACATTTGGACAGGTACATGGATAGGGTAGGTTTAGAGGGAAATGGGCCAAATGCAAGCAGGTGGGACCAGTGTAGATGGGACTTGTTGGTTGGCATGGGCAAGTTGGGCCGAAGGGCCTGTTTCCACGCTGTATTACTTTATTGTTCTATAGCTCTATTACTATTATTCCTTACTTGAATGTTCATATGAATTTAAAAAGGTTTGGTCTGAGTGTTGAGAAATCAAAGTCTCTTCCTCCCACTATGTTGAACCTTCTATAATCTTTGGATATTCAAGTTTGTTTACACCAAAGGATAGAGTGATCACTGAAGTAATGCCCGGCAAATACAATTTTTTTAGTTTAGTTTAGTTTAGAGATACAGCGTGGAAACAGGCCTTTCGGCCCAACGAGTCCGTGCCGACAAACAATCTCCGCACATGAGCACTATCCTACACACACCAAGCCAATTAACCTACATACCTGTACGTCTTTGGAGTGCGGGAGGAAACCGAAGATCTCAGAGAAAACCCTTGCAGTCACGGTGAAAACGTACAAAATCCATACAGATTGCATCCGTAGTCGGGATCGAACCTGGGTCCCCGGTGCTGGAAAGCGCTATAAGACAGCAACTCTACCGCTGCGCCACCATGCCGCCCCCCGTATTGTAAAGGAAAATATATATTTTGAACCATAATTCTTTAGGTCACTCATTTGTTCATTGGCAACATTGCAATGTGCTGCTTTATCTGTTTAAAGTTTTATCTCTTGTAGTCCTTGTCGCTGATTGGAAGTAAATCTCTCAGTTTGTAGCCATAGGCTTCTTGCTGAATGAATGGTAAACAGAGACCTAAACCCAAGATGTATGCAGCTGAGGGAATGTTAAAAAAAAAAACCAGGGCAGAACCAAGTTGAAAATGAAAGGTTTAAAGTACAAATCAGAGGGATTGAGGCAGAATGTGAATGAGATGAGAAAAGAGATCAGGAAGACAGGGCAGGAGCAGGGAGACAGTGATTAAATGGGTTGAGGTAACTAAAACACTGCCAAAATTGAGTCAAGGGAAGCAGAATAGAATTGAAAGGCAGAGAGAGAGAGCAGAGAGCTATGGTTAGATGAAATACACAGCCAGCGAAGGCAGCGGGATTGAATCGGTGTAGGAGAATAAAATCTGAATTCATTAATTCACTGTTTTTATCCAGGAGGAGTAACCTTCACCCAGAAATAAATATTTGCTCCCAAGATCTGCTGTGTGTTAAACTGTTTCATTTTTCCCATTACAATATAAAAATTTTGTTGATCATCTCTCAACTTAACAAACTAAATACATAAAACCTGTCACCTTTCACAAATCAAAATATTTGAAGTAGAAAATTACTTCTAGCCACTACAGGAGGTATTATTTGTTTTTCAGGATGTGGTCAAAATATTGATTGGTTTGCGGAATATTTGTCTGAAAAATTTTTTTTGCTGATGGATTAAAAAGTGGTGAAGCTATATTATTAAAAATGTAGCTGTTAATGGTAACAAACTATTCTGGAACTACTTAGAAACATAGAAACATAAAAAATAGGTGCAGGAATAGGCCATTCGGCCCCTCGAGCCAGCACCGTAATTCTAAATGATCAGAGCTGATCATCCAAAATCATCACCTCGTTCCTGCTTTCCCCATATTCCTTGATTCCTTTAGCCCTAAGAGTCTCTCTTTAAAACATTCAGTGAATTCGCTTCCGCTGCCTTCTGTAGCAGCGAATTCCACAGATTCACAACTCTCTGGGTGAAAAAGTCTTTCCTCATCTCAGTCCTAAATGGCCTACCCCTTATTCTTAAACTTTTGACCCTTGGTTCTGGACTCCTCCAAAATCGGGAACATGTTTCCTACATCTTGCCTATCCAATCCATTAAGAATTGTATTAATTTCTATATGAGATCCTCTCATCCTTCTAAATTCCAGAGAATACAAGCCCAGTCGATCCATTCTTTCATCATAAGTCAGTCTCACCATCCCGTGAACTAAACCGGTGAATGTAATCTGCATTCCCTCAATAGCAATAATGCACTTCCTCAAATTAGGTGACCAAAACTGCACACAATACTCCAGGAACGGTCTCACCAGGGCCCTGTACAACTGCAGTATGAGCTCCTTGCTCCTATACACAAATCCTCTCGCTATGAAGGCCAACATGCCATTAGCTTTCTTCACTGCCTGCTGTACCTCCATGTTTACTTTCAGTTACTGATGAACAAGGATACCCAGGTCTAGTTACACCTCTGCTATTTCTAAGCTCACACCACTCAGATAATAATCTGCCTTCCTGTTTTTGCCACCAAAGTGGATAACCTAACATTTATCCACTTAATACTGCATCTACCATGTATCTGCCCACTCACTCAACCTATCCAAGTCACCATACAGCCTCATAGCATCTTCCTTGCATCTCACACTGCCACCCAGCTTTGTGTCATCCGCAAACTTGGAGATGTTACATTTAATTCCCTCGTGCAAGTCATTAATGTATATTGTAAATAACTGGATTTCCAGCACTGAGCCTTGCAGCACCCCATTATTCACTGTCTGCCATTCTGAAAATAACCTGTTAATTCCTACTCTTTGCTTCCTGTCTGCCAACCAGTTCTCCATCCATGTCAATACCTAACCCCCTATACCATGTGCTTTAATTTTGCACACTAATCTCTTGTGTGGGACCTTGTCGAAGGTTTTTGAAAGTTCAGATACACCACATCCATTGGCTCTCCCGTATCCATTCCAGTTACATCCTCAAAAAATTTCAGAAGATTAGTCAAGCATGATTCCCCCTTCACAATTCCATGCTGACTTGGACCGATCCTGTCACTGCTTTCAGTGCATTGCTATTACTTGTAACTGTGAAGTACTTAATCAATGATCTTCTGAACATTTCCATTAAGTTTTGTACTTTAATATTGATCTGTTTAGTTGGTATTGATGCCAAATTTACTATGGTGTGAATAAAATAATAAAATAATTTGCATATTGTAGAAATTGTTGCCTCAACTCTGCTGCACTGAAGTTTTGCTCTTAAAGTAAAATGGTACTAGCGAGGTTCTGAAAAACTGCAATATATCTCTCTTGTGAATAACATCCGCAGCTTTGAGTGTAGATAAGTAGGAGTGGCATGGTGGTGCAGTGGTAGAGTTGCTTCCTTACAATGCCAAAAACCCGGGTTCGATCCTGACTACAGGTGCTCTCTGCACGGAGTTTGTTGCTGTCTGCATGTTCTCTCCATGACCTGCATGAGTTTTCTCCAGGCACTCAGGTTTCCTCCCACTCTCCAATGACATACAGGTTTGTAGGTTAATTGGCTTTGGTAAATTGTAAATTGTCCATAGTGTATGTAGGGTAGTGTTAGTGTACGGGGATCTCTGGCCAGCGCACACTTGATGTGCCGAAGGGCTTGTTTCCGCACTGTATCTCTAAAATAAACTAAAACAACAAAATTGGGCTCTCAACATTGTGTTCCATAAATAAGGGGGCTCATTGCAGGTGAGGCGGGTTTTGTTTTGAGTGAATAACAGATCGTTACTCGTCAGAAAATCCTGGAGTAGCACCGGCTCAATGACCTGAACTGCATCCTGCATTTAAAAAAGATTTAAGCATTGCCTGTTCCAGAAACCTTACCAATTTGTTTAAAGCACTGATGTCCTCAAGCCATGCACTATTGCATTTAAACTTAAACATTAAAAGCAAATTGTCAGGCCATTTTCGTATTTGGTGTGCCCACATTAGTGACATTTGTAGAACATGCTTACTGAATCTGATTTTGTGCTACTTTCATTTAATCATGTTAGATAATTATCATATACTTCAAGGAAAGATCTCAGCATTTCAATGGATGGGTCAAATGTCCCTTCAGTTCCTATTTGCCGGGATATCATAATGAGCTGTTATATTTCATTTGGGGAGATGTGAATAGGTTATTTACAGATTGAATGGCAGTTATACAATACATCTTTTACCACTCTTATAAAAGCCTGAACGTCAGCAAAGAGACGTTCCGCGTTACAACTGACAATGAGATCGCATTTTGCAATGGACCTTCAAGCTATGAGTTCCTGAACAGTTTGTTTTGCAACATGATTCAACCAACCAATTAAACCTCTTTGATGATTACACAAACAGCAGTTTCAAAGATAACTTAATAGCATTAGGCTTCTTATCTACTAAATAATTTTTTATACATAATAATTAGAGCAGCTCATTTATTCACGAGTGATTAGAATTCTAACCTTTCCCGTAAATTGTTTGTTCTGAGAGATTAAGTAGACTAGGCCTTTGTTCCCTGGGGTAGGAGAATGAGAGGTGACCTTGCTAGAGCATATACCATTCTTAGTAAAAATAGAAAACTAGAGACTGAAAACTGCTGTTCTTGTTTACAAACTCTTGTACGAGGGTTACAGCTCATTGCAATGTTTTAGAAACCTTTAGATAGGTACATGGATCGAGTAGGTTTAGAGGGCTAAGGGCCAATTAGGTGGGACTAAATTAGATGGGGCATGTTGGTCGGTGTGGGCAAGTTAGGCCAAAGGTACACTACTGAGACACTACTGGTAGGCAGGATCACGAGTAACAACGAGGCCGCCTACAGGACAGAGGTAGACAACCTGGTGAGCTGGAGCCGTGAGAACAACCTGATCCTCAACGCAGCAAAAACGAAGGAGATGATCCTGGACTTCAGGAGGAGACCGAAGACCTTCGCCCATCAGCCCATCACCATTAATGGCGAGACAGTGGAGGCTGTGCAGAACATCAGGTACCTCGGGGTCAACATCAGCCACGACGTGACCTGGACCATCAACATCACGGCGACGGCCAAGAAAGGACTTCAAAGGCTTCACTTCCTGAGGTGCTTGAAGAGGGCACGTCTCCCACAACAGCTGCTGGTGAGCTTCTACAGGTCAGCCATCGAGTCAGTTCTTACATACTGCATCACAGTATGGTACTCTGGCTGCACCGCAGAGAACAGGAAAGCTCTCCAACGCGTCATTAAGACTGCTGAGAGGATCACTGGCACCCAGCTCCCCAGTCTGGAGGACATCTACCGGACCCGCTGCATCCGGAGGGTCAAGGACATCATTAGAGACAGCACACACCCTGGACACTGCCTCTTCACCCTCCTGCCCTCAGGAAGACGATACAGGACACTGAGCGCCCACACGACAAGACTGAAAAACAGCTTCTACCATAGAGCTGTGACACTACTGAACTCTTTCCCCCTCCCACACTGATTCCCCCCCTCTCACACACCCGCCCATACTCCTGTATGTTTATGTTTATAGTCTAAATTTTTAATAGTTCTTTTTTTAAACGTATTTTTATATTCATATTCCTGTGCAGCTGGAGGATTGCTCCAACAAAATTTCGTTGTCTCGTACAATGACAATAAAGATTATTATTATTATTATTATTATTATTATTATTATTAAGGGCCTGTTTCCACGTTGTATGACTATGACTCCATGACAGGATTGTGAATTTTTGGAATTCTTTACCCGAGAATAATGGATCCTCAAGTATTGATTATTAATGGAGACTGAGACACTACTGACTACTCCGTGTAGATGGAGACAGTGGGGGAAGGTGGAGCTGAGGCTGGAGACCTGTCATAATCATGTTGAGTGGCAGAGTAGGCAAATATCCTGATCCTGCTCTTGTTCATTTCTTAACATGCTTGGATCAATTGTTAATCAATAAGTGGATGACAACTATACTCCTCTGTCAATGAACACTGCCAGCATTGAAGCAATTGGAAACAGGATCACCTAAACGGGGGCAGCTAGAACATGACTCAAGTTTGGGACCAAAGAGATGTCAGATTAACGAGAACACTGAACATTTATAAAGCTGCACTAATGAAATAGAATTGAGGAAAAAAAATGTGAGGATTAAATGTTCTTCAGTTATTAATCAGCAAAGCTCAAGCACCATCAAATCAATCAACCCAGCCCATAAACAAGCCTGCAGAAGTCTATTTGTTTAAACTATATCAACCTTTATGCTTGTTACTTGTACATCTTCCATTAAAAATAATGTTCATTTTTAAAAGGTGATAAGCAAGCTGTTATGCACTTGGATGGTGTGTCTGTCACCCAATTTTGGCAAGTAGTCAATGTGCACAAGAGCCTTAATGCTGTTAGCGAGGCTGACTCATTACTCAAGAGCTACAAAGATGTCTTTGATGCCAAAAGACCTGGGAGACTGACTGGCAAGATTAGGTTGATAACTAGGACAGAGGATGTGACCCCATCACAGTGTTCTGCAAATCCGGTACCTGTAGCCATGAAAGAGAAGGTCATAAATGGTCTCATGAAGCTGGTCGAGCAGGACATCTTGACTAAAGTCGAATAACCAAGCAGGCTGGTCGTTACGGAGAAAAATTACAGCACAGATTTGAGGTTCTGCATAGATCCTAAACCCCACAACAAAGTCCACAAAAGGGAGATCCACAGATTACCAGTCATAGAGGACGTACTCCCTGAGCTGTCCAAGGCGAAGATTTTCTCCAAATTCGATCTGAAGTCAGGATACCTCCACTGCAAACTAGATGAGGAGAGCAGTTTCCTAACAACCATGAGTACCCCTGTTGGGAGATATCGCTGGAAGAGGATGCCATTTGGACTGAAAGTAAGTGCAGAGATCTTCTAGAAGAAGCTGCAACAAGCCCTAGAAGGATTAAAGGGAGTGGAATGTGTTGCAGATAACATCATAATATTCGGAGTAGGGGACACCAGAGAAGATGCAAAAAGAAATCACGATGCAAGACTGCAAGATCTTCTTCAGCGATGCAGAGACAGGGGTATCAAACTGAACCTGAAGAAGTCGGTAGTGAAAACTACTTGTATCACATTTCTAGGACATATAGTTACAGATCGTGGCCTGAAACCAGATCCGAAGAAGATCCAGGCTATCCTAGAGATGCCCAACCCAACCAATCCAACAGAAATCCTAAGATTACAAGGCAGTGTAAACTACTTGGCAAGATTCCTGCCAATGTTGTCGGTCACATTCGAGCCTTTGAGGAGATTGACCCACAACGAAGCAGAGTGGGAATGGTCATCAAAACATGACACGGCAATGTCAAAGATCAAGGAGCTGTTGACAACGGCACCTATCCTGGCGTACTATACAGGACGAACAGCTGACCATACAATGTGATGCAAACAAGGCAGGTATAGGTGCAACATTTATGCAGAAAGGACAACCACTGTCCTATGTTAGTCGTGCATTGACGCCAACCGAGAAGAGATATGCTCAGATTGAGAAGGAGGCACTAGCAATACTGTTTGCCCTTGAGGGCTTTCATCAGTATACCTATGGACAGAGAGCGATAGTTGAGAGTGATCACAAGCCATTGCAAGTCATTGTCAAAAAGCCTCTGCATAGAGCACGAAGACGTCTTCAGGGCATGATGATGAGGACGCTACACTACGACATCCAGATCAAATGTGTAAAGGGAAAAGACATTCATCTAGCAGATATGCTCTCCCGAGCATACTTCCCGGACACCACAGGATTGACCAGATCCATTGATGTCAACGTAGTTGAGTCTTTGAGCATGGGAGAGGACAAGGTCAAATGCATCCAAGCCCATACCAGGGAAGACGAAACACTACAACCAGTTAAGAAAGTAATCCAAAATGGATGGCCAGATCACAAAGCAGAAGTCCCAGAAGCAGCACAACCGTACTTCAATGTCAGAGACGAGTTGAGTGTGCAAGTATTCAGAGGAGAGAGAGTTGTAATCTCTGTCACTCTATGTAAAGATATGAAGGAGACACTCTATAAATCTCACCTAGGAGTGGAAGGAACCCTCAGGCATGCTCGAGAATGCATTTTCTGGCTCGGAATGTGAAGCAGTTCATTTCAAACTGTGAAGCCTGCAGGATGTACGAACAACGGAATCAGAAAGAAACTCTGATGCCCCATGATCTCCCAGATCGCCCATGGGAGAACGTGGGAACCGATATGTTCGAACTTGCGGGAAAGCAATATTTAACACAGTTGACTATCTATCTAATTTCTGGGAAATAGACAGACTGTACGACCTGAGCAGCAGGACAATCATTGTGAAACTCCAGAACCACTTTGAAAGATACGGAATTCCCAGCACTATGGTAAGCGACAATGGGACAAAGTTCTCATTAGAGGAGTTTGCCAAATTTGCCAGGAAATGGGAATTTGATCACTACACAATTTCACCAAGACACAGCCACGTGGTGCTGAGATACTCACAGAAGAGAGGTAAAAGATGAAGGATTTGCAAGGAAAACAGTCCAAAATCTACAACCAAAATGCCAAGGATCTACCAATCCTGGAAGAAGGTGATGTTGTTAGACTCAAACTCTATAAACTAGGAGATACCAGATGGCAGAGAGCAACAGTTCAGAAATGACTGGATGCGAGATTATACGAAGTCGAGACAGAGTCAGGACTTCTAATCCGACGTAATCGAGTAGATCTGAAGAAGACCGGAGAACTACCCCCAGACATAACTCCAGAGAAACCACCAGACGTGGAGAAGACTGAGAAACCTTTGCAACCTCAGATGACACAGAAAAAACTCAACACAACATACATCACGAGAAAAAGATGCAACTCGTGAAACTCATAACACAGAGAAATCTAAACCATAACTAAATGACACAAGAGAAGAAACTAGAAGAGATGCACAGAATGTACACACTGAAAAGAAAAACACTTCTGAAAGAAACACCATCACAAAGACTAGGGCAGGAAGAGTTGTCAGAGCGCCAGAAAGATACAGCGAGTATGTCAAGAAGTAACGAGTTTTGTTGTGATTTACCTACATGCTTAGAGAAGAAAACATGTGAACATTATTCTGTGTTATTGAAACAAGTCACAGGTGTAGCTATGGTTGAAATTGTGAAATTGTTAATCTTGGCTGAAACGGAGCAGCCAAAGTACCCAAATTTTAATCAGGACTTATGTATTGCTGGGCCATTTTGGTCAAGTTTGGTGTGCTCTGTAGAAATGGGACAAGCTTCTGAATGGTGCCAGCAAGTCTGTGGCCCAGATCAAGTCAAGTTTATTCATCACATACATATACGAGATGTGCAGTGAAATGAAAAGTGGCAATGCTCGCGGACTATCTGGAAAAAGACATATTCAATTACCCTGTTAAGTATTGATTGGTTGAAATGTTAAGCCGTGTCTGGTTTGTATGAATCCCAGGGTAAATGTTGCATTATTCAAGATTCTGTTAGCCTCTTCTGGAAGCTTCACCTGCACAAATGTAAGAAGTTTCTGTAATTGGCCTGTGTACCTGTCACTGATGTATTATTGTAATTTGTCATACTTGATTGGATTGTAAATGTACCATCCCTCTGTAGTTCGGCCCCTCAAGGTTTGGGGATCTATAAAAGGCAGCCCCCTTTGTCAATCTTCTGGAAGAGCGCTTGGGACTGCATGATATTTTGGAGTGTCTCCGCTTGCACAAGGCTTAAAGGCTTGGTCAGGCAGATACAAGGATCGAACCTGCAGTGGTTTAGGTATAATAATAATAATGGATGGGATTTATATAGCGCCTTTCTAATACTCAAGGCGCTTTACATCGCATTTTTCATTTACTCCTCAGTCACACTCGGTGGTGGTAAGCTACTTCTGTAGCCACAGCTGCCCTGGGGCAGACTGACGGAAGCGTGGCTGCCATTCTGCGCCTACGGCCCCTCCGACTACCACCAATCACTCACACACATTCACACACAGGCAAAGGTGGGTGAAGTGTCTTACCCAAGGACACAACGACAGTATGCACTCCAAGCGGGATTCGAACCGGCTACCTTCCGGTCGCCAGCCGAACACTTAGCCCATTGTGCCATCTGTCTTCCCAATATGGTATTGTATAGGGTAATTTGTTGTCCTATCCAAAAATAAAGATTAGTTGTTCCAGTTCTTGAATCAGTGGTTTATTGATTGACCTAGACTGGGGGGAAGCTTAGAAAGAACTTATTTTCAAAATAAGACAGAACAGTTGTTTTATTCTGTTAAGTTAAACCATATTACTACGGTGTAATATTATGAAAAGTGTTTAGTTTGATTTGTTTTGGATCATTGGAAATGTAATCCCAAAATGTCAAAAAGGAAAGGATGTGACAATATCCATTTAATTTATGCGTATGAGCTGTACTCGTTCTCGCACACACTCTCGAGTGTGTGCGGAGCCATCTTTCTCCGTCTATTATGTGCTAGTTTACCTATTTCGTAAGTAGACATATATCAAAACAACATGGGCGCTGCATTGGTGGCAGCCTCTGCCTACAGCCTGTTCGTCTTTTCAATCTTTTTTTTATTTTCAGTTAGTTTAATGTCTGTTTTTGGGGGAAACTTTAACTTTTCTATGTGGGGGAGGGGGGCAGGGTAATGGAGAAACTGTTTCCCAGTCGCTTCCTGGCAGGGACGCGACTATTTCTCCGAGTCGCGTCCTCGCCCCCCACCTCGCGGCCTACCACCTGGATTGGAGCGGCCTTTCCTGCCGGGGACTGGGAACCAGACCAGAGCTGCAACAGCGGCGGCGCAGCGCTGAATTCACCGCGGAGTGGGCGATGCCTACCTGGGTCGCCGTTTGGTGCTCCGGAGTGTTGGGCCGCTGCTCCAACATCGTGGAGCTGCGGTTTGGGAGAGCTTCCAACGCGGGCAGTGCTGACCGTCATCGCGGAGTCCTGGGGCTCCTTGCAGAGGGCCGCCAGCATGTGTCTCCGCCCGGCACGGCCTGCGGACTTTGGGAGCCGCGGACTCCGGTAGGAGGTGGCCGACTCTGTTGTCCAGGCCACTGAGGACGTCCCATAGTCCCGACGTCGGACTTACATCACCCCGGAGGTGCGAGCCTGAACATCGGGCCGCCCGTAGCGGCGACTGCGGAGGGCTCGGGGAGGCCACGACCATGGGCGAACATCGGGGAACATTGGGGAACAAGAAGATGACTGACTATGGTGCCTTCCCTCAGAGTGGGAAACTTTGATTCTGCTGTGTGGGGATGTTTTTATGTTGAATTCTATCATTTGTTGTGTTCTTTATTTTTATTTTTATTGTATGGCTGTATGGTTATCTCATTTCACTGTGCCATCTGGCACATGTGACAAATAAATTTATCTTGTGTATCTTGTATCTTATGGGCAAATGCAGGCAGGTGGGACTACTGTAGATGGGACATGTTGGCCGGTGTGGGCAACTTGGGTCAAAGGACCTGTTTCCATGCTGTAAGACTCTACGACTCTATGAAAAGGATGCCCAGACACAAATATATTCCAAGGTGAAAGGATGCAACCTGTCAGAGCTATGGTGATTGGACAAACGAGATGGTCAGATCATAAGGCAAGATTGTTAGACATCGAAGAAGGTATTTGATGGTTACGTTGTTAAAAGTAGTTTCACAAGAAATGGATGGTATAAGAAATGCAGATTTCTGGAGGTAGCAAGATAGTCATAACGTTTTAATGTTCACAAATTGGAAGAGGTTGCTTAACATCATAATTAAAAACTTAATGAGAGTAGCACATCTGATTATGAAACTCTTTGATGGTTAATTGACCTGAAACATTAATCTCTTCTCTTTTCTAAAGATTCTGCCCAAACTGCTGAGTGCTTGCAGTATTCCTATCAGGCAGAGCAGATGGATGGAGAGAGAAACAAAGCAAGTGTTACTTGAAGTTAGAGAAGTCCATATTCATACTGCTGGGGTGTAATCTTCCCAAGCGAAATATGAGGCGCTGTTCCTCCAATTTATGCTGGGCAACACTCTGACAATGGAGGAGACACATGACAGAAAGGTCAGTGTGGGAATGGGGGGGGGAGTTAAAGAGTTTAACAACTGGCAGATGAGGTAGGTTTAGGCGGACTGAGCGGAGGTGTTCAGCAAAACAATCGCCGTGCCTGTGCTTGATCTTGTCGATATAAAGGAGTCCACACCTGGAACAGCGTATACAGTAAATGACATGGCCTCCATAGCCGTCTGTGGCAATGAATTCCACATATTCACCATTGCAGCACTTTGTGGATGTCTCTTTAACAAAAGGAAGGATATTAATGCATTGGAAGCAGTTCAGAGAAGGTTTAATAGACTAAACCTGGAATAAGCATGTATTATTAGGAAAAAAGTTAAGACAGGGTACGCTGGTACCTGCTGAGTTTAAAAAGGCGCAAGGGAATTGATTGCAACCTACAAGATCCTGAGGGTCACTGCAGGGAAGATGATTTCTCTTGCAGGAAAATAGAATCACAGTTTATGAATGAAATGCTATTCTCCCAGAAGTTTGTGAGTCTTCCTAACAGTTTTTATTTGGGCTATGGAAGCAGAAGCTTTTTGGACAAATAGATTATCGATCAGCAAGGAAATGAAAGGTTAAGTGAGGTAGGCGAGGATGCACTATTGTGTTTTGCTTGAGAACCAAAGTGCAAATTGTAGGCATTCTCACGACAGGGATTCCTAACATATACAAAGATAATTTTAACACAAAAACCTATCAGGCCGAGCAGTGTAAAACAGCAAAATGCAATTATATTTAGCTCTGTAAAATTCTTCAAGTGGTTCACAAGAAACAAAGCAAACAAAATTTGACATGGAGCTAGACAAGGAGATAAGGGAGCCAGTGAGCATTGTTTAAAGTTTAGTTTAGTTTAGAGATACATCGCAGAAACAGGCCCGTCGGCCCACCGAGTCTGCGCCAACCAGTGATCCCACACACTATCACCTACACACACTAGGGACAATTTACAATTATACCAAGCCAATTAACCTACAGACCTGTATGTCTTTGGAGTGTGGGAGGAAATCAGAGCATCCGGAGAAAATCCACGCAGGTCACGGGGAGAAAATACAAACTCCATACAGACAGCACCCATAGTCAGGATCGAACCTGGGTCTCTGATACAAGTCTACGGTTGCACCATTATACCACCAATTCTCCAGGTAATTTATAGGAAAAAGAGCAAACAAAATATTCCACCAAGCTGCACAAGGAGATAAGGGAGGTGGTGAGCATTGTTTAAAGTTGAAGAAGGTAAAGTGGTAAAGAGGTTAAGAGGCTGAGGAGCAGGATGTCAGAGTTTGGACCATGGCATTGAAACGCTGGGTCACAATGTGATCAGCAAAAATTGAGAATGTGCAAGAGTTCAAATTAGAAGAGAGCAGACATGCAGATCTCACTCCCCTGTGGCCGGCAGCCAGACCAGGTGAGATTCCATTGTTGTGGAGTCCACAGAAGTGAGGACCTGGTTGTCGGAACATCCGCCCATTTCCTTTTGTTTATGAGGTTGTCTAGTTAATGCAAAACCTCCATTACAATTCACAGATAATTCGGCAAATTAATTTGATGGTATAAACAAAAGAAAATAACAAAATGGTAGCCAATTTTAAGAATGCATAAACATGGTAGCAAACACAGATCAAGCTACAGAAGGCTCTGGCAATCCTTCTTCTGATAGTTATTCTTCACAAGATTAGATTAGATTAGATTTCCTTTATTGTCATTCAGACCTTTCGGTCTGAACGAAATGCTGTTGCCTGCAGCCATACATGTAATAATAATAACACACAATAAACACAAATTAACATCCACCACAGTGAGTTCACCAAACACCTCCTCACTGTGATGGAGGCAAAAGTCTTAGAGTTACTGTCTCTTCCCTCCTCTTCTCCCTCTGCGCCGAGGCGATACCCCACCGGGTGATGGTATCAGTCCTACGGTTCAAGCTCCGCGGCCCGGGGGTGGTCGAAGCTGCCGCCCTCCAGTCCAGCGGACGCAGCTGTTGCAACGGGAGCTCCGGAAAACAGGCACCAGCCTGTGACCTGCGAGCTCCCGACATTGTCATCCACTGGCTCGCGGCCGAGCCCCGGATCCAGGTCGCCGCCGCCAGAACGCCGCCTCAGCCGCCGGAGCACCGTCTCCGCCCCGCACCGGGCCGCCCACATGGCAGCGTCTCAGCCCCGCACCGGGCTGCCCCCACGGGAGCGCCTTCTAGCCGGGAGCCGGTCCGCCCTCACCGGAGCGCCTTCCAGCCGGTAGCCAGGCCACCCACACGGCAGCGTCTCAGCCCCGCACCGGGCTGCCCCCACGGGAGCGCCTTCCAGCCGGGACCCAGGCCGCTCACACGGGAGCGCCTTCCAGCCGGTAGCCGTGCCGCCCGCGAGTGTCTCAGCCCCGCGCCGTCCGCCCTCACCGGAGCGCTCACATATTGTATTCTTCAATGGTTCAATGGTTCACTGGTTCTTTATTGGCATGTGTACAGCCATACAGTGTAATTATTATTTTTATGCATACAGTTCAGTAAACTATTGTCATACCTAAACACAATCCCCAACAGTATAAAGAGCATATAAATTATCCACTGAATTTGCATGCAAGAAGTGCCAGGTTTTGACGCCATTATTAAAGTACAGTCCAGTTTGCGTGCTCACACTTCTGGAGCGCTGCCCGATCCAGGTGAGCCCCAGGCTGCTGCAGGGCCTCCATTCATCGCCCCCGTCCGGATCGTCCAGCTAACTGTTATCGTCTGGCCACCTTCAGACTTCGTGCCCTGGGAGTGTCTCCCGCAGCCGAACTTGAGAGCATGGAAGGTAAGAGCCCAGTTCTTAACTGCCCTTTCTCTTGCATCTGCCACCTCCCTCTGCCCTCCTCTCTAGTTCTCCAATCTTTGGGGAGCAAGCAGGAGGAGGGTTCGGTGACTTCACTCTGCAGACCATGGTGCACCACGTCCTGTCTTCCAGCTGCATTGAAACAAGATTCAGGGACAGTTTCTACCCAGCTGATATCAGGCAACTGAACCATCCTACCAACAACTAGTGAGTAATCTTGAGCTACAATCTATCTCATTGGAAACCCTTGGACTACCTTTGATTGGACTTTACTGGACTTTATCTTGCACTAAATGTTAGTTACATTGTTCACTTTATCGTGTATCTGTACATTGTGGATGGCTCGATTGTAATCATGTTCCCGGCGGCTGTCACTCTACTCAACAACGTACCTCGGTGACTGCCAATAAACCCCCCCCCCCCCCCCCGGACACTTATTATTATTTATTCAAATCATTTGCTATGTCGCTCTTCCAGGGAGATGCTAAATGCATTTCGTTGTCTCTGTACTGTACACTGACAATGACAATTAAAATTGAATCGGAATCTGAATCGGAATCGGTATTGTCTTTCCGCTGACTGGTTAGCACGCAACAAAAACTTCACTGTACCTTAGTGACAATAAACTAAACTCAAGCTCAAGACTGTTGTATTGCTGGCATGACCTAATTATTAGCTCTTCTGCACATCAACTAACATTATCCCTGTTTTATCTCTAATACAACATTCAGAGAATTATTTGAATGGATTAATGAGAGAATAGTCCTATGTTATTGGAAAGATCAGTCGTAAGGTAAAAACTTGGGAAAATATTTGAATACAGCTAAGGATGACCAAAATAGTAATAATGGGGGAGGAAATAGAATATGATCATAAGGTAGGCATACATATTACATTAGACAGAACGTTGAAGTTTCTAGTGGTGTATAAGCAGGGAGAGGATAAATGCTGGTCCATCAGAGGATGGGATTAACGTACTACTAATGGAAAATAAGGAAAAGGCAGAATACTTAAACCAATACTTTTGTACCTGTCATTATGGTTCAAGACACCAAATGAATTCCAATTATCGAGGGGCAGATAGAAAAGAGGAATTTAAAATTATCACCACCACTGGCGAAAAACTATTAACTATTAAAAACTAATGGGATTGAAGACTCAAACTGATGGTCCATAGTCCGTCAAAATGTATTATATTCAGGAACGATCCCAGCGAATTAGAAAATTCCAAATATAATCAATCCTTTTTAAGAAACAAGAGACAAAGAAAGTTGTGAAATAGGCCAGTTAACGTAACATCTGTCAGGGGAAATTGCTGGAATCTATTGCTAAGAAAGTGGTAACACAGACATTTAGAAAATCAAACAGAGTCAAAATTGTTTTATGATAGGAAAAACAAGGAAAGTACTCTTGACATTAGTGTCAATATGGATAGTGGATTGGCTAACTAATAGAAAACCGAAGTTCAATGCTGTTCTTCGACTACTTGCAATCCATATTAATGACAATGAAGGAACCAAATGTGTTGCACCAGATATGTGGTTGATACAAAGTTAGTTGTGAGCATGATGCAAAGTAATAAAGATAGGTTAAGTGGGTGGGCAAACAATACTTAGCAGATGGAGTATAAAGTTTGGTAATGTGAGGTTATCCATTTTGAGAAGGAGAACAGAAACACATAATATTGCTTAATTGGAAATAGCCTATAGACTCCTGTGGTCCTAAAGGATCTGTGTGTCATACATGAAACACATACAATTAGTAGGAAGGTACTATCTTTGAGAAGACAACTGAGATGGAGTATAACAGAACACCTTGTTAGCTCTGTGCAAAGTGTTTGCAAGACTACATCTGACCTTGAATCTTTTTGTGATGGCATTTGAGTCAATTCTGAGAATGTTCACTTGGTTGATAAGTTTTATGTTTTTGCTAATGCCATTTGGAGTTTAGATGAAAGGCTAATGTATTTTTTTTTTAATCTGCATTTTTGAGGAAGCCTGTCAGGATGAATGTTGAGAATCAGTACCTTTAGCTATGGCTTGGTTCATAGTGATTTCACCTCTGATTCAGATATGTGTGAGGTATTTAGCCCCATTCCTGGTTCTTGAGTACAAAATGCAGGCTCAGATCAGCAAAATCCCATACATTATATCAAACCCTAGTGTGGATCTTAAGGTTAGATAAATAATTTGCCATGGCACCATTGAAAACAATGAGGGGAACTCTCCAAATATTTTGAAGAAGAGTAGAAGCATTATTTCTAGTTTTCTCACCAACAGTTAACCAATCAACTATTATTAGGATCTCGCCATGGGCAGTTTGTATTTGTGCAAGTTAGTGCCACATTTCCCTCCTTAACACCATTATCCACATTACCTCCAATATTTCAAATATTATATATAGTTGCAACTCACTTTGGGATGCTCTGGGATTGGGGAAGGCACGACAGAGAAGGAAGGATGAACTGCTTTCTTTCAATGGAGGGAAATAGACAGATGATGATTTGGGTCCATTTCCCAGCCCAGATGCTGCCTGACTTGTTGAGTTCCTCCAGCACTTTGACTTTTTTTCCAGGTTCCAACACCTGTTGTCTCTTGTGTCTCTGCTCTCTTGCTGCTCTCTTGCTATCTCTTGCTGACAAGCCCTCTGCATGACAAATGCAGTTTTTAATAAAGACTATTATTCCCTTGATGAGAATATCTTGTCAGCAAGATACCACAGTAGTTCCTGAGTGAAATAGGCACAGGGTAATACTAAGCACAGTTCAAAATATGCTATAACAAAGTTTAGTTCAGCTCAGAGATGCAGCATCAAAACAGGCCCTTAGGCACACCATGTCAATCCGATCACCCATTCACACCACTTTTCTGTTAACCCACTTTCTCATCCAGTCCTTACATACCATGGACCATTTACAGTGGCCTATTAATCTACAAACACACTCGTCTTTGGGATGTGGGAGCACCCGGAAGAAACCCATGTGGTCATTACGATGATATATGCTGGGCAGCTCAATTAATAATGAAGAGGTAATCTACAATATTTTTTTTCTTTATTTGCTTTCAATTTGGTTTTGAATTTTTTATATATTTTTTAAATATTTGTAAATAAAAAAAAATATTTTCACACTGTTTCAAATGCCATGGATCATGGGAAAGATTGGATGTAGTGCAATCTGACAGAAAGCCTTCTACGGGCAAGGTCTCGCTAAGGCTCACAGTCCACCACATTTTTAGAAAGGCTGATGTGGTGATTCTACCATACATCGGCTTCTGTTCACTTGCAAACATTTTGTGCAACCACAGGGCTAGTACAGATGGGGACTGTGTGATCAGGCCAAAATTGTTTTGTTTGATGCAAGAGATTACACTGCACTTTTTGATGTAGAACAGGCAGTGCTTCTGTTGTTTGGCCCACATTAAATCTTTTAACAATTATCAGTTGATTGATTCATTTGCTTTTTGCTGGATCCTCCAGCATGTAAAGCACCTGCTACATTTACCCACAATCAACAGCGAGTGAGCTTCAAAAACAATTTAATGTTTGCAAACTAGTTGAAATGTGTGAGGAATATCAAAGAACATTTAAAAGAATGTAAGCCATTTCCTTCGACTTTAGAATGTAGATACATGCTTCAAACATTTTCCTGCAAGAATGATGAACGACTGGCTAAAGGATTGGTTTTATTACACTAACAAGTCTCTTCGGCTCTAGACACAAGAGACTGCAGATGTTGGAGTCTGGAACAAAATACAATCTACAGGAGGAACTTTACAGATCAAGCAGCATCTGTGGAATAATAGCTGACATTTGCAACTATCTGTGGAAGCATTCCTTTCCCTCCACAAATACAGCTTGACCCTCTGAGTTCCTCCAGCAGTTTTTTTTTGTTCTACAAATGTAGTTTTTATTTGAGGATTGTTTCAAAGCACTTCCAGTACTTCCAGTCAGTCATTTTGATAAAAGTAATCATTTGAATTTCATTGCAATCAACTGAAAATCATCATTGAATTAACTCATGGAAATAGACCCACAAAAGACTGTAATGATGTTTCCACTTGTGCCCTGGAAAATAAATGGGAGAAACAAGAAAGACTGGAGGTTTGGTTTTCTCTGCAGCTGGAAATGAGGTTCACTAGCATAAATTGCTATATAAAATTCTGAAAATCTTGAAGTTGAAGTTGGAAAGAGTCCCTAGCTGATAAGTGTGAGGGAAGGAACTGCAGATGCTGGTTTAAACTGAAGATTGACACAAAAAGCTGGAGTAACAGCAGGACAGGCAGTATCTCTGGAGAGAAGGAATGGGTGATATTTCAGATCAGATCTGAAGAAGGGTCTCGACCTGACACGTCACCCATTTCTTCTCCCCAGAGATGCTGCCTGTCCTGCTGAGTTACTCCAGCTTTTTGTGTCTATCCCTAGCTGATATGTCCCGGACTAGGGGGTTCGATCTCAGTGGAGGAGTAATAAAGAGATTCTTCACTTATTGTGTATAAACCTTTGGAAATCTCTACCTGGATGGATATGAAGACTTATCATTGTGTCTATTTAAATTATAGCTGGGTAGATTTATGGACATTAATGGCATCAAGAAAGATTAGGACTGCTGGAAAATGGCACAGAGACAGCGAATGAGTTATTAATGATGGAACAGGCTCAAGGGATCAACACTTCAGGTCCTATGTTTTATATTCTTATGTTGGCAACACCAAATAAAGTTTGGGAAGAAAAGTGCATTCAAATATATAATTTAAAAAATGTTATAAATTGAGTTGTCACACAGATGCTCGCTTGAAACAAATGCTTCACATTGTTGAAGAACTCTGAAGCTAGAACAAAACTTATTTTAGAGATAAATTATAAATGTTACTTCATGGTTTCAAAGTCTTCCTTGAAAATGGAAAATGACTCCAAATTGGGAAAAATGCCAGAACCAAACAACAAGGGTAGAAGATATTCCATTAGAAATCATTCTCTCGGTGTTACTAGAAGATAAAGTTGATTGTTTTTATGTCAACAGCAGAGATGGGGCAGTTGAGATGGAGGTGGCAGAGACAATATCATGAACTAATGTGCACTCAAAGTACAATGAGCATTACATATTACCGAATTTAGGCCCAAACTAGCTTAAAAATCTCAACATTGGCCGCACATTACTTTCACTTTTAGATGGTAATCATCAAATATTAAAATTTATGCTTTTGATTATTACTTTCCGTCTATGCTCTCGGGTGAAGTTGTAGTGTTGAAGCTGCAAACTATCTAATTTTCTCATTGCAAGCCACTTAAGCACAACATTCATAAAGCAGTTGCACTTCACATGAAGTTGATTTTCATCAGGTTATGGGAAAAGTAAGGTGATTTGGGTTTACAGCAGATCAATTATTTGATCATTCTTTTCAAAATTCCAATAGATCCCAAAGATTGAAATTGTCATGATGTTTATTCCTGCTCATACACTATCTAATGATAAAACCACTATGCTTCAGGCTGATTAGCATGTAATGTATGATATTGTCTACTCACTTGTGCATTGGTAAACCTTCTTCCTCCTAGGCATACTGCTTCCACCCTGGTTTCATGGGATTTGAGGTGGTCAAGGTGGGCAAGATGGATGGTTGGTTATTTTATGAATCCACCCCTCCTACAGTTCCTTCTCACAGCAGTTAGCAGAAGAGCGGCATTTCTTCAAGGAAGATTTTAGCACATCTTTAAAGCTTTTTCTCTATGTGTCTTCTATTCTCCTTCCATGAAAGAGCTTAGAATCTGGTATTAATCCTGCACATGATGTAGATGACTGATTGTAAGTGGAGACATAAACATTTGGATTAATAAAATGGATCATTAAGAAAATGATGAAATATTTTGCAGGTTTGCAGAATTTGTGGAATTCACTGCCAACGAAGGCCGACTCACTGGGTGCATTTAAAAGAGAGTTAGATAGAGCTCTTCGGGCTAGCAGAATCAAGGGATATGGAGAGAAGACAGGAACGGGGTACTGATTGTGGATGATCAGCCATGATCATATTGAAGGGCCGAATGGCCTACTCCTGCACCTATTTTTTATGTAGCTATGTATCTAGGTCAGGTGGCATCTGTGAAAAGAGAAACAGTTAATGTAAGGACAAGGAATTCCAGATGCTGGTTTACAAAAGAAGACACAAAGCACTGGCGTAACTCAGCAGGTCAGGCAGCATCTCTAGCGAACAGGGGTAGGTGACATTTTGTGTCGGGACCCTTTTTCAATCAGTTAATGGTTTAAGTCTAGAATGTTTTGCTGGAACTGGGAAAGAGAGGAAAACATATTAGTTTTCAATAGCTGAAAATGTTGAGGAAGGGAGAGGTAGAACAAGGGGAATGTCTGTGGTGCAATTAAATCAAATGGGTCTTAAGGGGAGGAGGGGAGGTGGGGCAATTACAATTGAAATTAGAAGCACATTATGCTTCTCTGACTGTGTGACATGTTAACAGTAGCGAGACCAAGGGGAATGAAGTGGAGGGGGTGTGTCTAGTTGACCAGGCTACACAAATTGAAAGATAAAACTGAACCAAAATAATGACAGACAGAAATTGCCAGTTATGACAGACAGAAAAAGTGAATGACCTAAAGTTTAAGAATTCAACAGAGTCGAGGGCCACAACATACCCAGATGGGAAATGAAATGCTGCTCTTCAAACATTCATCTAACCTTGCTGTAATAGGGCAGGAGGCCACAGACAGATAAATCAGTGGGAATGGGATGGTGAATTACAATGCACCCATGATAACCCCATCCATGTAGAGGAGAGCATTTCTTAAACACCAAATAGAATACACTATGTTGGAAGTAATTACATTAGATAGGATTGCATGTAAATCACAGCTACGCCTAAGGATTACTTGGGTCTCCAGATGGAGGGAAGGGAAGAGGCACTATGTCTTACGTAGTTACATGACAAGTACCGCAAGAAGGTCCATGGAGTGCTCGGGTGAACGAGTATATCAGGGAGTTGTGAATGGAGTAACATTTTGGAAATGGTGCAAGGGGAAGGAAGAGAAATGTGTGTTTGTTGGTGGAATCTAGTTGGAGCTGTAACTTAATACTGCAAATGTCAGTCTTTGATATGAACTGATGCTGGTTCACTAATTCTTCCCGTGAACTTGGATGTTTTGCCGAATTGGTGGAATCTCTCAAGTGCCATGAGGTAGTTTAGATCTCCGAACCATTGGCAGAACACTGTTACCTGCTCGATCTCAAGTATAGTTCCAGCTCTGAGGCTTTAATTTTTGAATATCCATTTCTTCAATTGCCTGAAGACAGTACTTGCACATTGAAGATGCTGGATAAAATGTAACCTTCGACAAGAGGTAGGCTCCCAGGTTATGGAAAGAGGTCAACAATTTTCAGAGTCTTGCCAAGAACCTATGTTGTCAGACAACAATGTTTGACAACAGGGACAGAGTGGAAAGGAACTATGCCATTTGATATTGACTGCAAAGTCCATCTTCTCACATGCTTTAGTGAAAGAAAAAACAATAAATTGGTGCTCTGCCACCTCTAGAGGAGCAAAGGTCTGAGCAGGACCCACTTTCGCAAATGTTCTGTCTCTTTATGGGCCCTACAGCCTGACTCCTGTGGAACATCACATTCATCATTACATTCCATAAGTGAAGAAATGGACATGTCTCAGGTGAAGGTGATCAGACCATTCAGAAGACATAGGGACAATGAATAAATGTGATATATATACTACACCTTGAGTTAGAAGATTGTGGATTCAAGTCTAACATCAGTGATGTGGCGTGAAGCCTAGGCATTGCAAAATGCTGCTCTGTTGTATTGTGGTGAACTGTGAATCCACCTATCCTCTCAGGTGGATCTAGAGAGCCCAAGGAAAAATCAGGGGAGTTATCATCGGTGTCCTAACCAAAATGTATCTCTCAATCCACCTTAGAAAAATGTATTACTTGATTGTTTGAATACTGTTGTTTGTTTAAGCTTGCTGTGTACTAATTGGGTGCTGAGTTTCATACATTACAACAGTGACTAAAATGCAAAAAATATATGATTGGCTGTTAGGTACTTTTGGGCATCTTATAAGGATTGAAAAAGGCAAAATATGAATGGATCTTTTTTCATTCATTAATTTACATGGGAAGTTATTTACTGTTAGATGGACATTTACTATGATGCACCAAAATAACCATATAACCATATAACCATATAACAATTACAGTACGGAAACAGGCCATCTCGGACCTTCTAGTCCTTGCCGAACACGTATTCTCCCCTAGTTCCATCTACCTGCACTCAGACCATAACCCTCCATTCCTTTCCCGTCCATATAACTATCCAATTTATTTTTAAATGATAAAATCAAACCTGCCTCCACCACCTTCACTGGAAGCTCATTCCACACAGCTACCACTCTCTGAGTAAAGAAGTTCCCCCTCATGTTACCCCTAAACTTCTGTCCCTTATTTCTCAAGTCATGTCCTCTTGTTTGAATCTTCCCTACTCTCAGTGGGAAAAGCTTATCCACGTCAACTCTGTCTATCCCTCTCATCATTTTAACTTAGTTGCTGAAACCCAGGCAACATTCTAGTAAATCTCCTCTGTACTCTCTCTATTTTGTTGACATCCTTCCTATAATTAGGCGACCAAAATTGTACACCATACTCCAGAATTGGCCTCACCAATGCCTTGTACAATTTTAACATTACATCCCAACTTCTATACTCAATGCTCTGATTTATAAAGGCCTGCACACCAAAAGCTTTCTTTACCACCCTATCTACATGAGATTCCACCTTCAGGGAACTGTGCACAGTTATTCCTAGATCTCTCTGTTCAACTGCATTCCTCAATTCCCTACCATTTACCATGTACGTCCTATTTTGATTTGTCCTACCAAGATGTAGCACCTCACACTTATCAGCATTAAACTCCATCTGCCATCTTTCAGCCCACTCTTTCAACTGGCATAAATCTTTCTGTAGACTTTGAAAATCTACATCATTATCCACAACTTACATCTGCATACTTACTAATCCAATTTACCACACCATCATCCAGATCATTGATGTACATGACAAACAACAGTGGACCCAACACAGATCCCTGTGGCACCCCACTAGTCACTGGCCTCCAACCTGACAAACAGCCATCCACCATTACTCTCTGGCATCTCCCATTCAGCCACTCGTGAATCCATCTTGCTACTCCACCATTAATACCCAACAATTGAACCTTCTTAACCAACCTTCCATGAGGAACCTTGTCAAAGGCCTTACTGAAGTCCATATATACAACATCCACTGCTTTACCCCCATCAATTTCCCGAGTAACCTCTTCAAAAAATTCAAGAAGATTAGTCAAACATGACCTTCCAGGCACAAATGAAAGAACTGAGGTATGTTGCAGACTTTGGGCTGTGTTCTCTGAAGCCAAATAGATTTTAAAATATGTAGGATTTTCAGCTTCTTAAAAATCATTGAGAACAATTGATGTTTAAACCAGGAAGAAACATTGGACCAAAATGGTCCAAATAACACTATGATTCAATTAAAATAAAAAAAATTGAACAACAAAATTGGAGACAACTGATCTGAAGGTACTTTTAACAAAGCCACAAATCCTGCAGAATCTAAAACAGGCTTGTTTCCCAATTACTAATGAGATCCTGTATATTCTAACACCAGATGATCACCATTTCTAAACTTTGTACTCTTGAATTATCATGGATTTTGGCAGCTCATGCCAAAAATACTAACTACGTATGAACTGAATAATATATTTTGAGAATGCAGTAAATTTCATGACTTTCCACTGATTTGAACAGTGAACAATATGGCAAAGCATGGATAGTGGGAGTATAAACACATTGAAAGAGGCATAATATAAAATTGTCCTTCACCTTTAACCATGCCAAAAACGTTTCCACTTGTGAGAGTCAGAGGTCGTGACTATCAGATAGCCATTAAAAACTAATTCAGGAGAAACTTTTCTGCTGGGAGGTGTTCGATGTGGAATTTGTAACTCAAGGTAGCAGATGAGAAAGATAGCATGGAAGTTAGATAAACAATTGGGTGCTAAAAAAAAAGGAGAATTGTATATGGATAGGTTAACGGGAACACAAGACTACTTACTGTACAGCATATTGCAACATTTGTATGTTCAGCCAAGTGGGCATTTTCTGAGTAGTGTGCTTAACTCACATGGTTGAAACCAGATCAACCGGTTGTTTTATACTGAAGTTAAATGCCATTTAGTTCAGTTTGCATAAAATGAAGATTGGTTTAGGAAGAAGCTTCATCTTACAGGAAAAAATAGGATTCGGGGGATTGAAGATATGAGTCGATTTGTCACCCTGTCCATTGTCACTGTGTGCTTGCCTGGTAGTTTATTAATGGACAGATAGAGTTAACATTCCTTTCTTTTTCACATTTTTCAGGTTTGATTGTATCCTACTGTGCAAGTCAATTAGGAGTGAAGACAGGCAAACTGCCTTTGATGAAATCCGGAGCAAAAGCAAAACAAACTGTTGGAGGATCCCAGTGGGTCATGTAGCATCTGTGGAGGGTAATGGACTGTCAACACGTTGGGTCAAGACCCTTCCTTTGGACAACAGTGAATCTCGCAGGAATAAGCAAAGTTGGCCAGTGATCATTGATTGTCTGCCCTCCTCACATCTCTTTCTATTTAATTGCCCAGCTGGTATTGTTGTTGCTATTAGTTTATTATTGTCACCATGATACTGTGAACAATGGTTTCCTATTTATCCAGGCAAATCACATTGTTCATGAGTCAATGAGTAAAATCGACCCAAAACATCACCTACTCCTTTTCTCCAGAGATGCTGCCTGGCCCGTTGAGTTATCCAGCTTGTCGTGTCTATCTTTGGTTTAATCCAGCACCTGCAGTTCTTTCCTACACAATCAAGTCATGCACAAGTTCAACAGGTAGTGCAAAGAGAAAAGTACAGAACATATTGTTATAGCATTACAGCATTGCAACGCATCTGGCATTGCATATGACAATAAAGTATTCCATTCCATTCCATGGATTTCACAAATTATTCCAACTAATCTGCTTAAACTATCTCGGGATGTCCATACTGAGATAAGGCTTCCTAACCCCATTTTTCCACCATGATGAGGGTGAAGTCCAGCATCACTTACCTAGATAAGGCCAATCAAATCAATGTAGACTCTTATAGATGAAGTAAATTTAAAGTAAAGTAACCTAATTTATTTCCACAAACTTGGAATTTGAATTTTGCTCAGGGATTTATTTTAATCCCACAATCAATATATTAATTTATTCACAATCATTTATCACCAGATATCAGAAGAGAACAAGCATAGCTCTTCATGTGTTTGCCCACATTAACTGAAGCCACAACTGCTGGAAATTGTATGTGTGTGTGGTGTGATTATTAGAATAACTTAGTACTACCAATTAAACACGGCTTAAAGCTTTTGTATTAAAGATACTGTCCTTGAGTTGAACATTTCCTTCCAATAATTCTGCAAAAAATCTGTATTGATTATTATCTCAAACACAGAGACAGCCTAAATAACTGTGAACATTATTGATTGCAAAGGAAAGAAAATAGCAGTTAACATCTAAACATAAATGAGTGTGCCCTGTAGTTATTTGGTTAAAGCCTACATAAGTGTTTGCTAGTAAAGAGATTAGATATGAGCTTTAACGACAACATATTAGTGAAGCATTCCAAACTGGGTTTAAAGTGTAAAAGTGTATTTGAATGCCTCTGAAAATTCAGATCTAAAGGATTCAAATATTTTTTTATAAAGAAAGACTGTTTTGCCAAGCTGAGACCATCCACATTGAGCAAGGGGTAAGGTCCACCTAATTTATGAATTTGATTGTTTGTGGGAGCTTTAGCAAACAACTAGCTTAAAATCAAACCAAATATATATTTTTTAATTGTGCATCTGCCAAACTATTCACAGATGGACCTTTTTTAATAGCACTTCATTCAATGAACAACAAATATATGCACTGGAACATAATCCGTTGTCTGTCGATATCTAGATTTGGATTTCATAGCCCAGTAATGGAAACATAGAAAATAGGTGCAGGGGTAGGCCATTCGGCCTTTCGATATGATCCTAAATCAGTACCCCGTTCCTGCTAAATGGAGTAATGATCAATCTGCGAGCATATCCACAATGTTTACCTGGACAGAAGACAACAATGTTAGACTGGATGAACTGGATTGAGGTGCTAAATAGTAAGATTAAACATGAATTTACCAGTTTGAAATTTGATCTTTATTTTATGAGGTGTAACGTTGAGGGATTACGTGAAGACCCCGTCCAGTACGCATGCGTGTCAATCTTCAAAGCAGCGGTGTGAAATCACAGAAAACAGTTGTTGAACTGAACATAGTAAGATAAGAGAACCATAATACCAGTTGAACTTTATGATAGAGGGCTGGGAGCGGAGGGCACGTAATCCCTCAACGTTACTCCTCATAAAATAAAGATCAAACTTCAAACTGGTAAGTTCTCGTTTAATCTTACTATTTTACTTCAGAGTCACATGAGTGACTACGTGAAGATTTTAAAGCTCTGTGATTTCGTGCCATGGAACCGAGTCCAGGCATCATACACTGCATCAGTAGGCCAAAGATGAGTGAACATTAAGAATGCATTCAGACATGACATAGATGTAGACATGTTGATGCTATTAATGAATAATAGTGGCAATAGTAACCTCCCTCAACCTGGAGGAAGTATGAACCATACCTAACATAGAGTTGGCAAATACCCCTGATCTGGCAATAGGTTTATTCTGAATATTTGGACAGATCAATAGTTTGACCATCCTGCAACTGCTAGGATGTGGTCCATCCCTGCTGCTGAGGTATAGCAGTCCTGGTGGAGAGAGACTCAATGTCAATGTACACTCCTGTATATGCCAGACCCATATAACCATCTGGAGAAGGTTCATAGTGATTCCTTCTAACAAGATTTTATGTAACTAATAATATTGCTGTCAGTCTATAAAGCTCTTAGGAACCTTGACATACTGGTGTAAATGCGTGATCATATTCCACCCCAAGGTTCATGGGATATGCAACATCTAGTTTGGTCTTGTATCCCTGTCTAATCTGCTTGATTAATCATAAACAAAACATGTTATTATAGCCCACAGATATAATCATCCTATCCAGTGTTGCAATGACTGGACCCATAGCGCTGTACTCAGTGCCATGGCGTAATCACTAGTACGTGAATATGGCCATGGGCAGGAATGTTGCTGGTGTCCATCGATGAAGTGACGTTGTACAATGTTAACAACCCATATCTCTGCGTCCCTAAACCTGGGAGGTTTTAAGCTGACGATACCTTAAATCTCTGGATATCAGAGGGTGAGACCGGACAGAGTGGTTTATGTACTCATCAGCCAAATGATTAGGAGGTACTTAAGGCACAGTAATGGAATAGTAACTTAATGTTATAATCCCATAAAACTGAATTTTAATGTGTCAGTCATCCGTGACGAGTTAAACATATGGCAGCATAAACAATGCTTCCCATCTCCTATGTAGATTGCTGCTATTTGGTGCTATCCCTGCAATCTGTAGTGAGCACTCTTAACGCTTATGGTTTGACAACCCAAGCCGCAGAAACGATCTCTCAGAGTCTGTAAGTCTATGATTGATTATATCATGCAGAGGATGGTTTCAACATCACAACTGAACCAGCATCTTTTTATCCGGAATTAACCATGTAAGGTTTTATGTTCATTCTTCGCCTCAGCAGGAGCCATAGGTGTATAACCCAGGCAGGCACTATGAAAACCCGGAAGCGGGAATCTTGCTGAATTTTGCAAAACCCATCTATTGAGGCCAAATGGAGGAAGACATAAAAGAACATTCCTTCCTAGTGTAGCGAGAATGCACCCTTCGCCACTGTATGCCTCGTTTACTGTTGATTGAAACTGGATGCAAGCAACTCAATAGTTAGTGTTCTATCAATCCACATTGTCATTAAATACTTTGTGATCACACATTAATTCTGTGTTGTCATTGATTTTGCATAATAATACACCAGTATTAAATGTGGTTTGGTAAAACTATCACCGGATACTTTGATTTAATTGTACCTTTGTGATTAACATATACCACCACCAAAGTGTATCACCTTGGACTTGTGCATGCCGTATATACATATCCACACACTCTTTAATGCACAGAATGCACCTGGTGTCCATTGGCAGTTGATACCATGACTGAACACTTGATAACTCATGCTAATCCCATCTGCCTCCGTAACTAGAGATGGTATTAGTAAATTACCCATCTTTGGGCAATAGCATCAGTTTGGAAATGACTGAAGATTTACGGATAAGAGGTTTTAGTGGAGCAAAGCTGTCCATCAATGTGACTTTGATTGTTTCAGCTAAAAATAGCAGAGGTCTAATTTTTTGTCTCAGAGCTGATCCCAGACCAATAAATGGATGATTGTATCCCAACAATCAATAGTTTCAGTTGGTATCAACTTAATTTAAATTTAACTGGATGGGTGAGAACCAATTCCTCAAATGTAGCTATGTGGCTGATAAGGCTAATTTACAGTATGTTCAATATCATCCAGATTGGCCATGCTACTTATTTGTTAGCTCTGTGCAGCCGGAGCACTGTTGTAGTGATTTGATAAATAATCTGGAAACTAGAGTTAGCCCATTGTAACGCTATTGAGTGAATCGTTGCCTCATCCAGTTAAATTTCAAATATCTTCAACCCTGTGAGCGGAAATGATCACATGGAAGTTATTCAGAAAAGTCTATACTGCACATGCGGGTTGAGGCTGTTGACAATGATCAGTCCACATCCCATTCCTGTGAGCCTTGTCTTGAAAGGCAACTCCAACCATACCTGTGTGCAGTATAAACTAATCTAGTGTTATCCCAAACCAGAGTAAATATTCAAACCAATTTAATATTACCAACTTGTATCCGTGACTGGAGACATCATCGATGAGGTTCCATACCTTTATCCGAATGGGAGGACTTATGCAACCCGACCAGGAGCTGCCTCAAACATGTGTGAATGATGTTACATCTGCTCCTGGAGGTAGAGGAGCTCACATACGAAGTTGGCACATCTTCCAGGAAGGCCGTTCTGGGCTGTGGCCTAAAAAAGACCTTTGTCCTGGTTGTACGGCCTTCAAGCTTTCACCAGCTTCAGTTCATCGTGGTTTGCTGGTGGGTGCGTATGGGTCTTGCGTGATGATGTGGCCTTCCTGAACCCGACGGCCACTTGTCGAGCTCCTGCTGCTGGTAATGTTGTTCCTGCACCCCCTGCACACTTGTGGTTTCTTCAGCCAAATCCCTGTCTTCAGAGTCAGCCCAGAAGTGACTCCTAATGCACCCCTCTGTCGAGGGAGTTGCATTATGCAGCCCTCAGTAAGGTGCTGCTATGGGCGTCCCAGGACCCCCTGGTGATTGGGCTCCATATACCGGAGCATGTCACATTGGAGCTTCTGATCCATCAACCGCTCCATGCGGGATATGCGATCACAGTTGCTCCCGCCGGCGTCCATTTCTGTAACATACAGGCGCTCCCGCAACAAGCCTGAAGGCCATTAGGTAAGTACTTACCTTCAGTTTAAAATCGCGACTTTGCTCTCGTTTGTTGCTCCAGGGGGAACAAAGCAGCAGAGGGAAGCGGCCCCCGTTTGACTCCAGTGAAGGAGCGTTGCGTCAGTGGAGGGGGGAGAGGTGGCACGGGACCGCACACGCTGCGGTCCACAGCAGGGTACTGCGCCGATGCCCAGTCCGCTAACAGCTGTCTGACCAACAGCAGCGGACTGGAGGGAAATTCAAAACTGGCCAGTATCCCTGCATACTCCCGACAAGGAGACACGCCGCGCGAGAACCCCAGATACCGGCCAAAAATGGCAAGCAGCCTCCAGAGCAAGTCAGCAAGCAAATCTCGGGCTGGAGACAGACACAGAAGATGGAACCAGCAAGTGTCTGCTCTCCAAGCCTTGTGTAAGGTCATGGAGTATAAAACTCCAGCGAGAATTGCCCCAGGAGCAGGGGCAAGCTAGCCAAGGGAGCATAACACTCCCGCTCCAGTGCTACAGCACTGGTCATCTCCCTTGTCGAGGGATTGATGGCGACCAGAGCTGGGCTGGTCATGAAGAGGGGTCACTGGCTGAACAACATCGGGAGTATGCTTGAGGTACAGGATCAGGTAGAGCTGCTGGGTGTGGCCGCTACGTGGCTTCACCACGAGCGAGATGGCCTTTCAGTCTCACTGACGGCCAGCCTACTACCTGTTTTTCCAAAAAACCTCTCCAAGACATGTAGCCATGAGGCGTTGGATTCATCACGCCTCCCCTAAATTGCATTTCCTCAAAGTGCCCACCATTATTGGGGGATACATTGAGCAGGGCATTTTAAAACGCAAATATCTTAAAATTGCATTTGATACCCTGACGTCGGCTATCATGTTCGCATGCTCATTCCAGAAGGGCAGGGTAGTATGGCAAAATACCTGACCCTACTGTTCACAGTATGCTCCGCAACTTCTCAAGGGAAGTCACAAACCTGCCCTCAACCTATAAAATTCACAGGACTTTGAGAACGCCAACCTCACAACCACAGATCCTGCTATTTGGCAAGTTATCAACCAAGCCTAATAAACTGGAGGAAGTGTCCAAAATATTCGGCTCAAGAGGGCAGGGTCTGGAATGAGCACCACACCAAACCAGACAGCGGTACCTCTACGCGTCCACCAGGGGTGTCTACGTCATGGTACTGGTGAAAGCTCGGGGTCTGCATGCCAATCCCGTAAGCCTTTTAGGCCAGGGCCCAGAGCGGGCCCCATGGAAAATGCGCCACCCCCCAACACACCATCCCTACAGACAAGGAACCAGAAACCGAAGAAATTAACACACCACCAAACAACAGTGAAGACAGATAAGTATGGTTCCTACCATCACATAAAGGTGAAGGGTTTGTACTAACAGAGGGGGGGGGGGGATCACACGTGGTTGGGAAGCTATCACTCTTGGTAGTTATATACCAAAAAATATTCAAGGGGAATAAAATTAATATCTTGCCACCAGTTCAGCTTGCACCCCAAGGGGTCTACCCTCCCACTAAGAAACATGAGGGTCTAGCTACTGGGAAAGATATACCAGGGGTCATAAGAAATCTCATATGAGCCTTTGGTAACAAAAAACCCCAAGATGGTGAATGTCGCACCATCATTGATTAACCACTTGAGTATTTCACCAGGTATACCCACTTATGGAATTTGTAACTACTACCATGGATTCCAAGGATACTTTATGGTAGACATCGACTTTAAAGATACATACTATTCAGTACCCTTTTATATAAGATTTCGGATATACCACAATTTACCTGGATGGGGCAACCATGGCGAGCATTGCCACTTTTCATTCACTGCACATCTCGCATGTGTATGTGACAAATAAACTTGACTTGACTTGATTTGAGTTGACTTATTATTGAATTGGCTTATATGAGCCGAAGCTATTCCAGAATTTCAAACCAGCCCTGACACTTAAGGAACATTTCGTCATGGCATGTCTATATATTAACGACAGACTATCATTGGAATAGCTATATAGCTGCATTAGCTACTAACTTATTTTAGCCTGGGCTCTGTCATATTATCCAGATATCTACGTTGACCCCATCCACAACATTGTCTATCTGGTATTCATTAATGCTATCAGTTATGGTAACATTTAACCACCTATCAACTACGTGGCAAAAGTAATTGGGATAGTAGCAGCATTAGCAGCTACTGAACATTGTACCATTGTACTAGTGTTCAAACTATATCCCATACCTAAAATATGGTGGAAAATGGACAAACTGGAGTTGTCATCACTATAGACACTGGGCATTAAACCTAGTTAGAAATATTGAGTATGTTCTATTGAGCATATTCATCGGACTGGCTGCAAGGCCACAAATGAGCCGACCTCGGAGGTTTTCAGAGGAAGAGGACTTAACATTCTGGTGCCTTTCCCCACAGTGGAAATTTGATTCTGCTGTGGGGGGGTGGGGGGGGGGGGGGGGGGGGACGTTTGTGTAGAACTCTATATGTGTTGAGTCCATTTTCTTTATTTGTTAACCTTTTTCTATGGTATGCAAACGTATTATCTATTTTTGTAAAGCACTTTGGTGTCAATGCGAGTTGACTTAAAACGTGCTATATAAATAAAACTTACTTACTATTGGGCAAGCATATTGCTCAGTAGTGCACCATTTTGTATGTTCGTTTATAAATTAACAACATCACAGTGGTGGCATATACCAAACCACTTGGGCGGAATAAAATCGATATTATGTGACAATTTATTTAACAATTGGTAACCGTATGTCGTCAAACATGTTTGACCATCAGTAACTTACCTATCAGGTGAGCTAAATACAGTAAACGAACATTTAAACCAAAAGTATTTGCTGAGATTACAAAGCAATATGGACACCAGATATCGACTACCTTATATTCCAATTGAATCGCCACGTACCAATGTATGTCGCATGAAACCAACTCAAGGCAGCGGCATGGATACATTTCCGCGTATTGAGGTGGGGGGGGAAACTAATCTCTATGTTCTCCCCTTCTTTCTACCTCATCAATAGGTACTACGGTCTCATCAGTCGGGTACTACGCAAAATACAGTGGACTAAACCCACAGTCATGGTTCCCAATGGTCCTCGACATGGTCATCAAATCCCTATGATTCCCAATAGCCTAGGCTTATCAACCCACTCAGTTCAGGCATAAACCATCCATGCCACGATAAACTACTAGGTTGCAGGAAGAAAGGGCCAGGATTACAGAATTGGGAAGACCACTGCTGGGCCTGGATCAGACAGCACTATCAACATGATGACAGCATTCCGTCGCGTATCCACTAGGGAACATACCTGGGAAGAAACTGCTCAAACTCAGGAACTACACATTCAACTACAACAAAACCTGTAGTGGAGTTCCTGGCAGGCCTTCACCACAATGAAGGACTCAGCTACTGCGCCATCAACATAGCCAGAAGTACTCTGTCAGCCTACTCAACTCAGGCACCACGACAACAGGGCAAGGGTACCACCCACTGGTGATCAAATTCAGGAGAGGTATATTCAATTCCCATTCCCCAGAACTAGGTACATCCAAATTGGGAAGTCAGTGAGATCCTGACGTACCTTAGGGGATGATCACCAGCCAGGTCCCTCACCCTGGAACAGCCTACCCTGAAGATGGATATGCTGACGGCCTTACCTCAGCACAAAGACCCAGTACTTCCATCTACTGCGATTGGACAACATGGTGATAACACCAGAAAGTGTCACATTTTCCATTCAGGGGCTGGCCAAACAGAGCAGACCAGGACAGCACAGCACAGAGCTGGTCGGGGGGGGGGGGGGGGGGGGGGGGGGCAGAAGAACAACTCCAGGACTGTTTGGAGTCTGCAGACTGAGCAATGTTCAAGGACTCGGCAACGGACTTGAACGAATATGCCACAGTCGTTACAGACTTCATAAAGAAATGTGTGGAGGACTGCATCCCTACAAAAACCTTCCGAGTGTTTCCCAATCAGAAACCTTGGATGAACTTTGAGATCCGCACTCTCCTGAAGTCCAGACACAGGGCATTCACCTCCAACGATACAGTAACCTACATGAAGACCAGATGCGACCTTGGTAAGGCCATCAAAAAGGCCAAAAGAGACTTCTGCTCCAAACTGGAGGACGAGACAGATGTTTGGCAGCTGTGGCAGGGTCTGAATGCAATCACCTCCTACAAGGCAAAACCAGGAGGCAGCTCGAATGCTGGGGTAACATCACTCCCTGACGAGCTCAATGCGTTTTACGCACGGTTTGACAGGGAGAATACTGATGTACCATGCCTCAATGACTATCGACCAGTGGCACTAACGCCGGTGGTGATGAAGTGCTTTGAGAGGTTGATCATGGAGCAAATCAACTCCTACATCGACAAAAACCTGGACCCACTGCAGTTCGCGTACCGCCACAACAGATCAACGGTGGATGCGATCTCGCTGGCCCTCCACTCCGCACTGGACCACTTGGACAACAAAAACTCATATGTCAGGCTGTTATTCATTGATTACAGCTCGGCATTTAACACAATCATCCCCTCCAAACTGGTTACCAAACTCGCAGAACTGGGTCTCTGCGCATCCCTCTGCAACTGGATCCTCGACTTCCTCGTCCACAGACCACAGTCTGTTCGTATTGGTGGAAATGTGTCAGCCTCAATAACAATCAGCACGGGAGCACCTCAAGGCTGCGTGCTCAGCCCCTGCTGTACTCACTCTATACCCATGACTGCGTAGCGAACCACAGTGCGAACTCCATCATCAAGTTCGCTGACGACACCACTATTGTGGGGCGTATCACTGATGGGGATGAGTCAGAGTACAGAAGAGAGATCGAGCAACTGTCCATATGGTGCCAGCGCAATAACCTGGCCCTCAACACCAGCAAAACCAAGGAACTGATTGTGGACTTTGGAAGGAGTAGGAGGGGGACCCACTGCCCCATTTATATCAACGGGTCGATGGTTGAAAGGGTCAAGAACTTCAAATTCCTGGGCGTGCACATCTCTGAAGATCTTTCCTGGTCCGAGAACACTAACGCAATTATCAAAAAAGCTCATCAGCGCCTCTACTTCCTGAGAAGATTACGGAGAGTCGGATTGTCAAGGAAGACTCTCTCTAACTTCTACAGGTGCACAGTCGAAAGCATGCTGACCGGTTGCATCGTGGCTTGGTTCGGCAATTTGAGCGCCCTGGAGAGGAAAAGACTACAAAAAGTAGTAAACACTGCCCAGTCCATCATCGGCTCTGACCTTCCTTCCATCGAGGGGATTTATCGCAGTCGCTGCCTCAAAAAGGCTGGCAGTATCATCAAAGACCCACACGATCCTGGCCACACACTCAGCTCCCTGCTATCTTCAGGTAGAAGGTACAGGAGCCTGAAGACTGCAACAACCAGGTTCAGGAATAGCTACTTACTCTCAGCCATCAGGCTATTAAACCTGGCTCGGACAAAACTCTGATTATTAGCAACCACTTTCTGTTATTTGCACTACCAGTTTATTTATTCATGTGTGTATATATTTATATCATGGTATATGGACACATTTATCTGTTTTGTAGTAAATGCCTACTATTTTCTGTGTGCTTAAGCAAAGCAAGAATGTCATTGTCCTATACAGGGACACATGACAATAAACTCACTTGAACTTGAACTTGAGGAACATCAGGTCCAGTCATGGAATTCCGGGCATACCCACCTGAACCACGGTTATGTGTCATGACCCACTTAATGAACTATATAGACACAATAAGAAATAATAATAATAATAATAATACATTTTATTTATGGGCGCCTTTCAAGAGTCTCAAGGACACCTTTAAAAAATTTAGCAGGTAGAGGAAAAACATGTAAGGGGAATGAAATAAATAGTAGAGACATGACTAGTACACAAAGTAAAGACAATACAATTCAAAACACAATATGAGGCAATTGTTGCACAGATGAAAAGGGAGGGGGATGTGGGGCTAAGGATAGGCAGAGGTGAAGAGATGGGTCTTGTGGCAGGCCTGGAAGATGGTGAGGGACAGGGAATTGCGGATCAGTTGGGGGAGGGAGTTCCAGAGCCAGGGAGCTGCCCTGGAGAAGGCTCTGTCCCCAAAACTGCGGAGGTTGGACTTGTGGATGGAGAGGAGACCGGCTGATGTGGATCTGAGGGACCATGAGGGTTGGTAGGGGGAGAGGAGGTCTGTGAGATATGGGGGGGCCAGATGGTGGAGGGCTTTGTAGGTGAGGATCAGGATTTTGTAGGTGATCCGTTGGGAGATGGGAAGCCAGTGAAGTTGTTTGAGGACTGGAGTGATGTGATGCCAGGATTTGGTGTGGGTGATGAGTCGGGCGGCTGCGTTCTGGACCAGTTGGAGTCGGTTGATGTAGGTGGAGCTGATGCCAAGGAGAAGTGAGTTGCAATAGTCCAGTCGGGAGGAGATGAAGGCAAGGATCAGTCTTTCAGCAGCAGGAGGTGTGAGAGAGGGTCTGAGTTTGGCGATGTTGCGGAGATGAAAGAAGTAGGCTTTAATGACACGGCGGATGTGAGGCTCAAGGGAGAGGGTGGAATCAAAGATCACGCCAAGGTTGCGGGCCTTGGGAGATGGGGAGACAGTGGTGCCATCGATGGTGCGAGTGGGGTTATTGATTTTGCTGAGTGTGGCTTTGGAGCCTATGAGGAGGAATTCTGTCTTATCGCTGTTGAGTTTGAGGAAGTTATGTTGCATCCAGGTTTTTATAGCTGACAAACAGGAGTTGATATGGGAGAGGGGGGTGTTGTGGGGGGATTTGGTGCCGAGGTAGATCTGGGTGTCATCGGCGTAACAGTGGACGTCCAGGTTGAAGTGGCGGAGTATCTGACCAAGGGGGAGGATGTAGATGATGAAGAGGAGGGGGCCGAGTACGGAGCCTTGGGGAACGCCTTGAGGGACTGTGGCTGTAGCAGAGGTGTGATTGTGGAGAGAGATGAAGTGGGATCTGTTGGAAAGGTAGGAACGGAGCCAACTGAGTGCAGAGCCTTCAATGCCGTGGTCTTTGAATCTGGTGAGCAGGATGTTATGGTTCACTGTATCGAAGGCTGCGCTCAGGTCGAGGAGGATGAGGATGTTGAGGGAACCAGTGTCAGCAGAGGTGAGGAGGTCGTTGAGGACTTTGAGGAGAGCAGTTTCTGTGCTATGGAGGGGGCGAAAGCCAGATTCGAGGGGTTCAAGTAGGTTACACGCAAGGAGGTCGGAATGAAGTTGCGACGCAACGATACGCTCCATGGTTTTTTAAAGAAAGGGGAGGTTTGAGATTGGGCGGTAGTTAATGAGAGAGGAGGAATCAAGACCAGGTTTCTTTAAGATTGGTGTGACAGCAGCAGTTTTGAAAGCGGAGGGAGAGGAAAAAGCCTTATGGGTCAGCCACAAGAAACCTCATGGTCGGGTGACAAGCTAAACTACCTCTAGTGGCTCAAGCAGGTACTGGGAGTTGCTGGAGTAAATACTAACATGTATAAATCTTATTCCACCAGGGCAGCTTCCACGTCAGTGACTAAGAGCATGGACGTGCCTATGGACCACATCCTGGCTACAGCGGGGTGGTCTAGGGAGTATACGTTCGAAACTTTGTAACAAGCCGCTGGCAGAACCTGTATCGGTTGCAGAAATAACATTAGAATCTGCAAATATATAATTTAAGCCCGGGGGAGCTTTTTTGTCTTGTTGATTGATATTGATATAATTTAATTGCCACACAACCAAGGTCGGTGGTATTTGGGTTGCCAGCAGTGGTACAGTAATAAAGAACACAACCACAATAAAAATTTTACACAAACATCCACCACAGCATTCATCACTGTGGTGGAAGGCACAGAGCTTGGCCAGTCCTCCTCCATTTTCCCCCGTGGTCGGGACCACCACCCTCCACAGCCGTTGCTGCGGGCGTCCAGATGGTAAGGGACAAAGTCAAAGTCAAGGTGAGTCTAGGATCGGCTCTTCCCAACCAGAGACCGCGGCTTCAGGCTGGTGTAGGCCGCAGGCCGGCGGTCAAAGTTTTAAAGTACCTGCCGTGCCGCAGCCGGAAGCACCGCAGTCTGCAGGGCCGGCGGTCGAAGCTCCCCTCCAGGGGAGATGGTAAGTCCATGCCGCACCCGCGGTAGAAGACGGCCGCGGGCCGGCGGTGGAAGCTTCTTCTTTCCCCGGGTCCTCCACGAGGGATCCCGGGCTGTAGACGCCGCTCCAGCTGAAGTTCTGCAGACCGCGGCTTCAGGCTGCCGGCTGCCGGCTGCCGCGGGCCAGCGTAACGGAGCGCTCCCCTCCAGCGAGGTCTCACCCGCTCCGCGCTGATAGTCCACTCTGCGCCCGCCGCTGAAGCTCCAGGCGCGTCTCCGGGAAAGTCCGTGCCGATCCTTGCTGTTAGGCCACGGGGGATGCGACCTGAAAAAAATCGCCTCTCCATGGAAGAGGCGGCCGAAACGGTTTCCCCCTTACCCCCCCACACCACCCCCCCCCCCCCACACATAACACACAAAGAAACATTAAAAACAGACTTTTAAACATACTAAAAAAAATAAAAAAAGTTGGGGAAAAACGGACACGCTGCCGACAGGCTGCTGCCAGTGCAGCGCCCCCTTTCGAAATTGTTATTGTTGATAACACCATTTTTGTTTTACAAACAGATTCATGGTTGATTACGATAACATACTTCCTCCCTCGAATGACTTCGGCAGCGAGTGAAGTATGAACTGTTACACGGTTTGAAATCACAGAGCTTTAAAATATTCACATAGTCACTCACGTGACTCCGAAGTAAAATAGTAAGATTAAACGAGAACTTACCAGTTTGAAGTTTGATCTGTATTTTATGAGGAGTTACGATGAGGGATTACGTGCCCTCCGCTCCCACCCCCAATAATAGAGATCAAACTGGTAACTAATCTCTCCTTTTCTTTACTATATTTATTTCAATTACTGTGTCTGTCTGTGATTCCACACCGCTGCTTTGAAGTATGTCGCGCATGCGTGCTGGACAAGTTCTTCCCTCATCGTAACTCCTCATAAAATACAGGTCAAACTTCAAACTGGTAAGTTCTCGTTTAATCTTACTATTTTAAAACCTGAAAGTATTTAAAAAAACTTACCTCAGGTCTGTTGCTGGCAGGAGAATCACGTTCACCCTGCCAGTCATCACGCAATGCGATAGATGATATGACACGCATGCGTACTGGACGGGGTCTTCACGTAGTAACTCACGTGACTCCGAAGTAGAATTAGTATTAAATTACTACAATAGAGGACAGGAGGCTCTGGAGAGGCCTCATCAGACACAGAGTTAACTGCATGCAGTGCACAAATAAAACAGTTAACATAGAAACATAGAAGCATAGAAAATAGGTGCAGGAGTAGGCCATTCGGCCCTTCGAGCCTGCACCACCATTCAATATGATCATGGCTGATCATTCAACTCAGTATCCCGTACCTGCCTTCTCTCCATACCCCCTGATCCCTTTAGCCACAAGGGCCACATCTAACTCCCTCTTAAATATAGCCAATGAACTGGCCTCAAGTATCTTCTGTGGCAGAGAGTTCCAGAGATTCACCACTCTCTGTGTGAACAATATTTTTCTCATCTCGGTCCTAAAGGATTTCCCCTCTATCCTTAAGATGTGACCCCTTGTCCTGATCTTCCCCAACATCGGGAACAATCTTCCTGCATCTAGCCTGTCCAACCCCTTAAGAATTTTGTAAGTTTCTATAAGATCCCCCCTCAATCTCCTAAATTCTAGCGAGTACAAGCCGAGTCTATCCAGTCTTTCCTCATATGGTTTTGATTGGAGAAAGGCTAACTTTGATGAGATGCGAAATGATTTAAAAGGAGTAAACTGGGGCATTTTGTTTTATGGGAAGGATGTAGAAGAGAAATGGAGGACATTTAAAGGGGAAATTTTAAGAGTACAGATTCTTTATGTTCCTGTTCGGTTGAAAGGAAACAGTAAAAATTGGAAAGAACCCTGGTTTTCAAGGGAAATTGGACATCTTGTTCGGAAAAAGAGGTAGATCTACAATAATTATAGGCAGCATGAAGTAAATGAGGTGCTTGAGGAGTATAAGGAATGTAAAAGGAATCTTAAGAAATAAATTAGAAAAGCTAAAAGAAGATATGAGGTTGCTTTGGCAAGTAAGGTGAAAGTAAATCCAAAGGGTTTCTACAGCTATATTAATAGCAAAAGGATAACGAGGGATAAAATTGGTCCATTGGAGAGACAGAGTGGACAGCTATCGGCAGAGCCAAAAGAGATGGGGGAGATATTGAACAATTTATTTTCTTCGGTATTCACCAAGGAGAAGGATATTGAATTATGTGAGGTAAGGGTAACTAGTAGAGTAGCTATGGATACTATGAGTTTCAAAGTAAAAGAAGTACTGACACTTTTGAAAAATATAAAAGTGGATAAGTCTCCAGGTCCTGACAGGATATTCCCTAGGACCTGGAGGGAAGTTAGTGTAGAAATAGCCGGGGCTATGACAGAAATGTTTCAAATGTCATTAGAAACAGGAATAGTCCCCGAGGATTGGTGTACTGCGCATGTTTTTCCATTGTTTAAAAAGGGTTCTAAGGGTAAACCTAGCAATTATAGACCTGTTAGTTTGACTTCAGTGGTGGGCAAATTAATGGAAAAGATACTTAGAGATAATATATATAAGCATCTGGATAAACAGGGTCTGATTAGGAACAGTCAACATGGATTTGTGCCTGGAAGGTCATGTTTGACTAAACTTCTTGAATTTTATGAAGAGGTTACTAGGGAAATTGACGAGGGGAAAGCAGTGGATGTTGTCTATATGGACTTTAGTAAGGCCTTTGACAAGGTTCCTCATGGAAGGTTGATTAAGAAGGTTCAACTGTTGGGTATAAATGCAGGTGTAGCAAGATGGATTCAACAGTGGCTGAATGGGAGAGGCCAGAGGGTAATGGTGGATGGCTGTTTGTCGGGTTGGAGGCAGGTGATTAGTGGGGTGCCTCAGGGATCTGTGTTGGGTCCTTTGTTGTTTGTCATGTACATCAATGATCTGGATGAAGGTGTGGTAAATTGGATTAGTAAGTATGCAGATGATATCAAGATAGGGGGTGTTGTGGATAATGAAGGCAAGGCAAGGCAAGGCAACTTTATTTATATAGCACATTTCATACACGAGGCAGACTCAAAGTGCTTCACATAAAGACATGTCATACAATAAATGAAATAATAAAATGAAATAAAATAGAACTAAAAGAAAAGAAAAACAAAATTAAAAATGCATTATAAAAAGTGCAAAAGTTAAAAGTGCAATGTAGTTAAGATTTAGCTGAAAGCTAAAGTAAACATAAAAGTTTTCAGTCTTGTTTTAAAAGTGGTCAAAGTTGAGGCAAGTCTTAAATCTTCAGGAAGTTTATTCCAGCTATTTGTTGCATAGTAACTAAATCCTGCTTTCCCATGTTGAGGATTTCCAAAGTCTACAGAGTGATTTAGGCCATTTGGAAGAATGGGCTGAAAGATGGCAGATGGAGTTTAATGCTGATAAATGTGAGGTGCTACACCTTGGCAGGACAAATCAAAATAGGACGTACATGGTAAATGGTAGGGAATTGAAGAATTCAGTTGAACAGAGGGATCTGGGAATAACAGTGCATAGTTCCTTGAAGGTGGAATCTCATATAGATAGGGTGGTAAAGAAAGCTTTTGGTATGCTAGCCTTTATAAATCAGAGCATTGAATATAGAAGCTGGGATGTAATGTTAAAATTGTACAAGGCATTGGTGAGACCAAATCTGGAGTATGGTGTACAATTTTGGTCGCCCAATTATAGGAAGGATGTCAACAAAATAGAGAGAGTACAGAGGAGATTTACTAGAATGTTGCCTGGGTTTCAACAACTAAGTTACAGAGAAAGGTTGAATAAGTTAGGTCTTTATTCTCTGGAGCGCAGAAGGTTAAGGGGGGACTTGATAGAGGTCTTTAAAATGAGGAGAGGGATAGACAGAGTTGATGTGGACAAGCTTTTCCCTTTGAGAATGGGGAAGATTCAAACACGAGGACATGACTTCAGAATTAAGGGACAGAAGTTTAGGGGTAACATGAGGGGGAACTTCTTTACTCAGAGAGTGGTAGCGGTGTGGAATGAGCTTCCAGTGGAAGTGGTGGAGGCAGGTTCGTTGGTATCATTTAAAAATAAATTGGATAGGCATATGGATGAGAAGGGAATGGAGGGATATGGTATGAGTGCAGGCAGGTGGGACTAAGGGAAAATAATTGTTCGGCACGGACTTGTAGGGCCGAGATGGCCTGTTTCCGTGCTGTAATTGTTATATGGTTATATGGTTATATGGTTATATGGTTATATGAAAGTCCTGACATTCCAGGAATCAGTCTAGTGAACCTTCTCTGCACTACCTCTATGGCAATAATGTCCTTCCTCAGATTTGGAGACCAAAACTGTAGGCAATACTCCAGATGAGGTCTCACCAAGACCCTGTACAACTGCAGTAGAACCTCCCTGCTCCTATACTCAAATTTAATACTCAACCTATACCCAAAAGTTAAGCTGCTTGTGGATGATACTCAGTCACTTCTGAGTTTGATACCTGCTCTTGGGCAGCTTGGGGTCTATATTAGGCTCAAAGTAAAATCGGTGTTAGTGTTATGCAATGAACTGGATTTGATAAAGGAACTTGAGGATAATGAGCCATTAGGAGGTAGTGACCATAATATGGTCAGGGTTAATCTACAATTGGAGAGGGAGAAGGGTAGATTGGAGGTGTTTGTGTTACAGTTGAATAAAGGGGACTATGGGGCCATGAGGGAGGAGCTGGCCAAAGTTGACTGGAAAGATACCCTAGCAGAGATGACAGTGGAACAAAAATGGCAGGTATTTCTAGGAATAATACAGAAGGTGCAGGATCAGTTCATTCCAAGGAGGAAGAAAGATTTCAAGGGGAGTAAGGGGTGACTGTGGCTGACAAGGGACGTCAGGAACAGTATAAAAATAAAAGAGAAGTACAACGCAGCAAAGATGAGCAGGAAGCAGGAGGATTGGATAATGTTTAAAGAGCAACGGAAGATAACTAAAAAGACAATGCGGGGAGAAAAGATGAGGTGGGAAGCTAGCCAAGAATATAAAGGAGGATAGTAAATGCTTCATTAGGTATGTGAAGAGGAAAATTCTAGTTAATTAGATAAAAATTAGTTAAGACCAAAGTTGGACCCTTGAAGACCGAAAAAGGTGAATTTATTATGGGGAACAAGGAAATGGCTGATGAGTTGAACAGGTACTTTGGAATCGTCTTCACTAAGGACGACACAACCATCTTTCTGATATGGTAGTGGCCAGAGGATCTGGGGTGACGGAGGAACTGAAGGACATCCACATTAGGCAGGAAATGGTGTTGGGTAGACTGATGAGACTGAAGGCTGATAAATCCCCAGGGCCTGGTTGTCTGCATCCCAGGGTACTTAAATAAGTGGCTCTAGAAATCGTGGATGCATTGGTGATAATTTTCCAATGTTCTATAGACTCAGGATCAGTTCCTGTGGATTGGAGGGTAGCTAATGTTATCCCACTTTTTAAGAAAGGCAGGAGAGAGAAAAAAGGGAATTATAGTCCAGTTAGCCTGATATCGGTGGTGGGGAAGATGCTGGAGTCAATTACAAAAGATGAAATAGCTACACATTTGGATAGCAGTAACAGTATCGGTCCGAGTCAGCATGGATTTACGAAGGGGAAATCATGCTTGACTAATCTTCTGGAATTTTTTGAAGATGTAACTTGGAAAATGGAAAATGGAGAGTCAGTGGATGTAGTATACCTGGACTTTCTGAAAGCATTTGATAAGGTCCCATATAGGAGATTAGTGGGCAAAATTAGGGCACATGGTATTGGGGGTAGAGTGCTGACATGGATAGAAAATTGGTTGGCAGACAGGAAAAAAAGTCGGGACCCTTTCATAAACTAAGTCCCGACCCAAAACCTCATCTGTCCATTTCCCTCCACAGATTTCCCTCCATAACATCCTGGTTTCAAGATGGCGGCGCTGGCTCAACAGCTGCGGCCCACCTGCAGTCCGTCTGTTTTTTTTCTTTCGTTTTGTTCCTTGTCATGTTTTAGTTAATTTTGTTTTATTAAGTTGTGTATGTGTGTGGGTGGGGTGGGAGAAACATGCTTTGGTCTCTTCCTTCGGGGGATGCGACTTTTTCTTCGGTCGTATTCCCCGTCCCCGTCTCCGTCTGCGCCGAGGCCTAATGGCGGAGCTGGCGGCATCGGAGCTGTAGCAGCGGCAGCAGCGGCGGAGACCCGACTCGGCACCGAAGCTGTGGCGGCGGCGGCAGCAGCAGCGGCAGCGGAGACCCGACTCGGCCCCGAAGCTGTGGCGGTGGCGGCAGCAGCAGCGGCAGCGGAGACCCGACTCGGCCCCGAAGCTGTAGCGGCAGCAGCAGCAGCGGAGAACCGACTCGCCACCGAAGCTGTGGCGGCGGCAGCAGCAGCGGAGACCCGATTTGGCACCGAAGCTGTGGCGGCGGTGGCAGCAGCAGCGGCAGCGGTTACCCGACTCGGCCACTAAGCTGTGGCGGTGGCGGCAGCAGCAGCGGCAGCGGAGACCCGACTCGGCCCTGGAGCTGTGGCCAGGGAAGCAGCAGCGGAGACCCGACTCGGTCCTGGAGCTGTGGCGGCGGCAGCGGCAGCAGCAGCGGCAGCGGAGACCCGACTCGGCCCCGAAGCTGTGGCGGAGGCGGCGGAGACCTGACTCAGCCCCGAAGCTGTGGCGGAGGCAGCGGCAGCGGAGACCCGACTCGGTCCTGGAGCTGTGGCGGCGGCAGCGGCTGCAGCAGCGGCAGCAGCGGTAGCGGAGACCCGACTCGGCCCCGAAGCTGTGGCATAGGTAGCGGCAGCGGAGACCCGACTCGGCCTCGGAGCTGTGGCAGAGGCAGCGACCACCCGCGGAGTTTGAACCGTCGCCTCGGCGCAGAGGGAGAACGAAGAAGGAAGAGACAGAGACTTTAAGATTTTGCCTTCCACCACAGTTTGGTGAACTCACTGTGGTGGATTTTAAATTTATGTTGATTGTGTGTTTTTGTCATTTTTTAAATTATATGTATGACTGCAGGGAAACAAAATTTTGTTCGGACCGAAAGGTCCGAATGACAATTAACAAATCTAATCTAATCTAATCTAAACTAATCTAAAGTGTAGGGATTAACGGGTCCCTTTCAGAATGGCAGGCAGTGACTAGTGGGGTGCCGCAAGGCTCTGACCGCAGCAATTTACAATATACATCAAATAATTGTATGAAGGGATTCAAAGTAACATTAGCAAATTTGCAGATGACACAAAGCTGGGTGGCAGTGTGAATGGTGAGGAGGATGCTATGAGAATGCAGGGTGAATTGGACATGTTGGGGGAGTGGGCAGATGCATGGCAGATGAAGTTTAAGGCGGATAAATGTGAGGTTATCCACTTTGGTCGCAAAAATAGGAAAGCAGATTACTATCTAAGTGGCGTCAAGCTGGGGAAAAAGTGAAGTACAACAGGATCTGGGGGGTCCTTGTACATCAGTCTATGAAAGTAAGCGTGCAGGTACAGCAGGCAGTGAAGAAAGCGAATGGCATGTTGGCCTTTATAACAAGAGGAATCGAATATAGGAGAAAAGAGGTCCTTCTGCAGTTGTACAGAGCCCTAGTGAGACCACACCTGGAGTATTGTGTGCAGTTTTGGTCTCCTAATTTGAGGAAGGACATTCTTGCTATTGAGGGATTGCAGCGTAGGTTTACAAGGTTATTTCCCGGGATGGCTGGACTGTCGTTTGCTGAGAGAATGGAGCAGCTGGGCTTGTACACTCTGGAGTTTAGAAGGATGAGAGGGTTCTCATTGAAACATATAAGATTGTTAACGGTTTGGACACGCTAGAGGCAGGAAACATGTTCCCGATGTGGGGAGTCCAGAACCAGGGGCCACAGTTTAAGAGTAAGGAGTAAGCCATTTTCAACGGAGACGAGGAAACACTTTTTCTCACAGAGAGCTGTGAGTATGTGGAATTCTCTACCTCAGAGGGCAGTGGAGGCCGGCTCTCTGGATACTTTCAAGAGAGAGCTATATAGGACTCTTAATGATAGCGAAGTCAGGGGATATGGGGAGAAGGCAGGAACGGGGTACTGATTTGGGATGATCAGCCATGATCACATTGAATGGTGGTGCTTGCTCGAAGGGCCGAATGGCCTAATCCTGCACCTATTGTCTATTGTCTATTGGTATTTACTCTCAACCAATGTGGGTTGTGTGGGTTCTATAGAGAATTGTCGTGGGCTTGTATTTTTGTAGAAAAATGTGAAGTTGATTTGTCAACTGGGGAATAGGGATGGAGTGTTCAGGAAGGAACTGCTGATTTACACCAAAAACAGACACAAAATGGTAGAGTAACTCAACAGGTCAGGCAGTATCTCTGGAGAAAAGAAGTAGGAATAGGAGGAACATGAAAAATCACATTCCTTTTCTACAGAGATTCTGCCTGACCCGCTCTGTTACTCCAATATTTTGTGTCTATCTTCGATGCGAATGGTGAATCTAAATGGGATGAAATCTCTGTACTTCTAGATTTCATTAATAATTCTGGATAATCTGCTTTAAAACTCTTCCAGAAACAAGAATGATCAATTTCTAACCAGTTTGGAAGCTTTTAACAAATTAATGTTGCCATTTTCCACTTGCACTGATTATTGATCCTGTGATTACAATAAAAGGTAACTTTTTACTGGGGCCACTGGATTATTTTAGTTAACCTTTTGAATGTTATTTGTCACATAATTACTGGAACATTTAATTAGTCTAGAGTTCAATTATTACTTTTTACTCTGAAATTTCAGTTCTCAATGTCACATGTAATCTCTCAGTGAGGGAAAAACACTTACAGGAAGTTCATCTCTGGAGGCACAGAAGTGTGGAATCAGCTTTATTGCGCTGTTTGCAGTTCAGTGCATTTCCAGCATGAATTATATTCATATATTTTATTATATTATAAAGCTGTGACAAATGCTGAATACATAATGCAGGTGGTTATCAAGCATGAAAGGATGTAGGCCGAGAATCAGGGTGGCATTTTTGGATACGGAGATGCACAAGTTCAGCATAAATTCATTTAAAGGTGTCTCTGACAGTCAGCATTCAACATTCAAATCAAATTGGCCTTGAACAGACCATTTGAGAGTCATCCATATTGGTCTAATGACAAACAGAGATGATAATATAGAAAATAGAACAAAACAGCATAGCACAAGAACAGGCTCTTTGGCCCACAATGTATGTGCCAAACATGATGTTAAGACCAAAATTTATCGGACTACACATAATCCATATCCCTCAATCCTCTGCATATTCATATACCTGTCCAAAAGGCTCTTAAATGCCACCCAAATCACCATCCCCGGCAGTGCGTTCCAGGTACTTATTAAACTCTGTTTTAAAAAAAAAATGCCCTGCACATCTCCTTTAAACTTAATTCCTCTCATCATAAACCTATGGCCACTAGTAATTGAACACTGGATAGGCATGCAGATTTACTTTCTAGAGGATACTACAAGGCCAGATGGATTTTAGTGGTTTCAATTTAGTGGTTTCATGAATACCATCACTGACATTAACATTCTTTTTTAAATTGCAGTGTTTACTCAGTTAGCTGAATGCAAATTTGCCATTTGCCATAAGGGGATTTTGATTTGTGTCAATCGTCAATCCAGTTTCTGCTTTGCTAATCCAAAAAACCTTCATCCCAATTAGTCACTTAATGACACTGATGAAGTAAAATGTAAGCTCGTTCTCCACATAGGCTGAGCCAGTCAGGTTGTAAGCATTTTTTTTCTACCCAATCCTCCGGTAAGGTAGATATGGATCAGTATTCAGTCTTGCACTATGTAGGCCAATGCAGAAAAGGATAATTGATGGTGTGTCCCATCCAACATTGTGCTTTAATCTTGAGGGAAGGAACAGAAAGGACAGGGTGACAGATCTCTCCTCACAAAACCAATAAGAAATATATCGACTGACTACTGGCAAATTCTCGAGCTCAGCCCATCTTAACTCCATCTTATGAATAGAAAACAGCACAATCACTGGAAAATTGTTCTGTACAATTGTAATTGTTTCTATTCCTTCTAAATCGTAATGTGGTTACGAGTGAGAAACAGGATGGAACATTGGAGTTGGAGTCAGATTGCAAATGCTCTCCATGGAAGAAATATAGATGGAAGGGGATGGAGAAAGTGATTAATTGTTGTGCTGCTGGTGGCCCTTAAGGAAGAGAGGGGAGAGAAAAGGAATGGGGAAGGGTGTTGGTAGGTAAGTTGCCTATAACTGAAGAATTTTAGCCAAGCAGAAAATGAGGTGCTGTTCCTCTAATTGGCATGCGGCATCCTACACATTAGGGACAATTTACTGCTGGCTCCTCACACTGCACTGGATCATTTGGACAAGAAAATCACAAAGATCAGGATGTGATTCTTACACTACAGCTCCATGTTTAACACCATCATTGCCTCCAAACTTGTTACCAAGGGCATAAAACTGGGTCCCTGCGCATCCCTCCGCAACAGGATCCTACACTTCCTCAACAAAAGTACACAATCAGTATGAATTGGCAGCAACACTTTCTGATCATTAACCATCATCACAGGAGCAGCTCCAGTGTGCTCAGCCCCCTGCTCTACTCACCCTATACCCATGAGTGTATAGCCAGAAACACAGTTCCAACTGCATCTTTAGATTCACCAATAATGCCACCGTCGTTGGACAAACTACAGATGACAAGTCTGAGTACAGGAGGCAGATTGATCAATGGACCAAACGAAGCCCGAACAACATACTTGCTCTCAACATCAGTAAAACCAAGGAACAGATTGTTGACTTCAGAAGAGGAAGGCTGAGAATCCAAAAAATCCTGTCCTCATCAATGGACGGTATTGGAGAGAGTCAAAAACTAAAAATTGTTGGGTCTGCATATCTCCTGACCCAGTACATTGTACCCAGCACCTTTGTCCTGGACCCAGTACATTGATACTATCATAAAGAAAGCCCCTCAATGCCTTTACTTCCTTAGAAGATTGAGGACATTTGGTATGTCAACAAATGCTCTCTTGAACTTCTACAAGTGTACAGTAGAGAGCATATTAACTGATCGCATCATGGCCTGGTTTGGCAACTCAAGCTCTGAGGAACAAAGGAGATTGGAGAAAGTGATGAACACTGCCCAGTACATCACAAGTATTGACCTCCCCACCATCAATGGGATCTACAGGTGTCGCTATCTCAAAAAGACACCCAGCATCATCGGAGACCCCCACGACCCTGGTCACACTCGCATCTCTTTTCTGTTTTAATTTCAGATTTATCTTCTTTGCTTTTCCAGAAATAGATAGAGTTCCCTGTGTTAGCAACGTTAATATTTTTGTCTCTCTACAGTTATAAACATAAACTATGAAAATCCAGCATAGACCTTTAGGGCCAAATGGCCTGCTCCTATGCAGTGACATTCATTGTAGCTTTGCCTTCCAGTTTATTCAACATTTTCTGCATGCTCACACACATCAAATAGAACATTTTAAAGAAGAACACAATGCTAATTTTTATTTGTTTTGAACAAACAATCCCCATGCACAAAACAATTTCGGCATGCTACACTGCATATTTAGCATGTGCTTTTTTTAATGAGATCCACAAGTTATATAACCGAATGACTGATGAATTCAATTTACACTACCCTTCATTACTAAATACCTCTGGCACACTTCACTAGCAGAGCATTACCCAAGGGTTTGCCATCCCACGACATTTGTCACAGGGAGACTTAAGAAAGAATAAAGCATAAATAATAGAGGGGGGAAAATAATTTAAATTATCAACACAGGGAATTCATAAGCAGCAACGGGAAAGGATTGATGACAGCTTTGTGTAAACCAAAGTGAATTGGGTTAATTTGTTTCTTTGAAAATCTTGTTTATTGTAACAAGTCATGTATTTTCCCTATTTAGTTTAATTACTGTTTCTATTGCTTCAAAGCTGATTTTTTTTTCATTTAACATACCATTTCTCTGTTAACTAAACATGTACTGGGAAACTGTGACTGGCATCAAGGTCGTTTTATAATTTTCATCAGAATGCATCCTTTCCAGTTTCCAGAAGTCACTAGAAACTCTCCACTGACTTTATTCCCTTTCCCTGAAATCATGGCCATTAATCAGTTTATTGACACTTTTACATCTTTGTTTGCACACTGAAACCCTTTCACTTTCCTTGGACAAGACTTAAGCTAGACTTATTTAGACTTTATTTAATTTGCTCTTTTCGTCTGTTCTTTTTTTCCTCTTTCACCTGTTTTTCTCTTTTTATCTCATTTTCCTAACTCTCCTTTTATTTAATTTCTCTATAATTGTTTTCATTCATTTATTTAATTTCCCCATCCCTCGACACTCTCTGTTATCACAACTCAGCCCTTTCCCCTTTAACTTCCTCTCGTTTGCTCTCTCTCTTCCCTCCTTACTCTTCTCACTCTTACTTCAATGTAGATTCACTCTCTTCCCTCTACAGCAACTTGTCATCTCTCTCCTTTTACTCTCCCATCTATCTTTTTCCCATTCTCTCTTTTGTCCTCCTCTTACTCATTCCTCCTCGTTTATCCTCTCCCTTCTCTCTTCTCTCCCCTCACTCCTTCTCTTATTCTCATTCTTCCTTTTCTTGTTCTTTCTCTAGCTTTTCGCTGAACTTTGGATCTTCTATTTCTTTTTCATTTCTTTTCCCATCACCCTCCTTATTTACCTGTTCTCTGCTTTACCTTTTCACAAATATGCTTTTCTCAAGGAGTCAGCTAGATGACTAGCTGTTTAGTGACATGCCTGAATATTCTCCATTCTACTAGTTATTGCTTTGAAATGTTCCTATTTAAATGTAACCATCTGTTTCAGGGGTGTAGTGCAGAAATATCCATCTGCAACATTACAATTGATCCCCAGATAGCATACCATACAATTATTTGTCTCCCATTTAGTTGCGTTATTTTGTGCAATATTTGCACATATCAGATTCTAGTTGATTCTCAGTAGATACTTCTGAGATTAAAATGGTCCAGAATTACATCCCTAAAGAGGTTTTAAGAGGATGTGGAAGACTTTATTGAGTGGGCAAGAACATGACAGATGGAATACCATGTGGAAAATTGTACGGACAATCACATTGACGAACAACTGGAAAAACTCCAATATCTATATAATTAAAAGTCTAAACTTGACCACTTCCTGTTTACGCTGTATATTGATTTTAGAAAAAAATGCTACAACTTACGCCTGTGAATTTAAGCCATCTTACTCAGAGTCCCCCTCCGCTCATCAGGTGCAGAGGATTTTCCCATCGATGAAAAATAAAACAGTTATTAGTGTTTAAAAAATGTTGCGATTCTCTCTCTTGTCAATCACCGCAATCATAGAATCATTGAATCATAGAAAATAGGTGCAGGAATAGGCCATTTGGCCCTTCGAGCCTGCACCGCCAATCAATATGATCATGGCTGATCATCCAACTCAGTATCCTGTACCTGCCTTCTCTCCATACCCCCTGATCCCTTTAGCCACAAGGGCCACATTTAACTCCCTCTTAAATATAGCCAATGAACTGGCCTCAACTACCTTCTGTGGCAGAGAGTTCCAGAGATTCACCACTCTCTGTGAAAAATGCTTTTCTCATCTCGGTCCCAAAGGATTTCACCTTTATCCTTAAACTGTGACCCCTTGTCCTGGATTTCCCCAACATCAGGAACAATCTGCCTGCACTTAGCCTGTCCAACCCCTTAAGAATTTTGTAAGTTTCTATAAGATCCCCTCTCAATCTCCTAAATTCTAGCGAGTATAAGCCGAGTCTATCCAGTCTTTCTTCATATGAAAGTCATGAATCCCAGGAATCAGTCTGGTGAACCATATCTGTACTCCCTCTATGGCAAGAATGTCTTTACTCAGATTTGGAGACCAAAACTGAACGCAATACTCCAGGTGTGGTCTCACCAAGACCCTGTACAACTGCAGTAGAACCTCCCTGCTCCTATACTCAAATCCTTTTGCTATGAATGCTAACATACCATTCGCTTTCTTCACTGCCTGCTTCACCTGCATGCCCACTTTCAATGACTGGTGTACCATGACACCCAGGTCTCGTTGCATCTCCTCTTTTCCTAATCGGCCACCATTTAGATAACAGTCTACTTTCCTGTTTCACAGCAATGAAGGCCACTCTCCCTTCTGTGGGGTGGGGGGTGGAGCTATAAAACCCTGAAGTCTGGACATGGCTCTGTTGCTGCAAGATGATGAGTGAGAGGTCACAACTCTCGATCTGAGTTGTGAATCAACTGAACACTGAATGTCTACTAAACTGTGAGTGTGGTTTTATGTGCCTACAGTGCCTACTGACCTGTGAGTTCCCTTAACGTGGTTTGAAAATGTGGTTTGAAAATGTGGTTGGTTTGAAAATGTGGTTGGTTTGAAAATGTGGTTGGTTTGAAAATGTGGTTGGTTTGTTAATGTGCTTGGTCTGAAGATGTGGTTGGTTTGAAAATGTGGTTGGTTTGAAAAGTGGCTGGTTTGAAAATGTGTGTGGTTTGGAAATGTGGCTGGTTTGAAAATGTGGGTGGTTTGGAAATGTGGCTGGTTTGAAAATGTGGATTGTTTAAAAATGTGGGTGGTTTGAAAATGTGGTTTGGTTTGAAAATGTGTGTGGTTTCAAAATGTGGGTGGTTTAAAATGTGGTTGGTTTGAAAATGAGGTTAGTTTGAAAATGAGGTTGATTTGAAAATGAGATTGGTTTGAAAATGAGGTTGGTTTGAAAATGAGGTTGATTTGAAAATGAGATTGGTTTGAAAATGTGGTTTGAAAATGAAAATGTGTTTTGAAAATGAGGTTTGAAAATGAAAATGTGGTTGTTTGGAAAATGTGGTTTGAAAATGTGGTTGGTTTGAAAATGAAAATGTGGTTGGTTGAAAATGACCATGTGGTTGGTTTGAAAATGAAAATGTGGTTTGAAAATGTGGTTGGTTTGACAATGAAAATGTGGTTTGAAAAATAAGTTTGAAAATGAAAATGTGGTTTTTAAATTAAGTTTGAAAATGAAAATGTGGTTTGAAAATTAAGTTTGAAAATGAAAATGTAGTTTTAAACATCAGACTGTGTTTACTGCAAAAGTCTCGCTCATTCGGTGACATAGTGGACAGGTCGCGCTGAACAATGCATAATTTCCGGTGAGTGCAGAGTTCATGCTGAATGAAGAAGTGTTGCTCACTGCGGAAGGCCCACAGTGGAGAAGCCGCTCTGAGCCGTTTGAGGATTCAAAAAAGTTTGCTGCCATATATAAGGTGTAGGTGTGTGTGTGTGTGTGTGTGTGTGTGTGTGTGTGTGTGTGTGTGTGTGTGTGTGTGTGTGTGTGTGTGTGTGTGTGTGTGTGTGTGTGTGTGTGTGTGTGTGTGTGTGTGTGTGTGTGTGTGTGTGTGTGTGTGTGTGTGTGGTGGAGGGTGTGTGTGTGTGTGTGGTGGAGGGTGTGTGTGTGTGTGAGTGTGTGAGGTGGAGGGTGTGTGTGAGTCTGTAGGGGTTTCATTTCCCTTTACTCCACTTCAGCCCAACTGCCCGAGTTATTCTCTCCCTTGTCGGAGGGTCAACGGCCACCACTCCACCTGCTGGTTGCTGTGCTGTCAACAATGCTATCACCCATTGTTTGGTGAGATTGATCTTTTTAAATAGATAAGAGGAGATTCTCTCCTCCATCTTGCTATGTTCTCTCACCCCCTCTGGCAAATCACATATCCCAAACCACCGAGGTCCTGCCATGGTCGCCATTCTGTAGGGGTTTCGTTTCCCTTTACTCCACTTCGGGCCCACCTGCCCGAGTTATTCTCTCCCTTGTCGGAGGGTCAAACGGCCACCACTCCACTCGAGCGGTTTCCAAGAGAGAGAATACAACAAAAGGGATTCCCCTAGGTTCTAGACCTCGGAATTATGGTGGGATATGATAAAAGGTTGAATTGACTAGAGTGTGCTGATGAGAGAAAACAGAAACCAAGATGGACTCAAAGCAAGTCTAAAATCTACAGGCTTTATTAAACAATGAGAAATCGAATCTCACCAACACTACATAATACGTGGCTAAACTTATACTTTAAACTAAGACTATGTACGGAAAACTATCTGGCACGTCGTAAAACTTACGTTACACAATTTTACTTGCAAGTACACTCCTCCTTTCCCTTTCTTCTCTCAACTATCCTATTTCGGGAACTTCACCAGGTCACGGGATACTTACAGCTAGGTTGATCGGTTGGGCTCACGAGCCGTCCAGCAGAGCAGAAAGAGAGCAAGTTCTGGCTTGACTCCGGCTTTTACACCTGAGTTTCCTTTGAAACCCCCAGGTGGTCCTCTGGATAAAAGTTTTTTTTTGATGATTCCCAGTTTCGATCTGGCATGAACAATAGGCTTCCGATGATAAGGGGTTTGCTGATGCCATGATCCCTCAGCCTGATCGTTATCCCATCGCCTGGATGGGCTCCCATTGTCCCGATGGATGGGTCATCCACGATGGTGATTGTGCTTGCTGCTGGCCTGTTTACCACCGTCTGCTGAGGCTCAGTTCCTTCCTTTGTGTATCCAAGATAATCTGGTTATCTCCGTCTCAGCCTTTCCTGCCCACACCATTCGCATAGTTGTGTGATGCCCAAGTCCACAGGCCAGACAGGTTTGAAACTTGAAACTGATTCTTTCTTTGTGGATTGGGGTTTTTTCCGTTGCAGCCAGCAAATCTGTCTTTTTAAAATGTCCATGTCCTTATCCGAGTTCTTCCATAATTTTGGAGGATTTGCCCCAATAACTTACAAGTGTTCAATAAAAAACGGATAATAGAAATAATATAGTATATTGTAGTTCCAAGCATATTCGCTATGTTTAATAGCCTGATGGCTGTCAGGAAGAAGCTGTTCCTGAATGAGTGTGAGTGCGTGTGTGTGTGAGTGCATGTGTGTGCTCTCTGCTTGAAATGCTGAGTAATTGGATTTGCAGGCCTGCACTCTGCTTGGAGTGCTGTGAGATTGGACTTGCTTTCCTGGACCCTGCTTGGAGTGCAGTGAGATTGGACTTGTGGCCTGCACCCTGCTTGGAGTGCTGTGCGGTTGGAATTGCTGCCTGCACTCTGCTTGAGTGTTGTGAGGTTGGAATTGCTGCCGGCACTCTGCTTGGAGTGCTGTGAGATTGGACTTGCTGCCTGCATCCTGCTTGGAGTGTAGTGAGGTTGGATTTGCTGCCTGCACTCTGTTTCAAGTGCTGTAAGATTGGATTTGCAGGCCTGCACTGAATTATAACTTTTGAAGTAAATTCTCAGATTTTCTTTGTTAAAATTTGACCGCTAAATCTCTCGATATTAAAATTGTCTTTTTTTTTAAATCAGCAGCAAAGAGTTATCAAGAGGCAGTGAGCAGCAGAACACAACACGAGTAACAACAAGAAAGAACTTAATAAATCTAATCTTTAACATTTAAATTGTTGTTATATTTTAAGTGTCATTCACATTTTAAACTTTAATAAATCCTTTTTCAACTTGCAATGTCTGCGCGTTCTTCATCACAATGGGAACCTAATAGACAGGAATGGCTGCACTGTCGGAGAGCCACTAAGAGTGCATGGGGTTGAGGGGAGATGGACAATGCGTGGGGGGGGGAGGGGAATGGCTATGAGCATAGTGGGGGGTGAAGGGAGGAGGGGTAACTGAGTGAACTGACATACCACCAGCTGTAAGTGACTGAAGTGCCAGCCCAGCAGCCATGACATAGTGAATTGCCATCCCACCAGCCATGGCTCACTGAACTGCAAGTCCAAGAATCCATTCAGTCTACAATGTCCATAATAGCCCTCTGGAAACCATTCCCTTCAGCGCACAACACCCATACTAGCGCTCCAGAGATCCACGCAAGGATAGACTCTCCTCCTTCATTGCTGTGATCTGTAATAAAATATGAAAATGTCTAAAATTGTTGTCCACCCTCTCCTCCTTCTCTCTCACATTGTCTGTCACCTGTTGTCGGCAAACTTTCTGGCAGTTTCTCAGCTGCCAGCCCGCCAGGCCTGCGTTACTGAGCTGCCAGCCCGCCGGGCATGAGTTACTGAGCTGCCAGCCTACCAGGCATGAGTGACTGAGCTGCCAGGCCTGAGTGACTGAGCTGCCAGGCCTGAGTGACTGAGCTGCCTGGCCTGTGTGACTGAGCTGCCAGCCCAAGAATCCATTCGGTCCACAATGTCCATACTAGTCCTCTGGAAACCAGTCTCTTCAGTCCACAGCATCCATGCTAGTGCTCCAGAAAGCCCCCCCCCCCCTCTCCACCCATGCTAGTGCTCCAGAACCCCCCCCTCCCTCCCTGCCTACTGGCCAGCAATATTGGAATTGGTGGAGAGGTGGAATATTGCGTTGGGGAACCAGCCCTCCCATGTGAAGCTGGGACCCAACGGGTCCCACTAGTCTAGTATTTGTTAAATGGTGAGAGTTGATGTTGACAAGGACCTGCAAGTCACTGATAGACAACATATGGGTGACTTAAGCAATGAGGAGGTCTTTATTACAACAGAATTTGATCACAGGAATCAGGAAGTCTAATTGCAATGGTACAGGACTTTGGTGAGATTACTAGTGGTGTACCATGTGCAATTTGTATCTCCTCTCCTGAGGAAGTGTGCGCATATAATTTAGGGAATTTAACAAAGATTCACTAAACTAGTCCCAGGAATGGTGAGAATTTGAATAGAGTGGAGTGTATGCTTTAGAGTAGAAGAATGAGCGATCTCATTTAACCAACTGAAATCCTTAAGAATGTCGGGATGATTTTTCCTCTGAATGAGTATTCTAAAACCAAGGACTACAATTTGTGAATGAGGGATAGTCATTTAGGACTGAGAACGGAATAAATTACTTCATTCAGTGGATGTTGTTATTTTGTTTGTTTTTGATTTATTATTGTCACATGTACCAAGATCCAGTGAAAGATGCATGTTTGTGTGCTATCCAATCAAGTAAGATAATATTATATATGAATATAATCAAGCCACACACAGGTACAACAGGAAATGAAAAGAGAAATGGTTGCATATAACCTGTGCAGTTCTGGATGCTCAGTCAGTGTACTTATTGAAAGTACATGCCAATAGATTTCTGAGCTCTAGTGGAAAATAGCAGCAAGGTGAAAGATCAGCAATGATCTTTCATGATGCAGCAGATTCAAAATGCCTGATGGCCTACTCCTGCTCCTTTATGTTATGCTCTCGTTTTGATTTATGCATTGTGTGTCTATCTTGCCTATGGGTATTTAGAATATAGTTTCAATGAAAACTCATGACTCCAGAAGGAATGGTGTAAAATTAGGATTAATGCAGCACCAAAAATCTGAAGGGTGATGCTATTTCCAGAAAGGTTATGGTGGTATCACAGATAAATTGTGGAACTAGCAATACAAGAACATTCAATTCCCATCACAGCCTTGAAAAACTCATATGCTGTTAATTGAAATAATTTTGGAATGAAAAAGCTGACATCAATTATACAAAATGGCACTTGGTTCACTAATCTCTCTCTGAGAAGGAGATCTAGAAACCTTAGCTGGTCTTCCTCATATGTGACACCAGACTAAGTGGTTGACTCAGAGAACTATAACCCGTTTAGCCTGACAATAGCAAAAGGCTACTGTCCATCATTAAGGAAGTAGCAACAGGAGATAATATGATGTGGCAGATTCAGCATAGATTCACGAAAGGGATAAAAACAGAAAACACTGAAAACATTTACAACTTCAGGCAGCATCTGTGTGAGAGTAACCTTCAGCACTGAGGAAGGGAGACTGACCTTGAAATGTTAACTGCTTTCTCTTTCCACTGTTGCTGATTTGACTGACTGAATTATTTCAACATTTCTGCATTTGCCTACAAACCAATGAATGTCGAGAATGTTGATTTTCAAAATGCATTAGATTAAGCATTATACAATAGTCACCAAAAAATAACTATTTAATTCAATTCAATTCAATTCAACTTTATTGTCATTGCACAGATACAAATATGGGTACAACGAAATGCAGTTTAGCGTCTGTCCGTAGTAATAGTGCAATATTGAAATAAAAATACAGAATAAGCAAACAATGTAAGTAAGTAAGTTTTATTTATATAGCACGTTTTAAGTCAACTCGCATTGACACCAAAGTGCTTTACATAAATTAAATAATAAGTTCCATTACAAACCATAGAAAAAGGTTAAAAAAAATGAATAAAATGGACACAACACATTATAGAGTTCAACACAAACGTCCCCCCACAGCAGAATCAAAACATTTCCACTGTGGGGAAAGGCACCAGAAAGTTAAGTCCTCTGTGAAACACCCGAGGTCGGGGCCCATTTGTGGCCGTGCAGCCAGTCCGATGGTTTTCAGGGCCCTCTTGCCGTGAAGATGGCATGGAAAAGTCTGGAGTGGCTGCCTCCTCCCTGGAGACCGGGGCACTCGTAGTCCTCAGGCCGCGCCGGTTGGAGCTCCGACCCTGGTGAACTCGATCCCTGGCTCTGCGGCGCTCCAAATCCAGCGCCGCCCGCGGCCAGACGCCCGCAGCCCCAGCTCCGCGATGTTGGGATCGACGGCCACAACGCTCCGGAGCTTACCGCACGGCGACCCGGCAAGGCATCGCCCGCTCCGTGTTGGTATCCCAGCGCTGCGCCACCGCCGCCGAAGCTGTAGTCCCGGCCGGTCCTGACAGGAAACGCCGCTCCATTCTCGATGGTAGGCCATGAGGACGGGGCGAAGAAGCAGCTTGGAGGGATGCTGCCTCTCCGACCAGGTAGGTGACTAAGAAATAAAGTTTCCCCCTTCCCCACCCCCACCCCCCACATAGAAGACCTCCACTAACATTTTTTAACAGGACTTAGAATAAAATAAAATAAAAAAAGATGTAGAGACGGACTGCGGGCAGGCTGCCATACACAGACGGCGCCCACTCCCGCACATCCGCCATCTTAATGTGGACGGAGAGACTGGAGAAATCTATCGGCGGGACTCCGAGTTCAGTAATGTGATAGTGTTGTTGTAGAAGCTGTTCCTCATCCTACTAGTACGAGACCTGAGGCTCCTGTACCGCCTCCCTGATGGGAGGAGGGCAAACAGTCCATGGTTAGGGTGGGAGGGGTCTTTGATGATCTTCCCGGCCCGTCTCAGACACCGTTTTCGGTGGAGGGCATCCATGGCAGGGAGCGGGGCACCGATGATGTATTGAGCGGTTTTCACCACCCGTTGTAGTGCCTTCCTGTCCGCTACGGTGCAACTGCTGTACCATACCGTGAAGCAGGTGGTCAGGATGCTTTCGATGGTACAGCGGTAAAAGTTGGTCAGGATCTGGGGGGACAGGTGAGCTTTCTTGAGCCTCCTCAGGAAGTAAAGGCGCTGCTGCGCCTTTTTGATCAGCTTGGAGGTGTTGAGGGACCAGGACAGATCCTCCGAGATGTGTACCCCGAGGAATTTGTAGTTGGAGACGCGCTCCACCTCAGTCCCGTTTATATGGATGGGGGTATGTCTGCCCCCTCTGTTCTTCCTGAAGTCAACAATAATTTCCTTCGTCTTCTTGGAGTTGAGGACGAGGTTATTGTTGGCACACCAGGCTGCCAGGTGCTGGACCTCCTCCCTGCAGGCTGACTCGTCGTTGTCACTGATCAGCCCTACCACCGTGGTGTCGTCGGCAAATTTAATGATGGCGTTGGAGCCATTCTTAGGGATGCAGTCATGGGTGAAGAGGGAGTAGAGGAGAGGGCTGAGCACACAGCCCTGTGGCATGCCGGTGTTCAGTGTTATAGTGGAGGAGGTGAGATTGTTGACCCTAACGGACTGTGGTCTGTTGGTGAGGAAATCCAGTGTCCAATTGCAGAGGGAGGTGGAGATGCCAAGTCCGCTGAGTTTGGTGATCAAGCTAGCGGGGATGACAGTGTTAAAGGCAGAGCTGAAATCAATGAACAGCAACCTGATGTAGGTGTTATTGCTGTCCAGGTGGGTCAGGGCAGAGTGTAGGGCCGCCGATATGGTGTCCTCTGTAGACCTGTTGGTCCGGTAGGCAAACTGATGGGGGTCCAGTGTGGGGGGGAGGCTGGCTTTGAGGTGAGCCAAGATCAGCCGCTCAAAGCACTTTGCGATGACAGGGGTGAGTGCCACTGGGCGGAAGTCGTTGAGACTCCCTGTAGCTGATTGTTTGGGCACTGGCACAATGGTTGATATCTTGAGGCCAGTGGGGACAACACCATGGGCCAGTGACAGATTGAAAATATCAGTGAAGACCACGGATAATTGTCCAGCACATGCCCTGAGCACCCGCCAGGGGATGCCATCGGGGCCGGCAGCTTTGTTCTCATTCACCTTGCTCAGTGCATCTTGTACAGCAGAGGTGGAGAGACTGAGGGGTTGTTCATTCGGGGGTGGAGCAACTTTGATGGCTGGAGTTTCGTTGTCCTGGTCGAAGCGAGCATAGAAATGGTTTAGCTCGTCAGGAAGGGAGGCGTTGTCTGGGGGGGGGGTGTTAACTTTATGGTAATCGGCAATGGATTTGATTCCTTGCCACATGCGCCTGGGGTCGGAGTTGTTTTGGAAATGCTCCTCAATCCGCCGTTTGTGATTGAGTTTAGCATTCCTAATTCCCTTTTTCAGATTGGCCCTGAGACATTACTAAGACATTGAACATAACGTATCAAAATGGAAAGATTGTGTAGGAAAGAACTACTGATGCTGGTTTAAATCGAAGGTAGGCACAACATGCTGGAGTAACAGGCAGCATCTCTGGAGAGAAAGAATGGGTAACGTTTCAGGTCAAGATCTTTCTTCAGACTCTTTCGGGTCAAGACCAAAATGGATAGATTATTGATTAACTTGTACATGTCTCTCTTTAAATTCAAATCACTACCATATTTGCCATTACCATCAAATTACTATATTCTATTAATAATGCATTAATGCCACGCACACTTCTTCTTTAAATATGTACCATGGAGCATATGGTCACATGCAACAATTGGGCAGTCTACGACCCAAAACTGACAGCACAACTAAATTACAATTACAGTTACAGTTAGAAATATAAGAACATATTATTTTTGCTTTTTTCCAAAACTATTTTAGATAGTAGTTTGTGTGAGTAATGAGGTAGATGGTAAAGTTGGTGTGGGGGAATGCACAGTTAAGGGCCTCTCCTACTTATGCGGGGGTGACGCCAGTTTGGTCGTGAGTAATGGCCCAAAGAGTCGCACCTTTTTCTGGTGGCCGCTGGATTTTCAACATTTTGAAAAATGTTGGCGACCTGCTGCAACTTTGACAGGTGCCGACAAGTCTTCGAAAAAAATTGCATGTGGTACAGGCCCTTTAAATGACCACGATTGTCCCTGCTTAACATCCAAACGAGAAATACGACATAAATCATTTTTTATGCCCGAGACTCTTGCTGCCAAATAGCACTTTCTTGCTGGGATCATTGAATTGTTGTAACTATCTCTGCGTGGGCTACATTGAAGTAAGTAGTATTTTCCTCTATCCACTAAATTTCTACTATGCAGAAAAGGAGGTGATAGAATTAACTATATTGTATCTCTCTCAATACTCTACAACTGTATGGCATTGACCAAACACCAAAAGGACAAATAACTTCAGTAATTGGGCTAAATGATTACATGCCTTTTGGATGCCACAGAGAAACCACTGAGTGTTTAATAATATGTAATAAACAGATGGAAAATGACACTTAACTGAAACAAGGGTGACCTTAGTCTGGGAAATGTTTCTGCAGTAATTGCTTTAACCTTAAAGACTTACTGTGTTAATTGCATTAGCATCTGGAAACCACCCAACCCTTAATACCACGTTGCCCTTTTTCCTTTAATTATTTCACTCCTGTTGTTTTGCATTGTGATCTAATGACACGAACATCCTGAGCTGATTGGTTGATTTTCTTTACACTTGTCACCTTTCAATCCCCTGTGCATGATGCAGAATCTTGAAATGTTTCCCTTTGTTCCTGTTTGTTCATCAATGTTCAGTAATTACATCAATTCTATTAACATTGTGCACTTCCACTTTTCAAAGCATGGAATTCTGAAGGTGATGGAACATAACAATGTGTCAAGAAATTTGCAGATTTCAACACGAATTGTGATCAGAACCAAGGCTTAGGGCATATCATTTTTGATTAAAAAGGTAAAAAATTAATACAAGTGCATATCTATATGGGCATTTTACGGGATTTATTGAAACTAAGTTAGTAGAGCAGACAGCAGACTTAAATGATAATGTGAGTTCTGCCTGCAGCTAAATAGATTAAGAACATATTTTGTAGGTTTTGGAAAACTCCTGAAATGAAGATGTCTAGTTTTGGTATGAAAATAAGTCTTCAGCTCTTTCTGTCAAAGTCAAAGTCAAAGTAGCCTGTATTGTCATTCAGACCTTGCGGTCTGAACACAATTTCGTTGCCTTGCAGTCCTACATATAGTAAAAAATGACAAAAACACACAATAAACACAAATTAACATCCACCACAGTGAGTTGAATACTCCTCATTATGATGGAAGGCAAAAGTCTTAAGTCTTTGTCTCTTCCCTTCTTATTCTCCCTCTGCGCCGAGGCGATCCAGGCTTCGGATATTGTGACCCCGCCGGGTGATGGTAAGTAATGTCAGTCCCGCGGCTGAATCCAAGCTCCGCGAATGGGCAGGTTCAACTCCGCAGCCCGGGGTGGTCGAAGCCACCCTCCAGTCCAGAGGACGCAGCTGTTGTCGCGGGAGCTCCGGAGAACAGGTCACCAACCTGCGATTCCCGATGATGTCGTCCATTGGGCCCGAGGGTGGGTGGGGGCGGGTGGGTGGGTGCGGGCATGGGCGTGTGGGCGTGCGTGTGGGCGTGGGCGTGTGTGCGTGTGCGCGCGCGCGTGTGTGTGTGTGTGTGCGTGTGTGTGTGTGCCGGCGGCAGGAGCGGATGCCGGGGTCCGGGCGGACGGGTGTGAGCTGAGGCTCACGTAAAGTTGCTCTAAACCCCAGCCCAGCCCTCCCTGTATTGTTCACCATGTCTGGGGAGAGAGAGGGGTGGAGCCGGGGCTGTGTGCGTGAAGCACGGCGACTGGAGGGGCAGGAGCGCTGCCCCGGGACCGTGATGGAACGACCCACCTCCCCACTTCTACATTCCCCCTCACACCCCCTCCCCGTATATCCCTTTCTTCCCCCTCCACCCGTCTACACTCTCTCCACCCGGGGTAGATCTACCTGGGCCAAGAGTAGATTACTCAGGCGCAGAGTCCCCTTGGCGCTGGGCCCAATTGGGAGCAATTGGTCCAATGGGATTAAGGCTGGCCCTGGTTGGGACTCTCTGTTTTAAAATGCTTCTACTGCTGTAATCAGAACTTGTTTGATGATTTAGCAAATTTAGGCCCTGTGGTATTTCCAGAGTGATAAACAAGCCTGAAGAACTATCCCCTAGTCCTCTCCTCCAGAGATGCTGCTTGACCCGCTGTGTTACTCCAGCACTTTGTGTTTTGCTCAAGATTCCACCATCTGGAGCCCCTTATAAACCTATTTGTTTAAAAACCTATTTGTTTACCATTTGCTCAGAAATGTTTCCCTTCAGCCACAGCACGGAAAGTGTAAGTGACTTGCTTGCCAATGCATTAGCAGCATCTTTCTTTATTTATTCATGGGATGTGGTCATTATCCTGTCCATTGCCCAGCCCTTAATGTCACACAGGTCTTAATTGACCTCAGGGGAATTGTAGTGAGTCACCTTCCTGAACCGCTGCAGATCTTGTGGTGAATGCACTCCCAAAAGGGTGTCAGGCTGGAAATTCCAGATTCAGACGCAGTGCAGATGAAAGATCAGCAATACAGCTCCAAGTAGAAATGTATGTGACTTGGATCAGAACTTACACATATGGATATTCTCTGAGTGGTAGAGGTTATAGGGTTGGCAGATGTTGTCTGCAAAGCCTTGGGAAGTTGTGGTTGTGGTTGTGGTTGTGCTTCTTATAAATGGTGCATATTCTGGGAATAATGTGTCAATTGTGGATGGTTCATGTGGTATCTGGGAAATAGTGAGGCACACTTCATCTTCCTGGATAAATTTCAACTGCTTAATGTGCTAGATCTTAACCTATCCAGATCAGTGGCAGCTAATCCATCACATTTCTAACCTGTGTTCCCTACATAATGACATTTTAAATCAATCATCACAAAATAACAAACTTCAGATTTTATTCGTGTTTATTTACGTACTTGTCCCAGTAAAGTTCCTGTCATGATGACCCACAGGATGCAATCATTGGAGATTCTCTAATTAAAATACCTTGGATTAGAATGTTATGGCCAAAGTAAAAGTCCATTATCCTTTTCAGGCATTATATTAGTTTTACTTTTGTAGCTGGGAGCCACTTACTCTTTTAAAAATGGCACAGGGGGGGTGGTTTCACATCCATCGGTAATGATGGAAAGACTCTCAGTTTAAAATTTAAATTTAGAAAAGGGCCTCCAAAGTATAGCAGTGACTAGTGGGGTACCGCAAGGCTCAGTGCTGGGACCCCAGCTATTTACAATATATATTAATGATCTGGATGAGGGAATTGAAGGCAATATCTCCAAGTTTGCGGATGACACTAAGCTGGGGGGCAGTGTTAGCTGTGAGGAGGATGCTAGGAGACTGCAAGGTGACTTGGATAGGCTGGGTGAGTGGGCAAATGTTTGGCAGATGCAGTATAATGTGGATAAATGTGAGGTTATCCATTTTGGTGGCAAAAACAGGAAAGCAGACTATTATCTAAATGGTGGCCGACTAGGAAAAGGGGAGATGCAGCGAGACCTGGGTGTCATGGTACACCAGTCATTGAAAGTGGGCATGCAGGTGCAGCAGGCAGTGAAGAAAGCGAATGGTATGTTAGCTTTCATAGCAAAAGGATTTGAGTATAGGAGCAGGGAGGTTCTACTGCAGTTGTACAGGGTCTTGGTGAGACCACACCTGGAGTATTGCGTACAGTTTTGGTCTCCAAATCTGAGGAAGGACATTATTGCCATAGAGGGAGTGCAGAGAAGGTTCACCAGACTGGTTCCTGGGATGTCAGGACTGTCTTATGAAGAAAGACTGGATAGGCTTGGTTTATACTCTCTAGAATTTAGGAGATTGAGAGGGGATCTTATAGAAACTTACAAAATTCTTAAGGGGTTGGACAGGCTAGATGCAGGAAGATTGCTCCCGATGTTGGGGAAGTCCAGGACAAGGGGTCACAGCTTAAGGATAAGGGGGAAATCCTTTAAAACCGAGATGAGAAGAACTTTTTTCACACAGAGAGTGGTGAATCTCTGGAACTCCCTGCCACAGAGGGTAGTCAAGGCCAGTTCATTGGCTATATTTAAGAGGGAGTTAGATGTGGCCCTTGTGGCTAAGGGGATCAGAGGGTATGGAGAGAAGGCAGGTACGGGATACTGAGTTGGATGATCAGCCATGATCATATTGAATGGCGGTGCAGGCTCGAAGGGCCGAATGGCCTACTCCTGCACCTAATTTCTATGTTCTATGTTTCTATGTGAACTATAAATCTCTGGCTGGATTCCATGCTAATGGCTTTTGAATCGGATTGATCATAGTATCTCCTGCTCAGATACTCCTGAACAGAACCCGGCACTCAGCAAGACCTGGTGGCAGTAACTCTATTAGTCTTCATAACTCCCTATCTTCTCGCCTTAGTTTCAGTGGCCTGAGGATGTAATGTTAACAGAACAATTGCTTTCTGCTCAAAAGACAAAAAACACTTGTTCTGTATTCTGCCTCTAGTTTAGTTTAGTTTAGAAATACAGCACGGAAACAGGCCCTTTCGCCCACTGAGTCCACACCAACCAGCGATCGCCACACACTAACACTATACTACACACACTAGGGTCAATTTTTACAATTATACCAAGCCAATTAGCCTACAAACCTGTATGTCTTTGGAGTGTGGGAGGAAACCGGAGATCCTATAAAAAAGCCACGCAGGTCACGGGGAGAACATGCAAACACCGTACAGACAAGCACCCATGGTCAGGATTGAACCCGGGTGTCTGGTGCTGTAAGGCAGCAACTCTACCGCTGTGCCACCATACAGCCTCACGTCTCATTAAAAAATATTTTTACATTGTTATCAGCAATGGGTGTGTGGTATATCTTTCTTGGGGTAGATGGTGCACAGCATAGACAACGGGTTAAAGGAGAATGATGGAAGGGATATCAAGGACACCTAAAAAAAATAGCATTAACAAAAATGATTTCTTGTAGCATTGCAAGTGAACTTAGAGATGGTGTTAATTGCAAACTGTGGTCTATCTCATGAAAAATTAATGTGTCAGTAATTAAGAATGAAATCAAACATGGCCTTATATGAATGCAGTGGAGGCAAGATGTTGCAATAGGACAGTCTGGAAATTAATTGTTAAACATGACTGAGGTGCTGCAAGCAGCACTCACTTCATTTAATTAACCTGATTCACCCTGTATTGATAAAGGAGACACCAAGCTCAAAGAACAAAGGTCAAGCTAATATTATTTCATAAGAAGGAATTTGTGACAGGTGTACTTTAAAGCATTCTGCATATATTATATAATCCATTAATTTAATGACAAAAGCCAAATTAAGTCCATTTGTTGAGATTTTATTGTCAATTTAAAGTAATAATGAAACATTTGCTTAATACTGTCAAATCAGAGAGGTTTGTAGTCTTTATTAAATTACCAGGTATCGAAGACACAAGCCAAATTGCTTAATTTCAAGCATTTCTATGTGTCAGTGGTTCAAATAGCATCTTGTTGTTGGATTTTGACTTTGACTTCTAATTTCACTATCTAGGTATTTAAGAAATAATTATAGCACACCATTAACATGATCCATGCAACAACCTGGTTTCATGTTTTTATCATTTTGAGAATTCTTCCAAAATATATAGCAAGCAGAAGATTTTCAGGAGGCCCTGACATTAAACTAGGTCAAGTAGCGTTGCTAAAAGTAGTAGAGGCAGCATAGCATTTGCTAAAGAGCCGTTGCTAGCTTTAACCTTCATTTTAATGCATGACCTAAGGAATGACATGTGGAACAATGCCGTCAAATTGTTTTCTTTCACAGTGTCATTCTCTGTGCTACATTATCACTGGAGGTAAGAATAATGAAAGGAAGATTTAGATACATTAAATCAAGACTGAAGTTTCATGAAATTAAGGTGGATTTTAACCTGAATATTCAGCTCTTCAAAATTGCATTAGCAGTGAAAAAGTGTTTAATAGATTTATGTTGGCAGATATATTAGGTTTAGGGGGTGTACAAGATACATTAATTGTTTGTATCTACAGTATCTGCAATATGTCATGCTATCAGTCAGAGTTTGAAATGATAGATAATATTGTATTAATTAAAATAAGTTTCTATTCATTGTCTTTTGGCTTGATGTGGTATTAGAGGAGGGCGAGAGAAAATTCACGATTATATATTAGCTTTTATTTTTGCGCTCAGTGTTGAAATAAATCACCAACCAGTCATAATTTACATAGCAATGTTAATGCAATAAGATGTTCTGAGTTGCTTCACAGGAGCTTTATCAGACAAAATCTGGCATAAGTAATATTAGGAGAGCTGACCTGTAGCCAGCTTGAAGAATTCAGTTTTAAAAATATTTGAATGTCAGAGATATGGAGAGACAGGAGGGTCGAAGAAGTGGTTCCAGAGCTTGAGGTCTTGACAGATAAAGGCAATGCTAATAAAAAGGGGAAGGTAAAAAAAATGCAAGCGATTAGATTTGGAAGAAAGTTAAATGATTTGGATGAGAACGTACATGGCATAATTAGTCAGTTTGTTATAAATTGCAGCAGGATCTTGATCGGTTGTCCAGGTGGACTGAGGAATGGTTGATGGAATGTGAGGTGAAATGCAGAGAAATGTGAGTTGTTGCATTTAGGGAAGTCAAAATTGGGCAGGACCTACACAGTGAATGGTAGGGCTCTGAGGAGTGTTATTGAGCAGAGGTATTTAAGAGCGTAGGTACATTATTCCTTGAAAGTGGCATCACAAGAAAATAGGGTGGTCAAGAAGGCTTTTGGCACATTGGCCATTATCATCTGAGTATTGAATATATAAGTTGGGAAGTCATGTTACAGTGGTACAAGACATTGATGAGGCCATATTTGGAGCATTGTGTTCAGATTTGGTTACCTTGTTTAGGTCATGTTGTTAAAATGGAAATGGTGGACAATGGGGTTACCAGGATTTGAGGCCTGAGCTATAGGGAGAGATTGTGCAGGCTAGGACTATTCCTTGGAGTGCAGGAGAATGAGGGGTGATCTTATAGAGTTGTACAAGATCATGAGAGGAATAAATAGGCTAGCTGCAAAGTGTTTTACCCAGAGTAGGGAATTGAGAACAAGAGGCTTTATATTTAAAGGGAGGGGGAAATGATTTAAGAGACATCTGAGGGGCAACCTTTTTACACAAAGAGCAATTTGCACACTAATGCATAGAATGAGCTGCCGGAAGATGTAGTTGAGGCAGGTATTATCACAACTTACTGAAGCATCTTCTGACGTTGGCCTCTGTGATTGAGATTGTAAAACCATTGGAGGCTAAGGGGGGCCAGGAATCTTAGGATAAGAGATTATATTGAGAAACCAGGATGTCCATGCAGGTTGATAGAAATGATCACATGGAGCTACTTCAGTAAGGATCATGAGATTTCCCTCTGAGGCCTAGCCCAATATTTACCGAGAAACCAACATGAAGAAAATTGATGCTGTTAGTGGGAGTTTACAGTGCAAACATTGATTGATATATCTCATTCACGGTACACTACTTGCCTTGCACACAGTTCTTATTTGGTTGTAATGCATGAAAATGATTAATATGAATACTTTCTTCTTTAAAAAGCATTTTAATTATTTTTACATTATTCAGATGTTTATTTTTGTTACTGTATAAGGTTTAAAATGCATAACCGAGTTAAAATAACATTAGTACAGACACAAGTCATTAACCTGAAATGTTCAGCCTCAACAGTTTGTGAGTTAATTCCTGTTGATGTGCTATAACTTATTCAAGTCAGTAGAATGATAATGTCATGGGCATGCACTGTTTGAATAAAAATACACAAAATAAATTTAGAGCAGAAATAACCAAAAGGATGTTAACCTTAATTTTGACCTTAATGCATCTATTCTAATCTCATCTATTGCATTTGGTGCACCCGATGCAGCCTCCATTACATCGGTGAGACCAAGCGTAGACAAGGCAACCGTTTCACCAAACACATGTAGTGTCCTCCAAGTCCTGCTGGATCTCCTGGTTACTAACCATTTATTTCCTTCACCCATTCCTTTCAGTTCTCGGCCCCCTCCATTGCCAGAGTGAGGCCACGTGCTAACTGGAAAAAACAACACCTCATATTCCACTTGGCTAGATTACAACCCAATTATATGAAAATTGAATACTACAATTTTAGATAGCAGCTGACCTCTCCCTTTCATGTACCCCAACCTCCACCCAGTTCACCCATTTCACCCATGTCTCCCAATATCCTGTTCCTCTTTCGCCTCTTCCCCACCTCCCTGTTGCCTATCAATTCCCTCCACAGATGCTGCCCATCACTGAATTACTCCAGCAATTTGTGTTTTGCTGAACATGATGTCATATTTTAACTTAAATAACATACATCACACATCTCCATTAAACTTTTCCCCTTTCACTTTATAGCAATGCTCCCTAGTGTTGGACATTTCCATCCTGGGAAAAGCGTTCTGGTTGCCTACCCTATCTATGGGGATCATGACAGAAGCCTCCTCATGGCGATCCCCAGAAACGACGACACGATGCACTCTGTGACGTGTCGGGTGACCAATTCTGTCAACATGTTGGACGACGATGGAAGCCAGCAGCGAGCTATGCGTTGTCTGACCCACGAGGGACCGAACCCTATCTATGCCTCTCTTAATTTTACATATTTCTATTATCTCCCCTCAACCTCCAATGTTCCAGAGAAAACAATCCATCTCACCACTCCCTGTAGTCCAGGTAGCATTCTGGTAAATATCTGCACCCTCTCTATAGCAGCTGACCTCTCTCTTTCATGTACCCCAACCTCCACCCGGTTCACCCATTTCACCCATGTCTCCCAATATCCTGTCGCTCTTCCCCCTCTTCCCCACCTCCCTGTTGCCTATCAATTCCCTCCACAGATGCTGCCCATCACTGAATTACTCCAGCAATTTGTGTTTTGCTTAACATGATGTCATATTTTAACTTAAATAGCAATTTTGTTAATTTGCTGCAATGCACCAAGGTTTTTCAAGCAATATTCAGCTACAAATTAATTTATCATGACTTTCTTATCCAAATGGCTCACAAAACTATGGCAACAAAGCAATGAGTTATTTCTCTCTGTTGGTGTAACTTTAACGATAGACATCGGTGTGAAACCAATAACAATGAATTGAAAGCCATCTACAAAAATGGAAACAAAACAGTCTCGAGGTGTCAAATAGATTTGCCACTGCTCTATGATTTGTTTTAAACTGTCATTCAAAGTTTCAACCTGTAATTTAGTAATCCCCACATTCCATGGTTGAATTAAAACAATGTTTCTGCAAAATGTCAACACAATCTAAAAGAAAGGGTTCTTAATTTTATAACACATATGGCACAGGATAAATTCATCAACAGTGGGTATAATCTCTCTGCTGCAGTTAATTTTATTTAAATGTTGCAGAAGTTGGATACATTTGCTCATCCATTTTACTTATAAATATGTATTAATGTCAAGGGCTGCAATGTCCATTAATCATTGTTTTATAATCTTTCATCTGTAAAAGGGAAAGGTCTCTCCTTTCAGATGCTGATAGATTGCTTGCATGATTGCATTTGAATATTTCTCCACTGTTATTTTTAAGCATTCTCTTTCCAAAATAACATTTAAAATATGCTTGTGTTGTATTGCAAGTCTAAAATTATTCTTAATCTTGAAACCACTATTTAACCAAAAAAAAAGCGTTGTTTTGTGTCGAATCACAACGGGCAGGAACTTGCTAGCCTTTCCCCATGGGGGTTCCAACAATGTTACACATCTGTGCACAAACATGAATGTTTGAAAGTTGCTGATTTTTTCCCTGCCAATTTTCTGACTAGTTCTACAAAACAATCATGATTTAATGTTCATGGTAGCAAATACTTACTGTGTGGGTTGGCAGTAAGTGTAGACAGCAGGCTCCGCGCCATCACTTTCATTCTGCTCACTCTCCACTTTAATGCTGTACTTAGCAAGTTTAGTGGACATCAATAAGCTATATCTGAACACACTTCACTATGCTTCCATTGCTCATAATCGATGTGTTGTTGAGAGACCTTTATTGAGCAACACTCTTTAATAGGAATATAGGAACAGGAGTAAGTCATTCAGCCCTTTGCATCTGTTCTGCGATTCAAGAAGATCATGGCTGATCTATATCCATTTGCATTGACTAAGTATTTGTTTCTTGCTATTGGTGAGCAAAAATCTATTCATTGCTAATTTATAATTGTTGCAGCTGACCTTCCACTGAGTTCCTGGCCTCCGTGCCAAGTCCACACTGTTCCCTTCTGATTCGTCTTGGGCATAGTCTTAGAAGATAAAACAAAGAACAGTACAGCACAGGAAAAGGCCCTTCTGCCCATTATGTTTGTGCCGAACATGATAACAAGTTAAACTGATCTCATCTGCCTGTACATGATCCATATCCCTCTATTAAAGGTTCAAAGAAAAAAGGTTCAAAGATTATTTATTAGTCACATACACCTAGGTGTAGTGAAATGCTTCTTGCCAATGCAGCACATGAAGAAGGAATACAGACATAACATTAATAAGAGTTTTAAACATAAAGAACATCCCCCCACAATGGCTCCCACCATGAGGGAAGGCATAATGTCCAGTCCCCAACCCCAGTTCACCCATAGTCGGGCCTATTGAAGCCTCCACAGTTGCCTCTACGGTGGCCCGATGTTCCTGGCCGTTCTCGCCGGGTGATGTTGCTCCGGCGTCGGGAGAATCCTCGCAGCGGCCTGGGAACCCTGGAACGGCCGCTTCCGTACTGGAGGCCACGGCTTCCGAAGCCAACAAGGCCGCGCCGGTTGGAGCTCCACAACTGGCGATCTCATCTAGAGATTCCAGGCTCCCGGTGTACAGTTCGGCGCCGCCGCCCGCAGCTGGCCGCTCCTCAAACCCGCAGCTCCGCGATGTTTCACTCGGCGGTCTTCAGCTCACCGGAGCTCCAGCGCGGCGACCCAGGCAAGGCATCGCCCGCTCCACGATAGTGCTCCAGCACTGTGCCGCTGCCGAAGCCGTGGTTCTGGGCAGTGCCCGACAGAAAACGCCGCTCCAAGCCCGCTGGTAGGCCGCGAGGACGGGTCGAAGCTGCAGCCCGGAGAAAAGCTGCCTCTCCGACCAGGTAGGGACCCTGAAAGGTAGTTTCCCCCTTCCCCCCCCCCCCACCCCCCCACATAAAAAAGTCTAGAACTCCAGAAACAAAAACACTTTAACTAACTAAAAATAAAAAAAAGATGAAATGACAGACAGCTGCAGGCTGGTCAGCCGCGCACAGGTCAGCGCCCCCTGTTGGCCCACTTCCATGTGCCTATCCATTAGCCTCCTAAACGCCACGTGTATCAACCTCCACCACCACCCTGGCAGCACGTTCCAGATTCCCACAACTCTCTGTGTAAAAAAAAACCATACATCACACATCTCCATTAAACTTTTCCCGTTTCCCTAGTGTTGGACATTTCCATCCTGGGAAAAGCGTTCTGGCTGCCTACCCTATCTATGGGGATCATGACAGAAGCCTCCTCGTGGCGTTCCCCGGAAACGACGACACGATGCACTCTGTGATGTGTCGGGTGACCAATTCTGTCAACATGTTGGACGACGATGGAAGTCAGCAGCGAGCTATACGTTGTCCGACCCACGAGGGACCGAACCCTATCTATGCCTCTCTTAATTTTACATATTTCTATTATCTCCCCTCAACCTCCAATGTTCCAGAGAAAACAATCCATCTCACCACTCCCTGTAGTCCAGGTAGCATTCTGGTAAATATCTGCACCCTCTCTAAAGCATCCACATATTTCCTGTAATAGGGCAACTAGAACTGCACACAATGCTCTGATTGCAGCCTAACCAAAATCCGTTGGAGCTACAGCATGACATCCTTGTAGCTCACATCTCTTCCATTGAGCTGCTGGCCTCCTGTGCCTAGACCATGCTGCCTTCTTCTGTGTGGTCTTTGGGCTGTGTCTATTCACAGTCTTTCACAGGGTGGGCTCCCAGCTCCTGGGAGCCCACCCCGTGACCAAGGGCAGTGTGGTTAAGCACAGGGACATGCCCAGTTTAAATTATTAGCTGCGAATGGCTTTGACAGAATGACTTAGACAGCTGATGAGACACCTTCTCCAAGCTCACCAGCTGGTAAATCTGTTAGCAAAATTAAATGGTTTTGGATGCCTTTGATCTGGCAACTACTTAAAGCTAAACATGCAGGTGAAATACAAAAATGTTCAATATTTAAAAATAAACTAGTATGCTCACAAACAATTTTAAAAGATTTGAACCAATGAAAAGATCTGGAGAGAAGGCATAGGTGAAGTTTCGGGTCAAGACCCTTCTTCAGTCTTGAAAAGGGTCTCGACCCAAAAATATGACCCATTCTTTCTCTCCAGAGACACTGTCTGTCCCGCTGAGTTTTTGTGTCCAGCATTTTGTGTCTATCTTTGATGTAAACCAGCATCTGCTGCTATTTCCTACACAAATGAAAATATCTTCCTACGGCTTGGCAGGCAGCTTTCCCTCCATTGATATCAAGGTGCAGCTGCACATGCACCTGGTGCAGGCTCAGAGTACATGTGAGCTGGGTTATCAAATGTCAAAAGTCAAGAGTATTTCATTGTCATATGTACTGACAATGGAACAATTACATTTGTCCCTGTCACAGCTAAGTATATAATAATCAATAATACAATAAATTATAACTGTAATATGAGGTAGCCAAATAGTGCAAAACCTAAGTGCATAGTGCAACCAAAGGCACAGTCCAAAGGTGATCAGAGATACTGATGTTAGTCTTGTGCAGTGTTCAAGACACTGGGAAGAAGTGGTTCTTGAACCTGATGGTCATGACAGGTGAATTGTAGTGGGTCTAGGTCTTTACTAAGTTAGGAGTTGATAGCAAACAAAGGGTTGCTATTGGGTTCAGTCCATGTCAGTGCTGGAAACTGAGTCTTCCATGGTGAAGTTGAACTAAGATTTTCTGCTACAACTGAGCTGACAGTGAGTCATTTTTTTTAATGTGGCTTCCATACTATGCATGAAGAAGAGCATGAAAAGATGCTGGCTCTTTCCCTGCATAACCTGGAACTGACTTTAAGATGGTGTGCCACTGTTCTAGATAACCCTACCTGCTGAAAATGTTTCCCCCCCAAATACTCTTATTTCCATTCGTTATTCTAAGCACATTAAATACATCTTAACCTGTTAGATTTCTGGAAATAAAATCTTAGGTTGCTGGAAGAAATGCTCTGCTCTTGTATTTGTAGTATCAGGTGATGTCTGGTTTGGTAATAAGGTTGTCCGGTTATCTGTTTGTGCAGCAGCAAAAATAAGTTGAGCTGCGTTTTAAAGTTCATTGCATCTACAATGAACCCCCTTCCACCAGGGAATTAGGTAATTTGCATGCACTTGATAAATCCTGCATGCTTATGTAAAATATTCCAGTTCTTAAGACTTATGCATTAAATATCAAATGAATGTAGAGCAATTAATCCCAGAAGGGCCAATTTTAGTGTCTTCCAGTGCATACTGTGATAGGGAAAACATATCATGGTTGGGTATCCTGAATGTTTACAAGAATCTTTTGAATAATTTGTGCTGGGATTCTGAAAATAAAAGCAGCTACCTGTGAAACTTAGTTGTGCAAAGTTATGCTCAGCTAGCAATTCAACATTTGATCAAAGCAATGTGATGTTGATTAAAGCACTTTAAATGCAATAATGTTTCCTCCAACAGCTGTAAAACTGCCAGATGGCATTGCGCTATATTTTGCAAAATAATTATTTGGTAAATATATGAAGCACCACATGGTGTTACCCCTCTGGGGAGGCAGAAGAAAGATATCAAATTACTTTCTAAGATCGATCTGCCATATCTGTCTTTCCTTTTACAGCACAATTCTGATGTTAGTCAGGGTAAAGGCATAGTCATACCCTGGCACTCAGTTGACCATGACCAGGAAGAAAGTAATTTATAAGAGGAATAGAAAGTGAATCTTTAAACAAACAAAACTGTACACAGCCAGATGAGATGATGAATTCAACACATTCAACTGTCCACATTTAAAATTTATGTGAAGCCTCATCAAACATCTTGAATAGTAATGCATTGCTAAAAGTAAAAGTCACTCAGGAGAGTAATTACAAATTATCCTCTGTTTATACCCTTTGGGAGAATCAACATAAATTGTGCTGCATTATAAGTGATAAATGATTGCAAAATGCCTAAGGTTCTGCAAACATATGTTTGACGTTTAATTTATTTGTTATTCCCATATTAGCATACACAATACCAAAACTAATTATGTGGCATTTTTACAATTAAACAGAAAATGCTTTTTATATCGTGTGAAATAGAGGTGAATGGACAAAATTTTCTGTTCAAAATATATCTGTTTACTCAAAACAGTAAACAGCCATTTGGTGCTTGAGGTTGGAATGTTTGAATAGAAATTAAAAAAAAACTGTTCTAATGCAAGAATAGACCATTGGACACAATGAGTCAACATCAGTATTTAACCTTCATGTATGTAAACGTTCAAATCACAGTTTCCTGTATAGGAAGGAACTGCAGATGCTGGTTTACACGGAAAATAGACACAAAATGCTGGAATACGTAAAGGGCCTGTCCCTCGAGCATGCGACTCCATGCGGCAAGCGTGACCTAAGCGACCATGTGGCAAGCGCGACCTAACGTGGTCGCTTGAGCCGTACGGCCTCGCGGGGCCGGTCCCACTTCGATAGCCGGAGCCGTATGGAGTTGTGCGGAGCTGGTCCCGACATCGCGCGAGGCTCGGAAAAACTGACCGTGTTCAAAAATTCCGAGCGGCAACGGCCTGCGGCCCGCAGCCGCCTCGACGCTGTACGTCACGCGCGAACTTCACGCGGACTTCACTCGAACTTCATGTCACTCACTCGAGCTCCGCACGGCCCCCGCTTCTGGTTAGGTCGCGCTTGCCGCATGGAGTCGCTTAGGTCGTGCTTGCCGTATGGAGTCACATGCTCGTGGGACAGGCCCTTAATTTAGCGGGACTGGCAGCGTCTCAAGTCAAATTTATTTGTCACATACACATACAAGATGTACAGTGAAATGAAAATGGCAATGCTTGTGGGATTGTGCAAAATAACAGAACAACAGAACAGAACATTTTTTAAAAAGACCCAACAGTAATTAAGCCCTGGTGAGATCAGAGTTTATGGTCCTGATGGCCTGTGGGAAGAAACTCCGTCGCATCCTCTCTGTTTTCGCAGCGTGGCAGCGGAGGTGCTTGCCTGACCTTAGCAGCTGGAACAGACGTTGCTGGGGTGGTAGGGCTCCTTCATGATCTTGTTGCCTCTGGATCTGTATCTCCTGGTGTATAGGTCCTGCAGTGGGTGTAGTGTAGTTCCCATGGTGCGTTCGGCCGAACGCACTGCTCTCTGCAGAGCCTTCGTGTCCTGGGCAGAGCTGTTGCCAAACCAGATTGAGATGTTTCCAGTCAGGATGCTTTCTACTGCACCAGAGTAGAAGGATTAAAGGATCCTCAGAGTGACTCTGAATTTCCTCAGTTGCCTGAGGTGGTAAAGGCGCTGCAGCAGTATGCGTTTTCCATGTCAGATCCTCTGTGATGTGGACTCCCAGGTATTTAAAGCTGCTCACCCTACCCACAGTTGTCCCATTCATCCCCAGTGGTGTGTATGTCCTAGGTCGCTGTGCCCTTCTAAAGTCCACAATCAGCTTCTTGGTTTTAGTGACATTCAAGGAGAGAAGGAATGTGTGACATTTCGGATTGAGACACTTCTTCCTTTGAAAATAAGTATGTGAAAATGAATTCAGTGGGACAGGAGCAGGAAGAAACAATGGGTCTGCCAGGGCAGTTCTCTTTATGGATTTTGGGGAAAAGCTATGTGGGGCTGAGGAATGATAAGGTTGGAGGCTGTGGAGGGCAGATAGCTGAAAGTGATAAAATCAGATATGGTCCGTGAAATAATGGCCTCATGCTCATCTGTGGGGTCATGGTCCAAGGATAAGTAGGAGGAGGTGTTCGAAAGTTGGTGTCTGGCCTCAGTGTGGTAGAGGACAGCTCACCAGATTACCTTTTCTCATAGCTGTTACAAAAAAAAGACTCCCCACAAATGATTTGAACTAATCTAAACAAAAGCAAATTTGAGTATTAATATCTTTGAGTATTAATATCTTAATATATTGTTTGTCTTAACATCAAGTTCTTATTAAGAAATCTGATGTATTGTGAGAAAAGCAAATGAGTAACTGTGTTTCAATTTGATGCAATCTTTTATTTGCATACCATTCTTTGTATGGAAAATCAAACATTTGTTTACTTTTTAATCTCTCATTTATTGGTTGCGGACAACCAGCATTTATTGTTCCATTTTAATTGCCCTTGGGAGAGTGACAATGAGTCACCTTCTTGCACCACGATCATATTTGTGATTAAAGTACTCCCACAGTGCTGATGAGAAGGGAGTATAAGGATTAAAACCCAGTAATGATGAAGTAAATACGCTCTTCTAAGCTAACCCACCAGTTTAGTTCAGCCAAATAAGCACTGAGTCAAGCACTGGAACAACTAAACTTTATTTTTAGGTTGAACAGCAAATTCCTTGTCTCTGCCTGGCCAAGCACTTCAGCCTTGTGGAAGCAGAAACAGTTCAAAAGGTCACGCAGTCCCAATCGCTCTTCCAGACGATCGACAAAGGACCTCGTGGGGGCTGCCTTTTATAGGTCCCTGAACTTTGAGGGGCCAAACTACATAGTGGTGGTCTCTTTACAATCCAATCAAACATATTAATTAAATCAATACATTATTGACAGTTCCTCAAACCAATAACAGAGTCTCCCATACATTGTTTCTAGGAGAAGCTGCTGGAAGGAAGCTAACTTAACTTGAATAATGCAACTTTTCCCTGGAACTCAAACAAACGGGCCTGGGCATAAGACTTTGGCCAATCAACAAACAGAAGGGTAACTGTCTCGCAACATTATTTATACTATTTACAATTCAGCTGCAGCGATCCAATCATATCAATGCATTTAAGTTTGTTTGCAGTGTTTTTATACATTTTATCAATTAAGGGGAAATGAGGAGAACACCTTGATCCTTCACCATCCTGCATATCAGTCTGAAGTTCAGACCAATCAGCGCCATCCAAAGCCTGTAATTTTCCACTGACAAAGGTTAAGCAATTCTGACAAATGCAGGGATCCTCAATTTTATGGTGTCTTTAATTTGGTCAATATTAACATTCCCCCATTTTTATCATTTATGATAAACCTCATAATTAATGATGACCCCCAAAATACAATGACGACTGCTTCACTCTAACAAATGTCCTAACCAAAAGATGCTGATGTACTTTCCCAGAATTCCATCAACCATATAACCATATAACCATATAACAATTACAGCACGGAAACAGGCCATCTCGACCCTTCTAGTCCGTGCCGAACACATAATCTCCCCTAGTCCCATATACCTGCGCTCAGACCATAACCCTCCATTCCTTTCCCATCCATATAACTATCCAATTTTATCCAACTATCAAGCTTCTGGATTTTTCGTGGGCATATCTTTATGAAACCCATCAGAAGCGTCTTGACCTCACGAGTTTTCGTGGGCGTGAATCCCATCCATCAATCTTGATAGTTCATCTGTGCTTGATCCATAATAGAGTATAGAGTTCCGAAGAGAACCTGGGATGAAGTAAATTAGCAATCCATACTTTCACTGATGCTTTTACAGTGATGAAGATGTAACCATCTACTTTCACAGCTGTTGGAGTCATTAGAAGAATCTGGTACGGTCCCTCCCAACGAACCTCCAATCCTTTCCTCACCCAATTCTTTATAAGGACATAGTCTCCAGGTTTTACTTTAATGGGAGTTTCTAACACAGGCATTTTGCTATAGGCTGCTTTTACTCTACTATATGAATCATTTAAGGCTCTGGTCAATGCTATAAAATAGTCGGTCATCTCAGCAGTGAGATGGTAGAAATGGTGGATTTGGTGGAAATTAATTATTTTCATCGCATTCTGGTTCCAAGGTGTTTTCAAGGGTCTACCATAAATAATTTCAGCTGGGCTTAATCTAGAATTCCCTACAGGCATGACTCTCATCTGAAATAAAGAAATTGGAAGTAATTTAAGTCCAGTCTCCACCTTCAATTTGGCTAATTTAATTTTAAGGGTCTGATTTGCCCTTTCTACATCCAGCAGCCTGCGGTCAATAAGCACAGTGTAATTGCTGCTGGTTCCCCTGCTATTCACAAAATTATTTATTGATTTGTCCAATAAAGTTGGACCGTTATCTGAACTAAGTCGAATGGGGATACTGAATCCTATGGACAATTTCTCTCATTAATACCTTTACAACAGTAGCCGCTTTGTTATTAAGGATTGGGTAAGCTTCGATCCACCAGCTGAATACATCGACTATGACAAGTACGTATTTATAACCCTGGCACATTTCTAATTCGATATAGTCCATCTGTAATGTCTCAAACGGTCCCATAGGCAATGGTGTTTTCCTCCTTCACATCCTATTCATTTCCCCAGATTGTATTTCTGGCAGACCAAGCAATTACTGCTTAACGTCTGAGCTAAAGTTTGTAGTTTTGGATGCCACCAAATGGCCAATAGAGTGTCCCTACTGCCCTTGCACCACAATGGGATGCATAGTGCATGCACTCTATAACCAATACTGCCAATGAATCTGTCATGCAGGTCTGCCCTGCTGGAGTGGTCCACAATCCAGTCATACAATCCAGTACACACCCAAGTTGCCTCCATCATTTCTTATCTCTGTCTGAAGCCTCTTCCTGTAATTGAACAATTTCTCGGATGGTCGGCATCAGTTTCTCTGAGCGGGACTTGTTAGTTATACTTTCAGTCTGCCTCATCATTTTGGGTACCACCATCTTACGTTCCCACGTTACTTTCTTGGCTACCAAATCGGCATTATGATTCCCGATATCTATCGGAGTCTGTCCTTTAGTGTGGGCACTACATTTCATAATTGAAATTTGTCTGGGTAGCATTAGGCCTTCAATAAATCTGTCACCAATTGTTTATTTGAGATTTGGGTTCCTGCGGAAGTTAGAAATCCCCTATTTTTCCATAATTGTCCAAAATCATGCACCACTCCAAATGCATACCGAGAATCAGTGTAAATATTTTTAGATTTCCGCCAATAATACAAGCCCGAATTAAAGCGAATAATTCAGATTGCTGTGCTGAATAAGGTGACTCGAAGACAGCTGCTTCTACAATTTCTGCTTTCTGATTAACAAGACAATCTCTCACCACATGTTCCAAAAGATGTGCTCCCGTCCACATATAATGTGATGCCAGATACCACCAGGGGCACCAGGGGATATGGCCGCCCTGCCAGCAGTCTGTTTATTTTTTCATCTTTTTTTTATTTTTAGCGTTTGTTGAAAGTATGTTTTAATATTGCTTGGTTTGTTTTGTGTGGGGGCAGGAGGGAGATCGGGAGAAACTTTTTTCAGGTTCCTACCTTCCCGGAGATGTAATCATTTTTCGGATCACATTCTCCGGGCTCTGCGGCCTTCGATCGAAAGAGCTGGAAGCCTCCTCGGACTGTCGTGAGCCCCACCGCGGGGCGCGGACTTACCATCGGAGCTGATCCCTTGCCTGGGATTGCTCCCACTGTGACCACTGCAGAATCAACACCAAGGGCACGCAGTTTCAGGTGAGGCTAGTCGGGAGCTCCAACGCCACAGAAGGTTTGTCCAGCCCCGACGCGAGGTGCTGACATCCCCTCGATGCGGGAGCAGATCGCCTCGACGTGAAGGGTCCAAACGCCGCCGGCTACGGGAGTCAAGACTGTCCAGTCATGGTGGCTCGAGGCCCATGACCGAGGAAGAACTAAGGGGAAGGACGAACTTTATTTTGCCTTCCATCACAGTGAGGAATGTGTAGGAGTCACTGTGGTGGATGTTCATGTTAAAATGTATTTTGAGTGATCTGTTGCTTTTAATTGTATGACTGACCTGGCCAGTGAAATTCCTTGTATGTTGTAAAACATACTTGGCAAATAAAATCTGATTCTGATTCTAATTCTATGGGTGCATCCCTCAAGTCCTCTCTGACATATTTCATCCTCTCTGACAAATAGACAGTCATGTTGTTAATATTGACCAAATTAAATACACCATAAAATGGAGGATCCCTGCATTTGTCAGGATTGCTTAATTGTCAGAGGAAAATTACAGGCTTTGGATTAGACTGAGCTTCAGAATGATATGATGCATGGTGAAGGATCCAGGTGTTCTCCTCATTTACTCTTAATTGGATAAAATGTATAGAAACTCCACAAACAAACTTGAATGCATTGATATGATTGGATTACTGCATAAGCCTTGTATATATTGTAAATAATGTTGCCAGACAGTTACCCTGCTGTTTGTTGATTGGCCAAAGTGTTAAGCCCTGGCACGGTTGTTTTTAATTCCAGGGTAAATGTTGCACTATTCATTTTAAGTTTGCTTCCTCTAGAAGCTTCTCCTGCAACAATGTAAGGGAGATTCTGTTATTGGCTTGGGTAACTGTCAATAATGTATTGTTGTAATTAATATGTTTTATTGGATTGTGAAAATACCACCCCTCTGTAATTTGGCCCCTCAAGGTTCGGGGACCTATAAAAGGCAGCCCCCACAAGGTCCTTTTTCGATCTTCTGGAAGAGCGCTTAGGACTGTGTGACTGCTTGCACGAGGCTCAAGGGCTTGGCCAGGCAGATACAAGGATCGAACCCACGGTGGTTAGGTATCGTATAGGGGAATTTGATGTTCTATCCAAAAGTTTAGTTGTTCCAGTGCTTGACTCAGTGCTTTATTAACTGAACTAGATGGGGGGTAAGCGTAGAAGAGCATATTTACATTGAGGGCTCATCCGAGATCTCAACGGACCCCAAAACACAAGCTTGCGATTAAGGGTGTTGAGCTGTCCCAATCGCAAGTGAAATCAGCGCCACGGTGTGGTTTTCGCATCGGTTTTCATCACTTCGCTAGTCGGAGCAGATCAATCTTTCGTGGGCTTGGATAGGGCCCCAACGAAATCGTAAAACATACTCTAGCAAGCACTGGGGGTAAAAGTTCATCTAACTTTGCGGTTAGATGCCCTACTAGGGTTGGGCTAAAGGCCCTCTCATTAAGGTGAAAGGCCCATAAAACAGGGTTGGGTTAAAGGCCCTTTCCTTGGGGTTAAAGACCCTTAAAATGTGGTCGTAGTCTGTAGCTGCAGCTGCTGGCGAGAAACAAAAAAACCTTATCCAGGTTGCATATCCAATTGGGTAAATATTTCAAGACGACCTGGGTGTACCAGTGCTAAGCGGCTGAACACTGCGTCGTTGCTGGTAGTTTAGATTGGAAGCACGCTCCAAAAATCGGCATCGACTGCCAGTGTGAAGAGGTTACGAGCTGACACCCGGTGCCAAGCAGATGGAAAGCAAGAAGCCTTTTTGACGGGGTGAGCCTATGTTAGTTAAAGTCCATGCCTGTGCGAGGTATCTGGATCTCTGAAAAGACGGGGAAGGACCCTCGTAAAGGCATCAGGCTCTCGGTGGTTCGAGTATAAATTGGTTGAGAATACTCTAATCCATTCGAGACTTCACATCTGAACAACATTTGAATTGGAATTTGTATACGTCGAGTTACGTACCAATAAGCTAATTGGTCAGATCAGACCGAATTGAATTTTTTCGAGTCAAATTCTCTAAATTTAGAATCTCATAGTAAGGTACTGAACAGAGCACATAGTCAGATTAATCTGTGTATATAACAACTGCAAAGTCTGTATAGAGTGTTTAAGATAGATTCCGAATCGCGGCTGATCAACTAGGAGTTCGTACCCCTCTGATCGATTGTTGATTAGTACCTAATGGCGAAGAGTAACTGAGAGAGGAAAAGTAATTTTTTTGTAAAGAGTAACCTGATAGGAAAGGTACCCCTAAGTTTAAGCATTTAGTGTGAGGAAAAAGTACCCGAAGGTAAAGAGTAGCTAATTAAGAATTAGTACCCCTCAGCGAAATGTACCCAAGGAAGGGGAAAGTCTTCTGTATTGGAAGGAGAGGTTCACTGGTTGATAGCAGCGTGACTCGGGATTGAAATATTGTAAATTGCTTTCAAAACTGTATATTAAAGATTGCTGTTGTTGCATTGTGTATTGTGTGTATCGTGTTTTGCCTGTGATTTAGATTTAGTGTTAGATGCCCTGTTGTGGTGGTAGTTTACATCGGCTGTATAAAAAAAAATAGTTTGAACGGGATTGTTATTATAATAGGAGCCCAGATCGTTATTGTGTGGCCAGGGGTTGGTTTCCTTCCGATCGCTGTTTCGGGGGAGGGATTGTTCCGTGGGCCGAGCACACCACGAGGACGGATTAAAATATATTGTGATTTATTTTTGGAACTGTACAGTTGGTGAATGCGATATTAAACAAATATTTGTGGTTTATCTAGGAATGTGGTGGTGTGTGATAATATTAATGTATAATTTCTTTGCTGTATTCAATTTTGATTGCGTGTCTGGAGCTCATTTGCATGTGTTTAGATTAAGGTTGCTTTGGATATGTGAAACGGGCTGCGGAGCGTGTTTGATTGTGTTTGATTGTGTTGATTGTTCCCTGGGGCACAAACTTCAGGTGATTGAGAATTGTTAAAATTGTAACGTTGGAATTGTGTGGATTTGTGGGAAACGGGAAGAATTTGAATAAGTAGATTGGGAAGATTGATTGTGCGTTTGCGTGAAAGAGGTGTGAGGCTGCTAGCGCGTCGGATCTGTTGACTATTGTTCAAGAACGACAATGGTAGTCTCGGAGTCTTCTTCTTCTTTCGTGTCCATCTTGCTACAAATGTTGACCTCGCTGTCATCGTTGGTCTTGAACAGGACACAAGCTTCTGGCGACAATCAGTGGGAGCTGTCCCTTGTCGCAATAGATGATGGTGGTAGCAGAATTTGCTCAGGATACTTCCAGTTTCCAGCCCCGCGACATGATTGCTTCTGCTATGGGGCCAATCAAGGGTAGTGTTTTAATAGAGATCACTTGAATTGGCAAATATACCTGTGCTCGGATTATGCTTAACACCAAATAGGCTTTAAACTCCATGTCTCTACTTGAAACAGATGAGTGACTTTTATTAAAATAACAGTGACAAATATGTTTAAATCTATCAGACTATTTGACTTAGGGGCGGCATGGTGGCGCAGCGGTAGAGTTGCTGCCTCACAACGCCAGAGGCCCAAGTTCAATCCTGATCACGGGTGCTGTCTATATGAAGCTTGTACATTCTCCCCGTAACCTGCATGGGCTTTCCCTGGGTTTCATCCCACACTCCAAAGACATACGGGCTTACGGGTTAATTGGCTTCTGTAAATTGTCCCTAGTGTGTGTACGATAGTGTTAGTGTATGTGGTGATTGCTGGTCGGCATGGTCTCAGTGGGCCAAAGGGCCTGTTTCCATGCTGTATCTCTAAACTAAACTTACATCTTTATCATTTTTGATGACGTCAACAGTTCAACAACAATAGTAAAACAGTGCCCTTATTCAATGTGGACTTCAGCAAGACCTTTGACAAGGTAGGCTGATCTGGAAGGGTAAATCACATAGGATCAAGGGTAAGTTAGCAAAATGGATACCAAATTGGCCTGGTGGAAGGATTCAAGGATTGGTAGTGGAGGGAAGTTATTCAAGTTGGAAGTCTGTGATCAGGGGTGAAGCATAGGAATTGGTGCTGGTGCACAGTTGTTTGTTATCTGTATACAAATGTTAATAAGATGAGGACGATGACGACAATCATCATCAGCCTAGCTGTGGAAAGGTTTGGAAAAGTGGAGAAGAAGCCGGCCAGAACATCTTTCACCATGAACCAACGAGCAACGAAGATTCACAAGATCCGGCAGGAGCTGAAGACCCTCAAGAAGCAGTATAAAGAGGCCAGGGAAGAGCAACGTCCCCCCTTCGCTGAGCTGCAAACCATCCTGAGGAAGAAGGTGATGACCCTCCGTAGAGCTGAGTGGCGAGCATCCTTCATAGCCAACCCCTTCGGCTTCACCAAACAACTACTCGGGCAGAAGCGCAGTGGGAGTTTGGCTTGCTCTAAGGAGGAGATCGACCGGCACATCCAGACGACCTACAGTGACCCCATCAGGCAGCAGGAGCTGGGCCAGTGCAACATCCTGATAAAACCACCTCCACCCATCAAGGAGTTTGATAGTAGAGAGCCACTCCTGAAAGAGGTCCAGGACGTTGTGAAGAGAGCAAGAGCTGGCTCAGCCCCTGGCCCGAGCGGAGTCCCCTACAGGCTCTACAAGAACTGCCCCTTGTTACTGAAACGGCTGTGGAAGATCCTGAAAGTCATCTGGAGGAGAGGAAAAGTGGTGCAGCAGTGGCGATTCGCTGAAGGAGTCTGGATCCCAAAGGAGGAAGATTCCAAGACGATCGATCAGTTCAGAATCATCTCCTTGCTAAGTGTTGAAGGCAACATTTTCTTCAGCATAGTGGCGAGGCGGCTGACCAACTTCCTCTCCAGCAATGGTTACATCGACAGCTCAGTGCAAAAGGGAGGCTTATCTGGAGTGCCGGGGTGTCTAGAGCACACGGGAGTGGTGACCCAGCTCATCAGAGAAGCCAGGGAGAACAAGGGTGACCTGACAGTGCTCTGGCTTGACCTGGCCAACGCCTACGGCTCCATCCCGCACAAGCTGATCCAGACAGTCATGGCCAAGCATCATGTGCCGGGCCAAGTGGCAGATCTCATCCTGGACTATTACAACCAGTTCAGCACGAGAGTCTCATCAGGGTCAGTAACATCAGAGTGGCACAGACTAGAGGTTGGGATCATCACAGGCTGTACCATCTCTGTGATCCTTTTTGCCTTGGCGATGAACATGATTGTCAAGTCTGCTGAGCCAGAGTGCCGGGGCCCTCGGACCAAGTCAGGAATGCGCCAACCACCAATCAGAGCCTTCATGGACGTCCTGACTGTCACCACTGAGTCAGTGCCAGGAAGCAGGTGGATCCTGCAGGGGTTGGAGAAACTGATTGGATGGGCAAGGATGAGGTTTAAGCCAGGAAAATCAAGGTCCCTGGTGCTGAAGAAGGGCAAAGTCATGGACAGGTTCCGCTTCAGCATCGAAGGGTCACCAATCCCAACTGTCTCCGAAAAGCCAGTGAAGAGTCTTGGCAAGGTGTTTAACAGCAGCCTGAAGGATACAGCATCTGTTCAGGCAACCTGTCAGGAGCTGGAGAGCTGGTTGAGAGCAGTGGACCAGTCGGGGCTTCCCTGCAAGTTCAAGGCATGGATTTACCAGCATGGTATCCTGCCAAGGATACTCTGGCCACTGCTTGTCTACGAAGTCCCAATATCCATCGTAGAGAGATTGGAGAGGAAAGTCAGCAGCTTTCTCAGAAGGTGGCTGGGACTGACCAGGAGCCTTAGCAGCATCGCCCTTTACGGAAATAACACCAAGCTCCAGCTGCCCCTGAAGTCCCTGGAGGAGGAGTTCAAGGTGACTCGGGCCAGAGAGGTGATGATGTACAGGGACTCCAGCGACCCCAAGGTGGCACAAGCAGCGGTGGAGGTGAAAACTGGGAGGAAGTGGAGAGCCGGCGAAGCGGTGCTGCAAGCAGAGTCCCGGATACGTCACAGAGTCCTGGTGGGAGCAGTGACTCGGGGAAGAGCAGGCCTGGGAATCTTCCCATCTCCCCAGTTTGACAAGGCCAAGGGGAAGGAGAGGTGCAGGCTGGTCCAGGAGGAAGTGAGGGCAGTGGTGGAGGAGGAGAGGTGTACCAGAGCAGTTGGATTGAGGCAGCAGGGAGCCTGGACAAGGTGGGAGCAGGCCATGGACCGAAAAGTCACATGGACTGAGCTTTGGCAGGCTGAACCACAGCGCATCAAGTTCCTGGTCCAGGCAGTGTATGATGTCCTGCCCAGCCCATCGGACCTCTTCATCTGGGGCAAAGCGGAATCTCCAGATTGCCCGCAATGCTCAGGCAAGGGGACGTTGGAACACATCCTGAGCCGTTGCCCAAAGTCTCTTGGGCAGGGCAGGTACACATGGCGTCACGACCAGGTTCTTAAACCCATTGCAGAAGCCATCAGCATGGGAATCAGCAGCTGCAGACAAGAACGCCCCACCACCCAGATGATCACCTTCGTGAAGGCCGGAGTGCAGCTGCCAAGAACCACAGCAGCCAGGAATCAGTCAGGAATCCTGGCGACTGCGCAGGACTGGCAGCTTTCCGTACACCTGGTGAAACAGCTGAAGTTTCCACAGCACATTGCCACGACCACCCTGAGGCCAGATATCCTCCTGGTCTCAGAGGCGACCAAAAACATCGTCTTGTTGGAACTGACAGTGCCGTGGGAGGACCGCCTAGAGGAGGCCCACGAGAGGAAGATGGCCAAGTATGAAGAGCTGGTCATAGACTGCCGTAAGCAGGGCTGGAAGGCAAGGTGTATGCCAATCGAGGTTGGCTGCAGAGGTTTTGCAGGGCAATCGCTCTACAAAGCCTTGAATGCACTGGGCATCAACGGAGTGGCAAGGAGAAGGGCCATCAAGAACACCACAGAGTCAGCGGAGAAGGCCTCGAGATGGCTCTGGATCAGGAGAGAAGGTCCATGGGGAGGAGCGAATGCCACCTGAACACAAGTCGTGGTCTGATCAACCACGGCTGGGTTGCCTGGGTGAGGGTGTCTGATGTTGAAAGACCCGAAACACCCAATGACCCTAGGTTACATCACTGATGATGTGTTCAGGAACATCTATCGATGTATTTGTATCAATCTATCAATGACACATAAATATTGTAATGTATTGGACAGCAAAAAAAGTTATCTGAGATTGCAACAGGATCTTTGTGGGGAAATAGGCCAAAGAATCGCAGATGGAATTTAATTTGGACAAGTGTGAGGTTGTATTTTTGTAAGTAAAACCAGGGGATGACACACAGTGAATGATAAAGCCCTGGAGAGTGTTGCAGACAGAGAAACCCAGAGGTACAGGTACATAGTTCCCTGAAAGTGGTGTCATAGGTAAACAGGGCGATGAAGAATGCATTTATTATGCTTGCCTTCACCGGTCAGGGCATTAACTACAGGAGTTGAAATATCATATATCATATATCATATACCGAATGGCCTACTCCTGCACCTATTTTCTATGTTTCTATGTTTCTATATTTCAACTGTCTCTAGAGTAGACTTCAATACTACACTTGGAGTATTGAGCGCAGTTCTAGTCACCCAGCTACAGTATAGGAAGGATGTCATTACACTGGAAGAAGTGCAGAAAAGGTTCATAGTTTGAGTTGTGGGCTTGGAGGGCTTGAGTTTTAAGGAGAGACTTGATAGCTGTGACTTTTTATTCCTAGAGCATAGTAATTTGTGAGGTGACCTTGTGGAGGTACAAATAATCATGAGGGGCATAGTTAAAGAGGATGGTCCCTGTCATTTTTCCCAGGATAGGGTGTCTAAAACTAGAGTACATACTGTTAAGTTGAGTGGAAAAATTTAAAGGGGACTTCAAAGGGCAACCTTTTCACACATAGAGTGGCATGTGAATGGAACGAGCTGTTAGGAAATGCTGTGGAGGCGGGTACAATTGCAATGTTTAATATACATTTTGGCAGGTACATTGATAGGAAAGATTTAAAGGGATATGGGCCAGATGTTCACAGATGGAGCTATAGTATTTCAGATAGACATTTTGGTTTGTAAGAGCCTTTTCCCATGCTATTCTACTCTACTGACTGTTGTTTATAAACTTATGTATACATTGAGAAAAGGTAATTTTACAGATGATGGACCAATTTTCCTCCCAAAGTCAGGTGATTTTTGTTGCTTTTATTAAAGGCAGACAAAGGATAGATGGAAGATACTTCTCAGCTAAATTTTGCATATTTGTGTATTTCATATTATTGTTGGTTTTTATTGATATGTGTACTGAGGAAGAGTGAAAATCATTTGTTTGCTTGCTATCCAACCAAATCATACCATACAATACATGAACACAATCGAGTCATACACAAGTACAACAGGTTGAGCCAAGAGACCAAAAAGTGGTATCAGCGATGGATAGGCCAACTATGGATTGTACAGGAACAAGAGTTGATCAAGAAAACTAGTGCATCTTCCCTGGCATGGTGGTTTTCGAATGCAACTCCAACTACTGAAATTATTATTACATTTTAGTGCTGACTCAAGCTCTCGAAAGGGACATGAGATGAGCCTTTCCTTGCAGCATACTCAGCCACTGCATATACTTTCTGAAGACTAATCAATGACATATGGGGATAATTTCTTGGCAGTGCTATTACCAAGTATCATCTTAATAAAACAGATGGATGTAAGAAATACATTTAGACGTAATGACGTTTATTATAAATGTATCCTTTCAAATTTAGCCACTATGCATGACAACAGCAACAGATTATGCAATGCTCCTGATGTGGTTTTAGCAGTAAATCTTCACAAGAATATTATCAATCAATATTTGACACCGGACTATCAAAGAATATAAGGAAGTGTCCAAGTAGGCGAGTATTATGAAGTGCTTTAAGGGAAGAAATAGATTGTGAAGTGAAGAGATTAAAAAAAAAAGAATTACATAGGTTAATGTATATTGGTTGCCAAATGGGGGAGAGTAATATTAGGGATATTACAGAAGCGTGGAGGAATGAGCCCAGGAAATTTGAAAGCAAAGATCAGTGTTTTAAAAAAGAAACATAGCCACACAATAAACCAATGTATATCAATGAACATCGGGGCAATGGATGACTGGGATTTGGAGGAATGAAGGATTGAGCAAATAATTAGGCTTTATAATCAATCCAATGATCTACGTTCTCTTGTGTTACTGACAACTAGCTTAACTGCATTAGGCAGAATAATCACCGAGTAGTAAATTATATTCTTTACATTAGTTCCAGAATGCAAGACTTTTTCAAAAAAATCTGAAAATGTATCTGTCATGGGAAACTGAAGTGAGTGAAGTGACATGTATATCTCAGCTGGTGTTACGCTTGCAGCTTAGTTTTGTGGTTATGGGCTCAAATCCGACTACAGATACTCAAATACAAAGAACTTTCTTTTTGCGGAAAGAACGACACTGACGATCTGAAACTCTGCTGTTGCCAATTTAGACTAAAGTAGAAATCCCAAACTCTCTGAGAGATTCTCACCAAAGTAATTTTGAATGCATCTTCGCACTAGAGTTCTCACAGAGTTCAATGACAGAACACCAAACTCCAACAGATTTTCGACAGTTATGCAGACGGCTTGCCTCAAGTTGGAGTTTAACTTAAGTCTCATTCCAAGCATTTCAAAACTTCAATTGCTTAGTTATTGTGCTTTCCGACAAATATATTAGTCCTCCCTGTTCACTGAATTTGGGCCATCATAGGGAGACATGCTTCTGTGAAATACACACTCAACTTCCCTTGTTGTTAACAGTCCTAGCCTGACTGATCACTCCTCACAGTTCACCGTAAAATATTCAGATTTCTTCTGCACCTTTTCTCATGCCTTTACATCTTTTCTATAATGTGGTGACCAGAACAATACACCATATTCTAGCTGTGGTCCAACTGTTGATTTATACAGCAGACATAGACTGTTGTGTAGGAACAACTACTGTTGTGTAGCAGGATGCTGGTTTACACCGAAGATAGACACAAAATTCTGGAGAAACTCAGCGGTACAGGCAGCATCTCTGGATAGAAGGAATGAGTGATTTTTCGGGTTGAGACCTTTCTTCAGACTGAGAGTCAGGGAAGAGGAAGACGCAGAGATAAGAAAGGGTAAGGTGTGAAAATGAGACATCAAACGAGATGCACCTCAAGGAAAATGTAGAATAGATCATTGTTAGCACGGACTAGTTGACAACAAAGCAAACAGATAAAATTTAATCAGGGGGACAGTCAGCCTGGTCAGAGAACTGGAAAGAGGGAGGGATGGAGTGAGAGGGAAAAAAAGAGTTAGATAAGTCAATATTCATTCTGCTGGGGTGTAAGCTCCCTAAGCGAAATATGAGGTGCTGGGCCTCACTCTGACAATGGAGGAGGCCCAGGACAGAAAGGTCAGTATGGAAATGGGAAATGGAATTAAGCTGTTTGGCTAACGGTATATCAAATAGGTTTAGGCGGACTGAGCGGAAGTTTCCAGCAAAACCATCGCCGAGACTATGCTTGGTCTTGCCGACATATAGGAGTCCACACCTGGAAGAGGAGGTGCAAGCAAACCTCTACCTCACCTGAAAAGAGTCAGGGTCCTTGGATGGAGTTGAGGGAGGAGGTATATGGACAGGTGTTGTATCTTCTGTAGTTGCAGGGAGTACTTGGGTAGGGGGTGGTTTGGGTGGGAAGGGACAAGTTAACCAGGGAGTTGCGGAGGGAATGGTCTCTGCGGAAAGTGGAAAAGGATGGAGATGGGAAGATGTAGGTAGTAGTCGGATCCCGTTGGAAGTGGAGAAAATGGCGGCGGATTATGTGCTGTATGCAACAGCTGATGGGGTGAAAGGTGAAGACTAGGGGTCTCTGTCCCTATAGTCCTTTTCCAATGAAATATGAAGCAGGGGGTCATAAGGTCATGTGATGGGAGCAAAATTAGGCCATTTGGCCCATCAAGTCTATTCTGCCATTCAAACATGGCTGATCAAACTCTCCCACCTAACCCCATTCTCCTCCCTTCTCCCCATAACCCTTGACACCCGTACTAATCAAGAATCTATCTATCTCTGCCTGAACAATATCCATTGGCCTGACCTCCACAGCCTTCTGTGCCAAATAATTCCACAGATTCACCAACCTCTGACAATAGAAATTCTTCCTCATCTCCTTCCTAAAGGTCCTTTAATTCTGAGGCTATGACTTCTAGTCCTAGATTCTCCTGGAAAATCCTCTCCACATCCAATTTAGCCAAGCCATTCACTATTTGGTAAGTTTTAATGAGCCCCCCTTCATTCTACTCAATTCCAGGTTCTACAGGCCCAGTGTCATCAAATGCTCATCATATGTTATCCCACTCATTCCTGGGATCATTCTTGTAAACCTCCTCTGGACCCTCTCCAGAGCCAGCACATTCTTCCTCAGATACAGTGCCCAAAATTGCTCACGATACGCCAAATGTGGCCTGACCAGTGCCTTATAGAGCCTCAGCATTACATCCCTGTTTTTGCATTCTTGCCCTATTAAAATAAATGTTAGGATTGTGTTTGCTTTCTTTATTACCAATTCAACATTCAGATTAACTATTTGGGAAACCTGCACCAGCATTCCCAAGTCCCTATGCTCCTCCGATTTCTGGATTCTCTCCCCATTCAGAAATAGTCTACGCCTTTATTCCTACTACTAAAATGCATAACTCCACACTGTGTGAATGTAGGCTGGTTGTGAGGACAGTGCTGGTCCTGGGAACATGGGCAATATATGCTGTTGGGGCTGGATGTCAGTAACAATGATGGGGTTTGGAGCTGGAGAATTAGGAAGCATATAAGGAGTTATGTGGAAGGTTAGCCTTGGTTTCATTAAACATTGAAAATAGCCTGAGGAATTTGATCACCCATTCCTGGCCATAAACTCCAAGATGTTAAAACTTCACAATGACATTCATATTTGTATAAATGGTGAAATATCCAGAGCATTCTGCTATTTTTTAAATATAATTTATTTTAACATTTGCCTCAACATTGTGTAATTTGTTTAATTTTACTATTGTTTTCAGGCTAATAATCAGAAAGGAAATAGCTCATTAATTTTGTAGCTCTGTGCAGGACCATTTTCCACCAAACAAATTAATATAATTTATATCAATTCTCCTGTGTCATCAGCTAAGCATCTTGTGCATGCAAATTTGTTGTAAGATGACAGTTGCACCAAATTAAAGAAATTGCACATATTGGTTTTAATTTAACCTTTGTACACACCTTGCCAGCGTGCAAGATATGTCACACTCCACTGCACATCCTCCCTTACACTTTATTCTCATCTCATGTCTTTTCAGCGAGCAGCGTGATAAAGAGGTTGCAGTTTAAAGTAATAGTCTGACTTTAAGTAAAATGGTTGTTTTCTGCATCAATTAGACCTTGACATGTTATTGCCATAGGGAAAGGAACACACTGCCCTGCTGGGGCTAGTAATAATTTGCCACCTCTGCAGAAGTTATTAAGTTGTTATTTTGCAAATTATCTAACTTATAGCATTGGCCTCTAGAAAAAAAGTTCAAATGTCTCCCAGAGATACAGTAAGTGATAATAGCTACTTCTCACTGTCAGGTTCTCCAACAAATTAAATCTATTCTGGTCATTTCAATATATCTTCATGTTCCATAAATCTCAGCTATCAGTAATGTAACAACCTCTGGGAGTTCAATTCCTATTTAGCATGACCTACTTAATATCACAAGATCTGGGGCTACTTGAAGCCTGCCAACATTTCAGAGCAATAATGATGCCTAATCTGATCAAATCAGAAGATGACACATCCAAGAGCTATGTTGCTATATGAAGCCAATTTCTTTTAACTCATGGAATTTTGAGAGAACATAATGTTTCTGTCAAATTTCATAGGAACAGATATCTGGCAACACAATAATACCAGAGCTCTGTATGATTGTTTAATGCACCTCCACATTCAGTATTTCTGTTGTTTACTAATCCTAACAGTTTAAGTTGGATTTTCTGAAGTTGTTCTGCAGACCAATAGAACACTAATTAAGTGACTTGGTATCTGAACACATCTGATAGAGATAAAGTGGCAAATCCTTCCGAGCTAACTGCCATCCTGTCAGTCCACTCACAATCATCAGCAAAATGGTGGATCATGTTGGCCCCGCGGCCCGGGGTGGTCGAAGCTGCTGCCCTCCAGTCCAGCGGACGCAGCCGCTGGCCAGCGGCTGAATCCCGGACTCAGGTCACCGCCGCCAGAACGCCGTCCCGGCCACCGGAGCACCATTCCAGCCCCGAGCCGGATCGCCCTCACGTGAGTGCCATTCCTCCCTTGAGCTGGGCTGCTCCGACGGGAGTGCCATTCCTCCCTCGAGCTAGGCCGCTCCGACGGGAGTGCCATTCCTCCCTCGAGCTAGGCCGCTCCAACGGGAGTGCCATTCCACCCTCGAGCTGGGCCGCTCCGACAGGAGCGCCATTCCACCCCCGGGATGGGCCGCTCCGACGGGAGCGCCACAGCCCCTCACGGGAGAGTCTCAGCCCCTCGCCAGGCCGCCCGCACGGGAGCGTCACAGCCCCTCACGGGAGCGCCGTTCCAGCCCCGAGCTGGGCCGCCCTCATGGGAGCGAGCCCAGGGTGAGTCCTGACTGGCTCTGCCTCCGGAGTCTCGAGGTCGCCAGCTCCGCCATTAGGCCTCAGCGCAGACGGAGGCAGAGAAGGGGGATACCACAAAAAAGTCGCATTCCCCCGAAGGGAGAGACAGCAAGCCCTGTTTCAACACCCCACCCCCCCCCCCCCCCACATAAACACAACCTAAAAACCAAAAATTTAACTAAACAAAACGAAAAAAAACAACACAAAAAAGTAAAGACTAACGGACTGCAGGCGAGCCGCAGCCGTTCACCAGCGTTACAAAAACATTATAAAATATATTGGTTCCGACCATTATATGAGAAATGTTGCATTTCATTGCAGTGCAATGCTTGTGTGTGTTTTATTAATCTATATATGAGATTTATATATTTGAAATTAATGCCATGATTAACAATCCTGAAAAAATAAGATCTTCACACACCAATTTGTCATAAAAATGTAATGAATTTCCTTTATTGATATTAGATCAAACAATTATTTTAACAACATAACCAGGTTAATAAGAGCATGCTACTACGCATACAGAAATATAATCGCCACATTAGAATAGAAATTTTACTTCGGAGTCTCGTGAGTGATTCCGTGAAGAAGCCCCGCCAGTCCGCATGCGCGTCATTACGTCGTTCACATGGCGAAGCACCGGACTGTTGCGCCTGCCAGCGGTAAGTATAAACCTACAGGTAAGTTTTTATTTCTTACCAGGTAGTGTTTTTCTTGCAGGAACCTCTCCATATTGTGGCGAAGTCCGGACGAGCCGCGGTGAAACCGGCTTTGGGCTGTGGGGAGACTCAGGTCCAGATCGCGGAACGCGGGTAGCCGGCAGACATCGGGTTTGCTACTCCAGTCGCTGACAAGGCGGTCAACGGCTTCCAGACCGCTGTGGTTCCCGTGGAGGGGTAAATCCATGAGGAAGGCGGTATCACCAGGGTGCCGACTGAGAGCATCATGGCTAATCCTGTGGGGAGGAAAAGCCATTAAAAGGTAAGGCCCGTGGTTTCCGATGAGTCGTGCCAGGAGGATTCCCCTCCCACTAGGAGCGACGTCTATGGACGTCTGGCAAAGATGGAGCACCTGATGGAGAGGATGCTCCATCACGACATACTCCAGGAGGAGCTTTATATCCGTGGGTCACCCCATGGGCCCGTGGCAGCAGCTCTGTTCAAGGGCTGTATAGGAGGATCTGCTCCATGAAGAGGAGCCTTATATCCACGGGTCTTCTTGGAGGTCCATCGCAGCAGCACCTGTAGAAGGGCTACATAATGTCTCCCTCATGGAGGAGGTGAGCTTACCGAGGCAGTTTTGTTCTGACCCTGAGGTTGGAGGTATTGCAGAGCAGCATACCCCAAGGCATGAAAGCCAAGAACCAGGGGTGCCCGGCATGGCATTGAAATTCGCCATATCAACTGGGATTAGTGAGCCAATAAAAAGAATATCAGGGCTGTCCAGGAATGAGCTCCTGATGGAGAGGAGGCTCCATCATGACATGCTCCAGCAAGAGGGGTTTTATATCCGCGGGTCTCCTCGGGGGCCTGTGGCAGCAGCACCTGTTGAAGGGCTGCATAATGTCTCCCTCTCGGAGGAGGAGAGCATACGGGGTCAGTTTTGTTCTGACTCCGAGGTCGGAGGTATAGCCGGGGAGCATACCTCGAGGCGGGGGCCTGCGGCAGCACCTGATCAGGGCTGCCTACAAATCTCCCTCTCTGTGCAGGGGAGTGCGAGTGGTCAGTGGGTAACTGACTTCAAATTCTAAAGTATGTCCGTGAAACGTACTGGAGCACATGAGTATGGATTCAAGGGAGTCCTCGCAAACGAAGGTGGCAGAATACCCGGAAGGGGCCAGATTTCCCCTCATGCTATAAGTGCCGGGAATGAACAGCAGTATCTATCAGGAGTGACATTAAACACCAGCCGCCGAATCTTCTCTTCAGGTAAGACCTATTCAACAGGTAAAACCTGGATAAGGAAGCAAAAGCTGTCGGACCTATTGAAGTACCAACGACAAGCAAAGCTTCATCGTTGCGGCGACAACACACCCCACGCCTCCATTGGCAGTAAACAGTTCACTGAAGTTGGTGGCAGCATAAAAGCTGGGCAGAGGTCTTCAATCCGAGACCCAAGTCGGGCTCAGGAAAAATGTGGGACCACCTACAAGTTGCTAATATTTACACTTGTTTTTTGTTCAAATGATAATGATAAGATGTATTTAGTTTATGTGTTGTATGAACGTAGCATTCCCCTTGATAAGGATGGAAGGGGTCCTAGTGGTCTTACAACACGCACATGGTTGTGGCATCTAACCATGTAAAACTGCACAATACTAAGGTTCCAAGCACAGAATTGGGCCAAATTTGTCTTTACAGGCAAGCTCAGAATTATGTCCAGAGTTGTCTTTCGAGGCAGGCTCAGTATTATGGCCAGGATTGGCTTTCGGGACAGGCTCGGAAATCGGGCCAGAGTTGTTGCTCGAACAGGTACGGAATTCGCAGGCGTGGCCTGTTCATTGTGAAAAAGAGGCAGAGTGTCGTTTAACTCGCATTTGCAGTATAAATTTTTCCGAATAGGAAACTTTGCAGCTGATTTCCTTCGGATGCTCCCATTTACAGAGATCACCTGAGACATTTGAAATGTATCTGGATAAAGGCAATGATAAAAACATTGCAAAATGAGTTAACTTCAGTTCCCAGGTTATTTACCAGATTACTAAAACCAATGCTTGGACTGCTCAGAGCTCAAAAACATTTGTTATGCTTTGTCTGGAGGATATTCTAACGCTGTATGTTGCTAAAATCAACTGTGCCTTAAACTATGTTTAAGAAAATTAAGGAAATACCAACTAGACTTGTTCATCATTGGGATTTACCTTTAACTATTAATTAGCCTGTGACTCCACCCTGGGGTAAGAGGTTGGAATTAATAGGAGCCTGTAACAATCTTGTTGTGATAAAACAGCCTTCTATTTATCAAGTGAAATTGGCAATATAGTAGCTGTGATTCAGCTGTGCAAGTAGGGGAGCTTACATCGTGCAAAGTAGTAATCTCTCAAGTGCCATGTAGGGCTTTGTGACAAACATTATGCTATTGCCAGCTGATGCTACTAAAGTCATAATGGTGGACGAATAGTATTCAGCATTGCCCCAGTAGTCTGGTCAGCAAAATTTCAGTTATATTATAAACTGATGGGGCTCTAAGGTGGAAAATTATGAATACCATCTCTAGTTCAGAGACGGAGGAGATTTGCATCAGTTAACAATTATTCAGTTATTGGTATCAATTGGTATCAACTATAGACACTAGGTGCATTCTATAGGATAAAGGGTTATTGAGCGAATATGTATAATCTGCATGCTCAACGTTGAGTTGATACACTATGGTGGTGGCTTATGTTAGACACACATGGGTGCAATCAAGTCAGAATATCCTGTAATAATTTACTTAATCTCATCATCACGTACAATCAATGACAACACAAAATGGGTATTGGATCAATGAGTATTTAATTAAATTATGGCTCGATGGAACACCGAATATTGATAAGTTTGTTTCCAGGCACATTTACCAGTTGCAAAATATGTGGCATGACAGTGGGGAAAGATACTTTCTCGCTTCAAGGAGAGGGAAGTTAATTTTTGTCTCCCTCCATTTTGCCTCGTCAATTGAGTCTTGCGATAAAGTCAGCAAGATCCCGCTTAAGGTTGTCGTCCTGCCTGACTGGCCTATGCAGCCATGCTTCCCACTTTCATCGGGAATAATAATACAACCTTTTACGGTTATTCTAAACGTAAAACTTTGCTGGTTCAGCTTGTGGCTCGGGAAACCAGCCTCTGCATGATGAAATCAATTTATTGACTTATAGATTGTGAGTAGACTGCTCTTGTGGCTCGGATTGTCAGACCGAATCATATTTGTGCTCACTGCAGAGTGCAGGGATAGCACCAAAAAAGATGAGCATTACATTTCCTCTTCAGGAGATGGGAAGCATTTTGTTTGAAAGCTAATGTTACATCTTATACGGTACAGATAAGTGACATCTTGGAGTTCGTTTCAAATGGGTCTTTGACAATAAATTAAGTTATAAGACCATTAACTGTGCCCAACGTGTCTTCCCATCATCTTTGCTGCAGCAAACGGGACTCACTCTGTCGTGTTTCACCCCCCGATCCAGAGTTTATAAAGGATATCTTTCACACAAGTTCTCCCAGGACAAGCACAGGGCAGTATGGGATATTGACATGGTATTAATACTAATTCACCAGGGGGCTCCAGCTACATCCTTAGCTTTGGCTCGACTCTCATAAGGTAGCTATCCTCATGGTGCTGGTCTCAGTGCAACGGGTTCAGCCACTACATATTGTGACTGGACAGGATGGTTACATCTGCAAATAATATTATATTTAAATGTTTAGTTAAGCAGAGCAGACGTGAGGTCTCAAACTAGTTTCATGGCATACCCCATGGACCTTCGGTTGTGTATGGTCACACATATACAACAATACGTCAAGGTCACGAAGAGCAATGTTTGTTATTACAAAAACATTATAAAATATATTGGTTCAGACCATCTCCAGGTGGTTAAAAGGGGGTTTGGCTCATGCAGGAGTAGATGCTGATATTTTTCGAGTCTCTCTCCACCAGGGCTGCTACAACATCAGCAGCAAAGGTTATGTACGTTCCACTGGACACATCCTGGCGACTGCAGGATGGTCGAACGAACGAACTTTCTGAACATTTCATAATACCTATTGCCAGACCAGGGGTATTTACCAACTCTATTTCAGGTTCAGTGGTTAGTTTACTCCCGGATGAGAGGAGTTACTATTATTTATTCATTATGAATGTTTCCCTCATCTGTCAATGAAGCAGTTATGGTTGTGTAGACTCATTTCTCACGGCATGAAATCACAGAGCTTTGAAACCTTCAAGGAATCACTCACGTGACTCCGGAGTAAAATTGTATGATTAAACGAGAATTTAACAGTTTGAGGTTTGATCTTTATTTTATGAGGAACTACGATGAGCGATTACATGCCCACGTCCCCTCTCTCATAAAGATCACTCGGTTGTTCTAGTCTTCTCTAAGTCTTACTATGTTACTTCGACTGCTGTTATCTGTGATGTCACACCGCTGCTTTGAAGCTTGACGCGCAAGCGGACTGGCGGGGCTTCTTCACGTAATCGCTCATCGTAACTCCTCATAAAATAAAGATCAAACCTCAAACTGGTAAGTTCTCATTTAATCTTACTATTATCTATAATAAATCTATGAAGGACCATGATTTTTTTCAAAAAATAATTTGTATATTAAACATTAGTTTAGAAATAACATAATATTGAAAAATAACATTTTTTGTAACAACAAAGAATTAAAGTTAACAAAAATAAAATTCTATATTCAACATTATATTATAAATAACATCATATTGAAGCAAACAATTTTTTTAACAACAATACCAAAATATAATAATAACATTACATTTGAAATTATCTAAAATAAAACTTAGAAGAAACATGACTTCAACTAAAAAGTCTGTAATTAACATAACATTAGAAAGAACATCTTATTAGATGTTTTTAATAATGGGCTTTACCTCATTTATAGACGCATTACCCTTGGTTATCTGTGTCCAAAAAGTCTGTGAGATTCAGACTGAAGTCCACACCTGAGTCCTGAGTCTCTGATCCGGTTGTACGCACTGGTGTCACTGGTGTGTGTGTATGGGTGTATCAACGTTGGTGTATTCTGGGAATCCAGGTTGGATTGCCGAGGTCACTTCTTGTAGGCTGCTAGGCACTGACCGTGGAAGTAGTGCCTGCCTGCTGTGCTGTCAAACTGGGTGACCTGACCTTAGGTGAGCTGGTCATCGGTGGGTAAGGCATGCGCGGTGGTCCCATCAGAGGCTGTGGATAAAACACAGAAACCTATCAATATGAATAGGAAGGCTGATAAATCAAAACTTTTCACTGGCTGTGTGTGACAAAGAATTAAAAGTCCAATCTATGAAAAATCAGAGAGATATTAATATATTTTTTTAATTTGCCATTCTCTCTGATGCCCCTGCTGGTGGGAGGGGGAAGGGACTATAAAACCCGGAAGTGGTGTGCCTCACTCAGTCTCTGCAAGATGGAGGAACCAGAGGATCACGTCTCTCTGAGCTCTGAGTAACACTGAACACATGTCTACTCAACTGTGAGTCCCCTTAATGTGGTTTGAAAATGAAAACATGGTTGGTTTGAAGTAAAAAGGCATTGCCTGCAAATGGTTGTTTGGGTGCTTTGGCTTGAAGTTAAAAGGCACTACTTACTGCAATTGGTGATTTGGGTGCTTTGGATTGAAGTTAAAAGGCACTACTTACTGCAAATGGTGGTTTGGGTGCTTTGGATTGAAATTAAAAGACACTACTTACTGCAAATGGTGGTTTGGGTGATTTGGCTTGAAGTTAAAAGGCACTACTAACTGAAAATGGTGGGTTGGGTGTTTTGACTTGAAGTTAAAAGGCACTACTTACTGAAAATGGTGGTTTGAGTGCTTTGGCTTGAAGTTAAAAGGCACTACTTACTGCAAATGGTGGGTTGGGTGCGTTGGCTTGAAGTTAAAAGGCACTACTTATTGCAAATGGTGGTTTGGGTGCTTTGGCTCGAAGTTGAAAGGCACTACTTACTGTAAATGGTGATTTGGATGCTTTGGCTTGAAGTTGAAAGGCACTACTTACCGCAAATTGTGGTTTGGGTGCTTTGGCTTGAAGTTGAAAGGCTCTACTTATTGCAAATGTACTTACTTCCTGTTTGTACTGTATATTGATTTTAGATAAAATGCTACCACTTACGGCTGTGATTTTTGGCCATCTTACTCAGTCCCCTCCGCTCAGCAGGTGCAGAGAATTCTTCCCACCAATGGAAAATAAAAGTGTTATTAGTGTTTAAAAAATGTTGAGAATCTCTCTCCTGTCATGCCATGAAGGCCACACCTTTTACGGTGGGGGGGGGGAGGGTTATAAAACCCGGAAGTGTGGGAGTGACTCAGTCTCTGCATGATGGGGAGGGAGAGGTCACGACTCTGTCTGAGCTGTGAATCAACTGAACACACTGAATGTCTACTGAACTGTGAGTTTGCTGTTTTATGGTGGTTTTATAGTGGTTTTATGGTGGTTTCACCCTGCATGAAATGGTATGAAGCTGCATTTGAATTTGGTGGCCTTGCACCATGCTTGAAATGGAATGAGTTTGGTGACCTTGCACTCTGCTAGAAGTGGTATGAAACTGCACTGAATTTGGTGGCCTTGCACCCTGCTGAAAGTCGTATGAAACTGCACTTGAATTTGGTGGCCTTGGATCCAGCTCTAAGTGGTATGAAACTGCACTTGAATTTGGTGGCTTTGCACCCTGCTTGAAGTGGTATGATACTGCACTTGAATTCGGTGACCTTGCACCCTGCTTGAAATGGTAGGAAAATGGATTTGAATTTGGTGGCCTTGCACCCTGCTTGAAATGGAATTTCAAGGAATAACCATGAGTCAACTGCCAGCCCACCAGCCATGAGTGAGCTGCCAGCATATCAGGTTTGAGGGACTGAGCTGCCACCCCAAGAACCCATACCAGCGCTCCAGAAAGCCCCCTCACGGGCCACCAATATTGGAATTGGTGGAGAGGTGGAATATTGCGTCGGGGGACCAGCCCTCCTGTGTGAACATGGTACCCAACGGGTCCCACTTAGTCTAGTTAAAACATAAAAACATCCCCCACAATGGTTCCCACTGTGAGGGAAGGCAGCACAGTCCAGTCCCCATCCTCTTGTCCACCCATGGTCGGGCCTATTGAGGCCTCCAGAGTCGCCGCTATGGAGGCCCAAAATTTTAGGCCCTCTCGCCGGGTGATGGTGCACCGGCGTCAGGAGAACCCGCTCATCGGCTTGGGATGCCTGGAACGGCCGCTTCGTTACCGGAGACCGTGGCTTCCAAGCCAACATGCTGCTCTGGACAGAGCTCCACAACTGGCGATCTCGGCAAGAGATCCCAGGCTCTCAATGTTAATGTTCAGCGCCGCCGCCCATGGCTGGCCGCTCCACAGACCCGCAGCTCCGAGATGATCCAATCGGCAGATCCCAGCATACCGGAGTTCCAGCGCGGCGACCCAGGCAAGGCATCGCCCACTCCCCGGTAGTGCTCCAGCACTGTGCCGCCATAGAAGCCGAGGTTCTGGCCAGGTCCCCTCAGGAAACGACGCTCCAGGCCCCGCTGGTAGGCCGCGATGACGGGTCGAAAGTGCTGCCCGGAGGAAAGCAGCCTCACCGACCAGGTAGGGACTTGAAAAGCAGTCTCCCCCTCCCCCCCCCCCCCCACCCCCCCACACATAAAAAGATTAGGCCCCCGATACTGCATCTGCCATGCATCTTCCCACTCACTCAACCTGTCCAGGTCACCCTGCAACCTCCTAACATCCTCTTCACAGTTCACACTGCCACCCAGCTTTGTAACATCCGCAAACTTGCTTGTGTTGCTCCTAATTCCCTCTTCCAAATCATTAATATATATGGTAAACAGTTGCGGCCCCAACACAGAGCCTTGCGGCACTCCACTCGCCACTGCCTGCCATTCTGAAAAGGACCCGTTCACTCCTACTCTTTGCTTCTTGTCTGCCAACCAATTTTCTATCCATGTCAACACCCTACCCCAATGCCATGTGCTCTAATTTTAGTCACCAGTCTCCCGTGCGGGACCTTATCAAAGGCTTTCTGAAAGTCTAGATATACTACATCCACTGGCTCCCCTTCATCCATTTTACTTGTCACATTCTCAAAAAATTCCAGAAGATTAGTCAAGCATGAGGTCCCTTTCATAAATCCATGTTGACTTGGACTTATCCAAATGCCCCATTATTACCTCTTTAATAATTGACTCCAGCATTTTTCCCACCACCGAAGTCAGGCTAACTGGTCTGTAATTCCTAGTTTTCTCTCTCGCTTCTTTCTTGAAAAGTGGGATAACATTAGCTATCCTCCAATTCACAGGAACTGATCCTGAATCTATTGAACATTGGAAAATGATCACCAATGCGTCCACTATTTCTAGAGCCACCTCCCTGAGGACCCAGGGTTGCAGACAATCAGGCCCAGGGGATTTATCATCCTTTTGTCCCATTAGCCAACCCAATACTATTTCTCGCCTAATGAAAATTTATTTCAGTTCCTCTACCTCCTTAAATCCTCTGTCCTCCAGTACATCTGGGGGATTGTTTGTGTCTTCCTTAGTGAAGATAGATCTGAAGTACTTGTTCAACTCTTCTGCCATTTCCTTGTTACCCATAATAATTTCACCCATGTCTGCCTTCAAGGGACCCACATTTGACTTTGCTACTCTTTTTCCCTTAACATATCTAAAGAAGCATTTACTGTCCTTCTTTATATTCCTGGCAAGCTTCCCCTCGTACTTCATCTTTTCAGCCCGTATTGCCCGTTTTGTTTCCTTCAGTTGTCCTATGAAAGTTTCCAAATCCTCTGGCTTCCGGCTTTTCTTTGCTGTGTTACGCATCTTTTCTTTTAGTTTTATTCTATCACTAACTTTTCTTGTCAACCACGGTTGCCTCCTACTCCCCTTAGAATCTTTCTTACTTTTTTGTGAAATAATCCTGCGTCTTCCGGATTATGCTCTGAAATTCCTGCCATTGCTGTTCCAACATCATTCCTGCTAGGATCCCTTTCCAGTCTACCTTGTCCTGCTCCTCTCTCATTCCTTCATAGTCCCCTTTGTTCAACTGTATCACTGACACTTCTGATTTAACCTTCCCCTTCTCAAATTGCAGATTAAAACGAATCATATGATGATCACTACCTCCAAGCGATTCCTTTACCTCGAGTTCTCTTATCAAATCTGGTTCATTGGACAACACTAAATCCAGAATTCCCTTTTCTCTGGTCGGCTCCATAACAAGCTGCACTAAGAATGCATCTCGGAGGCACTCTACGAACTCTCTTTCTTGGGGTCCTGAACCAACCTGATTTTCCCAGTCTAACTGCATTTTGAAATCCCCCATCACCACAGTGGCATTACCTTTGTTACATGCCAGTTTTAACTCCTGCTGCAACTTACACCCTACATCTGGGCTACTATTTGGGGGTCTGTAGATAACACCAATTAGTGTCTTCTTACCTTTACAATTACTCAACTCAATCCACAGTGACCCTACCTCATCAGTCCCTCTGTCTTTCATCGCAAAGGACTGAATTCCATCCCTCACCAGCCGAGCTACCCCCCCCCCCTCCTCTGCCCACCTGCCTGTCATAGAAACATAGAAACATAAAAAATAGGTGCAGGAGTACGCCATTCAGCCCTTCGAGCCTGCACCGCCATTCAAGATGATCATGGCTGATCATCCAACTCAGTATCCTGTACCTGCCTTCTCTCCATATCCCCTGATCCCTTTAGCCACAAGGGCCACATCTAACTCCCTCTTAAATATAGCCAATGCACTGGCCTCAACTACCTTCTGTGGCAGAGAATTCCAGAGATTCACCACTCTTTGTGTGAAAAATGTTTTTCTCATCTCGGTCCTAAAAGATTTCCCCCTTATCCTTAAACTGTGACCTTTCTATAGGAAGAAACTGTCCTTTCTATAGGATGTATAACTCTGAATATTAAGTTCCCAGGCTCGATCCTCCTGCAGCCACGACTCAGTAATCCTCACAATGTCATATCTACCAACCTCTAACTGAGCCTCAAGCTCATCTACTTTACTTCTTATACTTCGCACATTCATATACAATAACTTTAATTCCTTACACTTCTCACCTATCACATCGATCCCTATTACACTTGGCCATACTCTCCTATCCCTTTGTGAGCTTTCTTTCCCGTTAATTCTGGGGTCATTAACTATCCCTTTCTTTCCCTTTAAATCCATCCTTGACTATCCCATTTAACAACGCCCCCCGCCCCCCCTTCCCCCTTATTCAGTTTAAAACCACCCGTGTAGCAGTGGCAAACCTGCCTACCAGAATGCTGGTGCCCCACCTGTTAAGGTGAAATACGTCCCTTTTGTACAGTTCCCCCTTACTCCAAAACTGATCCCAGTGATCTAAGAATCCAAATCCCTGCCCCGTGCACCAGTTCCTCAGCCACACATTCAGGTCCTGTATCTCCCTGTTCCTGCTCTCGCCAGCACGAGGAACTGGAAGCAAATCGGTGATAACCACCCTGGAAATCCAGCTTTTCATCATTTTTCCGAACTCTCTAAAGTCACGCTGCAGAATATTCATCCCCTTCTTTCTGACATCGTTTGTGCCAATACGCACTTTCACTTCCGGCTGTTCACCTTCGCCCTTGAGGATTTTCTGCACTCTGTCCGTGACATCCTGGATCCTGGCACCAGGGAGGCAGCACACCATCCTCGAATCCCGTCTGTTGCCGCAGAAACCCATGTCCGTACCACGCACAATGGAGTCTCCAACTACCATGGCGATGCCTGATGTCGGCCTCTTTGGTTTTGGCTCAACAGCCCTTACTGTAGGACTTGTCGAGGAACGACTCAGTTTCTCGGACGAACCTGAGGTCATCCACTTGCTTCTCCAGGATCTGTACCTGGATGCACTTCTCACATTTGTAGCAGCCAGAGGCTCCAACGGTGTCCTTGAGCTACAGTTTTGCTGGAGCCTGCAATGGGGTTGGCAATGGTCATTGTAAAGAGCACAAACTCACACAGGTTGAAACACAAGCATCTTTATTGTTCGGTTCATCAACTACACAGCAGGTCATCACACGTTCACACTGTTACTCAGACTGGCAAGCAGTGGGCAGGATCTTACACTATAAATGTTACAATTAGGCGGGGTTATAATTACTAAGCATTCTAATTGGCTAACATGCTATAGCCAATGCTATATCTCTTCTTCTATAAACGAAAAGTAGATACAGCGTTATCACTACGATGAGTAAATAAATTGTAAAATGCAAAATACCACAACTAAGAATAATAAGGTTAAACATAGTCGCCGTATCTAACCTGCCCGGCCCGCGTATGTTAGGGGGCTGCCTCATCAACCTTTTCCTCTGAAAGGTTAAGGGCATGTCTAGATGAGCCAACAGGGCTCTGGGGATACACCGTAGGGGACGACCTTCGCGGTACAGGTGAACTGGGTACAAGAGGGGGTGAGGGTGTAGACTGACGCGGGGACTGGCTGCAAGCACTGGAGCGACTGGATCAGCGATCACTTTAAAGTTCAGTGGAGGGGCATCAGGACCCTGGAACGCTGGATGTCGTTCCTTCACTGGAAGGATGTGTTGATGGTTGCGTCTATAGATGGTGCCGCCGACATCGACAAGGTAGGATCGTGGCTCTTTAGCAGGGCCATGGATGAACCCCAGTTTGGTATGTCCTTTGTTTGTCTGTTAACACTTAAGTGGCTTGAGGAAATGCGATTCCTCCTAATGGATAAATCAGACCAATTCATAACGAGTTGGTCTCCATTCGTCGTTTTTTTGGAATCATATGGTGCAACACAATTGTAAAAAATAACTGTTTCAGGACTGGACGAGGGTTGGTCAAGACTATAAATAATGATCTCCTCTTTTTTTTTTTCTTTTCTTCTCTCTATTCTCTCTCTCAACTCTTTTCATTTACTCGTTTTCTTTTTTCACACACTATATATTTCACATCTTTCTATCCTTTACTATCTAACTTATTTTTCTTATTCTAATCTTTTTTCAGTGTAACAAAAAAAAAAAAAAGAAGTTGTACATAAAATGTATTATGAAAATATATATTAGGCACTTTGGTGCCATATGACTGTACTTACTTCTAATAAAATAAAATATTAAAAAAAAAAAAAAAAAAAAAAAAAAAAAAAAAAAAAAAAACACTTAAGTGGCTTGCTGGTTTTGTCATAGGCATGCTTCTGCGTGTTTCGATTGGATTGTACGCGTGTTTGAATTGCAGTGGGGCAGAGGACTTTAGGCTTTAGGTGATCCTCAGTCACTGGCAGTGGAGGTCTTGTCCGTCGGGACATCAGTCGTTGGGCTGGAGAGCCTAAAGAACTGTCTCTGGCAATATTCCTTAGATTAAACAGGTCTAGGTAGACGTCAGGCTTTGTCAGGAAGGAGCGTTCCATAAGTTGTTTAGCGCTACATACACGTGTTCGGCAAGTCCGTTGGACTGTGGATACTCTAGGCTGCTGGTGACATGATTAAAGTTCCAACGTTTGGCAAAGTCTTTGAACTTTTGGTTGGAGAATTGTGTCTCGTTGTCAGTCTGAAGCCGGGCTGGAATGCCATGTACGGAGAAATGCTGATGGAGTTTCAGGATGACTAATTCTGAGGAGATGGTTGGCAGAAGATCAATTTCAAACCAACTCGAATACGAGTCCACTAACACGAGATAGTGTTTCCCGTGCCAGTCGAAGATATCGGCGGCCGCGGATGACCATGGTAGGGAGGGAGCAGGTTGGGACAGCAGCGGTTGTTTTTGCTGGTGCAGCACCTGCCTGTTGCAGATCGCGCATGACTCAGTTTTTTCCTGAATTTACTTGGTCATTCCGGGCCAGTAAATCATTTATTTGGCAAGTTCTAGGGTGGCCTCAATGCCTGGGTGGCCATCGTGGATCTCCTTGTAGTACTCTTTATGTAGGGATGGGGGGATGACCGTTTTGTGACCCTTTACGATCACTCCGTCCTGAAGTACCAGTTCGTCACGCACCAGAAAGTAGGGTTTTAGTTCAGTGGAGGGTATTGGATTGTTTGTTTGGCCATCCGCCTTTAATGACAGAAGTGAGCAGCTGGGAGGTTTTATCGATGGCAGTGTGTTCGGCGAGGCAGCGCAGGCGGTCAGTTGGAACGAAGGAAACCTGGTGGAGCTGCCAACTCATGCCAATGTTACAGTCATGTTCCTCTTGCTGTGCTGCTGACCGGGTGAGATAGTGGAACCAGAGGTTCCCCCCTTAGCATCAAGCTCATCCTCACTGGAGATGCTATGAAAATAAATGTGTATCACAAATTATCAAGATCACCAGGACGTGGCAAGCAAAATGACAATCAAATTATCATTGTCACAATAGTTTTTTTCTAAGAATTTACCCTCTTGGTGCTCCGCCTCCTCTCCACTACACACCATTGTTGCCTCTGGGTAACGAATGTACTACCAGACTCAGACCTGTTCAAAGCATGCGACAACTTGCCATACCAGGTTCTCAGGCTCTTAAACCATTGGCACAGTTGGGCATCTGTGAAAACAAAAAATAAATGATCAGTGTGGAACAAATTTAAATTATAACAACAGAAATACAGACAAACAACAAAGTAAGTGGGTTCTTACAGGTGCAGCCAGGGAACTCTTTCGCCTTGATCTCAAGCAGTAGTGGTTTTTTTGTTTGTGTCCCGGTAATGAGCACAGTTCTTGACATACAATTCAGGGTTTGCCTGATATCAATCAACTTGCTCCCCCTCTTGTTCCCTGCTAAAGTTATATGGCTTGGTGATCATTCTCCTAACCTCCACCTCACCAGAGGCATCAGTGTCCTCTGCAGAATCTGAATCCAGATCAGCACCAGCAGCAACAGCAGCAGCAGTACCTGTGGCATTGAGGGGTAGGGTGGTGCTGTGGCCACGGCCCACCACCATGGTCACCTCCATGGTCTCCTTCTGGGCCTCCATTTCTTGGAACTGGGTCTCCTCAGTCTCAACCTGCCTGGTGGGTGGGCAAGGCTGTTGTGCCTTGCTTTTTTGATGAGCCTTCCTTCTTCGTGGTGCCATTTTGTGATGCTATCGCCAAAAAAAGCCGCCTAAGTGAGACAGGCCCTTAACAGTAACTGAAGAAAATTATGGTTGAACCGAAAAAATAAAAATAAATTAAGCATTATCTTTGGAGCCAAGACATTTCACAAATCTATTTTTGGTTGAAAATTCATCATTCTCAGATGATATCTAGGTCAGTCAGTAGGAGAAGCCTTTGTAGTTTTGTGAATACAGTGCTGGGCCTTGAACCTTTTGGGCTGAGATTATGAAATTGAATACAATCTCAGGACTATGCAAATGCAGATGTGTGAGCTCATCCGCTGTGATGATGATGGAACAATATTTTGCATATCGTATTGCATTACATATTGTATATCTTATTGCATATCGTATTGCATTACATATTGTATATCTTATTGCATATTGGAGACTTACCTGTGCCATCAAGCAATATTGCTACAGAATCAAGACCAGATGCTGTCCTTACAGAAGTGTTGAAGTTAACCTTGACAGGCTGAGACGTGACACTGCCTCATTTCATTGTTAAAAAAGGATTAACTATCAACAGGCAAAAGCTGTATTTTTGAAGAGCTCCGAGGTTCTGATGCAGGAGGCATCGACTGACTGGCCTGCATGAGTATCAACTTGAAATTTCATGTATGAATTTCTTGGATTGGCATTACCTCTGGTGGTCAGAACTGGATCAAGACAAGCAGGACTTTCTGAGACCGTGTCTGCTCCCTGTGACTCTCCAATATTAACATATCTTTACACATGTGGATCCATGGTCCTGAGCCACGAGATATAGAACTGCATTCCCACGGACTATGCTGAAGGGAACAAACAGCTTAATCAGGACAGGATTGATACCCACACAACTAACCACACCTGACAGAGCCGATGAAAATTTTCAAACTTATTTTTATATCTTATGGAGAGTTTGGGTAAGATAACTTTGAGCTGGAGTCAGCCATACTAGGATACATCCTGCAAATTGTCGGAATAATTTGCACGTGATGTGAGTGACTATCAAACTGTAGCTACTTTATTCACAATAACTTGTCAGATAAGGAGAACCGTCAAGCAAGAGACTATTCTGCAGATTCAAAGCAGGCAGTATTTTTATACCATGTTTTATAGCATAAAATCAAGGTAAGTCACGTACGCTTGTTTACAGAGTTAATTATTGTGATCCACCATTCAATAACTTTTCACTGAAAAACAGGCTTCTTTATCAACAAGGAAGCTGAGGGTGTCCAAGTATAGCCTTGAGTTTTTCTAACAGTTCACAGTTGACAGAGTAGTTTTTTTAAATATATGGGCCACTGGCACCAGGCGTGCTTACTCTAGCTCTGAAGGGTACGATTCCCACAGATGTAAGTGTTGTTCATGTTGAAAGTTAAAATGGAAGGACAGCTCAGTTCTTCCCACAATTCCCAGAAAATAACAGTAGAGCTTAGCGGCTGTGTTAGACCTTCAAGAAGGTCACTAGTCTTTGCTATAATCTTTTTTCTTGTTGTCTTGGGCAGCTGAGTCGGGGCCCTGCAAGCCGGCAGCCCTGCCAGTAGCATGTTATTTTTAAAACACTTTTTTTGTTCTGTGTGTCTTGTGTGGGGGGTGGTGTGGTGGGGGGGGGGGGGGGTAAGGGGGAAACTATTTTGGTCGCCTCCTCCACAGAGAGGCGACTTTTTCCATGTCGTCTCCCCCGCGGCCCAACACCAAGGATCGGTGTGGCCTTTCCTGGAGACATGCCCAGGGCTTTAGCTGCAGGCGCAGCGAGGACGCTTTTGTCGCGGAGCGGGCGAGCCCTCGCCAGGGGTCGCCGGAGGGGAGCGCTCCGTTAGCTGGCCCACGGCAGCCTGAATCCGCGGTCTTCAGAGCTCCAGCTGGCGGCGTCCTGGGCCTGGGATCCCTCGTTGGGGACCCGGGAGGAGAAACATAGAAACATAGAAACATAGAAAATAGGTACAGGAGTAGGCCATTCGGCCCTTCGATCCTGCACCGCCATTCAATATGATAATGGCTGATCATCCAACTCAGTATCCTGTACCTGCCTTCTCTCCATACCCCCTGATCCCTTTAGCCACAAGGGCCACATCTAACTCCCTCTTAAATATAGCCAATGAACTGGCCTCAACTACCTTCTGCGAGAGAGAATTCCAGAGATTCACCACTCTCTGTGTGACAAAAGTTTTACTCATCTCGGTCCTAAAAGATTTCCCCCTTATCCTTAAACTGTGACCCCTTGTTCTGGACTTCCCCAACATCGGGAACAATCTTCCTGCATCTAGCCTGTCCAACCCCTTAAGAATATTGTAAGTTTCTATAAGATCCCCCCTCAATCTTCTAAATTCTAGCGAGTACAAACCGAGTCTATCCAGTCTTTCTCCATATGAAAGTCCTGACATCCCAGGAATCAGTCTGGTGAACCTTCTCTGTACTCCCTCTTTGGCAAGAATGTCTTTCCTCAGATTAGGAGACCAAAACTGTACGCAATACTCCAGGTGTGGTCTCACCAAGACCCTGTACAACTGCAGTAGAACCTCCCTGCTCCTATACTCAAATCCATTTGCTATGAATGCTAACATACCATTCGCCTTCTTCACTGCCTGCTGCACCTGCATGCCTACTTTTAATGACTGGTGTACCATTTTCGAGGATGTAACTAGTAGCGTGGATAGGGGAGAACCAATGGATGTGGTGTATCTGGACTTCCAGAAGGCTTTCGACAAGGTCCCACATAAGAGATTAGTTTACAAACTTAAAGCACATGGCATTGGGGGTTCAGTATTGATGTGGATAGAGAACTGGCTGGCAAACAGGAAGCAAAGAGTAGGAGTAAACGGGTCCTTTTCACAATGGCAGGCAGTGACTAGTGGGGTACCGCAAGGCTCAGTGCTGGGACCCCAGCTATTTACAATATATATTAATGATCTCGATGAGGGAATTGAAGGCAATATCTCCAAGTTTGCGGATGACACTAAGCTGGGGGGCAGTGTTAGCTGTGAGGAGGATGCTAGGAGACTGCAAGGTGACTTGGATAGGCTGGGTGAGTGGGCAAATGTTTGGCAGATGCAGTATAATGTGGATAAATGTGAGGTTATCCATTTTGGTGGCAAAAACAGGAAAGCAGACTATTATCTAAATGGTGGCCGACTAGGAAAAGGGGAGATGCAGCGAGACCTGGGTGTCATGGTACACCAGTCATTGAAAGTGGGCATGCAGGTGCAGCAGGCAGTGAAGAAAGCGAATGGTATGTTAGCTTTCATAGCAAAAGGATTTGAGTATAGGAGCAGGGAGGTTCTACTGCAGTTGTACAGGGTCTTGGTGAGACCACACCTGGAGTATTGCGTACAGTATTGGTCTCCAAATCTGAGGAAGGACATTATAGCCATAGAGGGAGTGCAGAGAAGGTTCACCAGACTGATTCCTGGGATGTCAGGACTGTCTTATGAAGAAAGACTGGATAGACTTGGTTTATACTCTCTAGAATTTAGGAGATTGAGAGGGGATCTTATAGAAACTTACAAAATTCTTAAGGGGTTGGACAGGCTAGATGCAGGAAGATTGCTCCCGATGTTGGGGAAGTCCAGGACAAGGGGTCACAGCTTAAGGATAAGGGGGAAATCCTTTAAAACCGAGATGAGAAGAACTTTTTTCACACAGAGAGTGGTGAATCTCTGGAACTCCCTGCCACAGAGGGTAGTCGAGGCCAGTTCATTGGCTATATGTAAGAGGGAGTTAGATGTGGCCCTTGTGGCTAAGGGGATCAGAGGGTATGGAGAGAAGGCAGGTACGGGATACTGAGTTGGATGATCAGCCATGATCATATTGAATGGCGGTGCAGGCTCGAAGGGCCGAATGGCCTACTCCTGCACCTAATTTCTATGTTTCTATGTTTCTATGACACCCAGGTCTCGTTGCATCTCCCCCTTTCCTAATCGGCCACCATTCAGATAATAATCTACTTTCCTGTTTTTGCTACCAAAGTGGATAACCTCACATTTATCCACATTATACTGCATCTGCCATACATTTGCCCACTCACCCAGCCTATCCAAGTCACCTTGCAGCCTCCTAGCATCCTCCTCACAGCTAACACTGCCCTCCAGCTTCGTGTCATCCGCAAACTTGGAGATATTGCATTCAATTCCCTCGTCCAAATCATTAATATATATCGTAAATAGCTGGGGTCCCAGAACTGAGCCTTGCGGTACCCCACTAGTCACTGCCTGCCATTGTGAAAAGGACCCGTTTACTCCTACTCTTTGCTTCCTGTCTGCCAGCCAGTTCTCTATCCAAATCAATACTGAACCCCCAATACCGTGTGCTTTAAGTTTGTATACTAATCTCTTATGTGGGACCTTGTCGAAAGCCTTCTGAAAGTCCAGATATAACACATCCACTGGTTCTCCCTTATCCACTCCACTAGTTACATCCTCGAAAAATTCTATAAGATTCGTCAGACATGATTTACCTTTCATAAATCCATGCTGACTTTGTCCAATGATTTCACCACTTTCCAAATGTGCTGCTATCCCATCTTTAATAACTGATTCTAGCAGTTTCCCCACTACTGACGTTAGACTAACTGGTCTGTAATTCCCTGTTTTCACTCTCCCTCCCTTTTTAAAAAGTGGGGTTACATTAGCTACCCTCCAATCCTCAGGAACTACTCCAGAATCTAAAGAGTTTTGAAATATTATCACTAATGCATCCACTATTTCTGGGGCTACTTCCTTAAGTACTCTGGGATGCAGCCTATCTGGCCCTGGGGATTTATCGGCCTTTAATCCATTCAATTTACCTAACACCACTTCCCGGCTAACCTGGATTTCACTCAGTTTCTCCATCTCATTTGACCCCCAAAAGAGCTCTGACTGCCGGCCCACGACCAACTTCTACTGCAGGCGCGGCATGAAGTTACCATCCTGAGCGGGGTCCCTCGCCGGGGATCCCTGGAGAAGAGCTCCGACCGCAGGCTCTGCAGTCTGCGATGCTTCTTGCTGCGGTGCGGCGGGGACTTTAAATCTTCGACTGCCGGCCTGTGGCCTACACCATCTTGAAGCCACGGTCCCCGGTGCGGAGGCACCGATTCAGGACTTACCTGGACGTACCTTGTCTGAACATCTGAATGCCGCAGCTGCGACTGCGGAGGATTGAAGGTCCCGACCACGGGGAAAAATGGAGGAGGACTGGTCAAATTTTGTGCCTTCCACCACAGTGATGAATGCTGTGGTGGATGTTTGTGTTACATTTTTATTGTGTATTGTGTGTTCTTTTTTAATTGTACCGCTGCTGGCAAATGCATTTTACTTGCACTTTATGAATAAAACTTGACTTGACTTGACTGATGGTAGCCTTGCTTTCTTGTTTTCCATAACTACCTTGTTGAAACTGTAGCTGGAGACACTGGTCTGCTTTTTTGTGTGCTTTCTGAAGCCCACCTGACCAGTGTGCTTTCTGAAGCCCACCTGACATAATAATATAATAATATAATAATAATGTCTTTATTTATATAGCACATTTTTAGTCAACTTGCATTGACCCCAAAGTGCTTCACACAATTACTTCCATACAGACAGGCAAAGGTGGGTGAAGTGTCTTGCCCAAGGACACACACAGGCAAAGGTGGGTGAAGTGTCTTGCCCAAGGACACAACGACAGTATGCACTCCAAGCGGGATTCGAACCAGCTACCTTCTGGTTGCCAGCCGAACACTTAGCCTATTGTGCCATCTGTCGTCCTATTGGATTGTCCCAATCCATCTATTAATTACTCATTGATCTCCTTCCTGCCCATAGTTTGAGTGTTTTATACACACAGTCAAATCCAATCCATGCTCATGGTCACCATTGCATACTTGGGCCATAGCTACTTTAGGCAACAGGGCAATTCTGTCTCCAGTGGCAGTCAAATATTTCATTTATCTCATCAGAAGGTGCCTCTTCAATATATGCTCATCAGCATTTGGATCACACTCAATTAAAAGAATGTTGAGGTAAAAAAAAATCAAATTTCCAAAATAATTTATTCCGGAATTCTTTAATGATGTGTGCAAAGTATTATTGATACAGAGTAATTTTATATCATAACAAGTACTTTAATTAGAATACATACAGAGTCCATCGAAATGAGTACTGAAGGCTCAGAGTCGTAAATTCAACTAACTAACATGGCTTCCTGCATGCGTGTGGAAGTGTGGAAACCTGACATGGATTATGGATCAGGTCAGCAGCAAAACCAGACATGCATCAAATCAGCAATACCGTTTGATCTACAAAATGTAACTAGGAAAATGGACAAGGGAGAGCCAGTGGATGTAGTGCATCTGGACTTTCTGAAAGCATTTGATAAGGTCCCATATAGGAGATTAGTGCGCAAAATTAGAGCACATGGTATTGGGGGTAGGGTACTGACATGGATAGAAAATTGGTTGGCAGACAGGAAACAGAGTAGGGATAAACAGATTCCTTTCAGAATGGCAGGCAGTGACGAGTGGGGTACGGCAAGGCTCGGTGCTGGGACCACAGCTATTCACAATATACATCAATGATTCAGATGAAGGGATTAAAAGTAACATCAACAAATTCACAGATGACACAAAGCTGGATGGCAGGGTGAACTGTGAGGAGGATGCTAAGAGGGTGCAGTGTGACTTGGAGAGGTTGTGTGAGTGGGCAGATGCATGGCAGATACAGTTTAATGAGGATAAATGTGAGGTTATTGGTGCAAAAACAGGAAGGCAAATTATTATCTGAATGGTGTCTTTGGGAAAAGGGGAAGTACAGCGAGATCTGGGGGTCCTTGTTCGTCAGTCACTGAAAGTAAGCAGGCAGGTACAACAGGCAGTGAAGAAAGCGAATGGCATGTTAGCCTTCAAAACAAGAATAGATGAGTATAGGAGCAAAGAGGTCCTTCTGCAGTTGTACAGGGTCCTAGTGAGATCACAGCTGGAGTATTGTGTGAAATTTGGTCTCCAGATTTGAGGAAGGAAATTCTTGCTATTGAGGGAATGCAAGATAGGGTAGGTTCACAAGGTTAATTTCTGGGATGGCGGGACTGTCATATGTTGATAGAATAGAGCGGCTCCTGACCAGATACAGAACAACATGGCACGATTTCAATTCTAACCTGTTTTCTAAATCAATAAAGAGGTCTTAAATGCACCATTCATTAAATCCTCTTTGGATGCAGCATAATACCATTGAGCACTCCTATTTCCACCACCTAATTATCAGTGTCTGCACTATATGTGATGTGTAAAAGAGTTCTTACTCATGCATGTTCCCTTGTATCTGAGGGAAATTAAAACAATTATCTTTGCTGGCAGTAGTTTTCTCCAAGGAATGCACCCACATACTTGATTCAGTTGAAGAATTGTGTCATTTTGAAACAGCATTCTGAAGCTGGTTGGCCTCATTAACATCCCTGGCAAGACCACACCAGTTTGGCATCTTAATGACCTGCAGTCCTCTGCTGTTTCACTAATATGATCTTCCGGTTTTCTTCTGGACTCAGTGTAAGCCTTGGTGAAGACCACACTCGGATGAGCATTTCTGAGTCATTGTTCCCTGCTTGCACCTCAGAATCATGAGCTGCTTACATTCTTAACAACTATTTCCATACTGCTGGCTATTCACTAATGTAGAATGAAAGGGCCTGTCCCACATGGGTGACCTAATCTGCGAGTTTAGAAGAGTTTGTCCTTGACGCAAACTCGAGGACCAGAAGACATAGGTTTAAGGTGAAGGGGAAAAGATTTAATAGGAATCTGAGGGGTAATGCTTTCACACAAAGTGTGTATGGAACAAGCTGCCAGAGGAGGAGTTGAGGCAGGGACTACCCCAACATTTAAGAAACAGTTAGACAGGTACATGGATATGTCATGACGAAGAGTCATGTTGATATGCAAATATCATGACCTTTGTATCAGCTGACTTGGAGGTCAGATTGCATGTGCACTGTTTAAGCCAAGGTAGGAGGCCATGGCTGAGTGAGATAATAAACATGGAGACCAAGGAATGTAACCTACAAATATTGTGTCAGTATCATTATTATTCCACATCTGAGGCCAGGATGTGACATTGGCGATGAGGATATTTTGGATATTTTGGATTCTGAATCCGTGGCTCCGAGCTGGAAATTTTTAAATTAAATTAAATTTAATTTAATTTAATTAAATTTTTTTTAAAATGGCAGTCGCTGGAGCTGATTTCTTTGCACTTCGCACTTCGCACTTCATGGAGTTCCACACTTTCAGCGTGAGCTGGAGGAATTTGAAGCTCACGCCGACAGTCGAGGGCTCTTTCTTGATGAGAGTACGCCGGGGAAGAAGGCTCAGCGGAGATCATTGCTTCTTTTCATCGCAGGGCCAGCAGTTCGAGAAATGTTTAAAAAACTCCTTGACATCGGAATGAAGGAAGACTATAAGAAAGCCATTGATGCTTTGAACAGTCATTATGTGGTGGTGCCGAATGCTACATTGCAACGCCATTTATTCCGTAAAACAATGCAGGAGGAGGGCGAGTGTTGCTTAATTTGTGACGAGACTCAGACAGTTGTCTAGGATGCAAATATGTGGCTGCTAATGTGGAAAACCAGATATTGAATCAGTGTCTCTCTCCCCCCCATCTCAGACATCTACACCACACGCTGCATCCGTAAAGCAACCAGCATTGCGGACGACCCCACCCACCCATGACATAAACATTTCTCCCCCCTCCCATCTGGCAGAAGGTACCAAAGCATACGGTCCCTCACATCCAGACTATGCAACAGCTTCTTCCCCCAGGCCATCCGATTCCTCAATGCTCAGGGACTGATCTGAATACACCCCCCCCCCCCCCCATCTCTGCTGCTACATAAACTCTGCACTGCACCCTCAGCACACTTGGTTTGTGTACATTGCACTCTATTGCACTGTTGTCTACTGTCCTGCGTTGCTGTTTTGTACATTTTCTATTTACTTTGTTGCACTTTAGTAAGGAAGGTTTTGCACCATGTGTATTGTGTAGTATGTCTATATATGTAACATGTTGTCCAATTGTGTTCTATGTAGCACCGAGGTTCTAGGGAAATGCTACCTCATTCCACTGTGAACTGTGTATACGGCTGTAATGACAATAAACCCTCTTGAATCTTAAATCTTGAAGGTTGTCCAGCATTGCAGGTCAGAAAAGCTCAGGAGAAGGCTGCTAGAAAAAGGGGGTAAGTTAAACCTTAATGATGCTTTGTCGATTGAAGCAGCCCTGGAAGCTGTTGAGGGACAATTTCACAGCATGAAATTGAAAGGTTCCAAGACTGGGCAAGTTAACCAGCTGTCCTACGATAGACCAAGAAGTATGCCTGAACGTGAGATCAAGTGTTGCAGGTGCGGCAACAAGGATCACATAGGGAAAGATGCATGTTGTCCAGCAAAAGGTAGAACATGTAGGAAATGTGGAGATAAAGATCATTTTGCAAAGAAATGTAAAAGTAAGGCCAGGGACAAGATAAGTGATTAGAATGAGAAAGGGAAGTCCAGTGAAAAGAAAGACAGTCCTTGGCAGAGAAAGAAGGGTCATGTCCGTCACGTGGAAGGTGATTTTGGAAGTGATGAAGACAGTGATGAAACTGGTGAGCATGCTGTTAAAAGGAATTATCAGTTAGCATTGAATGAGAGCCATCACAAGAAAGTTGCAATGACCATTGGAGGTGTTGCAGTGCCAGTGATTGTAGATTCTTTTAGCGACAGCAACATAATTGACAGATCACTTTGGCAATGCTTGAAACAGCAGAATATCAAGTGCACATCAAGGAGGTGTAGCAGGAAGTCATATCCATACACCGCAACTAAACCATTGCAGACCATTGGATGTTTCACGGCTAAAGTAGAAGTCGGAGATAGAGAAACTGAAGCAGAATTCATGGTGATGGAGGAGAAGGGACAATCTCTGCTGTGTAGAAATACAGCTCGTGAGCTGGGAGCGCTTCATATCGGAGTGCCTGTCAATTCAGTGCAGTCATATGATGACATGAGGCAGGAATTTCATTCAGTATTCCAAGGGGTTGGAAAATTGAAAGGCCGGCAAGTGAAGTGAAGTTAGCCATTGATGAAAATGTCAAGCCGATAGCTCAACCGGTGCGGCAAATGCCATTTGGACTCCATGGAAAAGTAGAAGCTAAAATCAAGGAGTTGATTGATCAGGACATTATTGAACCAGTTGAACGTTCGACACCATGGGTGAGTCCAGTTGTGATTGTGCCGAAATCCAATTATGACATTGGACTGTGCGTTGACATGAGGAGAGCCAAAGAGGCAATAACCAGAAAAAGTCACCCAATTCCTGTTGATGAGGTGCTACAATAGTTATCAACCTGTAAAGTGGTTTCCCAAATTGACCCCAAGTGGGGATATCATCAGTTGGAATTACATCCAGAGTCAAGAGAGGTGACAACATTCGTCACTCACTGCGGATTGTAGCGATACAAAAGACAGATGTTTGGAATCAATGCTGCTCCCAAGAACTATCAGTATGAAATCCACAATGAAATCGGAGGAGGAGCCATCTTGGGGAACGGCTGCTAACCAGCAGCCGTCCGTTTAATTCACTTTTTTTTGTTGTTTTAGTGAGTCCTGTATTTTGTTTGTGGGAGAAATAGACTTTTTAATGTGGGGGGGAAGGGGGAACTATATTTCTAGGTCCCTACCTGGTCGGTGAGGCAGCTTTTTCTCCGGGCTGCCCGTCGACCCGTCCTCGTGGCCTACCAGCGGGCATGGAGCGCCGTTTCCTGGCGGGGACCGCCCAGCACCTCGGCTTCGGTGGCGGCACAGTGCTGGAGCGCTATCGCGGAGCGGAGCGGGTGATGCCTTGCCTGGGTCGCCGCGCTGGATCGACGCGCTGGAGCTCCGGTGAGCTGTGACCGCCGAGTTCAACACCTCCGGGCTGCGGGTCTGCGGAGCGGAGCGGGCGGCGCCGACTTCAACATCGGGAGCCTGGGAGCTCCAAACCGGCGCGGCCTTGTCGGCTTCGGAAGCCGCGGTCTCCGGTAAGGATGCGGCCATTCCAGGTGGCCCAGACGCTGAGAGGACTCTCCCGACGCCGGGGCAACAGCACCCGGCCAGAATGGCCAGGAATATCAGGCCTCCGTAGAGGCAATAGCGGAGGCCTCAATAGGCCTGACTTTGGGAGAACTGGGTATAGGGACTGGACATTTTGCCTTCCCCCACAGTGGTATCCATTGTGGGGGGATGATTTTTGTGTGTAAGTGATTATTTTAGTTTGTGTCCAAGATGGCTGCCGGAAGGGAGAGTGGACGCTGGCGCGGTTTAGCTGCCGCTGCTCTCTCTTCACATTGTGTTTATGATTTTTTTTTGTCTTTGGATCAAATTCTGTCTTTAATATGTGTACTGGTGATGTCTTTATTATTTATTTTTCTCCGATTATATGTTTTTTTACTCTTGTTAAATTCTGTAAGGTGTCCTTGAGACTTTTGAAAGGCGCCCACAAATAAAATGTATTATTATTATTAGAGTGATTCAAGGTGTACCAGGAATAGCAAACACATCAGATGACATCATCGTCCATGCATCAATTCGTGAAAAGCATGACAGGAGGTTGAAGCTAGTGTTGACTAAGCATCAAGAAGCAGGTCTCACTGTGAATGAAGACAAGTGCAAGTTTGGCGTCTCTGAGATGGATTTCATGGGACACAGACGCACGTGAAGGGGTGAACCCGGCCAAAGCTAAAGTGAAAGCTGTTGCAGGTGCACATGGATCTCAGAATGCAACCGAGATGAAGGGTTTTCAAGGACTGGTCAATTATTGTGCAAAATGTATTCCAAATTTTGCTACACTGACAGATCCACTGAGAAGGTCAACCAGGAAAGCCGTACTGCTCCAGTTTGGTAGTGAACAGAGACAGGCATTCAAATCACTGAAACAGAGTCTAATAACTGCAGAAACCCTTGGATATTATGATCCAGCTGCACCAACAAAAGTCATAGCAGATGCTAATCCGGTCGGTTTAGGATCAGTGCTGGTACAGACACATGCAGATGAACCCAGAATCATAGCATATGCCAGTCGATTGTTCACCAGCGTGGAGAGAAGGCATTCTCAAACAGAGAATGAAGCATTGGGACTAGTGTCTCTCTGTGAAAGGTTCCATGCATACTTGTAAGGCATTGAATTTGAACTTGTTACAGATCACAAGCCCCTGGAAGTGATCTATTCGACAAGGTCTAAGCCATGTGCCAGAATAGAACGTTGGGTGCTGAGACTCCAACAGTACAAGTACAAAGTAGTCCACATTGCTGGGAAAGCAAACATCGCGGACCCGCTGCCGAGACTGTTGAAGGATGAACATCTGGAAGCAACATCCACGCTAGAGATGGAAGCAGAGAACTTTGTGCGATTTGTCGCAATTCAGTCAACGCCAGGAGCCGTGACAACGAAGGAAGTTGAAAGGGAATCAGAACATGATCCTGAACTCAAAGATATCAGAGAGCGTATATACAGTGGGCAATGGGATCAATGCACTTACATAAAAGATGAGTTTTGTGTAATTGGTCAGTGTGTGCTGAGAGGTAGATTGGTGATCCCACAGGCACTACGAGCAAGGATCGTGTCATTAGCTCATGAAGGACATTTGGGCATCGTCGGTACTAAACAGAATTTGCAGAGCAAAGTGTGGTGGCCAGGTTGTGAGAAGGATGCCGGAAAATTTGTCAAGACATGTCACGGATGCCAAATCACAAGCAGGAGCAACCCACCAGAACCAATTAGAAGTACAGAGTTCCCAACAGGACCATGGGTTGACATAGCTGTTGACTTTGTTAGACCACTTCCAACAGGTGAATCAATTATGGTAGTGGTAGACTACTATAGTAGGTATTATGAGTATGCAGTGATGAAGTCAACTACAGCAGAAAAGACTGTACAGGCATTCGCTGAGATCTTCGCCAGACACGGGTTGCCTGTTACATTGTATTCTGACAATGGACCACAGATTGTTTCTGAGACATTTGCTGAATACATGGGAATCACTGGTATCGATTATCACAAGGTAACTCTGAAATGGCCACAAGTTAACGGAGAAGTAGAGAGACAAAACCAGTCCTTAGAGAAGAGGATAAGAATCGCCCATGCCGAAGGGAAAAACTGGAAGGCGGCATTGTTAGCATACGTAGCTGTATATCGGGTGATCAGTCACTCATCGACAGGGAAAAGTCCAGCAGATGCTTTGTTTGGAAGGAAAATTCACACTAAAATACCAGAAGTGCAAGAGATCATGGAGGACCAGGAGCTGAGAGACTCTGATGCCGAAAAGAAAGGTGCGGAAAAATGGTATGCCGACTTGAAACGAGGAGCCAGGCATTCTGAAATAATTCCTGGGGATGATGTGCTTGTGAGGCTAGATGATGGTGGTAAGATAGACACTCCTTACCATTGCCAGCCATACAATGTTGTATCGAAGAGCGGCAGCATGGTGACAGTCAAGTTTGCAGAAGGTGTTATCTACAAGGGAAATGTATCGAGCGTCAAAAAGTGCATGTCCAGGGACACTCAAAATGAGGTAGCCCGAAATCCACCAAGAGATACTGATTCAGAGGGGCCAGACGACATTTATGAGGTGGTGACCAGCATTCCAGAGGCAGCACGTTGCAACGCAGGTGGTGAGCAGAGAAGGTGTCTGGGTGACAACACTTTGGCAGATTCAACAGACTCTGATGCTTCTGTGCCAACTGGTAGACCAAACCATGAAAGGAGAGTCCCCAAGAGATACAACGATTTTGTGTTATAGATTTTGATACTGTTTATTATTATACTGTTTATTATAATACTGTTTATTATGAGCAAGGTGTTTATTAAGGTTACAAGAGTGTAAAAAGTTGCATTTGTTTTGTAGTTGTAATGCATCTGTTTCGTGAGTTATTGGAACACAAATGAAAATACAAATATATTTGTAAGAATTTAAGTGGAAAGTATATTAGAAAGACGACATATTAATTTAAAGTTTAATTCTGGTAGAGGAGGGATGTCATGATGATGAGTCATGATGATGATACGTAAATATCATGACCTTTATATCAGCTGATTTGGAGGTCAGGTTGCATGTGCACTGTTTAAGCCAAGGCAGTAGGCCATGGCTGAGTGAGATAATAAACATGGAGACCAAGGAATGTAGCCTATAAATATTGTGTCAGTATCATTATTATTCCACATCTGAGGCCAGGATGTGACAGGATAGGACAGGCTTGGAGGGATATGGACCAAAGGCAGGCAGGTGGGACTAGCGTAGCTGGGACATGTTGGCCGGTGTGAGCAAGTTGGGTCAAAGGACCTGTTTCCACACTGTATCACTCTGTGACTCTGACTATTAGCCTCATACTTGATTTCTGCCCTTTTGCTCCTTCAAATTGCAACATTGCAAATGTTTCCAATATCATGCCTGTAGGTTTTTGGTGTCAATACTTCCTAAGGTACAGTTTCCAACATCCTTCATTGAAAAAAACCAACTAACTATCTAAAAAAATACAATGGCATCTCATACAACAGTGAATCAAGTATCTCACTGGAGAGTTCATAGAGTCACAGCATCCTCAAACACAATGAAAATTATTCTTTGTTCCAGTATCTCTTGTGCCTCTTTTTGCCCATTGAGTTCACATCGCACTCATTCATAGGTTACTAAATATGAGGCAAATTAATGTTGGATAGCTGTTAAACATCAGGATCTAGATATAGAGACAGTTTATGCTGATGTGTTTGTGGAATTGTAAGCTGTGAATTTAACAACAGAAATTCAGATGCTCTCAGCAATTAAAGTGTCCCGTAATGCTCATTAACAGAAAAAAAGATTAACTTTAGCAATTATTTACGGAAGTAACATATATGAGCCAATGCTTCAAGCTCTGGGACATTAATAATAGGCTAACAAGTCACTGATATATGTTTGTCTAAAAAAAAGTAGCATTGCTAATGAATTTTAGAAAAATACTAACATCACAAGAGCCATTAAATGGCAAGACTAAAATATAATCAACTATTGCAAAGGCTGGAGGTCTCAAGTTAAAGTAGTGAAAGTTTCTCGTATTGCATTTACGACATGCTTTTTGCGGCAGGCAGATGTTTTGGATCCACTGGTTCCCACATCAGTCCCCATTGGAGCTTATCCTCATTCATGTCTTGGGTTTGTCACAGTTCAAATGATAAGAGTTCAATGTTAGGATCAGTCAGGATCCCCACGATGTAGAGTTCAGGTCACCTTCCTGATTTGCCCGATAATTTCCTCATGCTGATATACAGAGGCATGGGTCAAAACATTCCCAGACACTGTCGGTCAGTGACTTGGCATCATCCAGCATTCAACATGGGAAATGTGCAAACTTCATACAGACGAAGACCTCTTCTAGAATTCTCAGAATGGAACCTGTCCTCTTGTGAATATCTGAGAAGCTTTGTAAGAGATTTTAAATATATCTTTTGTGAAATAATCATTTGTTTTATTATTTAACAAAGAAAACTTTTTTAAAAAATCAACATTATTGATTAAAGTACTGTGAGATGGTTAACAATCTTGAAATAATTAACTCATTAGCTTTTACTTCTTAATCTGCAGGTTTGGTGGGCGTAGCGTCACAGAGATGGATTCCCCAGGCACGAGTGAGCTGCACTGCTGCACTACATTAATGGAGCCGAGAGAAAGATAGCAACATGTCACTCAGCTTGTCCCAGAACCACAGCAGAGCCAGCAGAAGCCTGGGATATATTAAGCTACAAGCAGCTGAACAATATCAATTTGGCCCAATGTGTCATGTAACAGGCGGGATGATGGGAGGCAAACTAGACAGAAGCTGTTCATTTCACTTTTTTCAATTTTTATGTTTCTATAAATCTGTAATTAAACAGCCTGAATGTGAACTGGCAATAGAAATTCACAATTCATGAAAACATTGCATTTAATTCTAAGGTAATAGATGGGGAATTCTAAATTATGTGCAGATTACTATTTGAGCTTTCTTGAATTACTCCTCTAGTGGGGATAAAACTTGTATAGTGCATCTTGATGATTTCCCTGGGAGAGAATGGTCTGTCATGATTTGAAACAAAACAAAATATTTTGTTTGCTTTCAACCAGCTGCAATATCAATGCAGACACAAGGAACGAGTACAGCACAGCAGGCAGCATCTTTGAAGGACATAAATAAACTACGATTTGGATTGGGATACTTCCTCAGACTTATGTTTCGCATTGGGACACTTCTTCAGACTGAACGAGCGTCCTGACCCAAAGCGTTGTCTAACCATGTCGTCCAGAGATGTTGCCTGACCTGTTGAGTTACTCCAGCACTTTGTGTTTTTTTAACCCAAATTGCTGAGTGTTTCCAGCAGTTTGGTTCTGTAAAAGGTCTTTGACCTGAAACATTAACTCCGCTTCTGTTTCCACAGATGCCGAGTGGCCCTTTAATTATTTTCAGAATTTTCTACTTTATTTACTTAATGTTCATTTACATACATGAAGGTATCTGTCAAAATGCATTATTAATATTAAGCAAACCTTGTTAGAGCCTTGATGTACAGTTCTGGTTGCCATACTATAGGAGTGATGTGGTGCAGTTCAGTTCAGTTCAGCCTAGTTTAGTTTATCGTCACTTGTACTGAAGTACAGTGAAAATTTTTTGTTGCATGCAAACCAGTCAGCGGATAGACAATACATGGTTACAATCGAGCCATTTACAGTGTATAAGGGAATAACGTTTAGTGTAAGGTAAAGCCAGGAAAGTCCAATCAAAGATAGTCTGAGGGTCACCAATGAGGTAGATAGTACTTCAGGACTGCTCTCTAATTGTGGTAGGATGATTCAGCTGCCTGATAACAATTGGGAAGAAACTGTCCCTGTATTTGGAGCTGTGCATTTTCACACCTATACCTTTTGACCGATGGGAGAGGGTGCAGAGGATACCACTATATCATCCTCTGTTCATTCCATATACCCATCACCCTGTCTGAAAGTTACCTCTCATGTTTCTTGTAAATCTTTCTTGCTCCTATCATATGTCACCTCTTATTCTCTTATTCCTCCATTAAAACAATAACTATCCTTTCCTCTCAATCCAATACCAGCAGTCCCAGTAACATCTTTGTGCATCTTCTCTGCACGCTTCCAGATGATTTGATAGAGTTTGTGTTACGTTTGTAAAGATTATCTTTAAGAAATGAACTCTCATGAAGATGAGCACAAGTTTGAGCTCAATGAGCACAATGAACTCACACTATACTCTGCAATTGTGCATATAATGGCAAAAAAATAATTGATCGAAAAGTTGCTGTGTACAATACATATTTGCTTCAATCTATTGTGTTCAAGAAGGAACTGCTGGAAGATCGAAGGTACACAAAAATGCTGGAGAAACTCAGCGGGTGCAGCAGCATCTATGGAGCGAAGGAAATAGGCGACGTTTCGGGCCGAAAACCCTTCTTCAGACTGATGGGGGCAGGTGTTACATTTCTTGCGGTTGCAACGGAAAGTGCCCGGGGATTCCCTCCCGTACCACCCCCTCCCCGGGCACTTTACGTTGCAACCACAAGAAATGCAACACCTGTCCCTCCACCACCCCCCTCAACTCCATTCAAGGAACCAAGCAGTCGTTCCAGGTGTGACAAAGGTTCACCTGTATCTCCTCCAATGTATCTCCTCCAACCTCACCGGAAGTGGCGGCGCTGGGAACGGCTGCGGCTCGCCTGCAGTCTGTTTGTCTTTACTTTTTTTGTGTTGTTTTTTTCGTTTTGTGTAGTTACGTTTTTGGTTTTTAAGCTGTGTTTGTGTGGGGGGTGGAGGGTGGGGGGTTGAAACGGGGCTTGCTGTCTCTCCCTTCGGGGGAATACGGCTTTGTGTCGTATCCCCCTTCTCTGCCTCCGTCTGCACTGTGGCCTAATGGCGGAGCTGGCGACCTCGAGGCTCCGGAGGCAGAGCCTGTCAGGACTTGCACTGGGCTCGTTCCCGTGAGGGCGGCCTGACGAGGGGCTGAGACTCTCTCGTGAGGAGCTGTGACGCTCCCGTCGGAGTGGCCCAGCCCGAGGTGGAACGGCACTCCCGTCGGAGTGGCCCAGCCCGAGGGTGGAACGGCACTCCCGTCGGAGTGGCCCAGCTCAAGGGTGGAATGGCACTCCCGTCGGAATGGCCCAGCCCGAGGGTGGAACGGCACTCCCGTCGGAGTGGCCCAGCTCAAGGGAGGAACGGCACTCCCGTCGGAGTGGCCCAGCTCGAGGGAGGAGCGGCACTCCCGTCGGAGTGGCCCAGCTCGAGGGAGGAACGGCACTCCCGTCGGAGTGGCCCAGCTCGAGGGAGGAGCGGCACTCACGTGAGGGCGATCCGGCTCGGGGCTGGAACGGTGCTCCGGTGGCTGGGACGGCGTTCTGACCTGAGTCCTGGTTCAGCCGCGGGCCAGCGGCTGCGTCCGCTGGACTGGAGGGCAGCAGCTTCGACCACCCTGGGCCGCGGTGTTTGAGTTGGCCCATTCGCGGGGTTCGGTGAGCCGCGGGACTGTTTGTGCCATCGCCCGGTGGGGAATCGCCTCAGCGCAGAGGGAGAAGAGGAGGGAAGAGACAGTAACCCTAAGATTTTTGCCTCCACCACAGTGAGGAGGTGCTTGGAGGATACACTGTGGTGGATGTTAATTTGTGTTTATTGTTGTTTTTTATTGTATGTATGACTGCAGGCACGAAATTTTGTTCATCCCGTAAGGTCTGAATGACAATAAAGGTATTCAATTCAATTCAATTCAATACTGCATCCGCTGCTCTAGATGTCAGCTGATTTACATTGGGGAGACTATGCGGAGGTTGGGCGATCGTTTCGCCGAACACCTCCGCTCAGTCCGCAATAACCTACCTGAACTCCCGGTGGCTCTGCACTTCAACTCCCCCTCCCATTCCCAATCCGACCTCTCTGTCCTGGGTCTCCTCCATTGCCAGAGTGAGCAACACCGGAAATTGGAGGAACAGCACCTCATATTCCGCCTGGGTTGCTTGCGTCCGGATGGTATGAACGTTGAATTCTCCCAGTTTTGCTAGCCCTTGCTGTCTCCTCCCCTTCCTTAACCCTCGAGCTGTCTCCTCCCATCCCCCCGCCCTCGGGCTCCTCCTCCTCCCTTTTTCCTTCCTTCTCCCCCCCACCCCCCATCAGTCTGAAGAAGGGTTTTGGCCCGAAACGTCGCCTATTTCCTTCGCTCCATAGATGCTGCTGCACCCGCTGAGTTTCTCCAGCATTTTTGTGTACCTTTGCTTCAATCTACTTGTTTGATATGTATATTTCTGTGAGCTTGATTTCCCTTGTTGTTCAAACACCAACTATAACAATGGAAGAACTGTGGAATATCCAAAAACATGGATAAAATCATCTTCATGCTTTTCCTTCACCTAGATGACAATTCAATTCTTATTTATTTTTCACACTGTTCAAGCATAATGGAGACTTCTGCTAATATTCTACCAGAATCATTCCACACACTACCATTCCTATGGTGTCACTTTATTCAACACCAAATGAATTACTGAATTTAAAATGCAGCATACCTATTCAATCACTGATTAAACTGCTTGATATCGCAAAATATCCAAAATGTCAATACCCCTTAAAAACTTTCCTGTCCATGCATCTGTCCAAATGCCTTAAGTACAGTATGGTATCCATCTCAACTACCTCAGATGTGAGCTTGCTCCATATACCCACCATCCTCCAAGAGAAAAGGTTGCCCTTTAGGTCCCTATTAAATCTTACGCCTCTCTCCATAAACCTAAATCCGTTGTTTCTTGATTCCGTTACCCTGGGTAAAATACTCTGCACATTCAATTCCCTCATGATTTTATACACCTCTGTAAGATCACCCCTCAGCCTCCTGCGCTCCAAGGAATAACGTCCTAGCCTGCGCAACCTTTCCTTTTAATTCATGTCCCGAGTGCTGGCAACATTCTACTTAGTCTTTTCTGCACTCTTTCAAGCATAATAATATCCTCCCTGTGACAGAGTGAACAAATCTGAACACAGTATTTCATTATGTCTTCTTCATATCAAAATCTAAATGTAATCGCATCCCTAAATTGTTCAATGAGTTTAAAAATTATATAAGATTATTGACGTTAATTTTCCAGTTCCCTGGTAAATTAAAAAATGTTTATATTTCAATTTCCAAGGATAAATGCAGCAGGTGGATGGGAGCTACACTAAGTCTTCCAGTTCTCCAAGTCTTATCAAAACTTTTAAAAATATTGCATGAAGTATTTTCAGTGACAACAGAAGCAGTGGTTCCGCAGCTCTGCACTCTCTGTCTTGCGACTTCATCAACACAAAACAATTGCATATTACATCTAAAATATTCCATAATATTTTGGCAGTCAGCCTTTATTAGTGGGTCTATCGATCTATGATGGCAGAATAGCTTGGGAAAACCCATATCACCTGCATCTTTAGTTAATCACATATCTGTTTGTGGATGCATTACACAGTGCCAACATAATCAATTTCCCATATAGTTCACTATCATGTATTTGTTTCCAAATAATTAATTTCAGCAGCAATTGAGATGCTTTGTCTTTCCAAAAAGGTTGTTGATCAACTTATTTATTTATTCGTTCAAAGTAAATGGACATTTCAAGCAACAGGGAAATTGTAAAAACTATGAAGTTTCTTTCGGTTTTTAAAGACAAATCAGTTCTAATTTGGTTTACGGAAAAAAAAACTGTCCTTGGTCATTTGTGGTAAATGCAACATTTAGTGGAGAAAGTATATTGTACTGTGCTTTTGAATAAACAGGATTTGGGAAGCAGAGTACGGCACACAGCCATGACATAGAAATTAAACATAGAAATTAGGTGCAGGAGTAGGCCATTCGGCCCTTCGAGCCGAATGGCAATATAAATGTTTAGTGAAAACAATTGAGGTTACGTTTCTGCCCCATAACATTATAACTTTCCTGAACAATAGAGTGGCAATTCATCCTCAGTCACATTCACTCAGCACATTTTTATTGTAACATATGCAAAATTAATAGAATAATATTTTAGAAGCAAAGTACAAATAGAACCAAGTTAAGAAGGGCGAGAAATGACTGATTTTCTCTAATTGCAAATACCACTCAATGTCTCGGCCGGTGGCCACCTTTGCAAACAGAGAGAGAGGTGTAAAATGGCAATGCAGTCACTGTCACCTTATATACTTTAACAATGTCAAGACTAATGTCAGTTTGATCAAAAATCACATGCATATTTCTGAGTTCCAGTTTTCAATATTATGGACATACAAACAACGTCACATGTGTGAAAGGAAAATAGTATATATATTGTATTAGAAGAAATGGGAAAAATAATGTATAAAAAAATACGTGCAATTCAGGGATACTATTGAAGGTTTGGGATTTTTGCAAGGGATTAATAGGATGGGTGGTGGATTAGTCTAGGATATAATGCAGGTACAATGATATGAAAATCTGAGGCATATGGGTCAAATGTGGGCAAATGGGACCAGTTTAGATGAGTTGCACTAAAGGGCATGCTTCTGTGCTGTATGAATATGTCTCGATCAAGCCCAAACCATTCTCATTCTTCATGCAGAGGATTGTGGAAATCTCTCCCACAATATACAATAGATGCCAGCTCAATCAACTAATCTAAATGTGAAACCAAATGCATTTTTGTTGAACAAGAATATAGTATAAAGGTATGTAGACCTAAGACAAGTTAGGAAGCAGAACAGCTTTGAGCCTACTCTCGACCCTCCACGTCTTTAACTGGCAACCAACAATCAGAAAGCTTAAGGAAGCATTGAAAATCATCCCATTTATCAACAGTGATTTTCAAAGCTGCAATGCAGGGTATTAAAGTATAAGAGCACAAGTTGAGGGGCTTGACAGCCCTGGATGGAGTCGTGAGACTACTGTCAAGTAGTGCAAAGGGATAACATCCATGGCCCTCTCTGCTGTATGATATGTTGAAGAGGTTATGAGTGAGATACTCTTTGGATCAGATGCCCTCAAAACTAACTAACAGCAATTTCCTGTTGTCAGAAGTAGTAGCAATGCCTGTGGTGCTGCCCATGTGGGTGTGCACGATCTCTGCAGAATCATGCTTGCAGTTGATCTCACATTATGAGGCACAGCTGATGAGCTCCTCTTCAGCTGACCCACATCTTGAGAACTCCATTGGCTTTTTATTTATTGACAGGTTGGATATCCAGTGCAGAGGGTATCATTGGTAATGGTAACCAAATTAGCCAGGTAAATGCTCCTGATGTTTTCAATCATGCAATGCAAATAGACTATAATATATTTTGGCAGAATGCCAAATGTCACTGTCGCAGTGTTTAAAACATAGCAGCAAACCTTACTCACAGTAACCTCTATCATACAAATATGTGAGCAAGGCCAGTCACTCCGTTTTAGAGATGATATTAGGGATAACATCCCCGTTCTTTAATATAATTTTATGCAATTGTACAGGGATAAGACTTTATGTCTATCTGAAAGCACAAAGGGAAGATAAATGAATTAAATTAACTATTTACTAACTGTAATTGTGTATGGAAATGGCATACAAACCTGAAGTTGGGACTCCATTCCATTCCTTTAACATTTAAAATAAAAAATTGACTCAATGAAGTGCTATTATAAAATAGTTAAAATATTGTTTCTGTCCTCATTGATTCCATCTTCCATCATCTCCATGTATTAATCTTTAAAGATTCACTTTAAAGGTTGAACAAGTTAGGGCTTTATTCTTTGGAGCGCAGAAGGTTAAGGGGGGACTTGATAGAGGTCTTTAAAATGATGAGAGGGATAGACAGAGTTGACGTGGATAAGCTTTTCCCACTGAGAGTAGGGAAGATTCAAACAAGGGGACATGACTTGAGAATTAAGGGACAGAAGTTTAGGGGTAACATGAGGGGGAACTTCTTTACTCAGAGAGTGGTAGCTGTGTGGAATGAGCTTCCAGTGAAGGTGGTGGAGGTTAAAAATAAATTGGATAGTTATATGGACGGGAAAGGAATGGAGGGTTTTGGTCTGAGCACAGGTATATGGGACTAGGGGAGAATACGTGTTCGGCACGGACTAGAAGGGTCGAGATGGCCTGTTTCCATGCTGTAATTGTTATATGGTTATATGGTTATATGGTTAAAGATATATTTAGTTGTTCTAATTTTCATTTCATTATTATTCAAATATTCCCTGAGGTCTTTGATTCCATTGTCTCTGTCCTTGTTGCTAATTTCACTGCACCAATTATATAATTAATTTACCATCTTTTAATTTAATCATGCTTTCTTGATTGCTCTCAGAATTCCCTTGTTGTCATTCACTATGCACTGAATTCATTACCATGTTGACATATTAATCATGGAGCCTTTCCCTTGTTGTTTGTCACTTGAATGAAGTAGTTCTTGTCTGGGTTTTGTTTGCTCAAAATCATATATCCTGGTCATTTAAAAAATGCTTGAAGCCTATTATGTGTTGACAAAAGTAGAGACCACCACTAATGTAGAAATAATGCAGGAAAATACAAGCTCATGACACCAACCTGTCAATGTTGTCTTGCATTTGATACATTCACATTGGCTAGGAATTTTGGAATCAAAATAGAAAATGCGTGAAATGCCCAGAAGACAAGGCAACAAAGGGAACTAGAGTTCAAGTCAATGAGATTTTATCATATTTATCGAGAAATATTTTGATGCTCCAAGTGACCTATAATGTTAAGTCAAATACATAAACATGCAAAGAGCTTATTCTTTCACAGGATCCCAAATTCCGTTGGAAATCAGCATTGAAGGATATTCCCAATGCAAGTCATTGCACATAAAATGTTAGAAGCTTTACAACCATTCTAATTGTTATATTTCACTAAAAGAAGGATTATATCGATGACCATGAATAATTGTCTAAAGTAAAGGTAGAAATACTGTACGGGCAAGGTACGTCTGCAGAGATAGAACTCAACAATGTTAGAAATAATATTTAGCTGTCTGAAAAAGGGTCCCAAACCAAAATGTCACCCATCCTTTTTCTCCAGAGATTAATTGCAATAAGGTACTTGAATACCTTACTGTGAGTAAGATACCTGACCCGCTGAGATACTCCAGCACATGGTGTATAACTTATGTTTGGACTTGTTATCTTGCTGCAGATGCACAAATTAATAGAGAAAGATTTTCTACTTAAACACCAAGGGTCAACAGACACCAAATAATTCAAGTCATGTGAAGTAATGTTTTATATAGACTTTTTGTCTCCACTTCCATATGCATCCAAAACGTTTACATTTGTGCCTAATTACAGTAATTTTATACTGTGGACCTATACCTATGGGAATTGCGTTGGATTGATCCAAAGCATTTCATTTAAGCCCTTCTCAAGCAATAGAAACAGGATACTTTACTTCATTAGTTAAAGCTTAACTCCAAGTCCCAAAGGCAAAACTACATTATTACAATCCAAGGGCATTGGATTTGTCACGCACCATTTCTCATTATTACTAATGAGCACTAGCTTTGCAAAATAATTCTTTCTCTTGACTCATCCCCATTCCTCCTCCATTATCTTGTTCTCTTTCATTAACTCTTACACAATATTACAGGTCCTCAGAATTAAATGGCCATGCCGCTGCATGAAAATGACTTTCCCGTTCAGTTGGAAATTGAGAATGACTTCACAATGCTTTCCAACAAAAGCAGGCACAACAATTCATCCCGATCTCTCGGTTGCTAAACACTTTAACTCCCTCTCCAATTCCCATGCTGACTTTTCTATCCTGGGCCTCCTCCACTGTCAGAGTGAGGCCAAATGAAAGAAATTGCATGAACGGCACCTTATATTTCGATTGGGCAGCTTACAACCCAGCGACATGCCTTATATTCATTTGTTCTTTGTACCTTTTCATACCTCTAGTTTCCCTCTCCCATGACTCTCATTCTGAAGGAGGGTATCGATTCTTAAACATCACTGATTCTTTATCTCCAGAGATGCTGCCTGAGTTGCTGCCTGAGTTACTCCAGCAATTCTATGTCTTTATTTGGTATAAACCAGCATCTGCAGCTCCTTCCTACACGACAATTTATAAGCAGGTCCAGCAGATATAATTTTTTCATTATCTGAAACTGGGAATTATATAATTTTCACTCATCCTTTGATGGAAATACCATGCTCTGTATCTTTGTTTTCCTTGCAGAGGAACCCTAGGAAGTAAACCAGCAAACAATCGAAAACAATTCTTAACAAACCCACCAGCACCTACAAGGGAATGTGGGATTGAATTTCTGTTTTTCTATGACTACCAGAGATGAGTTAAACCCAGTCTTCCTCTAAACAACAGGCAAATATTCGGCAGGACCATTTTCACTCTGCTCAAAGTTCTGGATTCACAATCAAAAAGCAAATTGAATTGTTTCCCTTTGCAACTGTGTAAAAGTCATTGAAAATATCAAATCTTCCTTTTTTTTTCCAAATATAAGTTTATAAACACAGTTTTGTGATCTCTGATCTATCTGCAATGACAAGCTTTAATCTTTTTATTTAGCAGCTCAGACATTGGGAAATCAATCTACAGTTGTACCAGACATTGGAAAGGCCACCTTTAGTGCATGGCGTACAGTTCTGGAAGGATGTAATTAAATTCGACAGGATGCAAAAACGATTTATGAAGAGGTTACCGGGTGTGGACGGGTTCAATTATAAGGAGAGGTTGGTTAGGCTGGTTCATTTTTCCCTGGAGTGTCAGACACTGAGGGATGGCCTTATATATAAAATCTTGAGGGGCATAGATAGGCTGAATAGCCAAAGACTTTTGCACAGATTAAAGCAGTCTAAAAGCTCATTTAAGCAACTTGGTCGGCATTTATGAGTTGGGCCAATGGGTTGTTTCCATGCTGTATAGCTCTATACTCTGTGACAATGTTCTCAATCCAATGTGCCTTCCATCTAATTTTTTAGTATTTGAAGGGAAAACAGCTCAATTTAAGGTGCAACTCTCCGCATATCAGTTTTATTATTTAAACAATTACTATTTTGTCCTGCAATTGTAGGCTCTCCTTGCTCTAGCTACAGAATTAAGCTATGGTATTGTTGTTTTCATTACGATGATGTAGAAAGACAAGGGACATGGATCATGAATTAGGTCCTCCAGCTTCTCAAGCTTGGTCTGTCATTCATGTACCTCATTACAATTAACCTGTCAATTCTTCATCTTCTTGGCGTGTCACTACACTTTTCCAGGCTCTGGCACATGGTTTGAAGACCTTGAGATCTTCTGGTTTGCAGGGCTCTGGGAAGAGGGGGCAGGTAAGTAAGTGCTCCATAGTTTGGGTTGCCTCCCCGCAGTCACATTCAGTTGGTCCATTGTTGTTGTACCCCCACTTCTGCATGAGAGCTTTGCACCGTCCGACCCGTGTTCTGAGGTGATTGAGGCAGAGCCAGACTGGTCATGTCTATTTCACTCCCAATGGAAGAGACTCCTCGGAGTATAGTTTCAGTGTGTAGGGTTTTGATTGTAGGTGTGTCAGCAAGCATCTATCCTACAGGTGCGGGGGTTATCATTCAGTGGTTAAAGTGAATGTAGGAAGCTATTTCTGGATTTTAACCTCTTTGGTGCTTAGACGTGTTGGAAGAGTGTGTGACAAGGGTCATCCTCCTGCTTGGTGCATTCCACTTTTGAGGATACTGCTGTTTGGATTGGAGGGGGTGCAATACCACACAACAGGTACAGGTCATCAACTCGTGTGGGTTTGAGGCAAGCAGAGATGTCAATTAATCTGGCTTGCTAGATACATGTTATTTATCTCCATCTTGAAAATGCTACTTGATAAAATGCCAATGGCATTAGGGGGAGTAATTAGAATCAGAAAGCCCGAGAGCTATACAGCATGGAAACAGGGCCTTTTGGCCCACCTTGTCCATGCCAACCATGTTGCCACTCTGGGCTTGCCGCTTTTGCCCGCATTATGCCCATAGTTATCTGTGTATTTTGGTCGTCATAATGTATCCACTTCTATAACTTCCTCTGGCAACTCATTCCAGACAGGTACTACCTTCTGAGTGAAAATGTTGCCCCTGATGTTTGACGTAAATCTCTCCCATATCATCTTGAGACTATGCCGCCTAGTGTTAACATTTTATACCCTAGAAAAACACTTTATTCACTTTATCTTATGCTCCTCATAATCTTGTACACCTCAGTAAGGTTATCCCTCAGCCTCCTATGCTCTAAAGGAAAAAGTCCCAGCCTATCCAGTCTCTCCCTATAACGCAAGCCTGCAAGTCCAGGGAGTATCCAACTGAATCCTTTGCAATGTAATAATATCCTTCCTTGGTTGGGCAACCAAAACTGCACACAGTACTCTGAGAGTGATCTCAATAATGACTTGTGCATCAACCTCGTGATGTCCCAACATTTGTTCTCAATAGCCTTCCCAATTAGGGCAAGATGCCAAATGCTTCTTCACCGTCCTGTCCACCTAACTTGTAATTTTCAGGAAACCATGCACCTATATTCTCAGTTATCTCTGTTCCACATATTCAGGGGTTTACCGTATTTTGTGTAAGCCATGCCTACTTTGACATACCAAACCTCATGCTTGTTAGAGTTAAATTCCATTTGTCATTCCTTCACCCAACTTCCCAACCAATCTAGATCCTGTTGGAAACTTAAATATCCTCCCTCACTGTCCACAAGAGCACCAACTGTGGTGTCAATTTCAAATTTGGTAACAACATTAACCAAATTGACATCCAAATTATTAATGTAGATAACAAATAGTAGTTGACCCAGCACTGATGCCGGAGTCATAGGCCTCTAATCAGAAAAAAACAAATCCTCCACAACTACCCTTTGACTCCACATTTAAGTCTATTTTGAATCCAATTGGCTAGCTTACCTTGGATTCCATGTGGACTCACCTTCCAGACTAACCTACCATGTGGGATCTTGTCTAAGACCTTGCTAAGGTCCATGTGCACAATGACCACTTCTCTTTTCTCATCAATCCTCTCAGTGACTTAAAAAAAAAATGCTATATGATTTGCAAGACATGGTTTCCACACATACAAAGCCATACTGACTATTCCTAATCAGTCTGTGCCTATTCCTGCGACAGTAGATCCTGTATCCTCTCCAATGACTTTCCCACCCTGTTGTCATGCTTTTCAGCCAGTAGTTCATTGGCTTGTTCTTGCTACCCATTGGTAATTTGTATATGAACTACGACATCACAAATCATGTGCCTCAATTTATTAAGCTTCCATAATCGTCTCCTCATGAGAAATCTTCATTTAACATCTCTACCATCTCTTGTGGTTCTACTTAAAGATTGCCATGTTAATCTTCAAGGGGACCTGTTCTTTCCGACACACCCATTTACTCTTAATATAGCTGTAGATTTATTTTAGGATTTTTGTCATATTGTTGCCTTGTTTTTGCCTTCTACTCGTATATTCACAATGGATTCATTTAATCTCAATTCCCTATGTCTGGAAATTGACTTATTTTTTCTGACCAGAGCATCAACGTCTCTTGTGTAGGAAGGAACTGCAGATGCTAGTTGACATCAAAAATGGACACAAATAGCTGGAGTAACTCAGCGGGTCAGGCAGGCAGCATTGATAGAGAAAGGGAATAGGTGACATCTCTGGTAGAAACCTTTCTTCAGACTGTTCAACATCTCTTGATTGACAAATTGGGCAGTGCATATGGACAAAATGTTAGTCTGGAATGCACAAGAGCTGAGTTTTTGGGACATCTTTGTTGTGCAAGTGACAATCATTTGCGATTAGCTCTTCTGATAGCACCTTAAAGAGCAGCTTTATCGTGAAGATAATTCCTGGCATTACTGATTAGTAGGTTGGAAAGCGTACTCCTATCCTAATTACCAAGATAATTCCTGGCATTACTGATTAGTAGGTTGGAAAGCGTACTCCTATCCTAATTACCATTATCCCTGTGTCCTTAGGTGGATCACACCATAAATATAATATTGGTTTGGTTCAGATTTGTATTGATGTTGTTTTATATTTAGTTTTCCTTCCATTGGACAGGGATATGGAGCAAATCCAATTACACATGAAAAAGAGAAATGGTACATATCTCTATTAGAGAAGGAGACATCCCGACAACCTCGCAGGAAGTGGCAAGCGTGTGCATATCCTTTGTCGAGCTCATATGATTAGGTAACTATATATGTGTGGATTACTGACTGCCTCTTGAGACTGAATGCACTATCAGGTAGTCTAGCTAAATCACCTTACATCCATATGTGCCAACTATTCTGTTTATCAGATTCATAAGATATCAGTTATGGAGTTTACGTTCATTCATCAGTGTATTTATATTTTCATCTTAACTAAAGCTACACACACATTCATAGTAGGTGACTTAAGTATAGGGACAAAGCTGTTGAATTGCGTCAGCTACTTGGTACATGTCCACAGCAATGAGCGTATATTAGTGTTTAGGTAGACCCTGACTTTATGCAACAATTTAAAAGCAGTGATAAAGAATCAGTTTTACATTTTTTCTAAGCTGTATTTTAAAGTCAATTTCATGTCCCAGGAGTAAATGTTTAAGGGTGCAAACAGCGTTAAATCATAAAACCAAAATCCATGATAACTGTGCTATGATTTAGAAGTTTCTATTCCAATCTCATCCTTCAAAACCATTTACAAGAAAATAATCATTGTTGAACATTATTCATTGTACTTTAGAAAACCTTCATCCATCACTGTCGACCAGGCTGAAGCCACTTGTAAACCTACTCCCTTCATCTATATTACTAAAAGGCTGATCTTGACCGCTTTTGGCCCACTGTGGTGTGATTTCCGAGAGAACGCCGCCACCTACGGCTGTCATTTTTTTGGCCACCTCGCTCAGAGCCCCCCTCCGCCTTCCAGGACCAGAGGATTTTTCCCATTGATGAAAAATCAGAGATATATTAATGTTTTTTAAACATTTCCCATTCTCTCTGCTGCCCCCGCTGGCGGCAGGGGGGAGAGGGGAGGGACTATAAAACCCGGAAGTGTCGTGCCTCACTCAGTCTCTGCCAGACCCAGGAAGCGAGAGGGTCACGGCTCTCTGAGCTGTGAATAACACTGAATGCACGTCTACTCCACGGTGAGTCCCCTCGATGTGGCTGTTGCCAAATTCTTTGCCTTTTTATTTAAAGTTTGTTTTCACAAAATGAATTTTGGCTGCCCAATTGTTTGCCTCGCCTTTTTGAAAAAAGCTGCCCAATTGTTTGTCTCGCCTTTTTGAAAAAAGCTTGTGTTCACAAAATGAATTTTGGTTGTCAGGTGGCTGCTGCCCAATTGTTTGCCTCGACCTTTCAAAAAAGTTTGTGTTCACAACATGAATTATGATTGTCAGGTGGCTGCTTGCTGCCCAATTGTTTGCCTCGCCTTTTTTTTTAAAGTTTGTGTTCACAAAATGAATTTTGGTTGTAAGGTGGCTGGTTGCAGCCCAATTGTTTGCCTCACCTTTTAAAAAAAAGTTTGTGTTCACAAAATGAATTTTGGTTGTCAGGTGGCTGGTTGCAGCCCAATTGTTTGCCTCGCCTTTTTAAAAAACGTTTGTGTTCACAAAATGAATCTTGGTTGTCAGGTGGCTGCTGCCCAATTGTTTGCCTTGCCTTTTTAAAAAACGTTTGTGTTCACAAAATGAATTTTGGTTGTCAGGTGGCTGCTGCCCAATTGTTTACCTTGGCTTGGCTTTTTAAATCATTGCAACAGTTGGCTGCCAGGCCAAGAATCCATTCGGTCCACAATGTCTATACTAACCTTCTGGAAACCAGTACCTTTGGTCCGCAACACCCTTACTAGCGGTACAGAAAGTTAGGAAGAAAGTTAAACATCAAAAGCTCTGTCAGACTCTTTTGAAGTTGGGACTGGGGAGTGACGCAGGTGGATGAGAAGGACAGGGAGAGGGAGGAAGAGAGAGAGCCTGGGTATGTGTTGGGAAGTATTGTGTAAGTCTTGGTAAGTCTGTGGGAAGTTCATAGATTGATTGGGAATGTGTGGGAAAGATGGTGGGAGGCAGAAGGAGGCAGAGAGGGAGGGAGAGAGAGAAATATTGCTTTGTCTAAGTAAACTACAGTTGTAATCAACAACTTGCCATAAGCTCACCAACTCTTTCGTTTAATAGCTAGTAAGTTACGCAATGTGATGTATATTAATCTAATATCTAATAACAGATTTATTGTATACTTTTATATTGTGTTCATACTTAATATGCTGTTATAAAGCTGCCGATACAAAGTCGGTTAAAATGTTAAACAGAGAACTTGACAGATTGCATGACAGAGCGAGAGGGGGTATGGCAGACAAAGGGAGGGGTAGAGCAGTAGAGAGTTAGAGGTAGAGGCAGGATGAGAGAACGCGGGAGTGTTATAGAGAGCCATCATATAGTGAGAATTAGTTAGGGGAAGTCGTGAAAAGTTTGGGGAGTGTAGGGAGGGATGGGGGAAGTCGAGAGGGGCAGGGAGAGGGGAGAGGTAAAGAGAGAGAGAGGGGTTGAGTAACTGTTGGGAGGTATTGAGCAAGTTGTGGTAATTCTGGGGGAAGTTTAGAGATAGCACCGGAATGTGTGGGAAAGGTGGTGGGAGGCAGAGGGAGCCAGAGAGGGAGGGAGAGAGAGAGAGGCTGCCTTGTCTACGCAAACTGCAGGTGGAATTAACAGATTACTATAAGTTCACCGACTAGAACCGGTCAATAGTTTAACATATTAATATCATAAAGCTATCAAATAAGTCTTATATATTAATCTAAATACCCAATATCCATTTATCTACTTAGTGTACAAAAAGATATTTAACCTTTTGGGAATATTGATTCCTTGACGAACTTATACACTGTTTTTTTTATTCTGCTCTGTTCAGTGTTTTTTTTAAACTCCTTAAGGAGCGGAGTTATTTGATATTAACATCTACGGAAGTTAACATGAATTATACCACCAAGGGGTGGCATTCACTAGCAGCATGTCTTTATGCTGACATTCTGTTGCCTTTTCTTTCACCTATTTTTTTTACAAGATAATTTATCTATTCTTGTTAACGCACTTTTTTCTGGGAGATACCTCCAGGGGATAGGGGAAAATGGAACAGGGCTCACCCACCCAGTAATTAAAAGATTAATTTTAAATATTGTGTTAGACCATTTGAAACAAAAGAAACCATGTAAGCTTTAAAATGCAAGACGACGCCACTAGGAAAATTGGAGGAATTACATTTTGTAGTTGGAACGTCAGGGGCGTTAATGAGCCAATTAAAAGGGGTAAGGTTTTAGCCCATTTAAAATCTATTAATACTGATATTATAATTTTACAGGAGACGCATCTCAAAAATGGAGCTCATAGCAGGCTGAAGACTAGCGGGATTGGTCAATTATATCACTCTACTTTTCTTTCCAAAGCAAGAGCTACTGCAATTCTAATTCGCAAAGGTACACCATTTAAACACAAATCCACTATAGCCGATAAGGAAGGTAGGTACATTATAGTATCTGGGGAATTACACTCAACCCCACTTACTATGGTGAATATGTATGTTCCTAATTTTGATAACCCACAATTTTTTAATAAAATAATTAATATAATTTCAATCCTGTCAGCAAAATCTGATAATTGGAGGAGACCGTAATTGTGTATAGATCCGTATTTGGATAAATCTGCACAGCAAAGGAGAAACACTTCAAAATCAAAATCCAGTGAACTTTTAAATACTTACATAAAAAACACAAACATAACCGATGTATGGTGGATTGCCAATCCATCCGGAAGAGAATACTCTTTTTATTCAGGTCTTCACACAAAACGTATATTTGGGACTATAAAACCCATCGAATACATAAAAGACATTTATGTAAATCTAAAGAAAATGGAGGATTAGCACTCCCCATTTTCCTTTTCTACTACTGGGCGACTAATATTAAAAACTTAATCTACTGGATAGATGATACGTCAACAGGTAAATTGGTTAAAAATGGAGAGGGAAGATTGTTTGCCTTTTAATATAGGCGCGATTCCGCTTTATCCAACATCTGAATATATCAACGTATGATCAAAATCCGATAATACATAGTACCCAACGAATTTGGAAACAGTTGAAATCAAGCCTGAAACTGAAAAATGTCTCTCTCCTTTTACCAATCGGTAACAATCCCTGATTTAAACCGTCTACTTTAGATAAGGCGTATGCACAATGGTTTAAATATCTTAAAATCAGCAGATTGGTCTTCTCTCCTGTCAGTCATCGTGACAGCAATCCCCCTTCCGGCACTTGCTGTCAATCACCGGGGCAAGGAGAATAAAGCCCTGGAGGCCGGGCTGAGTCCAGAACCCATCCAGAAGCCATCCAGAAGCAGCCCCAAGTCCATCAGCCCCGAAGCAGCCCCAAGTCCATCAGTCCCGAAGCCGCCCCGAGTCTAACAGCCTCAAAGCCGCCCCGAGTCCGTCAGCACTGAAGTCGGCTGCAGAGTCAGGGAGCCCAGAGTGCAGAGCAGCCCAAAATGCGGAGCTGCCCGTACTGCAGAGCGGCCTGGAGCCTGGCCGACTGTGAGGCCGACTGCTGCAACCTTAAGATCCTGGGGAAGTGAAGAGTGTGAGTGGGGGGATTGAGGGAGCCGGGCACTGGCGGGGTCGGGCACTGGTGGGGCCGGGCAAACCATCCCCACCCACACACCCCCTCCTGCCCACACCCCCCGCACACCCCTCCACCCACACCCCCCAAACCCGGCCCCTCGCACACCCCCCCAGCAGTAGGCCACGGCAACGGTAGGCCATGGCAGTGGTAGGCCACGGCAGTGCTCTCCTCCCTCCCCACTGGCCACTGCCTGAGGCTATCCCACTCCCACCCACCAGCCCCTGCCTGAAGCCACCACCCTTCCCCGGCTACAGAATGCTCACATTGACCTCCATCTGAAGCAGACCCCGTCCCATCCCCAGATGCAGGACTAGCCCAATAAAAGTCTATTTGGCCCACAATATCGCTACTAGCCCTCCGTAAATCAGTCCCTGTGGCCCAGTACTAGCCCTCCAGAAAGCCCCCCACTCTGGCTTCCGCCTGAAGCCCTCTTCATCCCGTGGCTACCGGATGAACCCCCCCCCCCCCATCCCCTTTCCCCCGTTCCCCTCCCCCTGGATGAGCGACATGCAGCCGGGGGAGGGTGACGTCATCAGTCGTGGGCTATTGGGGGCTGTTGGGGGGGGGGGGGATGAGCAAGCCTCCTGCAGCTGGGGGAAGGGTTCAGCTTCAGGCGGGAGTGGTCGGGGCCGGTCGGGGGGGGGGGAGGACGATTTTCCTGCAGTTAGACCACGACAATGATAGGCCATGGCAGTGGTAGGCATTGGCAGCGGCAGGCCACGGCAGCGGCAGGCCACGGCAGCGGCAGCGGCAGCGGTTGGCCACAACAGCGATATGACACAATGGCGATAGGCCCAGGCAGCGGCAGGGCACTGCAGGGGTAGGCAGTGGTAGGCCATGGCAGCAGAAGGCCACAGCAGCGGGAACCCCCGCCTCCCACCAGCCCCCATCAGGCCCCGGCTGAAGCCGTCCACTCCCCTGGCTGCAGGACGCTCCCGCCAGAAGCCGTCCCCAACCCCAGCTGCAGTCCATTCAGCCCACAATACCCATACTAGCCCAATAAATGTTAATTCGGCCCACAATGTTCTACGAGCCCTCCGGAAACAAATCCCTCAGGGCCATTAAACCTGTACTAGCCCAAGAAAAGTTCCTTCTGCCCATAATATCCATATGATATGGGCATATATCCATATGACCATATGAGCATATGATATCCAAATCATCAGCAGGAGGTGTGGCAGCAGAGAGGCGTGGTGTTGCGGAGCTCCCGTCCAGACACAAAAGTGAGTGAATTTAAACATCTTTTTGGACTTCGGAGGAGGCACAGCGGAACCTTTAACATCTTGGAGTATCGCTGCGACGCTGCAGAGATTTATTTTTAAAGTTTCTGCTTGTTTTGGGACTGCGAGCAGTCTTATCAACTAACTGCCGAGCTCCCACAACTGTGGCTGGCAACCTGCCATGAAACTAGCGCACCAAAAGAGGGGAGAAAATCTTTCTGGACTTTGACACCTGCATCCAGAACAGCCCCCCCCCCCCCCCCCCCCCCCCCCCCTTACTGCCTCGCCGGTGCTGACCGGGCCGGTCTGGCTTTCGTGTGGTGTGGGAGGAATTCCAAACCTGCACCGTCTCGACATCTTCTGTGGCAAAAATCCAAGATGGCAGCACACGTCTCCTCCTGTCTCTAACTGTGTCTGTTTGTTTTACAAATATGATTTCAGGGAATGTTCAACCTAACCCAGGCCCAGGCTCTGCTGAGTCTGCTGTTAATTTTAACACCCCTGCTGAATTTGAATCTGACTGTGATTCTATTTATATGTTCTCTGTTGTTTTTTTTAAAAATTATTGTCTGTAACTGTGGAACTGTGCTGCTGCCTGTCTTGGCCAGGACTCTCTTGTAAAAGAGATTTTTAATCTCAATGAGACTTATCCTGGTTAAATAAAGGTTAAATAAAATAAAAAAAATAATGAGCCCTCTGGAAACCAGTTCCTTCAGACCACAACACCTCTACTAGCCCTCCAGAAAGCCCCCCACCACCACCGGCCACCGCCTGAAGCCCTCCAACTCCCCTGGCTGCAGGACGGTGCCTCCCCCACACCGGCTTCCAACAGCCCCCGACTGAAGCCTACCCCCCCCCCCCCCCACCAACTGCAGGACACTCCCCCACTAGCCCCTGCCAGCTCCCGCCTGAAGCCATGCCCCTCCCTCTGCTGCAGGACGCTCTTCCCCACCCCCACACCACCGGCCCCCGACAACCCCTGCCTGAAGGAGCCCCCCTCCCCTGACTGTAGGACGCTTCGCCTTCAACCTTGACAGTCTCCTCCTGGAGGCTTCCCCCTCCCCCACTGCAGGACGTTGCCCCCCTTCGGTCCCCACCTGAAGCTGTCCAGTCCTCAGGTGCAGGATGCTCCCCACTGGTCCCGCCTGAAGCCGGTGGGGAGAGCCAGCCTTAGGCCACGACTGTGGTAGGCAGCGGCAGTGTTATGCCACAACAGCGATAGGCAGCGGTAGACCATGGCAGCTGCAGGGGTTGGCAACGGCAATGGTAGGCCACAGCAGTGGTAGGCCACATCCTGCACCTGGGTACAGTTAGGGGGTACGGGTAGCATTGGGGGAACGGGTGAGTGGTGGAATATTACATTGGGGAAAGGATTGAGTTGGGGGACCAGGCCTCCGGTGTGACGGGGATCCAACGGGTCCCACTAGTATCAACTAAGGTTGTATACTCCCTCATTGTAAAGATTTTTCACAGCTTATGGTAATTATAAAATTTGACAGGAAAGATAGAGAGAAACCTGTATTTCCATAGCTAGGAGTCCAAAGCAGAACAAACCAAAATTTGAGTAAGGCCATTTATAAATAGTTTGCAAAACTAGAGATGGAAAACTAGAAATATTTACCACAAATGTTATTATAATTGTGATGAGTTAAGTGCTCTGGGCATGTCAAAGCTGAGATTGATAGGTTGTGGAACTATGGAGAATGATAGAGTTAAGTTATAGATCAGCCATGATTCCTGGAAATCTCAGCAATTGATGGAACAAGTTCAATGGGCTGAATGGCTTCCTTCAGTTCTAATGTTGAATGTTAGATTTTAATATTTGAAAGGTTTACATGGATAAGGGTTAAACACAGGGAGATGGTAATAGCTTAGATGGGGGCATTTTAACCAGCATGGACATATTGGGCCGAGGGGCCTGTTTCCATTCTGTATGGCCCTATGACTCTATGACCAAAGCAAATCCATGATAGTTCATAATTTGATATTGCCTCTTGATATTTAGGAATTCATCCAGGCTAAGTGTATCACTAACTCCATTGGGGCAGATTATCCAAGCAATTCTTAGGGAATCAGAATTAAATGCTCACAACATTTTTTCAGGTGTTCCCTAAAGTCTTCCAGCACATGTTGTGTATTTGCTTATCGTTCAGAGGAAGACTGGACCTGATTGAATCTCATTCATTTCTTGAAGCCCTAGAGCTTCACCATATAGTTTCACTGAAAACTCAAGGGAGCAAAGTTTCCGCTAAAGCCATTGCCTTTTTTGAAAGGGGCAACAAAATAAGTAAATAAACAAGAAGTGCATTCATATGAGAATTGCAACTATACATTCGGTGTGCTTTTAGTTTATAAAACATTGTAATGCTATGCTCTATTGAGAAGGCATGCTCTGTTAGTGATTACATGTGATTTCAAAACAATCATCAAGAACCATTCTCCCTAGTGTGCACTGGCATATTTAGATATAATAAAGGGTATATTTTCTGTACATATGGTAAGATCTGAGAGCTGCAATTTGAATCACCAGCATTGATGCCTATGGAAAACACTTTGTTATTAAACTTACCAAAGTGGGGTTTGCTTTTATTTAATCAACATATTTTCTGTATGGTTCAAATTGAGATAGATAGAATTTACAATGCAGAACCAGGCCATTTGATCTAACTAATGAATGCTGCCAGTTATAGTCCACGTGTGTCTCTTGTCATTCCTTTTCATATAATTTTGGTAACAAATGACCTCTTATTTCCTGAATTTCCTGTTGGATTTGTAATTTTCCTGTGTTTATGAAATTACTGTTTTGTACTCTTATAACATCATAGAGTCATAAAGTCATACAATGTGGAAACAGGCTTGTTGGCCCAATTTTCCCACAGTGAACAATATGCCTTATCTACATTGGTCCCACCTGCCTGTGTTTGTTCCATATCCCTCTAAATCTATCCCATCCAAATGTTGTTTTTTAATTTTGTGATAGTACCTCCTTAACAACCTCCTCTGTCAGCTCATACCATACCCTCCACCACGGTGTGAAGAAGTAGCCTCTCAGGTTCCTATTAAATATTTCTCCCCTCATCTTAAACTTATGCCCTCCAGTTCTCAATTCTCTTACTCTGGGTAAAAGCATTTACCTGATCTATTTCTCTCATGATCTTATACACTTTGAGATATAAAATCCTAGCCTGCTCAACCTCTCCCTATAACTCAGTCCTTCAAATTCAGGCAACATCCTCGTAAATCTTCTCTGCACCCTTTCCATCTTAAAAACATATTTCCTCAACCAGATTGACCAAAGCTGAATACAGTCTTCTAAACGTGGCCTCACCAGTGTTTGTATAACTGTAACATTACCTCCCAACTTCTATACAATATTCTGAATGATGAAGGTCAATGTGCCAAAAGCTTTCTTAGCCACCTTATTTACCTGTGATGCCACTTTCAAGGAATGATGTACCTGCGCTCCCAAATCCTGCTGCATTATAATAGTCCCCAAAGCCCTGCCGTTCACTGTATAGATCCTGCCCTTGTTAAACTTCCCAAAATGCAACACCTCACATTTCTCTATTTTAAACTCCAGCAACCATTCCTCAGCTCATCTGCCCAACCGATCAAGATCCTGCTGCAATATTTGACAACATCTTCACTATCTACAATACCATCCACTTTTGTATCATCTGCAAACTTACTGATGATGTCATGTACGTTCTCATCCAAATCATTGATATGGTAAACAGCAATGCTCCCTACCATAGAGTCAATTTTCTATCCAGTTTGCTATCTTCCTTCGATCCCATGTGATCTAACCTTCCAGAGCAGCCTACCAGACAGAACCTTGTCAAATGTCTTGCTGAAATCTATATACGTCCACAGCTCTGCGATCATTAACCTTTTTGTTTACATTTTCAAAAAGCACAAAAAGATGCGAGAAGTGATCTCCCATGAACAAAACCATGCTGACTATCCCTAATCAACCCTAAATGCACATAATCTTATCCCTTAGAATACTCTCTAGCATCTTTCCAACCAAAGCTGTCATGGGCCTGTCCTGCTTGACGATTTTTTAGGCAACTGCCGGCGACTGTCATAGTTGTAGCAGGTCGCCGAAAAAACGGCGACAACCTATGTCATCCTGGCGACAACCTACAACAGCACGTACATCAGGAGAATTCAAGCTACGCTCATTGGCGTCAAACCCACTGTCAGCGAAAAATTTTCAACATGTTGAAAATGTAGCAGTGGCCAGAAAGACACTACGACTTTTTGCACAACTGAGGAGATTACTGGCGACCACCGGCGAACATGTGGCGACAAACTGGTCGCCTGTAGTTGCCTAAAAAAATGCTTAGTGGGACAGGCCCATTGGGCTCACTGGCTGTAATTCCCAGGCTTTCCCCTGCAGCCTTTCTTAAATTCTAGCACAACATTTGGCACCCTCCAGCCTTCCGACATCTCACCCATATTGAATGATGACTATTAAATTTCAGCCAGGGCACCTGCAATTTCCTCTCCAGCGTCCAACAGTATCCTAAAGTATATCTGAACAAGCCCGGGAGTTTGAGTTTTAGAGATATAGAGTGGAAACAGCCCTTTCGGCCCACCGAGTTTGCATCGACTAATGCGTCAACCAACCCGTACATTGGCATTCCTACCAAGATGAAGGTCTACTGTCCAGTAGTTCTCACTACCCTCCTCTATGCCTGTGAGATCTGGACTGTCCACAGCAGAAACACCAAACAGCTCAACCACTTTCACTAATGGGCCTGACCCACTATATGAGTTCACCCAAGAGTTCTCCTGAGTTTAAAAAAAAAAATCAAACTCGTGGTAAGTATGTAGAATGTACATAGTAGGTACGACGGAGCTCGGGACGTTTCTTAGCGGCTCGTAACGCTAACAGCAGGTACTCGGGAAACGCGGTAAGCTCGTGAAGTTTTTTCAACATGTTGAAAAATGTCCACGAGAGCCCCCAGTACCTACGAGTGGCTATTACCGTAATTCTCCAAGTTCGAATCAGGGGAAACTCGGGAGAACTCTTGAATTACCTCGTACAGGTCCTTTAAGCAGTCTCCATCGACTCCTCCACATTAGGTGGCAGGACAAATTCCCGGACACGGAAGTTCTGCAACAGGTCGGCATCCCCAACATCTACACCCTCCTTCAGAAAGCCCAAGCCAGATGGGCAGGCCATGTCATCCGAATGCCAGACAGTCGGCGGCCAAAACAGCTGTTGTACGGTGAACTGTATTAGGCCAAGCACTCAGTTGACGGGCAGATGACACACTTCAAAGATTGCCTCAAAGTGTCCCTCAAAGACCTTAACATCAATCTCAATACTTGGGAGTCGCTTGCTCTGGAGTGCCCAACTTGGCGAAGCAAGATCACCACAGGAGCGCGTGCAGTGGAGAAGAAGCAAACCGCAGAAGCTCAGAGGAAACACACTGCAGCTGTGTCCCATATGCGGGAGAGTTTTCCGGGCCCAGATCGGTCTCACCAGTCTCCTCCGGACCCACAAACATAAATACTGAAGTCATGGTCTTTTTCGACTACGAAGGATGAACAACTACAACATTAGTTCTATCCTACACACGAGGGTTACGTTACAAATGCCAATTAACCTAAAAACGTGCACGTCTTTGGAATGTGGGAGGATACCGGAGCACCCAAAGAAAACACAAGCGGTCATAGGGCGAATGTACAAACTCCATACAGATAGCACCCATAGTCAGCCTTGAACCGGGGTCTCTGGCACTGTAAGGCAGCAACTCTGCTGCTGTGCCACTGTGTCCCCCTCATGTGTCTACTGTCATACACATTAGGACTTTCACCACCTTCTTGATCATAATACTGCCTGCCCTCAAGATACTTCCATTGACTGCCCCAACTTCCCCAGTCATCATGTATTTCTCCATGGTAAAAACAGAGGAGAAATACTCATTAAGGACCTTGCCCATCTCCCATGGTTTCACACAGAGTTGACTGCTTTCTTTCCTAATGGGCCTGTCCTAGAGGCGATTTTTCAACGGACTGCCGCGCCTGTCAAGTTGCCGACAGTCGCCTGAAAAACCAGCAACTGGAACGAAGACTGTCAGAGTGGAACACACAGAAATACACCGCTTCCTTCACCAGCCCGTTATGCAGGCGGGGGACAGGGCAAGCGGGGGGTGCGCTGTCTAAAAATTCACAATAAATATCCAAGATGAAACAGACACACACCCCGATGAACAGGACGATTGGCGCTGTAAAAAGACGGCTAAAGCACAGTGTACAGTAAGTCCTTTAAAAGAGGGTGGGGAGAAGGGGGGGGGGAGAAGGGGAGGGGGGGAGAACGAGTGGAGGCAACTTTTAAGAAGCCAGAGATACACGGCTGTGAAACTTGGCGGCCATTTAACATTACTGGTCGGTTATCCTTGGTTCTGAAAACTACTGCTTACCTTTTTTTTACCAATGAAATTCACCGGTCAGCACCGACGACAACCTAAGAGAACCTCCGAGAACCATCGACCTCCTGGCAACCCATTAGGACCTCCTGGCGACCCACCTACGGCTCGAGAATTCTCGCTACTCTCCATTGCGGCTTCATTCTAGTCGCCGATAATTTTTCAACATATTGAAAAATTCACGGCGACCATAATGAGACCGCAACTAGTTCCCAGAATGCGGGAACGCCTCATGACTATGAAGGCGACACCCTGGTGACTACCCACATGCATGTGGCGGCCATGTGGTGACTGCATAGTCTCCTGCAGTCGCCTAAAAAGTCGTCTATGTGGGACCAGCCCATAAGGGGCCCCATTCTCTCTCTGTTTACCCTTTTTCCCCTTAACAAAAATATGTGCATAAAATTTCTGGGATTATGCTTAATAATATCTGCCAGAGCTACCTTCTGTCCACTTTTTACCGTCCTGATTCACTTTTTTTATCTTGTTCCTCAGTTCCTGAATTTTTGACCTGCCATGTGTTTCTCATGCTGTTTGGACCATGCTATTGCAATAACTTATGTAGAAACATAGAGACATAAAGCACAGCAACAGGCACTTCAGCCCACCAAGCCCTCACTGACTATCCACCAACCATTTATACTAACACTACAATAATCCCATTTTTACTCTCCTTTTTTTCCATCAATTCCTTCCAGATTCTTATACTGGCCTACACTGTTGGGACAATATATACTGGTCAATGAATCTACAAAATGCACACCAATGGGTTATGGGGGGAAACCAGAGCACACGGGAGAAACCCACAATGTCTTAGGGAGAACAAGCATATGGCATACGTAGTGTACCCAAAGTCAGGATTGAACGGGTCTCTGGCACTGTGAGGCAATGGCTCTATAATTTGCACCACTGTGTTGCTCATAGAGATTATTTATATTGATATATCTGTGTTCATGGTTGATAAATGTCAAAAATACAAACCACAATCAGGAATATGGGTGTTTCCGTAAATACAGCGCTCAATAGTGAAACTGAAGGTCTCCGAACATCTAGGTTATTTTCCTGTTTTTAATGTAATATATCCATTGTTTCATATCCTGTATTTTAAGTAGTATGGATCATGGTCTATCGCCAAAATAATTAGATGAAGCAAAAATAAATAAATCTGTTTTTACAAAGAAAAATATCAGATATGTCCCAGGGTTTTCTTGCCATTTTTTGGTGACATTTTTCAAGCAGTATTTCATCAAATCCTTACGCTAATTCATACCAGAAAGATTACGGTAATTTTGCGATTAAATAACTCTACATAAGCCAAATTCTGATTATGCTTAGGATTTTTATGATGTATCATTCGATGAGATGGTTTTCTGATGCAGCACAATGTGAATAGCTGTGTCCCTTTGGTCATGTGTGAATTGTGTGAATTGTGTGAATTAAAAGCAGAGGAACCATTTTTATATTTATTGTTTCTTTTTTATTGTTTATGTTTTGTGTTTAAGTTTTCCATGGAAATACTTAAAACTTAAAACCATGAAATAAAATTCTAGTCTGCTCACCTATTTTATCGATGTCTCATTTGGTTGTCTCCCCCTGTTGAGTAATGTCGTGAATGCTATAACGTTTTCTTTTTTGCGATTTAAAAAAAATTCAAACAACACAGTTGTAATGACCCTGACCTGAACTATGGGCCTTGGGGTGGGTTACGTGCCGACATTTGGTAAGGGAGCTTAGAAATCAGTATAAGAGACAGTATCCAAGTGGTCACGTTGTGGGCACTTTGTGCTCTGAATAACACTGTGTTTGTTTTTTTTTGCTTGGAATCATTGGTTAGTAAAAATCTTTCTGCACTTTTTCGCTCTTTTCTCGTAAATGTTGCTTCTTGTTTACTATAGAAATGTTTATATTCCATTTAACTTTCATTGCTTGTTGGTATGTTGTAAAGTGTGTGCACTGTAGCAAAGGAAATCAAAATTGATCAGGTCCCAGATAACGTCATGTCTCGCTGAAGGTAAATTTTGTGTAAATTAACATCAAATTTGATGAAAGGTTACTACATTCTTTCTCATTTATGGGAGAGTGTGGAAAAGAGGAAGATCAGCTGGAAGGACATGTGGGAGTTGGAGGCGAGCAGGATAAGTTTCCTCATTCGGGCAACCTATGATGTCCTTTCTAGCCCAAAAAATCTCAACCAATGGCTGGGCGAAGATCCATCATGCCCCCTGTGTTCAACACCAGCCACACTTAGGCAAATCCTCACTGGGTGTAAAGTAAGCCTCTCCCAAGGATGGTACACCTGGAGACATAATCAAGTGCTCAAATGCCTGGCAGCGACTGTCCAAAGCAGGAGAAAAACTAACAATGCCCTGCTGCCCAGAACAACCAACCCAGTTAAGCCAAAATTCGGGGGGGGGGGGAACAAAGGCAATGGAAAATTCCACCAAGGACCAGCTTTGGACAGCTGGAGGCAGCCCGGGATTGGCAGATGCTGGTGGATGTGGACCAATGGCTTACAGTTCCATCAGAGATAGCCATCACCAACTTGAGGCCGGATCTTGTGCTCTGGTCGAACTCTCAGCGCAGGGTATATTTTGTGGAGCTCACAGTCCCTTGGGAGAATGCTGTGCAGGAAGCCTTCGAAAGACAGAAACTGCGATATACAGAGCTTGCAGCGGAGGCAGAACAGCGGGGCTGGAGAGCTAAGATCTGCCCGGTAGAAGTTGGATGTCGAGGATTCGTGGCAACATTTACTTTAAGACTGATGAAGGAACTGGGGATCAGCGGACAAGCCCTACGCCAGGCCATCAAAGAAACATTACGGGTGGCAGTGGCTCTGGCTGAAGAGGAAAGACCCCATTTGGTCTCCCAAATAACCGACTAGACAGATATGGTTCTGGGATGCCAGAATGCACCACTGAGCCTACTGGAGACGTCGTGGGTTCAAGCAGCGAAACGTCGATGAAAGTAGGTGCCCACTTGATAACCCCAATGACGTGTCTGCCTAGGCTTTCTCCACATCGGAGGAGCATAGGTGAGTGCAGAAGGCTCCCATCTGGCACCTGCACTTTTAACATCTTGTCATGGGTATTTGTAAACATATTTAAAAAAATTATAAAAATTATAAAAACTTTTTTTCCTTGTTTTTTTTCAAACTTTGAAACTTTGGTCAAATTGTTGGTCGATTTTGATTACAAATTAGCTCAAAAGGATCATATGTTGGCCCACTATTAATACTGTGGTATTTCATTATAATTTAATATCTTTCAAATTTGGCCGCACATGTCACGGGTTCGTATTCTTATTTACAGAAACACCCATATACTGTATTATGTTCACAAAAACAATTCTTAATGTAAAATCACTTTTTTTTTGTTTTGCTTTCCCTGAAAGTATGGTCCAACTGATTGATTACTCAAGTTCTTATGAGGTATAACGAATTACCTAGTTATGAATTTTGTCAATGCCCCTCAAATGGGGAACAGGTAGAAGCAGCTGCTGCGAATAAATCTGCTGAACTGTGTTAGATCTGGATTATTTCGCTTATCGACAACATGTTGTATAAAGGAAACATGTATATCATTGTAACATTATATAACAATATTATGCAATCCAGTTAGGATTCCTAACCTCTAACCTGTTAGTTAAGTTTAATTTAGTTTGGAGATGCAGCGCAGAAACACACCCTTTGGTCCACCAAGTTCACGCCAACCAGTGATCCCCGGACACTATCCTGCACACCAGGGACAACTTACAACTTTTACCGAAGCTAATGAATCTACAAACCTATACGTCTTTGGAGTGTGGGATGAAACTGGATCACCCGGAGCAAACCCACGCGGTCACAGGGAGAACGTACAAACTCCATACAGGCAGTACCCATAGTTAGGATCGAACCCGAGTCTCTGGCACTGTAAGACAGCAACTCTACCGCTGTGCCACCATGTTCTTGTAGCCTCATCGTGTACATGGCAACAAGAAAAGATTAGGTTTAGGTTTAGGTTGATTTTTATTATTGTCATGTGTATGAAGGTAGAGTGAAAAGTTTCATTTTGCCTTCTATCCAAACAGATCAGATAATACTAACTGTGCATAAATACAATCATGAACCAAAGAATATATGTTTAAGTTGAGATTTAATTGAAACCTGATGAGCAACTTTTTCACTCAGCCATATGGTGGCCAATTGGAACAAGCTGCCACAGGAGGTCGTCGAGGCAGGTACTATAACAGCATTTAAAAGATGCTTGGACAGGGGCATGGATAGGAAAGGTTTAAAGGGATAAGGACAAAACATGGGCAAATGAGTCCAGCTAAGACGGGTTATCTTGAGTTGGACCATAGGGCCTACTTCCATGCTGTTAGACTCTATTATTCTGTTTATCAGACAATACTAGTCTGACACTAGTACTGTATTTTGATGTATCTGCCACACCAGCATCACATATCATATTTGTTGATCCATGTGTCATTTTCACAAGTGCATGTAATTCCCAGGGTTGCTGAAATTTACTCAAGGTGTAAAAAAATTGTACTTGGCTTTTCACTCATTATTTAAGATTTGTTGCTTTGAAGTATCAGCTTCCGAACATTATTACATTTAAACAGATGGTCAGACTGGGCTTGAAGGCAAATTTTGTTGCAGAAACGATCTGATTAAATTTTCAGTCACATTTATATGTCATCGTGAGTCGAGAAACATCTGGAAGTACTACAGTGAGCGGAAGAAAATGTGTTATTTATCATTCCCAAAAGTGACTCAGTAGCTCTTACTTTTAAAGTGAGTTAACTCATTGCAAAACAAATCAGAAAAGTCAGAAATTTTAAGATAGATAAAAAAAATCATACAGGAAATTTGCCCTCTGTTGCATGAAGTGAATATGTGATGTAGTAATATAATTACACTTAACCAGAGTTAAAAAAAATTGTTCCACTGAAGTTTACTTTAGAAGATACATTGCATATTTTGCAAGAAACGGTAAATAAATCTCTACTGCCCTGGAGGTTATTTTGTTTTTTCGACCGAGATTCCAGATGTGCACAATGATCAACTTTGTAGCAGCAATTATCAGAGAATAAAAGAAAAGTGATTCATTTATCAAAAATCACACTGTTGTTTGATACTGAAAAAATGAATAGACAATGGACCCCTTAATTCCTGAATATCTGATCTACCATCCAACAATAGTGATAGATGTGGTCCCGAAAAAACATCATCCGATGAGCTTTATTGCCAATATCCAAAAGGTTAGCTAATATGATTTGTCTTTATTTTTTGGTGACATTAATGAAACAATTTTCTCTCCAATTAATAATCTAGGTATTAATATGTGGGTTTTAACTGTATATTAAGTTCTGACATTGAAGAATGTACTTCCAGCCTGGAATTTGTATGATTAATTTCTGGTTCTTGATGAATAACTTTCGTACTTTATATGCCTTATCTTAATGTATCAACGGTAACAACAATTATCAGCATTGTCTGACTGAAATTTGACATTGAAACACTTAAAGGGATATTAGGACTAAAAGCTTGACCAAAGAATGAAGGTTTAAGATGAGCCTTGTAAGAGGAGAGGGAAAAAGCAAGGCAAAGCACTCTTGGGAAGAATTTACAGAACTTGGGGCCTTGCCAGTCAAGGGCTCAGCTGCCTATCATGGAATGAGATAATCAAAAAGGCAGAATTAAATAGGCATAAATACCTTATTGGATCATGCGTCTGGGCGGTTTACAGGGATAAGAGTGTCAGGGGCTTGAAGGAGTTTATAAACAAGACTATTAACATTTGAAGCAATCATTAACTTTGAGTCAATAATGAGGATGAAACAAAGCTATTCATTCGCAGAAAGATATACAGAACACAGTGGCGCAGCTGGTAGAGCTATTTCCTTACCGTACCAAAGATACCGGTTAAATCATGACCTCGGGTGCTATATGTGTGGAGTTTGCATGTTCTCTCTGTGACTGTGTGGGTTTCCTCAGGGTGCTCTGGTTTCCTCCCATATTCCAAAGTCGCGCAAGTTTGTAGATTTATTTGCCTCTGTAAATTGACCTGAATGTGTAGGGAGTGAAGAAAGTTGAATAACATAGAACTAGTGTGATCAGGTGATCGATGTCCGCATGGATTTGGTGGGCCAAAGGGTCTATATTCATACTGTATCTAGCATTTGCAAAGCAAAAACAGTCATGTAGGCTCACTGTCCTTGCTGTTTACACTAATCCTACACTAATCCTCTTTCATTCACAAACACATTCCCATCAACTGTCCTCAATTTCCAGCACTAATTTACATACCATCAGGAAAGTTTACAATGGCCAAATAACAAACCAGCGACATGTCTTCGAAATGTGGGAGAAAACCAGATCATCCAGGGGAAATCCACATAGTTATAAAGAGTACATGCAATCTCCACAGAGACAGCACCAGACGACAGGATTGAATTTGGATCACTGACACTTAAACAGCAGCTCTAATATATGTGCCACTGTCTAATCTTGGTTTGCTTCTAATGTCCTTGATCGGTACTAAGTGGATAGGTACAATAGGATTATGTTTGGGATTTTACAAGGTCTTTCCTGGGCTCAGTGTGATTCACATTCTCACAAAGTAATGGAGAGCACTGGAACTGTAATATTTTTCCCATGAAGTGCCTGACATTGCTGAACCGATGATATTTGGCTGCAGAGGTGTACAAGGCTACTTAATGATCTTTTTAAAATAACTACAGAGTATTTTGAAAATCTAGTTTAAGGGCAGGATGATTGATATTAGATTATTCATTTACAGGTGCACAACATTTTATCCGAAAGCCTTGGGACCAGACACTTTTCGTAATTCGGAATTTGTCGGCCTTCGGAATGGAAATTTTGTTTGCATAGATTTTAATGTCTGGCTCAGTGGTAGAGTGCTCGGCACATATCCGCAAGGTCGCGAGTTTGCGCCTTGATCCCGTCAGTTCCTCGATCGTGAGTTTGAGTCTTCAATGTAATTTTTTCTTGCAGAATAAATGTCTGTATGAAATGCAGTGTGTTGAATGAATTCCTGAATTTGTAAATGTGACCGCAGCATTGAATCACCTCTCGCACTCATGTCACCCTAGCGGGGCTACATGCCCTTAGGCGGCCTAAGGCGACATTTTCACACTCTTATATCCGTGTGCAGCAGAGGCGACGTGCGTTTGGCGCCAAACGTGAGCTTTGGTGAGCTTTGGTGTGCAGGTATATCGCTTTCTTCCAGGTAGGCGATATACCCTCCTGGGCAATATACCCACCACTTCCCTTTTATGAAGGGGATTTAGTTCCCCTTTCTTCCAGGACCGACCGGAGGTTCCGCTGTCACCTCTGCGGGCCACCCTCGGTGAACGCTCACTCAACTTTGTCTTGGGATTCCTACTCTCCCGCGCAATGTACCCTCACCTTCTCTTTTATGAATGGGGATTTAGTTCCCCTTTCTTCGAGGACCGACCGAAGGTTCCGCTGTCACCTCTGCGGGCCGCCCTCGGTGAACGTCCTGTCTCCCTGTCCCTGGGATAGTAGGGGGCGATCAAACAGCACAATACCCCCCTCCCCCTCCAACTCCAGAGGAATCCGCTCCCCGATGGGCCGCTACGGCGACAAGTGGCAGTTCGCCCACAGCCCGAGCTGCGCCCCCCCCCCCCCAAGAACAAGACGTACCTGGAGCGGGGCTGGGCTGGAGTTGCTGATCTGGGATCTCCGTGCTTGCAGTGGGCCTGGGGGTCAGTGTCCCGATGAGGGGGCGCAGCTCGGGCTGTGGGCGAACTGCCACTTGTCGCCGTAGCGGCCCATCAGGGAACGGCTTCTGGTGGTCCTGACGTCTCCGGCATGTTTGCAGTTTTCCTCTGGAGTTGGAACGGGGCTGGGCTGCTGCTGGCTGTGGGTCTCTGGGATCTCCGTGCTTGCAGTGGGCCTGGGGGTCGGTGTCCCGTTGGTCCTGACGTCTCCGGTGACTGGCACTTATTGCTGGCATTGCCGACGTGAAGACAGTGCAAAGCCCCCGCGCCGGAGCAATGAGCAGGGAGCTGGAGAGGGGAGGGAAGGGGTCACACACATGGCCGGGAAGCAGAGGGGTGTAGGTGGGGTGAAACTGAAGGGAGCGACAATCTGTTGCTCGATACACTGTGTATCGTGAGTCTACCGTGGGAACTTTTTAACTCAGCGGGCAGGCAGCAGCATATTGTCAATTATTAACCCTCCCGCGCAATATACCCTCACCTTCTCTTTTATGAATGGGGATTTAGTTCCCCTTTCTTCGAGGACCGACCGGAGGTTCCGCTGTCACCTCTGCAGGCCGCCCTCGGTGAACGTTTTCAAGGACCTTTCTTCAAGGACCGAAAAAATGTCCGTTATTCGGAGGTTTTCGTTATTTGGATCTTCGGATAAAAGGTTGTGCACCTGTATCTATTATCCTTCTGCAAGTAAGAATGTCATTGTTTTGTTTGCCATAGAGGGAGTTCAGAGAAGGTTCACCAGACTGATTCCTGGGATGTCAGCATTTTCATATGAAGAAAGACTGGATAGACTCAGCGTGTACTCGCTAGAATTTAGAAGATTGAGGGGGGAACTTATAGAAACTTACACAATTCTTAAGGGGTTGGACAGGCTAGATGCAGGAAGATTGTTCCCGATGTTGGGGAAGTCCAGAAAAAGGGGTTACAGTTTAAGGATAAGGGGGAAATCTTTTGGGACCGAGATGAGAAAAACATTTTTCACACAGAGAGTGGTGAATCTCTGGAATTCTCTGCCACAGAAGGAAGTTGAGGCCAGTTCATTGGCTATATTTAAGAGGGAGTTAGATGTGGCCCTTGTGGCTAAAGGGATCAGGGGGTATGGAGAGAAGGCAGGTACAGGATACTGAGTTGGTTGATCAGCCATGATCACATTGAATGGCGGTGCAGGCTCGAAGGGCCGAATGGCCTACTCCTGCACCTATTTTCTATGTTTCTATGTTTCTATGTTTCTATATGATAATTAAATACTTTCGACTCTATTTGGCTTCTTGTTGTGTCACACAAAAGGAAATGGTATTGATTGTATCGGGGGCAATTGTTTATCATTGACTGGTTTTGGACCAAAGTGAATACTGTATATGAATACTGTATTTGAATGTTTATTCTGACAAATCATACAGTTAGAGAATCATAGAATCATACTGCACAGAAATAGGCCATTCAGCCCACCATGTCCAAACTGAGAATTTGGCACCCATTCATATTAATCTCATCATCCAGCCTTAAGTGCTTGTGTCGACACATCTTAAATGCTGTCAATGACTCTGCTTCCACCACTCTCTCTGGCTGGGTAGATACACCCTCATCATTTTACATATCCTTCTGAACCTTCTGAGTTTGTAGTCGGCAGGGCAGTACTCTGCATATCGCCATCTTATTCATACCCCCTCTAAACCTCCACCATTCCAGGGGAAAGGGACCTGCCCTCTCTAGTCTCTCGTCATAACTGAAATGCTCTAACTTAACCTATCCAATTTCTTCTTATAACTACTGACTTCCATTCCAGGCATCCTGATGAATCTTCTCTGCACCCTCTGCAGCATCCACTCATCGTTCCTACAGTGTGGTGACCAGAACTGCATGCAGTACCGCTCCTGAGAACTTGCCCAAGGTTTCCATTAGTTTTGTTTAAATAAGTGTATTATTGCATCATGTGCATCAAAATACAATGAAAAGCTTGTTCTACATGCTAACCAGTCAAATCATAGTATATACGAATATAATTATGCACGTGGAAGGGTGAAATAATTGCAAGTAGATTGTAAATGGTAAGGTGACTGCTTGAGTGCTGAAGTGCAGAACACTTGAACTCGGCCCGACAAGGTCTACTGGATCTCCCTATTGCTAACCATTTTAATATCCCATCCCATTCCCACACTGACCTTTCTGTCCATGGCCTCTTCCATTGTCATATTGAGGCCACATGTACACTAGAGGAACAGGACCTCATATTCCACTTGAGTAGCTTACAACTCCACGGTTTGTACATTGACCAATCTCCAATTTTAGGCAACTTCTACAAACACCATCCATCCCCCCCCTTTGTTTCTACCCCCCCAACATTCTGTGAATGTTCTGCAGTTCCTTGTTATTACAATTTTATATCGAAGTCACGTGAGTGACTACGTGAAGAGCCCACCAGCCCGCGTGCGCGTCAAATACGTTGACACATGGCGCAAGAATCGGAGCAGTTTGAAACTGCTCCGGCAGGTAAGGGTTTTTTTTGTTTCAGGAATGGGCCTCTGCTCCGAAAATAGGGGCAACGGGCCCGGAGAAGCTGACACAGTTTGTGCAGCTGCCGCCGTGGAGATTCCTGAAAGCGCTTTCTCACGGGGCGACTTGATGCAAGAGTTAACCAGAGTGAAGTGGTCGTGGTCTAGCACGATATCACACGATATAATGGGGGGTAGATAAAGAGTTCCCACGGGTACTCGGCATTTCTGTTATTTGTGCGAGTTACTTGTCCGTCTCACGGGCTTTCCCGTTAAATCTTGAATGAACATTGTGAACTGGTGAAGTGTTGTTAAATCATCACGTGGCACAAATGATGTCACTTTTTTTTTCACACACTATAAAAATATCCTCCCTTGGTTGAATTGGCTCATTTGGAGACATGCCTATACTAAGTAGTTTCGAGTACAAGATGGTGTTTTTTTTCATTGACGCGCTGTATGCAGCAGCCCTCTATGTGAATCGAGGACGCTTGCGTGAAGGCAGAAGGGTGAGATTAATTAAAAAGAGAATTAAGAGGAAGTCTCACTGGGTGAAGCCCATCTTTCAACGGAGACCTCTATTTGGACAATATGATCAACTGCTTAATGTGCTGTGCGAAGAGGATAAAAGTGCATTCACAAACTTTGTCAGAATTTCACCAGAGCTCTTTAATGAGCTGAAGAATAATTTGGGACCTCTGCTGAAGAAGACTGACACTGTAATGAGAAAGGCATTGGAACCAGGGTTGCGCATAGCAATCACCCTCCGCTACTTGGCCTCAGGCGATTCTTATAAAAGTCTATCTTACAACTTTCTTGTCGCCACCAACACCATCTGTGGTATTGTCCGAGAAACGTGTGAGGCAATCATCAAATTTTATGCAGCTGAAGTGATGGAATGCCCCAGTACACCAGATGCGTGGAAGAGAGTGGCGCTGGGGTTTGAAAACAGGTGGAACTTTGTTCACACATGTGGGGCTTTGGATGGCAAGCATGTGGCAATTCGTTGTCCACCCAGAGGTGGCTCAAATTATTTCAATTAGAAGAAATTCCACTCAATTGTACTCTTGGCGGTGGTTGATCATAACTACAACTTCCTTAATGTGGATGTGGGCACACCTGGAAGTGTTGGTGATGGCCGGATTTGGAAAGAAACCTGGCTTGGAAAGAAAATGGAAGGTGGAACAGCAGGCATGCCTGATCCAGAACCTCTGCCAGGAGAAGACAGCCCGGACAGCCCAGATGCGATGGTTGCTGACGAAGCCTTTGCACTACGGCCCTGGATTATGAAGCCATATCCACAGAGGAATCTAACTAGGGAACAGAGGATCTTCAATTACAGGCTGTCAAGAGCTAGGAGGGTTGTAGAAAATTATTTTGGCATCTTGGCAAACAGATTTAGATGCTTGCTCAAGACAATGGAGCAGAGGCCCAAGAATGTGGAGAGTATAGTATATGCAGCATGTGTTCTGCACAACCTGATCCGAATGAGAGGTGCAGCTGCTGGATCAGCAACATCCATCCAGGATGGTGACCTAGTGGACAGTGACACAGGGGGAATAACACTAGGTACATGGAGAAGTGGTGCGACCAAGGCGGAAATGGTCCCACTGCAACGTTTTAAAGGTAATTCGGGCACATACAGTGTGAAAGAGCAAAGAGGCCATCTCTGCGCTTACTACAATTCACAATTGGGGAGTGTGCCGTGGCAGGACAGTTCTATTGATGGGTAGCCAACCACAGGAACACTACTGCATGTTAGCAGAAATGCATAGAAAATAAGCTGACTTTCTAGTGTTGTCCTCTGAAAAGTGCTTCCTATAAGATGTTCGTCTGCAAAATCTGCCATTTAGCACATTGCATTGTCCCTTTTATTGCCTGAGCTTAGGCTTGTTGTGGAGGTTAATGAATATAATGTGTTTAAAAAAATCTAGCGTGCCTCATTTGTTGAATTTCGTGGTTGCGAGGCCCTCTTTTAGACAAATGTTGTTTGGTGTGATGCACCTTCTCTCAATATGTGCAAGAAGTCGTCTTTTTATATTGTCAAAAAGGAATAAAGACTTTGTCTCACATTGACCGTGATGATTGTCTTATTTTATTTTCTACTGAGAGGTGAAACTTTCAAACGTTTAAATAGCTCAACAATTGATGCACCTGAACACTCAAAAAAGAAAAATAATGGAAATGTGATTATATCACCTCCCTTCAACTATTTTGTGTTTCAGCATGAGAGGGATTATAACATTAGAGACATTCATCTTGTAGTGATGTGTTAATGAAGAATTGCAGACATCAAACTGATAGTAAAGAATATGTTTATTTAACAATGAGGTAAACAAGCACTGACAATCAAACTGCTGAGGTAAAAGCTTTATCACACTTCAGGCTATAATAAAATGTGGAGCCTCCAACAGAAACAAAGTAAAGCCCAAGAGGAAAATAAAACATTAACATACAGACATTTATAAAGGACTCTAGATGTCACACAAAATGGTGAGTGGCCAACAACTAAAATAAACTAAAACTCAAACGGTTAAACACTACATAAATAAATCTCAACGTCCGAGGGTTAACTGGAGTAATTGACGTCAGCGAAATCATCTGCCCCTTCTTGAAATGGTGTTTGTGCACGGCCCTGTCCATAAACAAAAGGCAACGGTGGATTTCTAGCAGGCTGCTGCTCTGTAAACATCAGTGGTGACGGTGAGTGTCTCTAGAAGGAAATTATGAAGTACGTGTGAAAATGTTCTCACGTACCATAAAAAAGCGGGACCTTTCAGTAAAGTCCCTTTTAAAGATTAGAGTTCTTGAATCTCATTGACATAACTCATGAATAAGTTGGTGTCCATATGCGGATGCAAATCTTTATTTTTTAATTTCAATTCCACAGAAGACAATTGTTTACCTGTTCAGCACGGAATGGTGGCTGTGCTCCCATTGCACGCGGCAATCCATATGTCCTCTCTGTATACTTTCGAATCACAGAGTGATGCATTAGTCAATGCATTAAAAAAAGACAGATTATGAATAAAGTTTGTGAAGCGCTCATATATTTGTTAATACCTGGTCATAGAAGTTAGGCGGGCGAGGCTGAGGAACCAGTGGACGCTGCGCTGCAGGTGCACGTGCTTCCATTAACTGCACAGACAACACCACACATTAAAACTATGTTGCTTTATGATGTGAGAAATAAAGATTTTTAACAGAAACGATGAATGAAGGGAAGAAGATTAAGAATAGATCTATACCTTTTTATTTCGCCTAGTGATTGCACCATTGATCATATTCCAAACAAAATCCCATTGTCCCTCATTGATTTCTTCTTCCATCATAGCTTGACAGAAGTCTACTGCCCTCTGCGTAAAGCTGTTCGGTCTCAGGCGTCCTTCCTCCAACAATTTTATACCGTCTCGAACAGTAATATTGAGCTGAAAATTCACAGCGCAAATATAAACACTAGCAAAATGCTGGGTGGGTGCATTGTCCAATAAGCATCAAGTTTATATACTCACACTTTTCATGCTGTTTGCATCTGTCCCTTCTTCAGCACCTCCAGGTGTGGTGAGGTCAATACTCGAAATGTGCCTACTGCGGTCCTGTTGGCTGGTGGATGGGCTCGGCGTGGAAGTCCCTTCAAGAGGATCATCGAATGCATGGTCAATGATATGTTGTTCCTGTAGGAATTACATAAAATCATTTTGACATAGTGTCCAGAGCCTCATGCCCTAAAAAATTTGTTGTAATGAAAGTACCTTGGGTGCGCTAGTCCTGGTCACTACACACACAATATGCCCTGATAGGAACAGCCACCTCTCCTCGATCCACCTACTCCTCTCTGTCAGTGTGCTGCCAGCTGACCCTGTTTTTGTCCCAAGTGAGGTGACCTTTCCATAGATGGTACTCTGATTCGTGAACCATTGCATGAGTTGGTCATCTGCATTAAAGTAGAGTGGTGGAATTAAATAGAACTTCTAGCATTGGATGTCTTCCATTATATTAAAAGTTCTGGACAGTAAATAGAGGCCTGTTTAAGAGCCTGCCCTCCGCATTTAATGTGCTATTTCTTGTGATTCTTGGATACCTGAGCACAAGTTTGTAAATACAGATGGCCTTTTTTAAGACAAGCATTACAAGTGAGAATTGCCTGCCCTCATGCATAATTTATTTTATGGCTCTTAGAGACATGATTCAAACTTCAAACACAGAGCGTGTAAAAGCTGTCTGCGACTTTTTTACTTTGCATCTACAGGGCACAGACAGTCTTATAAGAGAAGTTTAAGTTAACTGCAAAAACAGCACTTTTACATCTATAGCAATGTATGGTTTTAAATCATGGATAACATTAAATGGTTTCCTGTTGATGTACTTATATATCGTTATATATACTCACATGAGCACCCGGGATACTCCGCAGCTTTCGTCTCCAGCAGGTTCCGTTTTTTCTCCCTGTTTCTATAATCCTCTCTGGATTTATCGTAGAGAATTTCGTTTGATTGGTACCATTCTACAAGTTCCCCCTCTTGTTCCCTGGTGAAGTTATATGGTCTTACCTTCTGCCATCTTCACTTTATGTAAGCGTCTGTTGAGGCTATTCCTACAACGGCTACTGGGGAGGCAATCTGAAATCCACCTTGCTCACCCTCTCCCTGCTCCAAGGAGCCCACAGGCAGTGTTATCTGTGGCATCTCCTGTTGCCTCTCCACCTGTCTCTCTTGCTGCGTCTCCTCCTCATTATCCTGCATGGCAAAAACCTTTCTGACATGCTTTACCCCCTTTCTTTTAGCTTTTTTGGGAGGCATCTATGCAAGTGTTCCAGTGAAAAAGATTCTCCAACAATGACAATGAGGTGGGACGTCCTCGATGGACACATGTTCCATTTGCGATATTGAGACCACCTTTTTTACTCACCTTCTGTCCCCTCTGTCCAGCTTCCGGGTTCACCGTTCGCAGGAGTTCCCACGGTACACTCAAGAGTCAATACGGAGTCAATACGGATATCGCACTGGCCACTACGTGCATATAATGTTGCAATGTTCAACCACAAGTGTACAAGTCACTCTTGGAGAAATTGAAGCTTATTTGAATTTTCTCCCGAGTCACCAAGTTACAGGAGTACCTGCCGTTAGCGCCACGGTGGTCCACAGTGGTCAATGAATGCCGTACGGTTATCACAAGAGGTTCCCACGATGTTCAACTCTGGTTAACTCTTGCGTCAAGTCACCCCATGAGAAAGCGCTATTATGGAGCTGGTGGTTTAAATCTTTGACTGAATGTTCGGCCGGGGCAGCGACCGCCGCGGAGGCTCCGTAAAGGAGCTGGTGGCTAAAATTAGCGGCTGATGGCTCGGCCGATGCAGCGTCCGCCGTGGAGGCTCTCAAATAAACAAATAAATAAATCAATAGATGGATATTAAGGGGGGGGGGGAAGGAAGCAGGCAGCTTCATTCATTAGGCTGGTGCAGCTATCGCCATTAAAGCTCCAAGAGAGTGCAGGCGGCAGGATTTAATAGACTGACGGCACGGCAGGTGGCTCCGCAATTGAGACTCCGAGAGGGAGCAGGTTTTGGGGCTCTAAGGGAGCCGGCGACTGGTTGAGGCTCAAAAAGGGAGCCAGCCAGATGCCTGAACGAAGCAACACCTGGCTCAGGGTTGCATTATATTCCTCCCCTCTAGACTCCGTTGAGGCTCCAGAAGGGAGAAAGCCCGGACTCGCAGTCATTTGCAGGCACGATCTACCCAATGTGTATATAATAGAATCGTGCTCCTGGCTCAGGAGACACTTATAGGATGCTCCTGTCAGATGCCTGTGGAAGCAACACCTGGCTCAGGGTTGTGTTAACTATCTCCCATTCAGAAGAGGGGAAGCAATACCTGGCTCAGATTTGCGTTACAATATCTCCCGCTCAGAAGACGGGAGCAACACCTGGTTCAGGGTTGTGTTATTTTATCTCTCGCTCAGTAGAGGGGAGTGCTGGAGATTATTACATAAGTAACTCCGACTATGGGGATGTCATCAAGGAATTTGAATCCCCTGAACATATGGGGGATCTGCTGCAGTTAATCATACAAAGGAGTTCCGGCTCTTGGCTCATAATTTGCCATCCCTTCGGGGATAGGAGATCCACTGGAGGAGATCTGGCTAAGAGCATCAGTGATTTAACTCCTCATCAGCTAAGGAGTTATGTGTTGGATACGGCTGGGAAATATACCAGTCCAAATGAACTGCCAGACTTTGGATGTTCCAAAAGTCAATCTCACCATTTGGGATATCTCAGTGGTTATACGTGGGCAAGAATTAAATTTCAGCGTATTCAAAGACTATTAACTGATGTCATTTCTGCCTTTGCAAGGGAAGTAGATGGGTTCAGCACTCGATAGTGCAGAAGATGCTTTAGCACTTATATGTAATACACAGTTTGAGCTAAATTGCTTTCACAAAATGCTACAAGGCCTGAGGTAATTCCCCAAAATGTTGCTAGTTTATGCAGTGCCAGTAGCATGCAGCCTGCAATGTATCTCTTCTGAGAGGAGAGATGTTAGCAAGGTTAAGACTAGCAAGGAGAATTTTAGGCGACTGCGGGGGTGGTAGAACAATCCTATGTGGGTAGAGTTCCAGTAGCTTGGCATATATATAAACTAATGACTGGAAATGCTGCTCTGAGGCTGGTTGGAACACCAGGCCTACTCAATTCAGACCTAGCCAGAGGCCTTTGTTAGGCCCAGGGCCATCGCACTCACCGTGGTGAAGAGAATGTGTTGTGCTCTCTGGTGACTGAGATAGATCATTCCAGGCAGAGGACTGCGGCAGCAATTCCTGGTTCAGGGTTACATTATGATATTTCCACTCTGAGGGTGACTCTGACTGTGACGAGTTGACAGGGAACTCGTATTCCCACACCAAGTGGATGCTACACTTCAATTCTAGTCACATAAGGATCTGATGTATGTTCTGATTCAGTCAGATACTGGAGGTTGTAGGTTAATGCCATCAGTTAAGGCAAAATCTAAGTTGAAAGGCTTTAACCCAGAATGTTTTGAGACTTCTCAGGGAAGGATTCGCCTTGTACAAAGTCAGTAGAGGGTCTTCTGTGTTATAGGCAGTCTAAACTCAATTCGACTAGGATGGTACAGGCCTGAGCCTATCCAATTGATGCTAAAATTTCTCAAGAGTAAGAGGATACCGTTCCACGGAGGCTGGTCGGAACAGCAGGCCTACCCTTCTATCAAAGCCAGAGGGCTTTTATCCACAGGTTCAGCGCTCACCATGGTTGCTGTGCTTTCTTCATACTCAGCACTGTGCCCAGCGGGTCATGATGTATGTGTAAAGGGACAGAGTAAGTCTAGGATCAGCTGACCGTTAGTCTTCTGTCTGAGGCCAAGGATCTTCTTGGTGGATGTTACAGTAAGTAAGTAAGTAAGTAAGTAAGTTTATTGGCCAAGTATTCACATACAAGGAATTTGCCTACAGCAAGTGCTTTCTCAGAAATTGCCTTGATCTCATCTTCAATCATCATCTGTTTTCTCATGGACAGCAAAGCAACATTGAGCTGGAGATGGTTTGAGTATGCAAATGTTATTACATTAGTCACATGTGAGCTGCTGTCGATATTTAAGTCAGGGTTCAACAAACAGGTGGGCACTGATCACCTCTGAAATTTTTCCAGTTTTCAAACCACACCGAATTATAAGGTTCATTTCTGGTTGATTATTCCTCCACTGCAAGAGAAGCCAAAACATTTCCGTCCTTATGGTCAATAATGGAAACTATGGTCAACCAAGTGGAAACAGAGTAATCTCACAAAGGATGAATAGTCTGCCCAAGAACAAGATGGGTATAGTTCTAATAGTTTTCCAAGATTGAAGAATGCCAAATCAGGTTAAGATTTGGCTAGTCTGATCACGTGTTTGTTTAACCAGTTTAAGATTGATAATTGACTTTCAGCAATTTAGCTGATTCATAGGATTTAGGGCCTCAATCGATCTTGAAGATGCATACTTTTCCATATCTATACACGGGAGGCACAAATATATCTGGTGCTTTTTGATGACAAGCCAGTGGTGGAAATTTTAGGCTCTACCTTGTGGTTGTCTTCAGGCTAGGCTATTGTGTCATGGAGTTTATAGACAACTTGCTTTTGTAGCTGATAAGACTCAGGGGTTTTATCAGTAGATGCCTCTAACGATATTAAAGATGAGGCGACATGAATTTTAATAGTGCCAATTTGACCTACTCATTCAGGGTGTCCATTGTAAAAGGCGGCTGAAAGAAGCTTCTAACTCGAAGTCATGTGTGATGGCTAGTTCAGCCTATTTCTCATACAGCTAGCTCTGCATGGTTGTGTGGAATGTTTGTGAGGATGAGACGTGAGCTACTTTCAAACTGAAGTAGCAGAGGTTTGTGGTTCTTTCAAATTTGGGCTTAGAGAAGCGATTCATGTTATAGCACAATTGACACTGCTCATGCTGCTTTGTCCTTCTCTCTAGTACTATAAGTGGGACAATAAATGATTGGTTATTCACCCACTGTTGACTGACGTGTCTTTTATATGAACACTCTAAAGCCTAGACTCATAGTAGTGTGGAATGTGTATCAGTAAAAATTATTAGGCAGATATTCATCTACTGTATTCCTAAAGGGAGCAATATCTTTTAAGTTAATTATGCTTTTAGGAAATGATTTCAGCAAAAAGAACACAGTATTTACTCAATCTCCTGCTCGGTCTCTGGGTCATAACTGACATAAGGGTAGCTTGGTATGGTAGAGCTAATAGGACTTGATGTTTCAATCCCTGTAATAAGTCGGCACTCTTGCTATTTGCAGTGGGATTGGTGAAAGGTCGGGTAGATACGTCATCGGGGTCATCAGGTGGGTCCCCTCCTTCTTTGACATTTCATTGATAAGCCCACAACATCTCCAGAGGGTTCAACGGTGATACCTGGCGTCAGAGTTACACCCCCCTCATTTCCATACCCTCTGTCTTCCTTGCAGCCCGATTGTTGTCTCTCCTTTTGATCCAAATCCAATTGCTGCTGATCTCATCAAGCAAACCGGGCACGGTTGGGTACAATTTCGAGTTGACAGCATACCCACCAGATCGGAGATTGGGAGTGTTATTATGTATACAGGTACAATGAGCTTACTAGTACCTATGAGATGAAGAATAGTTTCTTTTTTTTTTTTTTTTTTCAATTCAATTCAATTTATTGTCATTTGGACCCCTTGAGGTCCAAACGAAATGTCGTTTCTGCAGCCATACATTACAAACAAATAGACCCAAGACACAACATAATTTACATAAACATCCATCACATTGCTGTGATGGAAGGCCAAAAAAACGTATCTCTCCATTGCACTCTCCCCCCCGATGTCAGAGTCAAAGTCAAAGCCCCCGGCGGGCGATGGCGAATTGTCCCGCGGCCATTAAAGCCACGCCGGGTGATGCAAGGTCGCACACCGTGTCTTGATGTTAGAGCCCCCGGCGTGCGCTCGCAGTCCCGCGGCCATTCCAAGCCGCGCGGGGCGGTGCTGTAAGGCCCCGCTCCAGGAGCTCTTCAACCCCGCAACTCGGGCGGGAGAAGTCGCCGTTGCGGAAGCCCCTAAAAGCGGTCTCCCTCCAGGGACCCGCGGGCTCCCGGTGCCGCCATCCGCCAAACCCGCAGTTGCAGCCTCCGAATCTCCGGGGGTCGGGTCGCAGCAGCGTCCACCACAGCTCCACCCGCTCTGGACTCGGCCAGCTCCGCGACGGCGAGGTGAGTAGTCGGCACCACAGCCCCCGGTCTTCCTGTTGGAGGCCGCTCCTCGTTGCAGCCCCAACGACAACGGAGACCCGACAAAGAAAAGGCCGGGTCTCCCGTGCAGGGAGAGATTTCTTAATTGTTATTTAATAGTTTTCTCAAGAGATTGCTGGTACAGACTATCTCAACATGGATAGAGGGTAAACAGCTAATAGTGGGGTTGAATTCAAATCATTTCAAGTCTCACCCTTCCAAGTGGGCCGGCTCATTAGCAGCCAATAGAATGGATATTCCCATTTGATCATCTTGCAACAGCAGGAGGTTTACATAGTGCACTTTCAGAAGTTATAAAATTTGGTTGAAAATGTCTGGATGATTGCAGATAGAATTCTGAACAGTGTTGCATGAGTTATTGTCTAATTCAAAGCCAATTGGGACTGTAAGGGCAAGGGACATGTATGCCAGTTAGATTAGATTAGATTAGATTAGATTAGATTAGATTCGTTTTATTGTCATTCAGACCTTTCGGTCTGAACGGAATTTTGTTTCCCTGCAATCATACATATAATTTAAAAAATGGCAAAAACACACAATCAACACAAATTTAACATCCACCACAGTGAGTTCACCAAACACCTCCTCACTGTGGTGGAAGGCAAAATCTTAAAGTCTCTGTCTCGTCCCTCTTTGTTCTCCCTCTGCGCCGAGGCGACGGTTCAAACTCCACGGGTGGTTGCTGCCTCCGCCACAACTCCAGGGCCGAGTCTGGTCTCCGCCGCTGCTGCTGCTGCCGCCGCCACAGCTTCGGTGCCGAGCCGGGTCTCCGCTGCTGCTGCTGCCGCCGCTACAGCTTCGGTGCCGAGCCGGGTCTCCGCTGCTGCTGCTGCCGCCACCACAGCTCCAGGGCCGAGCCGGGTCTCCGCTGCTGCTGCTGCCGCCGCTACAGCTTCGGTGCCGAGCCGGGTCTCCGCTGCTGCTGCTGCCGCCGCCACAGCTCCAGGGCCGAGCCGGGTCTCCGCTGCTGCTGCTGCCGCCGCTACAGCTTCGGTGCCGAGCCGGGTCTCCGCTGCTGCTGCTGCCGCCGCCACAGCTCCAGGGCCGAGCCGCGTCTCCGCTGCTGCTGCTGCCGCCGCCACAGCTTCGGTGCCGAGCCGGGTCTCCGCTGCTGCTGCTGCCGCCGCCACAGCTCCAGGGCCGAGTCAGGTCTCCGCTGTTGCTGCTGCCGCCGCTACAGCTTCGAGGCCGAGTCAGGTCTCCGCTGCTGCTGCTGCCGCCGCTACAGCTTCGGTGCCGAGCCGGGTCTCCGCTGCTGCTGCTGCCGCCGCCACAGCTCCAGGGCCGAGCCGGGTCTCTGCTGCTGCTGCTGCCGCCGCTACAGCTTCGGTGCCGAGCCGGGTCTCCGCTGCTGCTGCTGCCGCCGCCACAGCTCCAGGACCAAGCCGGGTCTCCGCTGCTGCTGCTGCCGCCGCCACAGCTTCGGTGCCGAGCCGGGTCTCCGCTGCTGCTGCTGCCGCCGCCACAGCTCCAGGGCCGAGTCAGGTCTCCGCTGTTGCTGCTGCCGCCGCTACAGCTTCGAGGCCGAGTCAGGTCTCCGCTGCTGCAGCTGCCGCCGCTACAGCTTCGGTGCCGAGCCGGGTCTCCGCTGCTGCTGCTGCCGCCGCTACAGCTTCGGGGCCGAGTCAGGTCTCCGCTGCTGCTGCTGCTTTTGCTGCTACAGGTCCGATGCCGCCAGCTCCGCCATTAGGCCTCGGCGCAGACGGAGACGGGGAATACGACCGAAGAAAAAGTCCCATCCCCCGAAGGAAGAGACCAAAGCATGTTTCTCCCACCCCACCTACACACATATACAACTTAATAAAACAAAATTAACTAAAACATGACAAGGAACAAAACGAAAGAAAAAAAACAGACGGACTGCAGGTGGGCCGCAGCTGTTAAGCCAGCGCCGCCATCTTGAGTTAGCATCATGTTGTTAATAACCCATGTCTTTTCTACCATTTATGGTTTATCTGTTTAAGTGTTTCACACACAGATTGGTTTACTGTATGAAACGACATAGCTTTGAAGGCTTCACGTAGTCACTCACGTGACCGATATAAAATAGAAAGATTAAACGAGAACTTACTGTTTGAAGTTTGATCTTTATTTTATGAGAAGTTGAAGTGAGGGACCACGTGCACTCCACTCCCAACCCTGAATCTCATAAAGATCATTCGGTAAGTCGAGGGTTATTAATCTTTCTATTGTTTAAGTTCATGCAAGTGGTCTGCGGTTTCATACAGTTGCTCTGAAGGTTGACGGGCATGCGGGCTGGCGGGCTCTTCACGTCGTCCCTCACTTGAACTTCTCATAAAATAAAGATTAAACTTCAAGCGGTATGTTCTCGTTTAATCTTTCCATTATAAGTAGATCCTTTTCTGGAACACCACACAGAGACACCGTGTTCTGGTGCCATCCTGCAACATTCAAGACTGAAGTCTCTCAAAAATCTTATCTTGAGCTAAGGAGATAATGTTTATAAAGTTGGTGCATAACCTCTCTGCTCTTGCATTCTAATGACTAATGGATGCCAATATCCCATATGCCTTCTTAATCACATTCTCTATCTGTGCTGCCATTTTCAAAGATCTTTGGACTTGCTAAACAATGTTCCACTGTTTATGAATACTTTCTAGGCCCTTGCCTTTCATAGCCTTTATGCACAGCCTAGTATTTCCTAGCCTTGTTAGTGCTCCAAAAATGCGTTATCCCACATTCATCAGGATTAAACTCCATCTGCCATTTTTCAGCTCATTTCACCAACACATCCATATTACCCTGTGACCTAAGACTACTCCCCATATTGAAAACTACTCCACCAATCTTCATGTTGTTTGTAAACTTGCACCAGAGAGCATATTTATGCTCCCACCAATGCAGACAGAATAAAGACAGAACAATAGATCGAGAGAATATGAGCGATTTCCCTTGTGCAGAGAGACGTTAACGGGTTTTAATAATTCTTCTGTCATCCTGTGATTATATACTCCTATGAGTCTTAGATGAGGCAGGAATATTGCGAGACATTAAAATATACATAATTGAGGGCGTTTTTGACGTTAAACTGAAATGAATACAAAAATGACAAAGTCTTTATGTTCCTTTAACATATTATACTACATGTAAATCTGATATTAAAGTGGCACTTACTTCAGTGTTTCCTCATTGTGATGCTTCATTAGGCTTTGATTTAAGCTGCATTGCATACTTTGTCTTCGAGAAATATCTTCTTGTCATTAATTTTCTACATCAGTGCTTTAAAACACTGAACTCATCACGTGAGTTATGTAAGAAATTTGTGATGCGATATCTTAGAGAGCCAAGATCAGATTTATGTTGGGCATTCTGCCTGTTTTAGCATCACTATTAACTGAAATAATCAATAACCCCTTTACATTGTAGAACCATTTCCATTGGAAATAGCCTGTAATATTGTCAGGTTGGCAATGTTATTGAATCTGTCCTACTTACAATACATTTATATTCGAAATGTTCCTTTCTTTTCAGCCATGCTACAGTGTTCCTGATTTTTTTAATTCCTTCTATCATGGTCAGCTTTTAGATTTCATGCAAACGTATTACCGCTGCTCGATAAAATTTGTTCAACTTGGCTACCTCAATTACTTTGCATTTCAAGCAGACACATTCAAGCCAACATCTCCACTGAGCATAATGATTTCCCCTTGCCATCCTCTCTCATCCTCACCCTGAAACTGTTTGTGTAACAGCTACATCTCTAATGCTGATACATTTATTTTCATAATGCTCTGTTTTTGCATTAAAATTGCTCAATATTATCCTCCCTTTGTTGCTTTTTCCCCACCTGTGACCAATCTTAAAATTAGTTTAAAAAAATCATCTGTTTTTGCTATTGGGTTCGGATATGCTGTTATGTAAATTGTATCATAGTTTGCTGTGATGAATAGCAAATGTCAAATGAATGAGAACTGTGCCTTACAAGCAAGAGAATGACCTGAGGCAGTGACCAAAATACACGAGAAAACTTAAATAACCTGCGATCTCCATAGATGGGATTGGTCCCCTGAGAAAGGCAACATTTAACCACATATGTTGTGGTTAACCACTTGAAGTTTTAACCACATATGTGGTTAAAACTTCAAGAATGTCTGAATTTCTGATATTCAAATTACATAAAAGCTATGTAGGGATTAACGGGTCCCTTTCAGAATGGCAGGCAGTGACTAGTGGGGTACTGCAAGGCTCGGTGCGGGGACCGCAGCTATTTACAATATACATCAATGATTTGCATGAAGGGATTCAAAGTAACATTAGCAAATTTGCAGATGACACAAAGCTGGGTGGCAGTGTGAACTGTGAGGAGGATGTTATGAGATTGCAGGGTGACTTTAAGTTTATTACAGGCACATTAAGTTTAATACAAAGGACATTTATTTACAAAGGACATTTATTATCACATACACCAATTGTTGTCATGAAATTTGACTTGCCATTGCAGCACACAAATAAAGATAAGACACAACATTAAAGAATTTAACTATAAACATAAAAACATCCCTCCACAATGGTTCCCACTGTGAGGGAAGGCACAAAGTCCAGTTCCCATCCCCTTGTCCACCCATTGTCGGGCGTTCACCCATTGTCCACCCATTTATCCACCCAATGTGGATAAATGTGAGGGTATCCACTTTGCTATCAAAAACAGGAAGGCAGATTACTATCTAATTGGCATTAAGTTGGCAAAAGGGGAAGTACAACGGGATCTGAGGGTTCTTGTTCATCAGTCTATGAAAGTAAGCATGCAGGTACAGCAGGCAGTGAAGAAAGCGAATGGCATTTTGGCCTTTATAACAAGTGGAGCCGCATATAGGAGCAAAGAGGTCCTTCTGCAGTTGTACAGGGCCCTAGTGAGACCACACCTGGAGTATTGTATGCAGTTTTGGTCCCCTGATTTGAGGAAGAACATTGTTGCTATTGAGGGAGTGCTGCGTGGGTTTACAAGGTTATTTCCCGGGATGGCGGGACTGTGATATGCTGAGAGAATGGAGCGGTTGGGCTTGTGCACTCTGGAGTTTAGAAGGATGAGAGGGAATTTTATTGAAACATATACGATTGTTAAGGGTTTGGACACGCTAGAGGCAGGAAACATGTTCCCGATGTTGGGGGAGTCCAGAACCAGGGGTCACAGTTTCAGCATAAGGTGTAAGCCATTTAGAATGGAGACAAGGAAGCACTTTTTCTCACAGAGAGTTGTGAGTCTGTGGAGTTCTCTGCCTCAGAGGGCGCTGGAGGCCAGTTCTCTGGATACTTTCAAGAGAGAGATGGATAGGGCTCTTGAAGATAGCGGAGTCAGGTGATATGGGGAGAAGACAGGAACGAGGTACTGATCAGCCATAATCACATTGAATGGTGTTGTTGGCTCGAAGGGCCAAATGGTCTACTCCTGCATCTATTGTCTATTGTCTATTGTCTATCACTGCAGAGTAGTAAATAGCAGACTTGTGTAATCAGGAGTCTCAGAGAGGGGCTGAGACTTCACTCATCCTGAAAGGAACCAAACTCAGACAGATTGTGCTGCACATTAAGGAGTTTATAATACACTCTGCTATCAGCTATATTTAAAGGATTAGCGTCAAAAGATTCTACAGAAACAGCCCCTTCGGCCTACTAAGTCTGTACCAACCAACACTCAACACTGCATTTTAAATTAATCTAATTTGTTTTTTAAATCTTCTTGTTTCACCCTTGAACCCATCACTGACTGACGCATGAGGGGCGATTTACAGTAACAAATTTGCCTACCAACCAGCTTGTCTTGGCAGCAAATCGGAGCACCCAAAGAATGGTGATAGTGAAAACATGCAGATTCCACATCGACAACTCCCAAGCTCAAGATGCAGCTTGGTTCTCTGGTACTATGTGGCAGCAACTCTGTTAGCTGTGTGCCACATGTTGTTTGTGATTAACTCTTTCTGTCTCACTTTATTCATTTCAAATTATCGATGATGTGGCTGCTTGTACATCAGTCTATGAAAGTAAGCATGCAGGTAGGTACAGCAGGCAGTGAAGAAAGCGAATGGCATGTTTCCCTTTATAACAAGAGGAATCGAATATAGGAGAAAAGAGGTCCTTCTGCAGTTGTACAGAGCCCTAGTGAGACCACACCTGGAGTATTGTGTGCAGTTTTGGTCCCCAAATTTGAGGAAAGACATTCTTGCTATTGAGGGAGTGCAGCATTAGTTTACAAGGTTAATTCCCAGAATGGCGGGGCTGTCATATGCTGAGAGAATGGAGCAGCTGGGCTTGTACACTCTGGTGTTTGGAAGGATGAGAGGCGATCTCATTGAAACAAATAAGATTGTTAAGGGTTGGACACGCTAGAGGCAGGAAACATGTTCCTGATGTTGGGGGAAGTCCAGAAACAGGGGCCACAGTTTAAGAATAAGCCATTTAGAATGGGGATGAGGAAACACTTTTTCTTACAGAGAGTGGTGAGTCTGTGGAATTCTCTCCCTCAGAGGGCGGTGGAGGCAGGTTATCTGGATGCTTTCAAGAGAGAGCTAGATAGGGCTCTTAAAAATAGCGGTCAGGGGATATGGGGAGAAGGCAGGAACGGGGTACTGATAGGGGATGATCAGCCATGATCACATTGAATGGAGGTGCTGGCTCGAAGGGCCGAATGGCCTACTCCTGCACCTATTGTCTATTGTCTATTGTCCATTGCTATGGTTTGGTCTGACAAATGAATATTTGTCCCTGAATTGACATGAATAAGAAACAAATTTACTGGTAATTGTTTTCAGAGTTTTGTTTTATGGGTTGATTGGCAGTTAAGAGCAAATTTATGAAATTACTTTATTGGATATAAAACCATGGGATTGCAAAATAATTTACATCAATGCAAGACTTTCAGCCATTTGCTGCTGCATTACTGAATTGAGAAACAGGCACTGGGGAGGAATTCTGGTTTTGGTCACCGGTGTTTAAATGCAATGTTTCCCCCAGATATCGTGGCTACACCATTCTGACCAGACATGGTCCTGTGGTCCACAACAGCCAAGTGGGGTTGTGACTGAAGAAGGGTTTTGGCCCGAAACTTTGCCTATTTCCTTCGCTCCATAGATGCTGCTGCACCCGCTGAGTTTCTCCAGCATTTTTGTGTACCTTCGATTTTCCAGCATCAGCAGTTCCTTCTTAAACACTTTGGCATACATTGTGGAATTGACAGTACCATGGGAAGATGGTGTTAAAGAAGCTTATGAGAGGAAAACGACCAAGTATTCTGAACTGGCAACTGAAGGTGCCCAGAATGGTTGGAAGACCAAGATTTTCCCGGTAGAAGTGGGATGCAAGGGATTCTCTGCTATATCTATGACCAGTCTGAAGAAAATGGGGGTGAGGGGTCGCTCCCTCCAACAAGCAATCAAGTCATTGTCAAATTCAGCAGAAAAAGCGGCAACTGGATTTGGATTAAAAGGAAAGACAACAATTGGGCTACAAGATAAAGACAGACTACAACTGAGGGGGGTGTACATCTTCTTTTTCTGTTGTATGTCTTTTAGACCTGCTGTTCCGTTGAGGCGAGCCAGGCCAATGTGCCATCGTTCAGGTCAATCAGACCTCGTTCACCATTCGGTGGCCGGTGTTTGGGGCAACTGGTGACTATGTGCTCCACTGTCTGTGTTGGGTCCCCACACTCACAGGAGGCGCTGTCCATGAGGCCCCACCTCTTCATCGCTACTCCATAGCGTCCGATGCCTGTCCTCAAGCGGTTGAGGGTTGTCCACTGCTTTCGACGCAGGTCCTGGCCAGGGAAATCCATGGGGTCATCGATGTAATGGTGTAGCCTAGATGGTTCCGCTGACTTCCACTGGTCCCTCCATCTTGTCTTGACCCAGGCGGCCTTGGAAGCATCAGCCGGTGTTGTGCAGAGCAGCTCTTGGGCTTGCGTGGCAAAGGGTTGCCGTGACTTGAGGCGCACTCGTCATGGTGTCTCTGTGACGATCTGATGGAGGAGGTGGGATTCACTGGTCTGCGCCTTTCGAGAGAGGTCCAGCGTGGATGCTTCTCGTCTGATGTTGGCTGGGGCAATGCCAGTGAGGACAGGCAGTTGGTTTACTGGGGTGGCTCGTAGGCATCCGGAGATAGTCCACAGGGCGCTGTTGAGGGCAGCATCCAGCTTCTTGGCGTGAGGGCTACGGCACCAGACCAGGGCGCAGTACTCGGCGCATGAGAACACCAGGGCCACTGTGGACATGCGCAGTATCTTCGTCGTGACTCCCCATGTGGTGCCAGCTAGGCGGCGTATCAGTGCGGCACGGCACTTGGCTTTGCCTTGGCACCTTCCAGGTGTTGTTTGAATGACAACATTCTGTCGAGCTTCACACCAAGGTACGTGGGGATGGGCTGGGACCATAACCGGGCAATATCCACCATGACGTTCATCTCGCAGGTCGCTTCCCTGTTGTTGAGGTGGAACATTGAAGATGTTATCTTACCCATGCTGAGCTTGAGGCACCAGTTCCTCAGTTATGAAGACAGGATGTTCATGGGGGGTACATGGGACACCAGGCATCACCGTTGAGCCTACCTGATGACCCCAATGATGTACCTAACCTATCTTTCACCACTCTAATCCCACTGTCAATATCAAGAGTGCCGAATTACTACAGAAATTGAAACATCAAGTCCTATTAGCTCTACTGATCGGCTGTGTATTAGACTCCAAGGAAATGGAGGTTATTACAAACGATGGCTTATGTATACATTTATTGCTAGTCACCAGAGAGGATTTCATCCTCATTAATGTACCAAAAAACACAGGGTATGCTACTATCTGTGTCCATAATATGTTCATATTGATATGATGGGAACGAGTCAGATTATAGAAGAGAGATCGACCGACTGACCAAATGGTGCCAGCCTGGCCCTCAACACCAGCAAAACCAAGGAACTGATTGTGGACTTTGGAATGGGTAGGATGGGGACCCAAAATCCCGTTTATATCAACGGGTCGATGGTTGAAAGGGTCAAGAGCTTCAAATTCCTGGATGTGCGTATCTCTGAAGATCTTTCCTGGTCCGAGAACACTGATTATAAAGAAAGCACATCAGCGCCTCTAATTCCTGAGAAAATTATGGAGAGTTGGTATGTCAAGGAAGATTCTCTCTAACTTCTACAGGTGCACAGTAGAGAGCATGCTGACCGGTTGCATCATGGCTTGATTCGGCAACTTGAGCGCCGAGGAGCGGAATAGACTACAAAAAGTAATAAACACTACCCAGTCCATCATCGGCTCTGTCCTCCCTTCTATCGAGGGGATTTTTCGCAGTCACTGCCTCAAAAAGGCTGGCAGCATCATCAAGGACACACACCTTCCTGGCCACACATTCACCTCCCTGCTACCTTCAGGTAGAAGGTACAGGAGCCTGACGACTGCAATGACCAGGTTCAGGAATAGCTGCTTCCCCACAGCCACCAAACTCAGCTCGGACAAAACTCTGAACATTAAGAGACCATTATCTGTTTATTTGCACTTTTCAGTTTATTTATTCATGTGTGTATATATTTATATAATGGTATATGGACACACTGATCTGTTCTGTATTCATGCCTACTATGTTCTGTTGTGCTGAAGCAAAGCAATAATTTCATTGTCCTATCAGGGACACGTGACAATAAACTCTCTTGATCTTGATCATATTGTGCTATTTGGAAAAAGTCGGATGGTGTTCCTGCTTCCCAACTATAAAAGTCGGATGGTGTTCCTGCTTCCCAACTATAACAGTTTCAAAAACTGTTTTGAATGTTCAGTTTACAACAATTACCAAGAGACTTAGCATGTAACTAGTTTGTTCCCTGCCTCATAGATAAACCTCTACCTTTTTAAAATAAAAAATCAATTTTCTTTAATAGACTGGTTGCAGGAAAGCTTGGTGCTGCAACAAAATAAATAACCAGATCAGTTGGAAACTGTTTAAAGGAAAGGGACACAACAGCACTTGGAAGCAAATGGGTAAAAGAGATTTTGCATGATTTTTCTTGTTATAAGTCTTGAAACCAACATTTTGTTCCGATCGAACTGTAATATATTGTATTATGGCAGAGTAAACTATTTATATTGACTATATGTCATTGATAAATACATGAATAAAATTCAAAATTGTTGTTGATGACAGGCACATATATTAGATAAAGGCACAAAATCTGCATTATTGGAATGAAGAACAAAGCTTTCAGTAATTGTGTACTTCTGCTGAAGTAATCCCATTGAATATTAAGCTCTTCAAATCAGAGCTAATCTCATTAAATGGAAGAACATGCTGAAGGATTTGAATTACCACCTCCTCTTATGCTGCTGCTGTCTTCATCATGTTCCATGACCAACAGCATATGATAGACAACAACATAACAGTCTTTAATTCTCATCTTGGGCTGTCAGCATTCTCTACTTTCGATTCTGAAGTCACTTGGTTGTAGATTCAGTTCCCAATCTAGCTAACCGAGCACATACATTTTGTTTGATACTACTGCGTAGTATTGTATTTTTAGTGGTGGGATCTTAAATCAAGACCTTGCCTGCCCTCTGAAGTGTTCTAAAATGATCTCCTGTTGCTAGGTTGAATATGATCAGAGGAGTTAGCTGCAGTGTCCTATCAAATATTAAATATTTAAACCCAACCAACATTAAAAAAAAAGATTTTGGGGGAATCACTGTTATATTTACTGTTTGTGGGAATTTGCTGTTTGAAAATTGACTGCAGTATCTCCTGCAGAACAAAGCTAACCAGACTTCAAATGTAAATACCAACCATATAGTATATAACAACACATGTCTTCCTTTGACCTAAGGCCTGAATAAAGGATTTGACTCCCAGCTACTTCAATATTGAAATGTTGTTTTTTTCTCTCTGGTACTCATCAAAGCAAATAGCTGCTGAGTCATGTAATGTAATGCATTTATCATTAGAAAGAAGGTAGGAGGGTATAGATTTATTTTATAATTAGATGGTTTCATGTTATCCTTATTAATGTTCAGTGTATAAAAACCCAAACCGTTGCAAGCCCAGAGAGAGTAAATAACTCCTGGATGCAGCGAGGCTGTCTCAGTTTTTTTCTAACTAATGGGAAAATGCATGAAAACAACAGTCAGCATCCTTTCTTGTGTTATTCATCCATGTTGATATATTTTTTTTGCAAGTTGGAAAATATGTTGAGATAACTGCAATTAAGATGATTCTAAGTCTTCTTACATCTTGGTAGTCAAGAAGATACACAGTATGACCCATAATTCTGCAAGATTGCAGACTTTCTTAAGTCTCCACTGCAATGCTATTACTGTCACCTGCATTTGAGGTGCAGTTTTCTAAATGGCTGGAAAAGCATATTTTCTACATTATATATTTTTCTTCAGCCTTACCTTGCCCATTGTGTCAGGCCACAGAGGAATTATATTTCTGAGAAACATTCATGGTGTTGGGAAGCATTCATGATGTTTTCATCCCCAGAGAGACTGAACTGCCACATAATGACAGTGGACAGACAAATGGACCTAGAGTCATAGAGTGATACAGTGTGGAAACAGGCCCTTTGGCCCAACTCGCCCACACCGGCCAACAATGTCCCAGCTACACTAGTCCCATTTGCCTGCGTTTGGTCCATGTCCCTCCAAACCTGTCCTATCCATGTCTAACTGTTTCTTAAATGCTGGGATAGTCCCAGCCTCAACTACCTCCTCTAGCAGCTTGTTCCATACACCCACCACCCTTTGTGTGAAAAAGGTACCCCTCAGTTTCCTATTAAATCTTTTCCCCTTCACCTTGAACCTATGTCTCATTGATGTAGATGACAAACAGTCCTTGATTCCCCTACTCTGGGCAAAAGACTCAGTGCATCTACCTGATCAATTCCTCTCATGGTTTTGTATACCTCTATAAGATCTCCCCTCATCCTCCTGTGCTCCATGGAATAGAGACCCTGCCTATTCAATCTCTCCCGATAGCTCACGCCTAGTCCTGGCAACATCCTCGTAAATCTTTTCTGAGCCCTTTCAAGCTTGACAATATATTTCCTATAACATGGTGCCCAGATCTAAACACAACATTCTAAATGCGGTCTCACCAATGCCCTATACAACTGCAACATGACCTCCCAACTTCTATACTCAATACTCTGACTTATGAAGGCCAAAGTGCTAAAAGCCTTTTTCACCACCTTATCTACCTGCAACTCGACCTTCAAGAAACCATGCATCCGTGCTCCGAGATCCCTCTGCTCTACAACACTACCCAGAGGCCTACCATTTACTGTGTAGGTCCTTCCCTTGTTTGACATCCCAAAATGCAACACATCACACATCTCTGTATTAAATTCCATCAACCATTCCTCCGCCCACCCGGCCAATCGATCCAGATCCTGCTGCAATTGTTCACAACCATCTTCACTCTGCAAAACCACTAACTTTTGTATCATCAGCAAACTTGCTAATCTTGCCCTGTATGTTCTCATCCAAATCATTGATGTAGATGACAAACAGTAAATGGCCCAACACCGAAGCCTGAGGCACGCCACTAGTCATAGGCATCCAGTCTGAGAAGCAACCTTTCACCATTACCCTTTGCTTCCTTCCATGGAGCCAATTTGCTATCCATTCAGCTATCGCTCCTTGGATCCCATGCAATTTAACCTTCCAGAGCAGCCTCTCCATGCGGAACCTTTTGGAGTAACTCAGTGAGTCTAACAGCTTCTCCAGAGAACATGGAGAAGTGGTGTTTTGGGTTTGACCTTTTTTCAGACTACAAAAAGAGTCACAAGTGTAATCCTCTTCAGAGTATTTATATCTTGAGGATTCAATCATGGCTGATCTATCTCTCCCTCCTAACCCAATTCTCCTGCCTTCTCCCCATAACCTCTGACACCTGTACTAATCAAGAATTTATCTCTCTTCTTTAAAACCATCCACTGACTTGGCCTCCACAGCCTCCTGTGGCAAAGTATACCACAGATTCACTGGAGAAATGTCTCCTCATCTCCTTCCTAAAATAACATTCTTTAATTCTGATGCTCTGACCTCTAATCATAGACTCTCCCACTAGTGGAAACATCCTCGCCACATCCATCTATCCAAGCCTTTCACAATTCTACATGTTTTAATGAGGTTCCCCCTCATTAATAATAATAATAATACATTTTATTTATGGGCGCCTTTCAAGAGTCTAAACTCCAGCGAGTACAGGCCCAGTGCCGACAAACGCTCATCATAGGTTATCCTACGCATTCCTGGGATCACTCTTGTAAACCTTTTCTGGACCCTCTCCAGAGCCAGCATATCCTTCCTCAGAAATGGTGCCCAATATTGCTTACAATGCTCCAAGAATAGCAGGCAGACCTTGAGCCTGAGAGACATGAGGAAGAGGCTAAAGAACCACAGGAACAGGCAGAAGTGGTTGGCCAACAGGACATCACCGGCCACATCTCCAATCAGCGTGGAACAGGGAGGCATTGTCTCAGGGTGAATGTCATTGATAGAGAGACATTGTTCATTTGGAAATTGTGGAACATTTGTTTTCCTTTCCACACAATAACACTTATTCCAATATAGTTCCCCAAGGATAAACCGAGAGAGCCAATATATATTTTTTATTTATTTTTTTTTTTAAACAATTTTATTTATTGGAAATAGTGTACATTACAGTGATATGAGCCAAAAATAACATAATACATTTCCTGTACCACTTCATATTTTAAACTTTAAAAAGAAGAAAAGTAAAGAGAGTTAGATAGAATAGTGAGTGCGTGAAAGAGTGATCAAAAGAGACCCTTAGAAACGTAAAACTCAAAAAAGAGGAAAGGAGAAAGCCAAAGAAAAAGAAAGAGAGAAAAAGAGAGCTGAAGATATATAAAAGTGAAAAAAAGATAAAAGGGATGTACCTACATCTTATTTTTACTCCCCCCTCACCAGGTCCTGAAATCATTTATTTTCAAAGTTATGTTGCACCCTATACTTGTAATAAGTCGATAGATTGAGACCAAATCTTATGGAAATGGTCTGGTTTACCTGCTAGGAGGAGTCTCATATTTTCCAGGTGTAACATTTCGGACATATTTGAAATCCACATATTTATCGTTGGTGTTGGGACGTTTTTCCACGAGAGAGCCAATATGACACATAATATTTTCTGTACTTTGCAGTACCAGCTCCTTGGGGAAAAAAATCAAATATTTGAGAGCATTGCTTTAAGGTGGGAGGGAGATAATTTAAAGGGAGTAAGTGGGACTTTTTTTTATACAGAGGGTGTTGAGTGCCTGGAATGTGCTGCTGTTGGTGGTGGTTAAAGTAAATATGTTAGTGGCATTTAAAATATTTTTGGATAGGCATATAGATATGGAAGGAATGGTGGAATATGGCTTATGTGTATTTAGATAAGTGATGGTCTTGGCATTATGTTCGGCACAGACATTGTGGGCCCAAGGGCCTGTTCTTGTGCTGTACAAGAACAAGAAAATAGTCAGGGTTCTAACCCAAAAAAGGAACCAAACTCAAAATGTCACCTGTCAGTTTCTTTCCACAGATCCTGCCTACTTTTAATAATGCTGGCTGTTCTTAAAAGAATGTTGGCCAAAAACGTTGAAGAATTCCATGTTCAGCTTACAACCATTCCATGAGATTCTTAATGTTCACTTGATCCACTGATTAGTGAAAAGATGGCACCCGTAATAATGTAAAACTTTCTCAATACTTCACTAAAATACAGTCTCTAGTTATACATTACAGAGGTGAAAATGGATGTGAATCCTTTGCAGTGTATAGATTAATGAACAATTAGCTGAGTGGAGTGTCATGGTACTGTTTGAGCTATCAAGCAGTATTTTAGATATCATTAGTGCAAAAGTCTCATCTCCCCCTTCACCCATTGTAAAAATAAACTTGCAACATGAAATAGACTCCATGACTGTTAAAGGTACTATATCACTTTGATATTACAATTCATGGTAAAAAGTTATGTCCAAAAACTAGTGAAAAAATTAATTTCAGCCAGAAAGCTATTTTTGATAACCAAGCTAGGTTTTAAAAATTTGGGCTGTTAACATTACTCTGGGGCAAATGGGGCTTCAGCAAGATCAATACTACATAGAGTATCTGTTATAAATTATAAATAAGCATGAATGTCAAATCAACAAACACACCTTTCATATTGACTTTTACTTCTCACAGATGAAAAGCATTCCAAATAAAAATATACATCACCAACTTTTAATTGCTATACTCGATCTATGTCATTAGAGAATGAATATGTAATACCCTCAAATGTAAACTTCAAGCAGTAATGTCGATTGTGTTAATGCAACTGAAAACTATTACTTTACTGTGTATAAAAATATATGAATTTCATGACTGGAATATGGGAATTATGCAAAGACTCGGCTTGTACTCGCCAGAATTTAGAAGATTGAGGGGGGATCTTATCGAAACGTACAAAATTCTTAAGGGGTTGGACAGGCTAGATGCAGGAAGATTGTTCTCGATGTTGGGGAAGTCCAGAACAAGGGGTCACAGTTTAAGGATAAGGGGGAAATCTTTTAGGACCGAGATGAGAAAAACATTTTTCACACAAAGAGTGGTGAATCTCTGGAATTCTCTGCCACAGAAGGTAGTTGAGGCCAGTTCATTGGCTATATTTAAGAGGGAGTTAGATGTGGCCCTTGTGGCTAAAGGGATCAGGGGGTATGGAGAGAAGGCAGGTACAGGATACTGAGTTGGATGATCAGCCATGATCATATTGAATGGCGGTGCAGGCTCGAAGGGCCGAATGGCCTACTCCTGCACCTAATTTCTATGTTTCTCTGTTTCTATGCAAAGCTTAGTTCACAGAAAATTATCTTTGATTCTTTATTGGTAAGTGGGTGCAGAGGAATCAAATGCTTATTGTGCTGACTGGTGACAAAAGTTATGTTTCATCCCTTCCATCCACTGACCCTGACAATCCTCACATAGTTTAAGTAGTGCCATATATCACAAGCTTATATTTGATATAAAATATCAGATAACTGCTTTATAGGGAATATATTTCAATATTATATTTAGTCATATATTCTACATGTGACCACTGAACCAGTACACTCATTGATGTAGGAAAGCTCAAACGAAAGTTTTCAAATTGGGCATGTATTAACGTATAACTCACTTATCCCTTTCATCTGACATTAATTAATAACAGTCTGGGACTGTTATTTGTTGGGTGATAATAGCAGGACAAAGCAAGACAAAAGAAATTGAAGATTTATATTTGCATTCATCAGTCAGAAGCACTGCTTGAATAGGTTCCTTGGAGCAGCATGCTCACACTGCAGAGAGGAGGAGACAATCACAAAATAGCATGCTATACTGCAGCACTAGCCAAGCTATTAAAGTAAAAGAATACATGTCATGTTTTAGGCTCATGCTAATCAATAAAACAGATAGGTATCAGGCAATCAATCATAATTGCCAGGACATTAAATAGTAATCAATTGTTAATGCAGACACGCCAACAGCAGAAATGTAAATTTAGATCTAAGAAAATGATTCCTTTAGGTTGAAATCATTCAGGTTGCTGAGTCAAACTCATTACAGACATTTCAGTAACAGGGAAACACATTGACAATCTTACATGCCAAAACCCAACAGCAACAAATGCACTCTGAGCAGATAATGTTGGTTCCTCCATATTCTGGATCTTGTTAGATGGATGAATGTATTTAAAACCAATCTTGCATTTATTGGGGGGGGGGGGGGTGTTTCTGATAACAACATCTTCTAAAATGCTGCACAGTTAATTAAATACTCTTGTAACAGATTGATTACTGTCATGTAGAAAATACAGTAGCAAATTTGTATATGGTAAACTTCCATAAACAGCATCAAGATACATCAGATAATTAGTTTTACAGTTAAACATTAATAAAGTCACCAAAAATACATCTTCAGCCCTTTAAACAATGGCGTGGAGTTAATATAGCACCCTGGAAGTACAACACTCCTTTGATATAATGTTGATCCGTGAGTCCCAACTGCCTGGAGTGGGAGTTGAACACATAATCTTTTAACATACTCCAGGAAGAAACTAATATCCTCCCACAGTCCAATGATCCTGCTATTTTCATTTTAAAGGCACATAAGTAAAGTTTATGAAGGGACTGAAAAATAATTGAACTCAATAATTGAAAAATAATTGGAACTCCAACCCAGCAAATAATTTATCTCCTTTTGTCCTTTGAGCTCTCAATCTTCACCTATGCCAGGCTTCTTGTACATCTCTGGTTATAATTGGTCCACCACATATTTGCATGCCTTTAAGTCCCTCACTTTAAGGCTGTGGAATTCCTTCCATTTGCTTCTCCTTCTGTACATCTCTCCCTCTTCTCCTTTGTTAATCCTAACTCAATGACCAAGTATTTTTGGTGTAATTGGTAAGATGATTTAATCATTTGTTTTGATAATTTATTTCCCCATAAAGCTTCTGTGAAAAACCCTGAGATCATTCATAATATTAAAAGTGCTATATAAATGCAAATAATTGTTTTTGACCTAAAGTGACGTACCCTATTTGTGTACTAGCTTAATTTTATACATTTGTTTCATAGGAAGAAGCACAACTTTTAGAACAGATCTGTTTTGCAGTGCAGCATGTCCTGTAGGATTGGAATTAGCTGTAGGTCAAACTAGGTGAAAGTGATATCTTCCCTTAACAGAAGGGTAATAGCTTATTTGCCATTTTCTTTGACACTGCTATGAAATGTGTTGGTAGCTCAGAACCTTAGCCTCAACACTGTTTTATATTTTGACTGTATCTCTAGCCCATTTATTGAAAATGCTGCTGTCTTCTGCAGAGAAATTTTTCATTTCAATAAAAGAAAATTGAGTCAGTATCAATCATGACACTATCAAGTACTTTCACTGCTTTCCTACCAATATTGGTAATCATTGGAACAGATCTGACATCTTATGTTGCCAAATGATGCATAGTACAATCTCAGACATCCCATTGCCTTCTAGATTCCCTGTCATATCAAGTTGTCTGAGGAGCGAGTTAGGTTACATTGATTGGTTCAAGGGCTTGCACAATAGGTTCCCAGTCCTTTATATTTCATATGTATTATGTTGCTGCAGGATGTCGGTTACAGAAAATATTGCAAAGCAATATCAATTACAGACTCAATGTTTGTTTTGATTATTACCAGCTCATTAATGCAGCACATATTGCATTTGTCTCATTTACATTCTCACCTTAGCTCCATAGAATATATCACCTTTGCACACACAATCCGAGTCTGTTTCCTAACTCTGTTAGTCAAGGAGAAACCAGTGATTGCATTACATCAACAACTCATTACATTGTATATACTTTGGCAATATATTGTAGGGATTTATTAAGCTGAGAATATAAAAGAGGCTGATACAATATGTGCTCCATTCGTGAACTGGTAATAAGCAGAACAAATCCAATACTAAAATAAATTTATCTTCATGTTTGCTGTAATTCACATCATAGCTGCATATGCTCTGTGGTACTGCCTGTGCCCTGTAATCTACTCTGAAATGTGTTACCATTAAAGTCAATGGACCTTAATTTTGGATGTAGATCACCACAGACAGGTATACTTAATCTGCATGGCATTGGGCCATGAGTGATATACTTAAACTTCTAAAATCAAGAGGCTGCAAAGTAGCTGGGAACACTAGATGCCTAATATAATGATGAAACAAATTGTTTTGGAAGTTACATTTGCTTCAATGGAACTGAATTTCAGAAATAGCATTCAGGGCAAAACCAAAAATATAGTGTTTGATTAACAAAATAGACTCTGGCTGAATTTGCAGACATTACTGCCAAATAAAACCAAAGGTCACAGTCTTAAATTAGGAAGGCTCATTTGCTGAGTACATTCAAGACAAAAGATCAATACCATTTAATAAAGGAATCAAGAGAAACAGGGCTACAGGAGGTACAGGAGGTAGCACTGAGGAAAAAGATCAGCCATGAAGCACACCATGGTGGGGTGACTGGCATATGTTGCCTTTTAGTTCTTATGTTCCTATATTGTTATGTTGTGAGGCCAACTTGTTACTGGCACTACATGTGGAAGAACACACAGAAATAAGTAACTGCAAATCTATAAGTTTCCATTTGGAAATTTCCAGTATAACTAACGATGCAGAATATTTAAAGGGTTAACTTTCATAAAACAGTTTGAACATTTGAGAAAGGTGTGTTCAGTAAAGGGCCAGTCCCACTTAGGCAACTTTTTAGGCAACTGCAGAAGACTATGCGGTCAAATAGTCGCGGGTGGTTGCCGGGGAGTCGCCTTCATAGTCTTGAAGAGTTCCCGCATTCTGGGAACTAGTCGCGGCCTCATTATGGTCGCCGTGAATTTTTCACCCTGTTGAAAAATTAGTGGAGACTAGAATGAAGCTGCCATGGAGAGTAGCGAGAATTCTCGAGCCGTAGATGGGTCGCCAGGAGGTCCTAGTGGGTTGTCAGGAGGTTAAAGGTTCTCGGAGGTTCTCGTAGGTTGTAGCCGGCGCTGGCCAATGAATTTTATTGGCTCATTGGGAAAAAAAAGGTAAACAGTAGTTTTCAGAACCAAGGTTAATCGACCTGTAATGTAAATGTCCGCCGAGCTTCACAACCGTGTATCTCTGGCTTCTTAAAAGTTGTCTCCACTCCTTCTCCCCCCTTCTCCCCCCTCTCCCCCCAAGGAAAAATGTTTACTCTGTTTTATAATACCAAAACAACACAGCCAAGGCCGACTTTTACTTTTTTTTCATTGCTTTATCTGATAATGAACTAGACGTGGGTTTGTCTGCATGTTTATGGATGACACCAAGAATTATGTAAGAGTTACTGACTCTAGGGGAGCCTCATATTTGCACACAGATCTGAATATTTGGAGAATTGTGTCCCTGTTTGGTAGCTGATATTTGACCTGGAAAAGAGCAGGTCAAATACAAATCATACATGTACTCAGCAATTATAAGAATCAAAGCCAGTGGTTGTTAACAATGAGATCTATCTCTAGTGTATCAGGCTTAAAGATCAAAGAATAATAGGAATAAACTATAGCCAAATCAATGTTTCCTGTATTAAATGGGAAATCGGAAGCAAACAAGGCTGGCCACTGATTTGTCCAAGACTTGGGCCCATATTCAGATTGAAAATTAGTCTTGGTTTGGCCTTCCCACAAGACAAGAAAGATTGTGGCCCTTGAAGAAGGTGGAGAAAAGGCTGCTGCGATTAATCCCTAGTTTAGACACACATGCTGAAAATGTTGAATGAGCAGCGTCTTCAGTGAATAAGAAGACATGATGAAATTGAGTAATGAGGGGAAGATTGTGCTTATGAGCACCTATTAGTGGTTTGAGTGGAACAGCTCTCATGCCTGCATGTTCTGTAAGGAATGCTCTAGGTAGGAAGATAAGCAGATCCAATGTTTCCAGAGAAGAATTAACCTCTGAAGCAAATTACCATGAGTAGAGTGGGCAGTGATTTGTTAAATTATTTTTGAGGAGAATTGGATCTATTTCTGCCTATAATGGACATCATCCCAAATCTGAAATTTGCAATCATGAATTAGGTCAAAGTTATCCCCCAGCATAGATCACATAATGGTATTGGAAACATAAATTGATTTTATTTTTCCTATTTGCCCTTTGTTTCCGTGGCACTTTTGATCTTTACCAGCAGATTACATTGTTCAGAGTGAGATAAAGGATATCCATCTTGTTTTATATTTGGGATTATGACTCTGACAGAGCATAGATAGTAAATTGGCAATTATTTAGTTAATAGCTCCTGAGTTAGAAAATCGTGCATTGATGTCCCACTCAAAAGATATCAATATAATTGACACGCATATTGATCACTGTACAAGTGGTGCACATTTGGAGGTGCTGTCTTTGGGATTAGATATTAAATCATATGCTTTCTCAAGGAGATGCCAATGATCCCATGGCACCACTTTAAAGAATAGTTCCTGGGGCAGGCTGAAGAGGGGAGGGGTTCACTGTTGTTTCCTCAATCAATATCACTACAACAGGTTATCTTCTCAATCTCACATTGATGTTTTAAATAAATTATTTAATGTCAACTGTTTTCCATAGTTTCTGCACTACAACTGTGATTACACTTTAGCAGTACGTCAGTGATAGTAAAACGCACATGACTTATTGAGTTTTTGAAGTGTATAATGTAATTGCATATAATTCCCTGTTTCTCTTTTGTCTAATTATCATAATCTTGTATTATTCAGTCAATTAAATATTATCAATATGAAAAAGCAAATGGTTTAGATTTAGGTGGAGGTTTATTATTGTCATGTGTACCGACATACAGTGAAAAGGACTATTTTTCATGCTATCCAAATGAATCAGATATACTATAATATATAAATACGATTAAGTCAACCTCAAGTACAAAGGTTAGAGCAAATACAAAGATTAAACGAGAACTTACCTTTTGAAGTTTGATCTTTATTTTATGAGAAGTTGAAGTGAGGGAATATGTGAAGAGCCCGCCAGCCCACACATGCGTCAATCTTCAGAACAACTCTATGAAACCACAGACCAGTTACAGAACTTAAACTATAGAAAGTCTAATGAGACTAGAGTTACCGGATGATCTTTTATGAGAATCAGGGTTGGGAGTGGAGGGCACGTATTCCCTCACTTCAACTTCTCATAAAATAAAGATCAAACTTCAAACGGTAAGTTCTCGTTTAATCTTTCTATTTTATTTTGAAGTCACGTGAGTGACTACGTGAAGACTTCAAAGCTATGTGGTTTCATGCAGTAACACAATCTGTGTGTGAAACACTTAAACAGATAAAACCATAAATGGTAAAAAGACATGGGTTATTAACAACATGATGCTAACTTGCATACATGGTCATTGCTCTTAATCGGACCATAGTCCCAATTGGCTTGACAGTTAGACAATAACTCATGCCACACTGTACAGAATTCTTTCTGCAATCATTCAGACATATTCAACCAACATTTTATAACTTCTGAAAGTGCACTATGTAAACCTCCTGCTGTTGCAAGAAGATGGACAAATGGAAATAACCATTCTATTGGCTGCTAATGAGCCACCAACAATCTCTTGGAACTATTAATTAACAATGAAGAAAGTATCCTTCATCGCATAGATACCCACAAGCTCAGTGTACCTGAATACATAATAACACCCCCAATCTCCGATCTGGTGGATATGCTGGCAACTCCAACTTGTACCCAACCATGCCCGTTTAGTTTTATGAGATCATTCTCATAACAAGCTACCCTCATGTCAGTTATGACCCAGAGACCGAGCCAGAGATTGAGTAAAGGGTATGTTTTTTGTGCTGAATCAACTGCTAAAGCATAATCAACTTAAAAGATCCTGCTCCCATGAGGAAAACAGTAGATGAATATCTGCATAATAATTTACTGATATACATTTCACACTACTATGAGTCTAGGCTTTAGAGCAGTCAGAGAATGAACCTCAGCGGCCCATTCCTGAAAACTTAATTGGCTTACCTGCTCCGATTCCTGTGCCATGCGACGACGTTTTGATGCGCATGCGGGCTGGTGGGCTCTTCTCGTAGTCACTCACGTGACTTCGAAATAAAATGGGAAGATACAGAGTGCAGAATATAAACTGTCATATGAGGAAAGATTGAAAAGACTAGGCTTGTATTCACTGGAGTTTTGAAAGATGAGGGGGGATCTTATAGAAAAAGTCCCGGTGGGGTATCGCCTCGGCGCAGAGGGAGAAGAGGAGGGAAGAGACAGTAACTCTAAGACTTTTGCCTCCATCACAGTGAGGAGGTGTTTGGTGAACTCACTGTGGTGGATGTTAATTTGTGTTTATTGTGTTTTGTTATTATTACATGTATGGCTGCAGGCAACAGCATTTCGTTCAGACCGAAAGGTCTGAATGACAAATAAAGGATTCAATTCAATTCAATTCAATTCAATTCAATTCAAAATTATAAAAGGACTTGATAAGCAAGGTGCAGGAAAAATGTTCCCAATGTTGGGCGAGTCCAGAACCAGGGGCCACAGTCTTAGAATAAAGACTTCACTCCATGCTGATAATTTTGCCCATCTACACTGATCCCATTGCCTGCATTAGATCTGTATCTTGCTATATCTTAATTATTCGAGTGTATGTCTAAATGTCTATTAAATGGAATGAATGCATCCATCTCTACCAACTAGTCCGGCAGTGAATTCCAGATATTAACCACTCACTGTGTAAAAATGCAACCTGCAAATCCTCATTTAAAACTCCTTTCTCTCATATTAAACCCATGCTCTCTTGCCTTTCATTTTCTCTACCAATCAGAATCATTTTAAATAGTCTCTGCCAATTACATCTGGAGGCACAAAATTGTTTTAAACCAAGAAAGGTCTGCAATAGACTTAGTCGTCTCTTTACAATGGATCCAAAAGGAATGCAAATAATAGCAAACACCACCCTATGTTGCTTCAGTGGATCACACCAAATAATTTGCATCTATGAAAAGGATAAGTCTTCCAAAAGATATTATAGAATACTGGATTTCCTAAAACTTCTGTTCTATTTATTCCTTGCATGTTATGTTCTGTGTGTTCAGTCTGGGCACCATGTTATAGAAAAGATGTTGTCAAGCTGGAAAGGGTACAGAGAAGATTTATGAGGATGTTGCCAGGGCTAGAGGATCTGAGCTACAGGGAGAGGTTTAGTAGGCTGGGACTCTATTCCTTAGAGTGCAGGAGGATGAGGTGATCTTATTGAGGTGTATTAAATCATGAAAGGAAAAGGTCGGGAAGATGCACAGTCTCATGCCCAGCGTAGGTGAATCGAGGACCAGAGGACATAGGTTTAAGGTGAAGGGGAAAAGATTTAATAGGAATCTGAGTGGTAACTTTTTCACACAAAGGGTGGAGGGTGTATGGAACGAGCTGCCAGAGGAGGTAGTTGAGGCACAGACTATCCCAACATTTACAAAACAGGTAGATAGGTACATGGATAGGACAGGTTTGGAGAGATACAGGGACAGATGCAGGCAGGTGGGACTAGTGTAGCTGGGACATGTTGGCCGGTATGGGCAAGTTGGGGCGAAGGATCTGATTCCACATTTTATCACTCCATTACTCTATCGTGAGATGGCAGGCAGTAGATTCGACTGTTCGGTGAATCTATGCAACTTTGTTGGTGTCAAAACGTGACAACATTTGTGTACTGCCTAGTTGAGGTCTGCGACATAATTTTACTGGGTTGTATGCAAAAAAAGTGTTTCACTGTACCTAAGTACATGTGACAATAAGTATCATTTAATCACTGATTCATTGACAAAATACCGTCTGACAGTTTTTCTTCTGGTAGTTTTAACTTCAAGAATGGGATGAAACAGGGCTATGTTCTGATCTATACATTGGTTGGTCTATTTTCTTCTAGATTCCTGACTTTCATATTTTCTAAAGACATGGATGAAATGCATCTACGCACATAATCAAACGGAATTCATTTCAATCTGATTAGGCCTCAAAAACTAAGATGATCAGTGAAAGATTAACTTCAGTGGGTGATATTCATTTTGTGTTCCTACCGGTACCATGTTTTGTTTTACTATCTCTGTCAACAGAGGGAGTTGTTAGACAAGGTGCTCGATTTTACCGGCAATCAAATTCCACGACACTCCACAGGAAACAGGGCAACATACAGTATGTTATTGTCATGGGTCCATTGTGACAGATAACTTTTCTCAATGCAAAACAAGAGATATGCTTTGGAAAGGCACAATGGCACATTCTAATTTATTAACAAAAATGGGCATGGAAAAATTGGAGTCCAAGGTACTGGACCATTCCATCTGCATTCTTAGTATATTGCTCCATGACAGTGAAAAGAGTCTTAACAGACTCCTACACTTGAAGTATAAATTTGTAAAATAAATCTCACAAAAGAAAGACATTTACAAAACTATAATCACGTCAGTACAAAGATATCAAGCATTAACCAAAGTGGACTGCTTGTTCAAACATATGCACAGGATAAAATATGTCCACATCCCCAAGGATATACTGTGGATAGAAACATAGAAAGTAGGTGCAGGAGTAGTCCATTCAGCTCTTCGAGTCAGCACCACCATTCAATATGATCATAGCTGATCATCCAGAATCAGTCCCCTGTTCCTGCTTTTTCCCCATATCCTTTGATTCCGTTAGCCATAAGAGTTATATCTAATACTCTCTTGAATACATCTTGATACTTATGGAAGCAGAGGGATCTGACACCAAAAACCAAAGCTTAGATTTATTAAATATGAAAGCCTCCTACATTGATTATGAAGAAGTAGGAAATTGCAGCCCGATAGCAGAAGTAAATGCTGATATTACCTATGGGCAAATAGTCAACAGCACAAAGATCAGTGTTTTCAGCATGACTGAAGCCAACACTTCAACACTTCCTATTGTGGCAGAGCCAGCAGTCTCCATCTTTCCGCAATTAACTCACTTAGTCATGAATGGAAATAGACAATAGGCAATAGACAATAGGTGCAGGAGTAGGCCATTTGGCCCTTTGAGCCAGCACTGCCATTAAATGTGATCATGGCTGATCATCCCCAATCAGTACCCCGTTCCTGCCTTCTCCCCATATCCCATGCAGCCCATGATGTGGTCTCTCCAAAATGATTCAGTGCACATCAATTATCCCAGAGAGATGGACAGATGCCAGCCATATTATTTGGTTGCTCATAGTCATAACAAATAGTATGGATTTGACCTCTTCTTGAGGATCCACAATTCTCTAACATATTGTTTTCTATTCTGCTTCTCTTCTACATTACTTTAGATTTTCAATCAATCATCACCACTACTTGGGAAAGCAATTGATTTTTTCTCTCTCTAAGTAGCAGATTCAGAGATCATCTTGCAGAGTATTATTTAACAGTTTGTGCAGGGGTTGACTCCCATACAGCTATGACAACCAGAATGAAAAAAAACCAATGAAGCATGAGCCTGTTTTGAAAATGGATTAATCAATAAAGGTAGTAAAATATTATACATCTGCATGGAGACACAGATATTAACATTAATATCAGCCATATGACCACTCTCATGTGAAGTCACACTTTCAGAACTAAAGGACGCTCGTTTAGAAAGGAGGTGAGGAGGAACTTATTTAGTCAGAGGGTAGTAAATATGTGGAACTAATTGGAGGGCTGTGGAAGCCAAGTTAGTGGATATTCTTAAGGCAGAAATAGACAGATTCTTGATTAGAGTGGGCGTCAAAAGTTATGGGGAGAAGGCATGAAAATGAGATTAGGAGGCAGGACTTTAAGGGTTAATCCTATGTGTTATCTTGAACAGACCGGGGAGCAGGTCAGAGCTGCAGCCATGAAGAAATGAGGAGCTAACAATAAAATATTTGCATTGCCAGGAAGCAATTGATTATGGATGAATATCTGAAGCTTGCTTTGGAAAGCAATTTAGATGGTCCAAAGTCAAATGCTAATATAAACTTTCCATTTTTTTTCAATTGGTTCAGCTAGAAGAAGCTGGAATGTTAATCAACTATCTGCAGCCAAAGTCTCCAAACTCAACTTTAATCACTGGAGTGGCTATGAGATAAACCTGCACAAACTCTCAGGCATGTGTCGTATACATTTTGTAAATCCCTGAGCTCTGGTAGCTTTTGTTTCTGGTACAAAACAAATATAGGTGGGAATGATATTTAACAATCTCTCATCATGATCTCAAAAATTGTTTCATAATTAAACCAGGCATTTCAACAAGCACTTCCTCCACCAGCTGTACATTTTTCATATTAAAGATAATCAAGGGAGGGATCTTCCCTTAATCAGGAATGTTAATGGCACCCCATAAAATGATGCATTGTAAAATCTCATTTGAGAGGTGATTCTACTTCTACAACAGGAGGTTGCAACGGTAACCAGACAGAAAGATAAGGTCACATTGTGCTAGGGTGTAATTGTTATAAACATTTCTGTATATGCCTAGCTATTATATAGAATATTATGTCGAAATACCACACCAAGACTTCTGGACATGTGGTGTGTGATTCCTTTGGGAGGAAGATGGTGATGATAATGCTGAGGCTTTATAAGGCACTGGTCAGACCACATTTGGAGTATTGTGAGCTGTTATGGGCCCCATAGGCTGGTTCTGGAGAAGGTATGACTTCACTGGACCTGTACGAGCTGGAGTTTAGGATGAGGGGTTGTAGTTGCCATTTGGCTTGTTTTGTGTGTCATTAATTATGGCATGTGTCTTTAAATTTTAGACTGCCCGTTATTATGTAGGCGGGATTTATGACGTTTTCTAGGGCGTGTTTGAAGCTAAGTTTCTTGCGCAGAAGCTTAGGTTTTAGTTTAGTTTGGGACTTGCATGATGAAGGCATACCCTTTGACCATGTGATGCATAACGGAGACACGGGGAGTTTTCTAACCTTTAAAGCGATATGCTGGAGTTTGACGAAGATTATGGTGTATGAGTCAGAAGAAGATTGGATGTATAACATTGTTTTTCATCAACAATAAAGAATCTAGTAATCAAAAGACTGTGTTATGAAGATTTATCTGTGTAGAAGCTCTGAAGGTCTCTGATGGAAAGCTAACATGCGTATAACGACATGCTCCTTAATCATGTAGTCCAATTAGTGGCTAGAGGGAGTAATCCCTTGAACGATATGACAATCTGCTGCTACATTAAGTCAAAGGGTACCTCTGACAGGGGGTGAAACCCAGTCCCAGAGAGTGGAACAGAAGATTTGGCTAAGATCTCAAAAGAGGTTTTGGCCTGAAGACTGGTTCCAGCCGAGGAACTGAAGACAATAGATCTCGGCCAGAGATGGCCTACAGGTTTATCGACAGCGACACAACTTATCTGAAGATCTGTAGACATTATCAAGAAATTGTGAGTAAAATCGGCTATTATTTCATTGAATTTTGAAGCTGCAAAGCTTTAATTTTAAACGGCTTCTGTTAGAAGAGCTAGAAAAATGAAAGCTAGCCACTAGCTTGGAAGATAGCCAAAAAAAGTGTTTTTCCAATTTGCCTGGAGAAATCCAAACGTCCGACCTTGGAAACTGTTTTGAAACAGAGAAACATAAAAAATAGGTGCAGGATGAGGCCATTCGGCCCTTCGTGCCAGCACCGCCATTCATTGTGATCATGGCTGAAAACACGCATTCCTTCTGAACTAACATCAGCTTTAAGCCCATGGATGTTTGAGAGATGTTGTCTACAATATCAGTTTGTTATTGTTCCTATGAAAGATGTTTACATAAAGTCCGAGCAGAATTCAGAGAATACTTTGTTCGTTCAATTTAAAGATTTGGCAATCTGCCAAGACCTGTTTAAAGTAATGGAACCAGAAGGTGAAGAAAGAGCCATGCCAGAGGAACCACAAGATGGTGAAGTCAAGCTCAGTCAAGAACAAGCTGCCTACCTGAAAGAAACCGATAAGGAGAGAAACAAATTATGGATAGTAGACAAAAATGCTAGAGAAACTCAGCGGGTGAAGCAGCATCTATGGAGCGAAGGAAATAGGCAATGTTTCGGGTCGAAACTCTTCTTTAGACTGATGTGAAGTTGGGGGGGGCGGGAGAAGAAAGGAAGCATTTCTTCTTCCCGCCCCCACCCTCACCCTCACATCAGATCAGTCTGAAGAAGGGTTTTGACCCGAAACGTTGCCTATTTCCTTCGCTCCATAGATGCTGCCTCACCCGCTGAGTTTCTCCAGCATTTTTGTCTAACTTCAATTTTCCAGCACCTGCAGTTCCTTCTTAATCAAATTATGGAAAAAGGTTACTAGATTAATTGAAAAACAGAAGAAACTAATGGAATCAATACAGTACGCGATCAAAGTGAAATCTAATATGAGCCAACTATGAAACGTCTGCCAAGAGGTTGGAAAGAAACAAAATGTGCTGCTGCATTCACAGCCATCCCGGGAAGAACGTGCAAGACACACCCAGTGGGAAGACAGGGTGAAGATATTCAATGGTTTCATGGATAAGGCAGAGGAGTGGTTATCTGAAATTATACCACAACTTACGTGCTTAACAGCTGGAGGTGCGATGCAATAAGGTGCCAGAATGGAAGATGAGATTACACCATGAGATAATATCTTTAAACTATCTACACGAAGATCAGGACATAAATCTGGTTCTAAAGCCAGTTCGGTATCGAGGGTTTCTGCTCGAGTGGGATTTGAACCTGATCTAGCCACTCTCTGAATAGAAACGGATGCCTTGAAGAAGAAACATGAGATTGAGCTACAAGAAGGACAGATAAAAAGAGAGAAGATGTGACAAGAAGAAGAGATGAGATGATAAAAAGAAGAGATGAGATGACTAGAAGAAGAGATGAGATGACAAGAAGAACAGATGGGGCGACAAAAAGAACAACTGGAACTAGACACAAAGATGGCGGTGTGGCCATATCAAAAAAGGAGATACTGGAAAGAAAGGGTTCAAGATGCAGCTCTAGATCATCGAAGACGATGAGCTCTGGACCAAGAGGAAAAACTGTTCCTAGTGAGTCAGCAGTTGGATCAATTCCACAATCGAGGTCCATCGGATTTCATGGCTTTGGAAATCCATTGGAACAGAGTAAGATGGGTAAAACTTCCTCAGCTAATGAGTGCTTGATCGAAACAAACTACTAATGGAGCATCTGTAGATGCTCAGGACAAACCAATAGCAGACCACACTTTTCCAGGGCCTGGTGCACAGGCTCAAGCAAGCCAGTTTGAGCCAAGGCCTGTCTATCGTTTGTTGGAGCCAAGCCAAGTTTATCAGGATGGATTATTGGGATTGGTGAATAGACAAGCTGAATTCCACCAGATCATAGCTCGAAAAAATGCCTCTCTCATTCTACCACCAGCAGAAATTCCTACATATGATGGAGATCCTTTGCGGTATGAAGCTTTTGTAAGGGCATTAGAAGAAGTATTAGAAAGGAAAATTATGGATGAAAAGGAGCGCTTACGATTTCTGGTGAAGTACACGTGGAAATGTTCAGATACTTGTAGAAAGTTGTCAAAATGAGCCTGACAGCCAAGGCTATAAAAGGGCAAGAAGATTACTTAAAGAACGTTATGGTAATGAACAGAGAATTGCTAATGCATACATGGAGAAGGCCCATGCTTGGAAAGAATTCAAGCCATACAATATTTATTATGTGGGTGGGATTATGTTGCAGCTCAATGAAAAATCACGGCCACATGAAGGAAATGAATCTTGCGAGTAATACTCAAGTCATCATTAGCAAGTTGCCCAGAAGACTGAGAGAAAGGGGGAGAGATAAAGCAGGCGAAATATTGGATGAGAGAAACCAAGTAGCCAGGCTACCAGACCTGGTGGATTTCTTGGACAAGGAAGTGCGGTACATATTAGAACCACATCATGGGACTATTGAAGATCATAAACCAATTGCCACTAACAAAGGTTCTACCTTTACCAAAACTGAAGAAATATCAGAATCTATGGGAAGTAGTTTTGCTACCATAACCATACCTGTGGAAACAACCGATGGAATGGAAGGAAATGTATCTACTAGCAAGCAAATCGTATTTTGTTTGTTATGTGATGAAGTTGGTCCCACCATAAGATGGTGCTGAAGATTCAAGATGAAAGAATATGAAGAAAAGATGGATACCTTGAAAGAGAACAGAATATGTTTTGGATGTTTGAAAAAAAGGACAGATGGTGAGAGACTGTAAGAGTCCAATAATTTGTTATAAGTGCAGGCAATATCATCCTGAAGCTCTTCACACTGAAAATAATCCACCAGAGCATTTGGAAGAGGAAGAACCGGAACAAATAGATGATGAACTATCAGAGCAAATGGATGAGAAGGAACCAGAGCAAATGGAACAGAAGAAGAAGCCAACTACTAGTGATGCTATCACCTCGCCTCAAGTAACTGCTCATATTGGTGCCGGGGTTGAAGCTTGTATCTTTTCTATCTTACCAGTACAGGTAAGGAATAGCAAGATGAATACAGTGTTGCAAACATGTGCTTTTTTTGGATCACAGAAGTTCGACTACCTTTTGCACAGAAAACCTGACGAGAAGGCTGAACACACAGAAGAGATTAAGATTCGATTGCGTACCATGACTAAAGATAAAGAGAGCAGGAGTCATTACATTACGAGCATGGAGATATCCCGTCTGGATGAAGATAATTTTATACCAATATCTGAAGTGTTTACACATGGAACCATGCCTGTTGGTCGTCAAAATATACCCAGATGTGAAGACTTGAAACAATGGCCTTACCTGAAGGATGTCAAGATCTGAAATAAATTCTAGTATTGATCTATTTATCGGAACGAATGTTTTGAAAGCATTGGAACCTATACAGATTGTTAGGAGCCAAGGTGATAGACCATATGCTACGAAAACCCGACTTGGATGGGTTATCTATGGCTCCTTGAAATGAAATAATGAAAACGAGAAACAGAAGAACTATCCTACCATTGCTGTTAATCAATTATCTACTGATAAATTAGAAAAGCCGGTGATGAAGCAATACAATCATGACTTTAATGAAAGTACCAATAAGGAATCTGAAGAGATGTCGAATGAAGAGTTGAAGTTCATGGATATTATGAACTACTCAGTAAAGATTGATGGACACTATTGTCTGGACTTACCTTTCAAACAAGAAAGTGTTAGTCTGCCGAATAATTGTCGCATGGCAGAGCAACGCACCGAGAATTTGAAACGCAAGTTTGGTGAGAATACTAAATTTCATGAAGTAAGAATAATTTCAACATGGATGATTGCTTAAAATCCATGTCTACTGAGCAGGAAGCTATTCAACCAGAAGAACATCTGATTTCCCTTTGCAATAAGGGAGGATTCATACTTTCCAAGTGGATCAGCGACAATTGTGAAAGCATTCCACTAGATGATAGAGCCAAATAAATCAGAGAGTTGGATTTGGACAGAGACAATCTGCTAATGGAAAGAGCATTGGGAGTTTCTAATATTGTACAATTTAATTATGTTAACACAGAAGAAAATCCATCGGATGAAGTTTCTAGAGAACTGACAGTGAACCGCTTCTTAAGTGATAAGAGATGAATCAATGAACTAAAGTCTCTCTGTAAGCCAGACAGAGAATGGCCAAAGCTTGAGCTGGGATTTGAAATCTCTGCTAATGATCCGGAAATTAAATCAAACCTAACAGTGAACTTTATTGCTACAAATCCTGTTATTCTCCTGAAGGATTTTCACACTTCAACATTGTTGTTACAACACATCCATGAGTTGATCGGACATGGAGGAAGACGTTTCATGCTATCAATATTTTGGACTGTATACTTGGTATCATGTCTGATTTTAAGGGTTTGGTGCGCATGGTACGACTTTAAACTAAAAACAGTGTTTTAATAAGATCAATAATCAAGTTACGCTTACTTCTAGAAGGCGAAAGTGAAGATGGAAGAGTCGATGAAGAATTCTGAATGCGGATATATAGTGCATGCTATTTTCCTCATTGGTATAGTGGTTAGTATCCCCGCCTGTCACGCAGGAGACCGGGGTTCAATTCCCCGACGGGGAGCCAGACTGGAGTTCAATTCCCCGACGGGGAGCCAGACTCCTTCCCGTATTCAATTCCCGTATTTTTGCTTTTGATAAATGTTAAGCCTTCATAGCTACTTTTTTGATGTTTATTAATAATTACCTCGTTATATACTTGGAACAATTAGGGGCCGGTATCAAGTGACCATTTGGCTTGCTTTGTGTGTCATTAATTATGGCATGTGTCTTTAAATTTTAGACTGCCCGTTATTATGTGGGTGGGATTTATGATGTATTTTAGGGTGTGTTTGAAGCTAAGTTTCTTGCGCAGAAGCTTAGGTTTTAGTTTAGTTTGGGAGTTGCATGAGGAAGGAATACCCTTTGACCATGCGAAGCGTAATGGAGACACGAAGAGTTTTCTAACCTTTAAAACGATATGCTGGAGTTTGACGAAGATTATAGTGTACGAGTCGGAAGAAGGTTGGATGTATACCTTATAGATTTTCATCAACAATAAAGAATCTATTAATCAAAAGACTGTGTTATGAAGATTTATCTGTGAAGAAGCTCTGAAGGTCTCTGACGGAAAGCTCACATGCATATAATGACATTCCCCTTAATCATGTAGTCCAATTAGTGGCTAGAGGGAGTAATCTCTTGAACACTATACAAATCTGCCGCTACAGGGGTGACCTAATTGGAATTTATGGAATAGACAAAGGCCTGGATAGAGTAAATGTGGAGAGGAAGTTTCCACTGGTGGGAGAGTCTAGGACCAGACGTCATAACCTTAGAATAAAAAGATGTACCTTTAGAATGGAGATGAGGAGGAATTTCTTTAGTCAGAAGGTGGTGAATCTGTGAAATTCTTTGCCACAGAAGGCTGTGAAGGCCGTCAATGGATATTTTTAAGACAGGGATTTACATATTCTTGATAAGTTAAGGGCCTGTCCCACGAGCATGCAACTCCGTGCGGCAAGCGCGACCTAAAGGGCCTGTCCGACGAGCATGCGACTCCATGCGGCAAGCGTGACCTAACGTGGTTGCTTGAACCGTACGGCTTCGCGGGGCCGGTCCCACTTGGATCGCCGGAGCCGTGTGGAGTTGTGCTGAGCTGGTCCCGACATTGCGCGGGGCTCCGAAAAACTGACCGTGTTCAAAAGTTCCGCGCGGCAACGGCCTGCCGGCCCGCAGCCGCCTCGAGGCCGTACGCACAGCCTCGACGCCGTACGTCACGCGCAAACTTCCCTCGGACTTTGGTCGAACTTCATGTCACTCATTCGACCTCCGTCCCCGGATGGAGGTGAGGGATGATGTATGGGGACAGGTGTTACATCACCTGCAGTTGCAGGGGAAAGAACCTGGACAGGGGGTGGTGAAGATGAGACTGGTGGTGGAAACAAATTGGAGGTGACAGAAATGTCAGAGAATGATTTGATAGATGTAGAGGCTGGTGGGGTGAAAGATGAGGACGTGGGGATATCTATCCCTTTTCCATCTTTGGGGGAGGGGGGATGAGAGTAAAACTACAGGACACAGGGGAGAAGCGGGTGAGGGAACAATTTACGACAGCAGGGGGGAAATCACATTCCGCATCCACAGACCACAGTCTGTCCGTATTGGTGGAAATGTATCCTCAATAGCAATCAACACGGGAGCACCTCAAGGCTGCGTGCTCAGCCCCCTGCTGTACTCACTCTATATTCATGACTGTGTAGCCGGACATGGTGCGAACTCCATCATCGACAACTTTACCACTGATGTGGGACGATTCACTGATGGTGATGAGTCAGTCTATAGAAGTGAGATCGACTGATTGACCAAATGGTGCCAGCACAACAACCTGGCCCTCAACACCAGCAAAACCAAGGAACTGATTGAGGATTTTGGAAGAGGTAGGATAGAGACCCACAATCCCATTTATATCATGGTGGAAAGGGTCAAGAACTTCAGATTTCTGGGCATGCATATTTCCGAAGATCTTTCCTGGTCCCAGCACACTGATGCAATTATAAAGAAGGCACATCAGCGCCTCTACTTCCTGAGAAGAATACGGAGAGTCTGTATGTCAAGGAGGACTCTCTCGAACATCTACAAGTGCACAGTGGAGAGCATACTGACTGGTTGCATCGTGGCTAGGTTCGGCAACTTGAACGTCCAGGAGCGGAAAAGAATGCAGAAAGTTGTGACCACTGCCCAGTCCATCATCGGCTCTGACCTCCCCACCATCGAAGGGATCTAGCGCAGTTGCTGCCTCAAAAAGGCTGCCAGCATCATCAAAGACCCACACCATCCTGGCCACACACTCATCTCTCCATTTTCATCGGGAAGAAGTTACAGGAGCCTGAAATCTGGAACATCCAGGTTCAGGAACAGCTTCTTTCCCACAGCCACTAGGCTATTAAACACGACATCAAACAAACTGAACTATAACAGCCTATTGCACTTTATTTATTTATTTATTTATTGTGTATATATATATGGTCTATGGTATATAGACACACTGAACTTTTATCTCCTGTTCTGTATTATGTTTACATATTCTGCTGTGTTGCAGCAAGCCAGAATTTCATTGTCTCTCTGGGACAATGACTACACTTTTTCCCACCCTGCTTCCTGCAACAATTCTATCCCCTACTCCCAATTCTTCCGTCTATGCCGCATCTGCGCCCAAGATGAGGTGTTCCATACTAGAACATCCGAGATGTCCTCATTCTTTAGGGAACGGGAGCACCCATCCCCCATCATAGATGAGGCACTCATTCATATCTCCTCAGTACCTCGCAGCTCCACCCTTGCTCCCCCTCCCCCTATTTGCAACAGAGACAGAGTTCCCCTAGTCCTTACCTTCCACCCTATCAGCCGTTGCATACAACACATAATCCCACAAAATTTCTGCCACTTCCAACGGGATTCCACCACCAGTCACATTTTCCCATCTCGCATCTCCACCCCTTTCCCCCTTCTGCACAGACCAGTCCCTCCACAACTCCCTGGGTGGTGCCATCAATCGCTCCGACTGTGGATGGTTTGACTCCCCTGACCATGAGAGAAACAGGAGGAAAGAAGATAAGACTTTATTGCCTTTCATCACATTGAGGAATGTGAAGGAGCCACGGTGATTGATGTTTATGTTACATTTTTATGTGGTTGCATGTTTTTTTGCTTTTTTGGTATGACTATGGCAAATCAAATTTCTCCTATGATTTACATACTTGTTTTATTTTCATACATGGCTAATAAAATCAATTACAATTACAAAAAAATCAATTACAATTGCAATTAACTCACTGCATCCCACCCAACCCATCCCTTCCCCAGGTACCTTCCTCTGCAACTGCAGAAGATGCAACACCTGTTGCTATACCTCCTCCCTTGACTCTGTCCAGAGACCCAACAGCTCTTTCAGGTTAGGCAGAGGTTCACTTGCACCTCCTCCAACCTCATCTACTCTAGCCATTGTTCAAGATGTGGGCTCTTATACATCGGCGAGACCAAACGCAGACTGGGCAATTGTTTCGATGAAAACCTTGGCTCAGCCCGCCTGAACCAAACTGATCTCCCAGTTGCTGGACTCTTTAATTTTACATCGGAGTCACGTGAGTGACTACGTGAAGAAGGGCCGTCCGTCTGCGTGCGCGTCATTACGTCTGAACACAACGCGCACGACAGACTGGCAGAGGCACTGCGTCCTCCCAGCCGTCGGGATGGGCAGGTAAGGAATGTTGAATTACTTACCTGCGCTCTTTCAGGCTTGAAGCTTTTTGTAGTTTCAGAGCCCAGATGTCGAGGAGATGGTCCGCGGGGAAGTCGGCTGCCAAAGACCGCAGCATTCCCAGTAGCGGGCGACGGTCTTGTTCCCGACATTACCGCCGGCAGCAGAACCGGCAGGAGAAGACTTGGTGCAGGAGGAGGAGCTCCGTGGTGGTCCTGCGGGACGTAAAAACCACCCGCAAGTCTGACAAACCCATTGACTCAGATGAGTCCGGGGAAGAGGGATAACCTCCCTCAACGGAGAGCGTCTGAGGACGACTCTCCCACAATGATCTGCTCCGAAGGAGGGAGCAGTATCAGCATGGGCATCTACAGCAGGCCGTGCCAGCAGCCTCACACATGGGGAAAACAAAACGGGCCAAGAGTACCTAGGCAAACCCAATTGGAGGGTTAGCCACTATTTGATCTCTCGCTCTGAGGAAGGGAGCGCAAGGAGAAAGCTCGCAAACAAGTCGGGCCAGGAGGATCCCGGATGGAGAGGATAACCTCCTTCATGGGTAACGTGTTTAAACATTCAAAACCCACATGGAGCACCTGATGGAGAGGTGCTCCACAATGATATACTCCAAAGGAGGGAGTTATCAGCCCGGGTATTATGGAGAACCCGCAGGCAGCGGCACCTGTTTCAGGGCTGCACAAATGTCTCCTGCTCTGAGGAGAGGAGCATTCACGGTCAGTTTCAGACTGACCCAAAGCAAGAATCTCATTTAGGTCCGCTGGAGGGGCCATGTCAGCGCAGGTATCCTCAGGGGCCTGCGGCAGCACCTGTTTTCAAGGCTGCCTACAATTCTCACTCTCAGTGGAGGGGAGTGCGAGTGATCAGTAGGTAACTGATCTCGAATTTAAAGTATGAACATACTGAAGCACATGCATATGGCCTCAAGAGCCAGCAGTTGGCAGAATATCTGCACGCTACAAGTGCCGGCAAGGGAACAGCGCTATCAGGGTGACTTTGGAGAAACCAGCCGCCGAATCCTCTCTTCAGGTAAGACCAGAAGAAGGAAGCAAAGCTGTTGGACCAATCAAGGTACCAACGACAAGCAAAACTTCATCAGTAGGTGACAACACACCCCACAACTCCATAGGGGGTAAGCGGTTCACTGAAGCCGGTGGTAGCTTGAAAGCTGGGCATGGAAATATGATCAGAGTCGTCTTTCAAGGCAGACTCAGAATTATGGCCAGAATTGTCTTACAAGGCAGGCTCAGTATGATGAGGTTTTTCAGACCAAGACCCAAGCAGAGGTCAGGAGAAACATGGAATCCACACTCCCTACCAGTCCTACTCCCAATCAAGGAGAGATAAGGAACCCGCATCAGGTGCCTTTGGGCTTACCACAAGACCACCGGTAGCCATAGAGGTAGGTGGGTCTGGGTTTACCGAAACAAGGGATTGTGGACCAGTTACATGTTGGTAATTATCACTCTTGTGTTTTTGTTCAAAATGACAATAACATGAATTTCAGATCTGGTTTTAAAAAACAGATAATAACATGTGATTATTTTTACTGCACGACATACATAGGTTCCAAGCAGACTTAGAACTCGGACCGGAGTTGTCTTCGAGGCAGGCCCAGTATTATGGGCAGGATTGCCTTTCAGGACAGGTGACAGATGGAGGATGTCACTTCATCCAGGTTAAACTCATATGTGCAGTACAGACTTTCAGAACAGTGAATTTTTGTTACGGTCTAACAACTGTTTTATAGCAGCTTCCTATAAAATGGTCACATGGCATGCATCGACCTCAAAGATGCATACTATTCGGTGTCTATTCACTGAGAGCAGGAGATATTTGAAGTTTAACTGGATGGCATGGCTCTGCCAAATGGGTTTACATCAGCTCCTAGACTATTGACTAAACTACGGAAACCAATTCTGGGTCTACAAAGGTCTCAGAACCACATAGTAATGGCATACTTGGAGGACATTTTCATTTTGGAGTCACCAAGAATTGGCAGAAGCATCAGTCAAAGCAAACCAAAACCCTGTTTGAAAGACTTGGTTACCTCATCCATCCAGTTAAATCAAAATTGACACCTACAAGGGTAATTGATTACCTAGGATTTACTATCAAACACAGTAAATATGTTGGTGACTTTGCCTAGGGGCAAACAACAAGATTTAAGTAAGCCTGCTATGACCTGATAGTCAAATACTAGCCATCTATCAGGCAAACAGCGAGTGTAATTGGCAAATAGTAGCTGCATTTCCAGCAGTACGTCACGGGCCTTTGCATTACCAGAATTTACAGCGAGCAAAGGAACGAACACTCAGATTCCATGCAAGCCAAATTGGCAAAACTATGGATTGCCAGCAGAGGCCATTGTTGAATAACTATGGTGGATAACGAACGTGAGACAGCTCAAGGGAAATCTTGCTCGAAAGCCATCGGTGGTTCTTCAGACCTATGCAAGCGGCTAAGGATGGGGAGCCACAAACACAGCCTAGAGCTGTGGGGGCAGATGGAATGAGCAGGAGTCTGTAATTCCCCAACACATGGAATCAATTACCTAGAATTGTTGGGGGCACAATATGGACTCAAGGTTTTCTGTAGCAACATGCAACCTGTGCTTGTTCAAATTCAGATTGATAACACCACAGCGGTGGCATATATCAATCAAAAGGGTGGTGTAAAATCTGTATCTTGCGACAGATTGTCGAACCTCATTTGGCACTGGTGTATCGAGAGGAATATTTGGGTTACAGCGGTCTATCTATGAGGTAAATATAACACGGTGACAGATGCTGGATCATGAATGTTTAATAACAACACAGAATGGATGTTGAATCGGGCAGTATTTAACAAAATAACTACACGATTTGGCATACCAGATATTGATCTGTTTGCATCTAGACGAAACCATCAGTTACCCAGATATGTGTCCTGCTAGCTGGATCCAGGAGCAAAGGCAGTGGATGCTTTCTCCCTCAATTGGGGAGGAATGTTTATGTATACTTTCCGCCAAATTGTCTCACAAACCGATGCTTGACCAAAATCAAGCAAGACTAAGCCACAGGCATATTGGTAGTGCTAGATTGGCCTACTCAAGCCTGGTTCCCATAATTTTTTGGGAATTATAGTCCAGCCAGTTATGGCTGTACCCAAGAGCAGGGACCTCCTAGTGAATCCAGTTACAGGGAGCAATCATCCACTACAAAAATGTATTAACTTGTTGGTCTGCAGATTCTCAGGAGGCCATTTCAAGGCATAGGACTGTCCAAACAAATACAACACAGTTCAGATAACGGATGTTTTGGAGTTCTTATCAACTCTGTACTATAACTATCTATAGTGCCAGAGGCGCACGCTCCTCCTATCTGATGCTGGAAGCAGGGCACAGGTCGATAGGAACAAACCCCTTTACAACAAAATTCATGAAGGGAATTTACAATTTAATACCTCCAAGGCCAAGGTACATGGACACATGGCATGTGAGCATGGTACTAACCCTACTTTGACAGTGGGGACCACCTATAACTAACTCTGAAGGTGGTATGCTGACAAAGAGTCCAGACACTGCAAAATCTATGGTTGGACTACATGACCACCAATATGAACAACATAACATTCGTAATCAGGAACCTGATAAAACAGAGCAGGCCAGGAATGCCAGGGATGAAGATCCAGTTCTTGGCATATCCAGAGGACCAATGGTTGTGTGTGTGGTAACATACTAACACCACTATCTGAGAGTTACAGAGAACCTCAGAGGCTCAGAACAATCGGTCCTCATCAGCCATAAAAAACCACACCAGAAGGTGTCAACTCAAACTATCTTCAGATGGTCAAAGGAGGTAATGGCCGTAGCAGGAGTGAACATTTATAACGTTAAATCTCACTCCACCAGGGCTGCATCTACGTCAGCAGCAAGAGCTATGGACGTGCCCCTTGACGACATCCTAGTGGCTGCAGGATGGACGAATGAAATAACGGTCCACCGGTTTTATAACAAACCCATAACCGGACTGGGGATGTTTGCACGTACCATTTTAAGTTCTGTCCCCTAGTTTCCCCCCAAGGTTGGGAGGGGTAACTATTTTTTTTAAACTTTTCTTTCATTTAAAGCATCAGTGTCTTTACTTAACTACGTAATGTCTGAATGCTTTAATGATTACACGCATCCATGGTCAATCCATTCAGTGTGTGACGCCTGGATTCGTAACCGGCGTAAAATCACAGAGCTTTGAAATCTTCACGTAGTCACTCACGTGACTCTGAAGTAAAAAAGTAAGATTAAACGAGAACTTATCAGTTTGAAGTTTGATCTTGATTTTATGAGGAGTTACGATGAGCGATTAAGTGCCCACCGCTCCCACGCTCATACTATCAAGGTCATATGGAAGTTCTAGTTTCTTCACAATCTTACTATTCTCAGGTCTTTTTATCTGTGATTTAACACTGCTGCTTTGAAGATTGACGCGCACGCAGACGGACGGCCCTTCTTCACGTAATCGCTCATCGTAACACCTCATAAAATCAAGATCAAACTTCAAACTGGTAAGTTCTCGTTTAATCTCACTATTCTCCTTCCCATTCCTACACAGACCTGTCTGTCCTTGGTCTCCTCCATTGTCAGAGTGAGGCTAAATGCAAATTGGAGGAACAGCATCTCATATTTCGCTTGGGCAACTTACAACCCATAATATTGATTTTGCTCCCCATGCATCCGCGGCATTCCCTCTCTCTCTATCCCTCCCGCACTAGCTTCTCACTTTCACCCTACAAACAGGTTACAATTGCCTCTTTCCTTTATCATTGTTACTTTTTTGCATCTTTCATTCATTGTTCTTTATCACCCCACATCACCATCTATACCTCTTGTTTCCCTTATCCCTGACTTGTCTGAAGAAAGGTCTTGACCCAAAACATCACCCATTCCTTCTCTCCAGAGACGCTGCCTGTTCTGCTGAGTTACTCCAGTTTTTTGTGACTTTCATCATTTTAAACCAGCATCTGCAATTCCTTCTTATACATTCTACTCCAAATTGATAATATAATGCAACAAGAGGGGCCCCAGAACAGATCCCTGCAGTGCTCCATTGTTCACAGACTTCCAGTCCAACCGGAAAAAAAACACCACCACCCTCCTTCCACCAAGCCAATTTTGTATCCAGTTATAGAGATAGGAACTGCAGCTGCAGGAATCTTATGTGGAACTCAAAGTGCTGGAATACCTCAACGGGTCAGAGAGCGTCTATGGAGAATAAAGATATCATATTTCATCATACCCTTCTTCATGCTCCAATTGTATCAAATTGGCTGGCACGCCATCGATCCCATGATCAGCCTACCATGCAGGACCACGGCGAAGGCCTTGCGGACAATCATGTAGACAACATCTACTGGCCAGGTCTCATCAATTGACGATCACCTTTTCAGAAAGCTCAGATAAATTCCTGAGACACTGTTTCCCATGCACAAAGCCATGTCAACAATCAGACCTTCCCTTTCCAAATGCAGATACATCCTGACTTTCAGAATATCCTGCGGTAACTTTCCCACCACTGATATTAGGCTCACCAGTCTGTAATTCCCTGACATATCCTTGCAGCCCTTCTTAAATAAAGGCACAACATTAGCCTCACTACAGTATTCTTGTATCTTTCCTAGGGGCGCCGTCCAGTTGGGTATGGCTGCCCTGCCTGCAACTGTCCGTCTTTTTAGTACTTTAAAAAAAAATTTAGTATGTAAAATAGCGTTTTGTTTTGGAGGTTTAGTCTTTTTATGTGGGGTGTGGGGGGGGGGGGATGGGGAAACAGTTTTTCCTTGTCCCTACCTGGTTCGGAGAGGCGGCCCGTCCTTGCAGCCTACCATCGGGACTGCAGCGGCTTTTCCTGAGGGGACCGTCCAGAACCTCGGCTTCAGTGGTGGCACAGCACTGGAGCACTATCGCGGAGGGGGAGATGCCATGCCCTGGTTGCCGCGTTGGAGCTCCGGAATGCTGAGTCCGGTGATTGGAACATCGCGAAGCTGCGGGTCTGTGGAGTGGACAGCCGCGGGCGGTGGCGCTGACTTTAGCATCGGGAGCCTGGGATTTCTCGCCGAGATTGCCAGTGGTGGAACTCCGTCCAGCGCGGCCTGTTGGCTTTGGAAGCCACGGTCTCCGGTAAGGAAGCAGGTATCGCAAGCTGCCAAGAGGGTTCTCCCGACACACCATCACCCGGCGAGAAGGGCCTGAAACATTGGGCCCCGTAGCGGCGACTGCGGAGGCCTCAATAGGCCTGACTTTGGGTGGACAAGGGGATGGGGACTGGACTTTGTGCCTTCTCTCACAGTGGGAACCATTGTGGGGGGATGTTTTTATGTTTAATGTTAATTTTCTTCATAATGTTATGTTGTATTAATGTGCTGCAATGGCAACTTGAATTTCACTACACCAATTGGTGTATGTGACAATAAATGAACCTTTGAACCTTTGAACCTTTGAACCTTTCCCATGGTTAAGAAGATAGAAAAATCTCTATCAGGCTCCCAGCAATTTCTTCTCGTGTCTCACTGTTACATTTTCTCAGGCCTTGGGGATGTATTCATCTTTATGTGCTTTAGATCCACTAGCAACAGTTTTTATGTCATGTCAGTATGTTTCAGGATATTACTGTTCATTTCTCTGCAGTCAGAAGATTCCATGATCTGATTCATGGGATGTACAGGCGAGAAGCATTCATTTAAGATTGTCCATCTCTCATGGCCCTAAACCTAAACTACACTGATGCTTGAAGGGGACCAATTTTTCCCTAGTTAACCCTTTGTTAATATACAGCACATAGAATATTTTAGGATTATTTTTTACCTTATCCACCAAGAATATTTAGCATCCCTATTTTCTACTGATTTTGTTCTTAAGTGTTTTACATCTGTTATACTCCTTTTGGGATTTGCTTGGTATTCCCAGCTGCCTTTACCTAGAAACATAGAAAACAGGTGCAGGAGGAGGCCATTCGGCCCTTCGAGCCAGCACCGCCATGCATTGTAAACATGGTTGATCGTCCCCTATCAATAACCCATAGAAACATAGAAGATAGGGCTATGACATATGCCTCCATTTTTACCTGACCAGAGAATGTCCATTGTCAACCAGGGTTCCCTAATCCTTCTGTCTCTGCCCCTCACTTTGACTTCAACAGAGACATGTTGGCTCCAAGCTCTCTACCTAACTTTTAAAAGCTTTCAATTTATCAAATCACCCTATACCCACTAACAGCCTCTCCCAATCATCCTCGGCAAGTTTTTGTCTAATACCATCAAAATTAGCCTTCCCCAATGTAGGAATTATAACTATCATTCTTGATAATTACTTAAACATTAATAAAATTATAATCACTGGTCAGAAAATGCTTCCCCACTGACACATTGAGCCTCATTTCCTCAGAGGAGGTCAAGCGTTGCCCCTCACTTGTAGGGCCATCAATATACAGTGTTCTCAGAATTAGTTCTTGGACAAATAATGTGCTTATGAAATCGTCCCATTAACAGTGCTTGGACTATTCATTAGTTGGACAAACGTTCTGAGATGCTTCATCTTATTGTAACCATATTTATTATAGGAAAGTGCCCAGATGAATAACTCCATATAGAGGAATCATTGTTTTCCATAATCTTTGTTTCATTGCCATGTACTTTGACAGCGAGTACTGAGACTTTGAACAGTATGCCTCCATAGAGCATAAAATTGTTCAATTCTGCAGCAATTGCTAAATCTTTCTCCCCATGATTTTTGCACAGGCTTACAAATCACTTTGGTCTTGATCAGCCCATGATTTCATACCTCAGACCCTGTGAATATTATGGTTTATTGTGACAATGATAATTTGTGCTCTGCTTCCATTATAGTTACCATAGAGCAATAACACTGCTCTTAAAAAGATCCCAATGTACAATATGTCCTGTCTGCAAGCAGGACAATTCATTGGGAAAACAGGTGTGGAATTTTCAGACCGTTACTCATACAACAAACTACTGGAATCTGAAAGTAGACAAAAATGCTGGAGAAACTCAGCGGGTGAGGCAGCATCTATGGAACGAAGGAATAAGTGACGTTTCTGTTCGAGATCCTTCTTCAGACTGATGTGGAGGTGGGGGGGTGGGAAGAAGAAAGGAAGAGGCGGAGACAGTAGGCTGTGGGAGAGCTGGGAAGGGGAAGGGAAGGAGGGAAACAGCAAGGACTATCTGAAATTGGAGAAGTCAATGTTCATACCGCTGGGGTGTAAACTGCCCAAGCAAAATATGAGGTGCTGCTCCTCCAATTTGCGGTAGGACTCACTCTGCCCATGGAGGAGGCCCAGGACAGCAAGGTCAGATTTGGACAGGGAGGGGGAGTTGAAGTGCTGGGCTACCAGGAGTTCAGGTTCCTAATTTCAGAAGCGATCACCATGCCTACACTTGGTCTCACCGAAGTAGAGCAGCTGACACCTAGAGCAGCGGATGCAATCGATGAGGTTGCAGGAACTGCAAGTGAACCTCTGCCTCACCTGGAAAGACTGCTTGGTTCCTTGGATGGAGTCAAGGGGGAAGGTAATGTGACAAGTATGCTAAATGCAGCATTTCCTGCAGTTGCAAGGGAAAGTACCAGGGGAGAGGGTGGTTTGGGTGGGAAGGGACAAATTGACCAGGGAGTTACGGAGGGAGCGGTCTCTGCAGAATGCCAAATGGGGAGGAGAGGTGGACAGTGGTGGGAACACGTTGGAGGTGGCGAAAATGACGAAAATCTGTTGTATGTGACGGCTGGTAGGGTGGAAGGAGAGGACAAGGGGGACTCTGTCCTTGTTACGAGTGGGGGGATGGGGAGTGAGAGCGGAGCTACGGGATATAGAGGAGACCCTGGTGAGAGCCGCATCTATAGTCGAAGAGGAGAATCCCGCTCCCTAAAAGATTGGAACACCTCATCCTGGGTGCAGATGCCGCGTAGTCGGAGGAATTGAGAGTAGGGGATAGAGTCCTCACAGGAGGCTGGGTGGGAAGAAGTGTAATCCAGATAGCCATGGGAGTCAGTGGCTTTGTAGCAGATGTCGGTCAGTAGTCTGTTACCTGCGATGGAGATAGTGAGGTCCAGAAATGGTAGGGAGAAGTCGGAAATGGTCCAGGTGTATTTGAGCGCCGGATGGAAGTTAGTGGTGAAATGGATGGTCAGTGAGGTAACACCCATGCAGAATGTTGTAGTGCATGGGTCTTGTAGGATTAAAATAAAGATAATATAAATACACAGCTGAAATTAGGAACATTATATTTTTATTTATTTATTTATTTTTAAATATTTTTATTTATTAGAAGTACAGTAAGTTAGTAGTTCAAGCCACATATATCTTATTACATTTATTGTACCCCTTCATTTTTTAAGCTTTAAGGAAAGACAGATATAAAGAAAGTAAAGAAAGAGAGATAGTCGTGTTAGTGTGAAAGAGTGATCAAAAAGAAAAACCCATTAAACAAAGAATTAGAGAAGAAAGTTAAGAAATAGGCCATAGAAAAGAAAAAAAAAGAAACACAAGCTCTATTATAAATACCGCGCAAAAAGGGATATACCAACTTCATATTTTTCATCCCCCCTTACCAAAACCTGACACCATTTATTTTTTAAAGTATTGTTGCACCTTATACTTGTAGTAAGTCGATAAATGCAGACCACGTCTTTTGGAAGTGGTCTGATTTGCCTGCAAGGAGGAGTCTCATATCTTCCAGGTGTAATGTTTCAAACATATTTGAGATCCACATATTTATTGTTGGAATTGGAGCGTTTTTCCAGAATTTAAGTATAAGCTTTTTTCCCCGTTATTAACCCATAATTAAATCAATTTCTTTGAAATACATTTAGTTCAGGGCTACCTTCCATTGTTCCAAAGATAATCCATTCTGCTTTTGGTATCAGTTTTATTTTAAATAATTTTGTGAAGATTTCTAAAATTTCAGTTCAGAATTTTTGAATCTTTGTACAAAAAACAAACGAGTGCGCTATAGTAGCTTCTTGAGATCGGCATTTATCACAAATAGGTGACGTTAGGAAAAAGTTTATTTATATTGGTTTTTGAATAGTATAATCTATGTAAGATTTTAAATTGAATTAGAATGTGTCTTACGTTAATCGAGCATTTATGCACATATAGTAAATGTTTATCCCACCACTCTTTTGAAATTTTTATAGCTAGTTCTTGTTCCCAGTCTCTTCTAATACCGTCAGTTGATGGAATTTCTATATTTAGAATGATGTTATACAAGTATGATATTAAATTTGCTGATTCGGCCTTTGTCTTCATTGCTTCGACCAGTAAATCTGGTAGCATATTATAATAATCTTGTGTATATTTTTTCAGATAACCACATATTTGAAAATATTTAAAGTAATGATTATTTCTCAAATTATATTTTAATTGTAAATGTTGGAATGATAATAATTTTCCAGTTTCATACAAGTCTTCGAGCATTTTAATTCCTATTCTTTCCCATTGTGTGAATGGATTCATTTCCAGGGTTTAAACGATGGGTTATTAACTATTGGAAATAAAAGAGATACATTTCTTAATTTTAGATTATATTTTATTTGTTTCCAAGTTCTAATTGTACTATGTATAATTGGATTAGGAACATTTTAAAAGAGCAGAATTTGGGTCAGTTTTACACCTATGTCAAAGAAACATTTAGTGACAATCTTCTCAAGAGTATGGCATCGAGAGATCTGCAGTGAGGTAGAGGTGCTGTATTTTGGATGATACATTAATCTGAGTCTGTTCTCTCAGAAGTATCCAAAAGATTCTCTAGCTCTGTGTCATAAATGTTCAGAGGTTTATCCCCAGTGTGCTGGCCATTATTTGCCTCTCATTCAATGTCAAAGATGTATTTTCTGAATACTGATATGTGACAGTGCTTGCTTTGTAAAAGATAGACACAAAATCTGGATTAACTCTGTTGATCAGCAGGATCTCCAGAGAAAAGGAATGGGCGATGTTTCAGGTTGAGACCTTTCTTCAGACTGAGTGTTAGGGGAGAGGGAAACTAGAGGTATGAACAGGTACAAAGAACAAATTAATGAAAGATATGAAAAGAACAAATCAGAACGGGTACCAATGATCAAGGAATGATGCAGCCCACAATGGTTCATGGTTGGCTGTGGAAGAGGTCATATCAAAGGGATCTTCATAGACCCCCTTCTGTCATGGCTGACCATGGGTGTCTCCAGGGTTGGAGGACGCCAGTGTGTGACTTTGTTTAATGTGCGGAGACTGGTGCACAGCCAAAAGGTCCTTGACAGATCTGGGTCAGGTTCCAGTGGCATGGAGTCCAAGACGACCGGAGACCCTTTTATGCCTCAGCCTTCATCCGCCTTCCCAGTCGTTGTGCGCTCCACTAAGGTCAGCCATCATCCTCCGCCTGTTCCACCGTTGAGGTCTTGGTTGGATTGCTCTTTGTCAGAGTCCTCCCTCTCGACCTTACGGCCATGGGTGGCCCTACCAGGGGCATAGCTCCAGGCGGGATCGCTCTCAGGATCTCAGGACCACACAAGCTTCTCCACCACGACAAGGTGACAATCCACGGAAAAATAATTAAAGGGATACAAACAGTGAAAATTGGGTTCCTGTCCTATAATGATGGCTGCACTTTAAAAACTGTGACTGTGAAGTACTTGGGAAATCCTGAAATGTCATGCAATTGCAAGCTTCCTTTATTCTCTAAGACTGTGAAAATGCATCAGATCTCCCTTTTATCCTTTTGTCCTCTGTCCCTTTTAAATACTTGGATCTTCCTTTCAGGCTTTCTTGCATTAGCTATTTCTGATGCACTCAAAATAACGTGAGATATTAAGTTCAATGTTCCATGGAGATACTTGAATTGGCAGCTCTTTAGGAGCTTTTGTTGTTGACCAGCCTTTGCTGGTCCTCTAAATTAACATCAATAAAATGAAGATTGAATTGCAAAAGCAAAGGAGAATATTGATAGCAGTCATCTCACATTCACCTGCAAAATCACAGCAATGCCTCCAATTTTGTTTCTTTATTGTAATTTTATACAAACAGATAATACAGTGATATAAAGTGTATTGAAATTCATCAGAGTCTCCTGTGTACATTATCATTGTGATGGAATTGACACACTGTCTTTTATATTTCAGAATAAAAATAAAATCTCCTCATATTTTTGTTTATTGTGTCAGTCTCCTTTCGTGTTTCCATTTCTCCAAAATATTAGAGACAGCATAATTACATCGGGGAACGTAAGTGAGCTAGTTTGCCCTGGTTGCCTAGTGAAATGATACTTTAGTTCAGCATTGCATTGGCATGTTTACTAATCCTACTGTAGATATAGTGCAACACAAAGATGTAAATTGAAGATTTTGATTTGTTTCACTTTGACTTGATGTTTGTGTCAACTTTGCACTGTATCACTTGTGTATTTGCAGTATATCAGTCCGATTCTGGCTAACGAAAATGGGTTGAGACCACCTGGTGATGAGCTTTAGAAATTGCTTGTATTCAGTATTGAGAAATTCTTACTGGCCTTTGAAAATATTACTGGTTTTGAAACCTTGGCAATTAAACTAAAACAATCAAGATTGGATTATTTGTGCATTTGTTCCTTCTTGCTGAAGAAACCGTTTAAAAATTATTGAAGTGCTTCTAAAATATTTTGAAATGCTCTCATGATCTGAATTCTGTTTAGCTGAGCCACAGCTTTAATCAACATTGGATTGTTCTGTATGGTCCTTTATCATGGACACTCAAACAAATGCTGGAGTCTTGAGCAAAAAAAAACAAATTGTTTGAAGAACTCAGTGAATCGGGCAGAATCTGTGGTGGGAAATGGGCAGACACTGTGAGGCCTGAGACTTGTTTTATGGTCTGTTCACTGTTGGAATGAACATTCTCAGATGTCGATTCATTTCCAGAGCCATAAAATGAGGCAGCAGAATTTTCAGGTTTGATTTTCTCATTCCATGTTATTTTAATCAAAAGTTTCACAGTATTGCATTAGAACCTGATGAATTATATTACTGCGGCTAACATAAAGTCTCAATATAAGAGAACAGCTGTAAAATTACTAAAAATGTAAATACAGAACAAATCATATTAAATACTAACAACAATTGGTAGTGTGGAATTCTTCCAAATATATTTAGAAGCTAATGTAATAAAAATAACTTGACATTAAAATTGTTATTAAATATAATCTGATTGCAAACAATTAGATGACATAAATCGTGCATAAATCGCCAGTCTCTGGGTGGAGAGCAGCTAAACTTGCAGGAGTCATGAGATGCTGCAGCATGGGGGGAGAACGGGAGGGAGAGGAAGAGGGAGGGATAGGGAGAAGGAGGGAGAAGGAGAGGGAGAGGGAGAAGGAGAGGGGAGAGGGAGTCATAGAGCCATAGTCATAGAGTGACTCACTTACCCACACCGGCCAACATGTCCCAGCTACATTAGTCCCAACTGCCTACATGTGTCCATATCCCTCCAAACCTGTCCTATTCACAGGGAGAGGGATGGGGTGGTGGGGAGGGGAGAGGGAGAGGGAGAGGGAGAGGGAGAGGGAGAGGGAGAGGGAGAGGGAGAGGGAGAGGGAGAGGGAGAGGGAGAGGGAGAGGGAGAGGGAGAGGGAGAGGGAGAGGGAGAGGGAGAGGGAGAGGGAGAGGGAGAGGGAGGCCTGGACTGAAGTGATTGTGTTTCTGCAATAGATCGTGACCAGCATTATGCAATTCTCTCAGTTTATTCCTTTCCTACCATCTTATATCCAATTGAATTTGTCAAAGGATAGTTTACTAACTAAAAAAAAAATCATATTAGGCATCATTAATACAATATCTGTACATGGAAAGCAATATAATTATTGAAAGTAGCAAGGAGCTCTCAGACTATCTCAGCCATTCAGCACTGAAAGTGAATCAATGCTCTGCTGCTGAACAGTGACTTAAATAAATCATGTGCAAAAGGAATCAGCACGAACAAATGACATGAGCAGGTGGGAGCCCACTTTGCCTTCTCTGAAGACTCCTACAATTCTAGTGCATTGACTGATTGCTCCCATTAATCCTCCTCCAGCCACCAGAGCTGAAAAGGGAATTTAAAAGTAAATATGAAACTGTTAGCATAACCTGAAACCACAGAGGCATTTAGTACCAATGGTCAGGAGTCACTGAAGCAGTGCTAACTTCATGTGACCAGATTGACTAATCTTTTCAACACATTCTAACAGCAACTTCGCAGAAAGGCTGCCGCAGGGCCATCAGCATGGCCTCTTTGATCCCATCCATCCACCTTGATAGTGCTCTTCTTTTTCTGCTGTTTCCTTTCATTTTACAATTCACAGTGGAGTGGCACAGTGGTAAAGCTAGTAGGGCCATTGTCTCATGGCACCAGAGACTCGGGTTCAATACTGACCTCAGGTGTTGTGTGTGTGTGGAGTTTCTTCTTGTGGTGCTGCAGTTTCTTCCCACATCTTAGGTTGGTCCATTTTTTTTTTAAATGGCTATGGTTTGCGGTGGCTAGTTAAATCTGGGGAATGCATGGTGAATAAAATGAGATTAATAAAGGATCTAATGGGTGTTTGATGATCAGCGTAGATTTGGTGCGCCGATTGGCCTATTTGTATATTGTATGACTTTTTTATCGGGCTTGAAAAAATGTCCCGACTTACCTGATGCCACGAGTACCTACGGCTAGCATAACGGGCCATTACGATATATCTCCGAACTCCTACGACCTCCTACGGACTCGTTACGAACATTCTGCGAGTTTGAATCAAGGGGAAAACTCGGGAGACAATAGACAATAGACAATAGACAATAGGTGCAGGAGCAGGCCATTTGCCCCTTCGAGCCAGCACCGACATTTAATGTGATCATGGCTGATCATCCCCAATCAGTACCCCATTCCTACCTTCTCCCCATATCCCCTGACTCCGCTATTTTTAAGAGCCCTATCTAGCTCTCTCTTGAAAGCATCCAGAGAACCTGCCTCCACCACACTGTGAGGCAGAGAATTCTACAGACTCACCACTCTCTGTGAGAAAAAGTGTTTCCTCGTCTCCGTTCTAAATGGCTTACTCCTTATTCTTAAACTGTGGCCCCTGGTTCTGGACTCCCCCAACATCGGGAACATGTTTCCTGCCTCTAGCGTGTCCGAGCCCTTAATAATCTTATATGTTTCAATGAGATCTCCTCTCATCCTTCTAAAGCCCAGAGTGTACAAGCCCAGCTGCTCCATTCTCTCAGCATATGACAGTCCCGCCAGCCCGGGAATTAACCTTGTAAACCTACACTACACTCCCTCAATAGCAAGAATGTCCTTCCTCAAATTAGGGGACCAAAACTGCACACAATACTCCAGATGTGGTCTCACTAGGGCTCTGTACAACTGCAGATGGACCTCTTTGCTCCTATATTCGATTCCTCGTGTTATAAAGGCCAACATACCATTCGCTTTCTTCACTGACTGCTGTACCTGCATGCTTACTTTCATTCGTGAATAACTCGTGAAAGTGGGACAGGCCCATTACTTTGCAGAGCACAGTAGCAAAATTGTGAATTCTTCAACCATCAATCAGGCTGGTGATAGAAACATGCTTAAATCTTCTGAAGCCAGGTCTTGACCAAAAACATCACGTGTTCAAGATCTCCAGAGATGCTGCCTGACCTGCTGAGTCACTCCAGTACATTGTGTCTCTTTGTGTATTAACCAGCATCTGCAATTCTTTGATTCTTCTAATCCAACAATGGCAGTTAGGGAATGGATATTTTAATGCATTTTAAAAAATATAGTATTTTTAATTGTGGACTTAAAATCACAGGCTTGTCATAAAAGATCATTGGGATCACTCAAGTTTTTCAGGGAAATAAATCTTCCCTCCTTACACAGTCTGGTCTAAGTGTGACATCAGACCACAAAAATGGGTTAACTATTAATTGCCCTCAGAAATATCCCCACAACTGCTCGTTTCAGGGGGTGATTAGGAATGGACAATAAATGCTGACTTAGCCAGAGATCTTCAAATCATGTGAAGGGATAATAAATCAATTTGTCAATATATCTTTGCTCATGCCTCAAACCAAAGAGTTTGCTTTCGCTGGTATTCCTTGCTTTTGTTGGGTCCCCTTGCATTCAAGTCAGTTAATTCTCTTATATCCACTTCTTCGCTGAATTCAGTTTTCATGGGGATATTTCTGAACACACAAAAAGTAAAGATAGGGAAGAATTATTTCGAGATGAAAAGATAAGCCAATTCATTAGTTAACAATGTAAAAGTAATATTACATGTTTAAATTTTTTGTTTGATGGAATGGGTAATCACATTTCTAGATGATGCATGTACAACAGAAAATAAGGGGAAACTCATATTGGGTTACGAGTCTAATGACCTGGGTGAGTGTTGGCTATTTGTATTTTTCTCCTTCCATTATTTTCAATGGATTGAATGTCTGGAGATAAAAATAATGAGAGGACTTCTTTTTACTATGTGTTTGGTGCTTGGAACTAATGATTATTTTTTAGGCTGAGTCTTTTGGTGAAATGTCACGCTTACTTGGGTCAGATAAGTTATCATGTTCTTAAGAGATACACCTAAAGCTTTTAAGAGGTGTCAGAAAAGAGATTGGCAATGTTTAGACCACAAACGTTCAGTACAACTTCAAGGCACACTTTTTGTTCTCTGACTAGTCGTTACGTCCGTGCTGAAGAATAATGGAAAAAACACAAGGTAGGGTAGCTCTCAACCAAATAGTTTAACATTAGATTGTGTAAACATGTCAACATTTCATGAAAAATGTTGTAAGCAGTTAGAAACATATAGATTAATCAAGGATAACCTGCATGATTTTTTTGGAAGACAAATCATATTTGACAAATGCAATAGAATTTCATGAAGAAATGACTGATTAGACAGATGAAAGGAATATAGTAAGTGTTGTTTATATAGATTTTCAGCAGGAATTCAATAAAGTATCTCACAAGGGACTTGTTACTGAAATTCAGGGAAAGCTTAAAGTATCATTGACTTTGTGCTTTGTGGAGCACTTCTTGGTCAGGTCTGAAGAAGGGTCTCGACCCGATACATCACCCATTCCTTCTGTCCAGAGAAGCGGCATGTCCCGCTGAGTTCCTCCAGCATTTTGTGTCTGTCAGGTGGGGCAGGGCTCAGCAATTGTAAACAGTGAAAGAATTAAGAAGATTGAGGGGGGATCTTATAGAAACTTACAAAATTCTTAAGGGGTTGGACAGGCTAGATGCAGGAAGATTATTCCCGATGTTGGGGAAGTCCAGAACAAGGGGTCACAGTTTAAGGATAAGAAGGAAGTCTTTTAGGACCGAGATGAGAAAAATCATTTTTTACACAGAGAGTGGTGTATCTGTGCAATTCTCTGCCACAGAAGGTAGTTGAGGCCAGTTCATTGACTATATTTAAGAGGGAGTTAGATGTGGCCCTTGTGGCTAAAGGGATTAGGGGGTATGGAGAGAAGGCAGGTATGGGATACGGAGTTGGATGATCAGCCATGATCATATTGAATGGCGGTGCAGGCTCAAAGGGCCGAATGGCCTACTCCTGCACCTATTATCTATGTTTCTGTTTCTAAAGAAATGCAAAAAACAATCATTATGTCAAATGGCATCCAAGGAGAAAGGAAAAAATATTGTTGTTTTACATCTACGAGCCTTTGTCTGGACAGGAAACTATTTGAAAAAAACACGGAAGTGTAGAGGGGTTGGACCCCCACAGGTGACTTCTTCAACAATAATAATAATAATATAATAATTATTATATATTTTATTGTCATTGCACATAAGCGCAATGAGATTTGGTATGCAGCTTCCATCCGATGTCATAACATAAATAACTAATAAAATTTAGATTTAGATACCCCGAGGACATGGATTGTAAAAAGAACAGTAAAATAGTCAAAACAGTTCAAACAGACTAAAGTGCAGATGTGTCTGTGCGACGTGACCATCCGAGGGAGACAGTCCAGGGTCGGTTCAGAGCCGCTATAGCTCTGGGAATGAAACTGTTCCTGAGTCTGGAGGTTCGGGCGTAGAAGGCCTTGTAACGTCTGCCGGAGGGAAGTAGTTCGAACAGTCCATTACAAGGGTGTGAGGATTCTTTATGGATGCTGACGGACTTCCTGAGGCACCGTGTGTGGTAGATGCTCTCTAAGGCTGGTAGCTGTGTCCCAATAAACTTCTGCGCTCTGTGGACGACGTGCTGAAGAGCTCTCCTCTCCGCCTCCGTGCAGCTGAGATACCACACAGAGATGCCATACGTTAATATGCTCTCTGTGGTGCAGCGGTAGAAGGTTGTCAGCAGCTGTTGGGGCAGACCAGTCTTTTTTTTTTATTTTTTTTTTTTTTAATATATTTTTATTAGAAGTAGACATATTATAAAGTATAGTTACATATTATAGTAAAAAGACTTTTCATATACATCAGTCATACATTATTAAAATTTTCAATTATCAATTACTTCTGCTTCTAGTGTTTTTAGTTTTTTATAGAAAGAGAGGGAAAGAGAGGGTAGAAAGTTACAAATTAAAAAAACAGAAAAACAGAGGAGGTGGAATGGGTTACCTGTAATACGTCAATGGAGATAGGTTCGTAGATTATAAAATATAGCTTTTCATCTGATCCTGAGTTATAGTTTCAGTTGGGTCCTCGTGCTGTGCCAATCTATCCCTTCAGATAGTTAATGAATGGAGCAATGATTTTATCGAAAATATCTTGTTTGTCCATTAAGACAAGTCTAATTCTTTCTAAGTATAGGGTCTCCGACATTTCCGTAATCCACATATTAATTGTGGGGGTTGTAGGGCCTTTCCAAAATTTTAATATTAATTTTTTCCCGGTTATTATACTGTAGTCGAGGAAATTTATTTGGTTCGTTGTGAGTGTTAAACTTTGTTCTGATATTCCAAGTATTATTAATTTTGTGTCTGGGTCCAGTTTTGTATTAATAACTTCTGAAGTTATTTCAAAAATATCAGTCCAGAAATGTTTAAGTTTTATACAGTTTGCAAACGTATGTGTTAAATTAGCCTCTAGATGTAGACATTTATCACAAATAGGAGAGATTTGTGGGAAGATTCTATTTAGTTTTATTTTAGAGTAGTGTAGTCTATGTAAGACCTTGAATTGTATTAAAGTATGTCTGGCATTTAATGAACATTGATGTATTTGTTGTAAACTTTCGTCCCACATATCTTTCGTTATAGGGTGACCTATTTAATTTTCCCATTTGTATCTATATGGTTCGGTCGGTGGTTCCTGGTTGTTTAGTAGGGTGTTATAAATATAAGCTATTAGTTTTTCAGTATTAGGATGCTTGTTTAAACATTCATCAAGAATTTCTGATTCCCTGCTCCTGTAGACTTGTGTATTAGATTTAACTTAATCTCTAATTTGTAGATATCTGAAGAAATTATTTGAGTGCAGTCCATAATTCTGTTGTAACTCTTGAAATGAAAGAAAAGTGCCTTTCCCATAAAGATGTCCAATATTTTTGATTCCATAATTTTTCCATTGTGTGAAACCTTTGTCCATAAAGGATGGTTTGAATGAAGGATTATTTACAATGGGAAGGCATAGTGGTATATTATTCAATTTTAAATCTTTTTTTATTTGTTTCCAAATTCGTATTCCACTATGTATTATGAGTTTTTTTTATAGGTTTTTTTGTGCAGATTTGTGGGGGCAAATATGATCGGACTTATTTCAAAAGGTGGACAGTCTTCCTTTTCCATCATTAACCAATCTGGTTGTCGATCCATTTCTTCCAGCCCGAAATTCATGTTTTTAATATGGACTGCCCAAAAATAAAATAAGAAATTTGGCAAAGCCAAACCTCCATTTTATCTTTGACTTACATAAATGTTTTTTACTTATTCTATGATTCTTATAATCCCAGACAAACTTGTAACAATGGAGTCGACTTTTTTGAAAAAAGTTTTTGGAATATATATCGGAATTAATTGAAATAGGTACAGCAGTTGCGATAAAAAAATCATTTTTATAGCATTAATTCTCCCAAGCATAGAAATGGGGAGTGTTTTCCAGTATTGAATATTCTTATGTAGTTTATTCAGTAAGGGTGGGAAATTTAGTTTAAATAAAGAGGTATATGTCTTAGTTACATAGATTCCTAAGTATTTAAATTTATCTTTAACTATTTTAAAAGGGGATTGTTGTATTGTATGTAAATTGAATTTTGTTATTGGCATGATTTCACTTTTATTCCAATTAATTCTATATCCCGAAAACTGACCAAATTGAGTTATTAGATTTAATAAGTTTGGAATACTAGTTTCTAACTTTGTAATATATATTAGTACATCATCTGCATATAAGGAAATGTTATTCCTTGTGTCTCTAGTATTGTATCCATATATTTCTGGATGGTTTCTAACGCTTTCTGCTAGGGGTTCGATTGCAAGAGCAAATAATAGTGGGGATAGTGAGCATCCTTGTCTACAGCCTCTAGAGAGATTAAATTTAGTTGATAACATTTTGTTTGTTAATATTCTGGCTGTTGGATTAGAATATAACAATTTAACCCATGTACAGTACTTCTCTCCTAGTTGAAATTTTTCCATCACCGAAAATAAATATGGCCATTCTACCTGGTCAAATGCTTTTTCAGCATCTAACAAAATAATTGCTAGATCTGCATTAGGAATTCTATTGGAGTATATAATATTAAATAATCTTCTCAGATTATAAAATGAATAACGTTTTGGGATAAACCCTGCTTGGTCGGGATGTATTAATTTACTGATCACTAAGCTCAATCTATTAGATAAAATTTTAGTTAATATTTTCTGATCAGTATTTAAGAGGGCTATAGCTCTGTATGAACCTGGGTCTTCAAGATCCTTGTCCGTTGTTGGTATGAGTATGATTGTAGATTCATTTAGAGTTTCTGGGAGTTTCTGTTGAGTGTAGGCATATTTGTACATTGTCTGTAGGCGTGGGGAAAGCAAATCATGATTTTTTTAAATAAAATTCAGAATTTAGACCATCGGATTTCAGGGCTATCGTTAGCCTCAAAAAACATTTTAATCTGTTTTATTAGGTATTCATTACATAATTTATCTTTTAAGATTTGGGGATTAAATCTCTATTGTGACTATGTCTCTACCATTCCGTTTAGTTTGATCATAAATGTTAGTGGAGCGTGGTCTGAGATTATGATGTTATGATATTGCGAGTTATAGGTAAATGGGATAAGTTTTGAATCTACTAAAAAATAGTCTATCCTTGAGTAAGTTTTATGTACTGGTGAATAAAATGAATATTCTCGGCCCGATGGATTTTCAATTCTCCAAATGTCCTTAATATTAGTAGTATTAATGTATGAGTTTAAAAATTCACTTGATCGAGATTTTAGTTTTCTTTGAGTTGATGATCTATCCAAACAGGCATCCAATGTACAATTTAAATCTCCACCGATTATTAAGTTTTGTTGTGTACATTCCGGGATATTGTTAAGAATTCTCTTAAAAACCAGTGGGCTATCAACATTTGGTCCATACACATTGAGGAGAGTCACCTTTTTTAAGTATAACTCCCCTATTATTACAATATATCTGCCTTCAGTGTCTTCTATCGTTGATATATGTTTAAAGGGTATACCTTTACGAATTAATATTGCAACACCTCTAGATTTATGTGAGAATGAAGAGTGGTACGCTTTAGCAATCCATTTTGCTTTCAATCTGTGTTGTGCTTCCTTTTTAAGATGTGTCTCCTGGAGAAATATTATATCTGTTTTCAATGATTTTAAATGGGCTAACACTTTGCCTCTCTTGATAGGTTCATTAATTCCCTTAACATTCCAACTACAGAATTTAATTCCCTCACCCCCAATTTTTATATTCATGTCTTGCATCTTGTGATTAAGTGGTAGAGCAGATGATTCAGCACACTCAACCCTACCTTATACTCGAACATCAGGTAGATGAATTTTAGGTCACGTCTGTTTTCCATCCTAACATATCTCCTTAAGTAAAATATGCAATTCCATTCCAAATACAAAATATAATATGATATAAAATAAAAAAAGTAATAGCAAATTGGATTAGTAAAGTGTGGAAAGTAAAAAGAAAAAGCAACTACAACTACAATTAGTGCAGTTAGTGATAGCCACCCTAATGTGGCTAAGCATCTATGGACTTCCGTAGCTTTTGGTTAATAAAAATACTAGCTCCGTACTTTCCTTGAAAGGAAAGTTTCCAATTCGATGCAAACAATTTGTGGGGGGGAAAGAAATAATGATTATATTCCATTCATTATATAATTAGTAGTCTCAAATTGAAATGTTAGTTTTGTATAATATAAACATTTATAAAAGAATAATCAAAAACAAAAACATCACAGAGAGAGCCACCATACATTTTTCATTCTAAGATATCTGAATCACACTTTACTTATGTTTCATACTTTTAGTTAATTCTTAAATAATCTAAATAATCTAATTATCAATAATTAGTGTTAGTTAGTATTCATGATTATTAATAGTTGTTAGAAGTTGTTAGAAGTTAGTACTAAAATGTAAGTATTATATATCCGTTGCAGGATATTTACCCAAATCTTATTGCGAATTTTAGGCAACTCTTAAATATAATGGTTTAAAGTTTAGAGTTTAGAGTTCCATATCTTCTCTGCGAGAAAGCAGTATCCAGGTAGGTGTTGAGCGTTGAATATTTTTCAATCTTCGATCTTATCCTCGATGTTCTTGGCAAATTCAAATGCTTCTGTGTGCTTGATGTATAAGTGTTCCTTATTTTCGTAACTAACTCTTAGTGTTGCGGTGTATAACAGTCCATATCTCAAATTCTTTATGTTCTTCAGTATTCTTCTTGTTTCTGTGAACAATGCTCTTTTCTTAGCAACTTCCACAGGATAATCTCTGAATACGCTAATCTTGTCTTCTGATTTCAAGAAATCTTCAAGATTTCTGCTTTTGACAATTTTCCTCATCATGTCATCCAATACACAGACATATTGGTCCTTTACTATCATTATTCTTGGAGGGTCGCCCATCTTTGGGGGACGTCTCGGCACTCTGTGCGCTCGGGCAAGTAATGGCGCCTGGTCCAGGTTCAAAATTGTTTTCAGTACATCTGCAGCAAATTCACGGGGGTCACGAGTCCCCTCTCTGCCTTCCTGGATGCCCACGATTCTTAAGTTCTGACGCCTCTGTCGTCCCTCCAAGTCTGTACATTTTTCGGTTATTTGACGCAATAACTTTGATAGGCGTTGGTTCTCAGTGATGAGTTGTTTTGTAGTTGCGGTGCTTGTCTCAGCAAATTCCTCAAGTTCTTTTACAATCTTGTGGTGTTGGTTTAATGCCTGGAAGATAGGTTCAAGTTTAGAATCAAATCTGGATTCCACCATATTCAGTTTTTCATTTACTTCTTCAACATTTTGAGTCAAATTTCTTTCCATATCTAATTTCCAGTCTTCAAGGACTTCGTGTACATTCTCTGTAACATCTTCTTTAATTTGTTCTTTAATTTCTTTTTTAAAAGATGTCAGCTCCTCTTTAAAGTTCTGTCTAAGATTTTTAAGTTCCTCCTTAAGAAACGTTTTTAATTCTTCCATCTCAGTCTTTTTCTTCTTCTTTGAGATGTCTTCTCGGGATGCTGTTAAACCTGAGGCCGAGGCTTCAGATGGGCCTACCTCTTTAGTCTTGCCGGTTTTTGTCTTGGGGGGAGTATGCTGAGTCGACATACTGCCGGTGTCGCGCGCCTGATGACGTCACGAGCCTATTGCAAAACAATCGGTGCCGTTTTCTGCAGGTAGGATCTGTCTTTCCCCCCCGTTTTTTCGGGTTTTTTTCACGGAGCTAGTTGGCGCGAGTCTCTCCTACTCCATAGCGCCACCGGAAGCTCAGACCAGTCTTTTTTAATGTCCTCAGGAAGAACAGTCATTGCTGTGCCTTCTTGACCGGCGCAGCGGTGTTGGTGGACCATGTGAGATCCTCTGAAATGTGAGTGTCCAGATACTTAAAGCTGGACACTCTATCCACACTGTCCTCGTAGATGGAGATTGGGGCGTATTCTCCATTATGTGACCTCCTGAATTCAATAATCAGTTCCTTGGTCTTGGAGGTGTTTAGTGACCAGTCCGTCAGTTTCTGCACCTCTGCTCTGTATTTTGTTTCATCACCGTTGGTGATCAGCCCAATCAGCCCAATCAGCCCAATCACTGTTGTGTCGTCTGCAAACTTGAAGATGGTGTTGGTGTTGAATGCAGGAACACAGTCGTGTGTGAAGAGGGAGTAGAGCATGGGGCTCAGTACACAGCCCTGTGGTGTGCCGGTGCTCAGGGTAATAGTGGAGGACAGGTGCGGGCCCAGTCTCATTGCCTGCGGTCGCTCCGTCAGAAAATTCAGGATCCAATCGCATATCGGCGAGCTAAGGCCTAGCTGGTGGAGTTTGGTGGTGAGCTTGGTGGGGATGACCGTATTGAATGCAGAGCTATAATCTATGAAGAGCATCCTCACGTACGTGCCCTGTCTATCCAGGTGAGTCAGGGCAGTGTGAAGAGCCAGAGAGATGGCATCATCTGTTGATCTATTTGCCCTGTATGCAAATTGATGAGAGTCCAGTGAGGCAGGGATGCTGGATTTGATGTGGGAGAGGACCAGCCTTTCAAAGCACTACATTGGTATTGGAGTTAGACATTTAGACAAATCAGACATTTAAGAAAACTGATAATCAATTAAACATGGTTCTCCAAGCTGAATGGATGTCATGTTTCATTGTTCTACAATATATTTGTATGTAAAAATATAAATGAATCGTGTTCCTGCCACTTATGCACACATGTTAGTTGTTATTCAGTAATAAATATCCAGACATGGTATGCTACTTCCTAGAGATTATTATGGATATTACAAGTACTACAAGACTGGAATACAGAGTACAACCAAACACATTGTAATCGAGACAAGGATATTCTAAACAAATAATAAATATCAGCTCTGAAACACAGCAGGGGTTTGAAGAAACGTTTAAAATCACTTGCTGAACAATGCTGATTAATAGCACTGATGATGGGACCTAAGAGCTCTGTATTGAGGAGGTGAACCCTTCAAGGGTTTGTATGTGCAGTTCACCAAGGAGTACAAGTACCTTGGAGTTCACCCGGACAGTAAACTGGACTAGTCCAGGAATGCTGAGGCACTATCAGTATCAAGAAGGGTCAGAGCCGGATGTACTATCCGAGGAGGCTCCGCTCCTTCAACGTCTGCAGTAAGATGCTGCAGATGTTCTACCAAGTGGTGGTATCCAGTGACATCTTCTTTACTGTCATGTGCTGGGGCAGCAGGGCGAATGCCACGGATGCCAACAGGATTAACAAGCTCATCAGGAAGGCTGGCTCCATCTTGGGGGCTGAGTTGGATTAATGGGAGGTGGTCTTGGAGAGGAGGATGCTCCTCTAACTGCGGAGCATCTTGGACAATACAGCTCACCCCCTCCATGACACACTGGTCAACCTGAGGAGTACCTTCAGCAACAGACGGGTTCCACCAAGATGTAGTACAGAACATCACAGGAGATAATTCTTCCCTGTGGCTATCAAACTGTACAACCCCTTTCTCCTTCTGTCCTGGGGTAGACTACCCCCACATCCCCAATCCTTTCCACTTGTCACTTTAATTTCATGTTTCATGTCTCTTGTTGTGTTTGTATGACTGTTGGCAGTCCAATTTCCCTCCTGGGATAAATAAAGTTCTATCGTACCGTATCACAAGTGATAGGAGTAGAATAAGACCATTCAGCCCATCAAGTTTACTCCACCATCCAATCATGGCTTATCTATCTCTCCCTCCTAACCACATTCTCCTGCCTTCTTCCCATAACCTCTGAACACACACTGCAGTAAATGCAGCATACAGAAGCATAGAAACAAAATAATTCATGCTTAAGGAGAAATTGAATAAGGTGATGGTTTATACAACTTGTAAATCATTTACGGCTTGAATGTGCACAATTATAAAGTAGATGAATCAAATTGAGTTCACCTTACCATTAATATGTATAAGGTCCTTTACCCCCATATGATGTCATTACATGGAGTTAAGAACATTGAAAATGTTCCACTTGACAAGGGCCAAAATTCTAAGAGTAAACCTAGCAATTATAGGCCTGTTAGTTTGACTTCAGTGGTGGGCAAATTAATGGAAAATATACTTAGAGATAATATATATAAGCATCTGGATAAACAGGGTCTGATTAGGAACAGTCAGCATTGATTTGTGCCTGGAAGGTCATGTTTGACTAATCTTCTTGAATTTTTTGAAGAGGTTACTAGGGAAATTGACGAGGGTAAAGCAGTGGATGTTGTTTATATGGACTTTAGTAAAGCCTTTGACAAGGTTCCTCATGGAAGGTTGGTTAAGAAGGTTCAACTGTTGGGTATAAATTCAGGAGTAGCAAGATGGATTCAACAGTGGCTGAATGGGAGAAGCCAGAGGGTAATGGTGGATGGTTGTTTGTCGGGTTGGAGGCAGGTGACTAGTGGGGTGCCTCAGGGATCGGTGTTGGGTCCTTTGTTGTTTGTCATGTACATCAATGATCTGGATGGAGGTGTGGTAAATTGGATTAGTAAGTATGCAGATGATACCAAGATAGGGGGTGTTGTGGATAATGAAGAGGATTTCCAAAGTCTACAGAGTGATTTAGGCCATTTGGAAGAATGGGCTGAAAGATGGCAGATGGAGTTTAATGCTGATAAATGTGAGGTGCTACACCTTGGCAGGACAAATCAAAATAGGACGTACATGGTAAATGGTTGGGAATTGAAGAATACAGTTGAACAGAGGGATCTGGGAATAACCGTGCATAGTTCCTTGAAGGTGGAATCTCATATAGATAGGGTGGTAAAGAAAGCTTTTGGTATGCTAGCCTTTATAAATCAGAGCATTGAGTATAGAAGCTGGGATGTAATGTTAAAATTGTACAAGGCATTGGTGAGACCAAATCTGGAGTATGGTGTACAATTTTGGTCGCCCAATTATAGGAAGGATGTCAACAAAATAGAGAGAGTACAGAGGAGATTTACTAGAATGTTGCCTGGGTTTCAACAACTAAGTTACAGAGAAAGGTTGAATAAGTTAGGTCTTTATTCTCTGGAGCGCAGAAGGTTAAGGGGGGAACATGATAGAGGTCTTTAAAATGATGAGAGGGATAGACAGAGTTGATGTGGATCAGCTTTTCCCTTTGAGAAAAGGGAAGTTTCAAACAAGAGGACATGACTTCAGAATTAAGGGACAGAAGTTTAGGGGTAACATGAGGGGGAAACTTCTTTACTCAGAGAGTGGTAGCGGTGTGGAATGAGCTTCCAGTGGAAGTGGTGGAGGCAGGTTCGTTGGTATCATTTAAAAATAAATTGGATAGGCATATGGATGAGAAGGGAATGGAGGGTTATGGTATGAGTGCAGGCTGGTGGGACTAAGGGAAAAAAGTTGTTCGGCACGGAATTGTAGGGCCGAGATGGCCTGTTTCCGTGCTGTAATTGTTATATGGTTATATGGTTATATTAGCTGTGGCAACCAAGATAACTTCCCCATCACCATTGGGAAGGCAATATTTATAGTTTAGAAATGGTTGTAAAGTGGCTACATACAAATAATGTGAAACTTACGGAAAGTAAATCTGCCTTTGTACAAAGATAAGTAGTCTGCATTGAATTAAAGGTGGATGTCAGTGGTTTTCAACTCATGAGGACAAAATTAAACGTTTTAAAGGCAGAGACCAAAAGATAGGGCAGAAATCAGATATTTCTTGGGATTCATTACAATGTGACTCGTGGTTTTTATTGGGCTTTACTAGTATTTGCACACCACCACCTGTAAAAAAAAGAAACAAAAATGGTGAAAGAATGAGGATAAGCAATGATCATACAAACAGCTGAAATATTCTGAATTCACAATAAAATATTGGGCATACAGAAGCTCATACAATGTGTCAAGGCTTATGCGGCAAAGGCAGGAGAATGAGTTTGAGAGGGAAAGATATATCAGCCATTATTGAATGGCAAAGTAGATTTGATGGGCTGAATGGCCTAATTCTTCCCCTATAACTTATGAAGCCCTTGTGCGATTCTTCAGCTGCCTGGTGGGTGCCGTTTTTAGTCATGTGATGGTCGGCAGCCAAGAGAGGTTTTGGCATCTTCCATTTTAAATTAAATGATGTGACATGCACAGATGGAATAAAATACTAACCATCACTTTTGGTGTGAAGTTTCACCAGCTTCTATCGGGCAGATCATTCATTCTACTCATGGATTATAAACCCTCATTTGCCATTCTAGTTTCAAGACTGTAGCCTCCTAAAGGCAGAGATTGTGCATGATGAATTTCCAGTCACACCTTCAGAAATTCCTGTCACAGCACATCAGCCTTTACACTGAGAGCATGCCATCTTTGGAATTATGAAGGTTTGTGCGGTTCCTTTTATATGGGCCAGGCAGTTATAAAGGTCTAGAAGATCTAGTTCCAACATGCTCAGCTTGTTAGGGAAGCGGAACCAAATATCTAAACCAACTCCACAGACGTGGAGGCAGTTGCCACAACCATTTCAGTGAGTAGACGTTGATTGTTGTCAGAAAAGCAATGGCAGCTTTTTTATCCTTATCATTCTGAAAGGATTGAATTTCACATGCAGGATCATGCACAATAGGAGAATGTAGAAGTGATTGATTTTTGTACTCATGATATACTTGGAAGAGTTGTTATCAAATAGTTGATCTTGATTCGTGTCACATCTGTTTGAATGCTTCATGAGCTGAAATGGTATCAAGCATTCATTACTCTCCCTGTGCGTCATTGAGCAGCCAAAAGATCTGTACTTTTTCTGAAGCATTGAAACAGTTTTTCCAAGAGTGCTTAAAGGTTGTTCAAGTATTTTAAATGCACTCCCCTCAGAGTTGCTAATGCACTGCCAGTTTCAAATGCATTTGAGTTTCCTTCTAGCTTAGTGGAAAAGTGAGGATACGGCAGTTGGAATAAGACTGAAATCCTCATTTGTATTGTAACAACATTGGGGAAAAAGCAAAGAAGCGCAATTCAAGTGATAAGTGTTGAGGTGAATAAACACACTAAACAGCAAAATGTTGTATTAGGGACTAATCTGCAGTACTATAAAGTAATGCGACCAAAATGGAATGAAGACAGACCAGAGCATGTTGAAGAAATACATGGCATGATATCTGTTCTGAAGGAGAAGAACCAACTCTTGAAGAGGAGAAAGCAGGGGGGTATGTTAGTATGTAAATGTATAATAGTGATCAACTGATGAAGTGATCTCAAGACAGGACTTTTTCTGCGTCATTATGATTACATAAAATTAAGGTTTTTAATTGATTGAATTCTTTTGATTATTACATATTCTCTGTGTGCATTTTATTTACAGGTCTGTTAAATTGCTGCAAGTAAGAATTTCATTGTTTCATTTTCAGTACATGTGATAATTGGACACTCCTGATTCTTGACTCTCTTGGTGTTATTAACGTGACGTGAGAAGACCTATTAATTCCTTGATTCGCATGGAGATTATTACACATAGCACTTAAACATATTTTAAGGCTGTATCTCAGTGCTCCTTCCTGGACATATGAATGAATTGCCTTGTCGCTAATCTCTTGAATTAATTTCATAAATCCCTCTGTTTTCTATCTCTTAATTCCCCTTTAGTATACTTTTTAAAATCTCAATGAAAAATGTTCTCTCCACCCTTCACATCTGGTTAGTGACTAATAGTGTCTTTTTGTGAAGGCAAACAGAATTACACATATTCTGCAACAAGCTTTTGGCTTTCTCAGAATAAGGCTGTTCAGATACTTTATCGTCTTTCAAGCAATAAATTAATTCAGCTTAAAGCAGTGATACAGATGGCTTCTGTGATACAAATAACCCATTTAATCTCAATGTGTGCCTGTTACCATTTGAACAATAATAATAGTAAATATAATATATTTTGCAACTGTATTGCAAGCAATAATAGTTAACCAATGCTCTAGCACATTATGAAAGACCAAAATTATATCCTGCCTGTGGATTATAGATAAAAATGACAAATCAGCCTTGGAGATAGAGACACTTTCATCATTAAATTCAACCAAAATCATGTCAGAGAAAGAAATTAGGGAGACATGCTGTCTTATGTAGATTGTATCTTCGAAGAAAGAAGCCAATCTTGATCACTTGGGCACCTGCCGGACTGGAGTCTGAAATAAAACCAGAAATTGTTGCAAATAGACAAGTCATAGAAACATAGAAACATAGAAAATAGGTGCAGGAGTAGGCCATTCGGCCCTTCGAGCTTGCACCGCCATGCAATATGATCATGGCTGATCATCCAACTCAGTATCCCGTACCTGCCTTTTCTCCATACCCCCTGGTCCCTTTAGCCACAAGGGCCACATCTAACTCCCTCTTAAATATAGCCAATGAACTGGCCTCAACTACCTTCTGTGGCAGAGAATTCCACAGATTCACCACTCTCTGTGTAAAAAATGTTTTTCTCATCTCGGTCCTAAAATACATCCCCCTTATCCTTAAACTGTGACCCTTGTTCTGGACTTCCCCAACATCGGGAACAATCTTCCTGCATCTAGCCTGTCCAACCCCTTATGAATTTTGTAAGTTTCTATAAGATCCCCCCTCAATCTTCTAAATTCTAGCGAGTACAAGCCGAGTCTATCCAGTCTTTCTTCATATGAAAGTCCTGCCATCCCAGGAATCAGTCTGGTGAACCTTCTCTGTGCTCCCTCTATGGCAAGAATGTATTTCCTCAGATTAGTCAGCAACATATGTGAAGAAAGAAACAGAATTAACATGTCAGATTGATGACTTTACATTATTATAGTCTCTCCATAGCCTTAGGTTGTTCCAGAGCAATGTATGCATGTTTAAAATGAAACTGTTGCTATATGGGAAGCAAACATGCAATCCCGTACAAATGATCATTTAATAATATTATTTTTGTGTAATATTGAATGATGAATAAATGCTGGACAGGACATCCTCCTCCCAGCCAACCACTGTAATTCACAATAATCCCATGGCTTCTTTAATATCCACCTGGTGAGAAGGCAGCAACTGGTATGCGTCACAGAGAAAATTAGTAAGGTTCCTCTGCAAGGATGACACACAAATTTGTGAATTGTTCCATATTTATTTTGTCAAACGTGGGCAAATGGGAATAGCTTAGATGGCATCTTGGTCAGCATGGACAAATTGGGCCGAAGGGCCTGTTTCTGTGCTGTATGAATTTATGACTAGAACTTTGACGTTTTCTCAGCATCTGTTTTGTTTTCTTGAACCAACTTAAACACCTCCCCAAGTGCCTGTATTTTTACATGTTTTGTAGGATAAAACTCAGACATAAGGAGCCTTAGTTTTAGAATGGTATTGTAAATGTTAATCACTGGAGATCAGACCTTTCACCAATATAGGCCTGGTGTCACACTCTCATACTGTTGTTCTGTTCTCACAGTTTGCACATGCACAGATGTAAATTCACTCAGGCCAGAATAGAAAGCTGCATTTTTTATTCATTTTGATTAATATGCCCACATGGCTCAATTTAAATGCATGAAAACTTGCCAGCCTTCCAGGCCCACAGATGCAATCAGTCACAGTCCTGGAGATCTTGTTGTCCTGATCACCTAAACTAGGCACAGCAGATAGATATAATCAAGCAGATGGCATGCCTGCATCTTTATTTTCTTAGAAGTTGAAAGAAATACAGCATGTCACCAAATATTCTAACAAACTTCAACAGATGTACCATAAAGATAACCCTGACTGGTGGGATTATGGTCTGGTATGGGAATTCCAATGCAAATGAACTCCCACAGCCACACAGAAGAGGCTGCAGAGAGTGGTGAGGCCAGTATCTGAGGCCCTTGTTCAAGAAGGTGGAATCTATCTTCAAGGATCTACACCCTATGGACCTTATTGTGCATATGACAATAAACTCAATGTGGCTTGACTTGCTACATGTGCCATCAGGAACAGTATTGTGCACAATTCTACTTGCCACACTATAGGATAAATGCGGCAGCAATTAGAAACTGGGCAGAAGAGATTCTTCCATTAGGAAGAGAATGAAAATGGCATGGAGGAGGAGTTGACATAAACAAGAAAGGAACTTTATAAGTGATTTCGGTATTCAGAAAAACGCAAGGAATCATGGGATTTGTCAAAGGTCATTCGCCATAAAGAAAAAGCAAACAAAGAGCTGGCTGAAGAAACTGTGTATAAATTCTTATCTTTATTCATAATTTATGTGTAAAAATATATTTAATCTGAGGAACGGGGGTGCCTTGTGGTCTCATTATAGGAAAATTAATGTATTACAGACAGGAAAACAACAACAGTTTAAGAATAAGGAGTAGGCCATTTAGAGTAGAGATGAGGAAAAACTTTTCACCCAGAGAGTTGTGAATCTGTGGAATTCTCTGCCTCAAAAGGCAGTGGAGGCCAATTCTCTGGATGGGGTTGCAAATGGGGTTGGGTTATGTAAGCGGAAGGTACAGCGAGACTTGGGTGTCCTTGTACACCAGTCACTAAAAGTTGGCGTGCAGGTACAGCAGGCAGTGAAGAAAGCTAATGGAAAGTTGGCCTTCATAACAAGAGGATTTCAGTTTAGGAGTAGAGAGGTCCTTCTGCAGTTGTATAGGCCTCTGGTAAGACCACATCTGGAGTATTGCATACAGTTTTGGTCTCCAAATTTGAGGAAGGGCATCCTTGTGATTGAGACAGTGCAGCATAGGTTCACAAGATTGATCCCTGCGATGGCAGGACTGTCATATAAGGAAAGATTGAAAAGACTAGGATTGTATTCACTGGAGTTTAGAAGGATGAGAGGGTTCTTATAGAAACATATCTATATTACTGAAAGTAAGATCTTGACCACTTCCTGTTTTCCTGTTTCATGATTTTTGAAAAAAACGCTGCCACTTGCGGCTGTGATTTTTGGCCATCTTACTCGGGGTCCATCTCCGCTGTGCAGGACAAGAGGATTTTTCCCATTGATGAAAAATAAAAGAGTTAGTAATGTTTTAAAAATGTTGACATTCTCTCTGCTTCCCCTGCTGGTGGGAGGGGAGAGGGACTATAAAACCTAGAAGTGTTGTGCCTCAGTCTCTGCAAGATGGAGGAAGCGAGAGGGTCATGTCTCTTTGAGCTGTGAATAACACTGAACACATGTCTACTCAAGTGTGAGTGCCCTTAATGTGGTTTGAAAATGAAAATGTGGTTGCTTTGAAATGCTGCACTGCAAATGATTATTGGTGGTGGTAACTTCTTTGAAATGCTGCACTTGCAAATGGTTGTTGGTGGTGGTAACTGCTTTGAAATGCTGCACTTGCAAATGGTTGTTGGTGGTGGTAACTGCTTTGAAATGCTGCACTTGCAAATGGTTGTTGGTGGTGGTAACTGCTTTGAAATGCTGCACTTGCAAATGGTTGTTGGTGGTGGTAACTGCTTTGAAATGCTGCACTTGCAAATGGTTGTTGGTGGTGGTAACTGGACAACTTCCTGTTTGCACTGTATATTGATTTTAGATAAAACGCTACCACTTACGGCTGTGATTTTTGGCCATCTTACTCAGTCACCCTCCACTCATCAGGTGCAAAGGATTCTTCCCACCAATGAAAAATAAAAGTGTTACTAGTTTTAAAAATGTTGAGAATCTCTCTCCTGTCAATCATGCCATGAAGGCCACGCCCCATCTGGTAGGAGGGGGGAGGGATTATTAAACCCGGAAGTGTGGGTGTGGCTCAGTCTCTGCAAGATGGGGGAGGGAAAGGTCTGAGCTGTGAATCAAATGAACACTGAATGTCTATTGAACTGTGAGTAGTGTTTATGTGGTGTCTTGTGTGGTTTTATGGTGGTCTCACCCTGCTTGAAATGGCATGAAACTGCATTTGAATTTGGTGGCCTTGCACCCTGCATGAAATGGTATGAAACTGCACTTGAATTTGGTGGCCTTGCACCCTGCTTGAAATGGTATGAAACTGCACTTCAATTTGGTTGTCTTGCACCCTGCTTGAAGTGGTATGAAACTGTACTTGAATTCGGTGGCCTTGCACCCTGCTTGAAGTGGCCAGAAACTGCACGTGATTTTGGTGGCATTTACCTTCGACTACCTTCGATTAACTTTGACTGACTTCAACTACTTAAAAATAGCATTATGATCTACTACGATGTACCTCAACTAAACCCACGAGTAAAACAATATCGATTTTTTCCATGGCAACATTCTTTTACTCGCGGGCATTTTTCAACGTTGAAAAATACGCCGCGACCTAGATGAGGCCTCGAGTAAGCGGGGACAACTCTCGAGCATGAAGGAGAGTTACAAATACTTCCTAGGACCTCGTGTCGACCATGCTGTGTATGAGTCGAGGTCAAACTTGTCTGAACTCGCGAATTACGTTGCCGCAGAATTACAGTGCCGACAACCCCTTTACTGTGTACTGTGCATTGTTTTTGATTAAACCTTTGAATGTTAGAAACTGTTGTGATATTGGTTTGAATCAGCTGTAGAGATAAATAGTTGATTAAGACAGCTATTGCAATTGGTGTCCAAATCGCGGCTGATCAATGAGGAGTTTGTTCCCCCTCTGATCGATTGTTGATTAGTACCTGATAGCGAAGAGTAACTGAGAAAATGTAAACTGACTTTGTTGGTGAAAAGTAACTGGACACAAAAAAGTACCCAATTGAGAAAAAGTATTGGAAGGTGAAAAGTAGTCAATTAAGAAGTAATACACCTCAGCAAAGAGTACCCTAGGAAGGGGAAAGTCTTCGATATCAGAGGGAGCGGTTCACTGGTTAATAATAGCGTGACGCAGGATTTATTAGCTTTTAGAACTGTACAGTTGCTGAATGTGACATTAGACGAATGATTGTGGTCTATGTAGGAGTGGGTTTGTGCATGATAATAATAAGCAGTGTGATTTCTTGTCTCTGTACGGTGTTGCTTGCGTGTTTGGAGCTCATTTTCACGTGTTTCGATTGAGGATTAAACAGGCTGCGGGAAAGTGTTTGATTGTGCTCGAATGTGTTTGATTGTTTCCTGGAGTACTCTGATCTTTGGATGACTGAGGATTGCGGAAATTGTAAGGTTGAAAGTGTGTGGACTTGTGTGAGATAGGAGAAGAATTTGAAAAGGAAATTAGGATTGGTTGAGCAAAACAGTAAAAAAGTGCAAGGCTGCGAACGCTTCGGAGCCGTTAGCCACTGTTCAGGAGCAAGCTTAATAACTTTAGGGATTGAAAGGGAGGAGTGAATTATTGGAAAGGAGTGAAGGACTTAGGAATGTTGTTTCGGTTGTTCGGAGACATGGGGAACAGCCTAGATAGAGATATGACAGAAGATGCTAGGAGCCCATTGCAAATAATATGCAATGAGTTCCCTCACACGGCAGAGAAATTAAGAGATTTGTCGGGAGCGCTAAATAAGAAGTTAGGAAAAAAGCTATGGCCGCCGGGGGGTATTAGAATGGTAAAAGGGATAAAGAACATAGAACAAATTATTTGGCAGCATTGTTATAGTGAGAGTGCAAAAGAAGTAATAGGATTATGGAAGAAATATTATGAGGAACGCAAGGCGAATAAAGAGAATGGCAAGTTGGGAAAAGGAGATTTCTAAACTTGGAATAGAACTAAAAGAAGGTGAAGTAGATCGACCTCCAAGCAGTAAGAAGGACAGGAGTGGGGATGAAGGAAGGCACACAGAACAGGGAAGAGGTAGATCTCCTGGAAGGAAACTAGTCCCTGTAAATTTAAAGTTTAGTGATCCGATGGTTAGTTTTGACTTCAAGGGGGAAGGAGATGAATATTTGGTAGAATGGACAAACGCTAGTGGAATTCACAGCTCCCACCATGTTCCTCTTGCATTTCCCAGGCTTCACTTGTATGACTTGTGTCTGTAATAAATATTTCAGGACTACAGAACCTATAATGTTTGAGTATAGGAGCAGGGAGGTTCTACTGCAGTTGTACAGGGTCTTGGTGAGACCACACCCGGAGTATTGCGTACAGTTTTGGTCTCCAAATCTGAGGAAGGACATTATTGCCATAGAGGGAGTGCAGAGAAGGTTCACCAGACTGATTTCTGGGATGTCAGGACTGTCTTATGAAGAAAGACTGGATAGACTTGGTTTATACTCTCTAGAATTTAGGAGATTGAGAGGGGATCTTATAGAAACTTACAAAATTCTTAAGGGGTTGGACAGGCTAGATGCAGGAAGATTGCTCCCGATGTTGGGGAAGTCCAGGACAAGGGGTCACAGCTTAAGGATAAGGGGGAAATCCTTTAAAACCGAGATGAGAAGAACTTTTTTCACACAGAGAGTGGTGAATCTCTGGAACTCTCTGCCACAGAGGGTAGTCGAGGCCAGTTCATTGGCTATATTTAAGAGGGAGTTAGATGTGGCCCTTGTGGCTAAGGGGATCAGAGGGTATGGAGAGAAGGCAGGTACGGGATACTGAGTTGGATGATCAGCCATGATCATATTGAATGGCGGTGCAGGCTCGAAGGGCCGAATGGCCTACTCCTGCACCTAATTTCTATGTTTCTATGTTTCTATGTTTCTATAACAACTTTGCAGATTCTACATCTGAGCATACTCTACCGATAGCAGCGACTGGGGTGCCAGCTTCATTGACTCTATCGACTCCACCATTAATAGATTGTCCAGTAGCTTACAGCACCCGGAGTAGAATGAGGAGGTCAGCCCCGGTATTTAAAGAAAAGGAAGGTATGATAGATATAGTGCAATCACCAGAATATTTCTGTGAGCCACAACCTAGAAAGATTATATAGGCATCGAGAAAGTGGAACAAATTATTTGGACAGTATCGGGAACCCCGTAGTGAACGGGAAGATTCATCTGAGGGTGAGACAGTAATTGAAGATACTGAGATAGATTCTGATGTAATCGAATGTCTACAAATTGAACAGGTATCCCATAGACAGTTCCCAGTTAGATAAGTGCTGAATACAGCCTTTGATTCGACCAGCACAGTGGGTGTATACAATCCCTGTACCACAGATGTCCATACTCCGTGGAAGCCCCATGAAAAAATAGCAGTACTAAACAAAATCCCTGATAGAAAGAAGTCACCTGCTGCCTTTATAGATTGTTTAAGAACCACAGTGCGTGTATATCATGCAGATTCCCGAGACCTATGAGAGACTATACAACAAATAATTACTCCAGCTGAAAACACCAAATTTCTAGTAGCCCTAGGACACCCATCATATGAAGCATTGGGAAACATGATAGTGGATGATAGTGCAAGAGAAGAGGGTGTTTTAACGGCCCTTGCAAACACTTTTCAAAAGCCAAGTGATTTAACACGAATTCTGGAGATAAAACCAGACAAGGGGGAAGGAGCAAATGATTTTTTAGAATGATTTTCAAAATTATACATGGACCAATCAAGTGACATAAACTATCAAAATGGAGCAAGTTCCCCACAATATTGTGCCAACTTATTGAATTATCGTCCCACTACAGTAGCTGACTCAATTAAGACTGATAACAGGGACTGGTCGGAGAACCACGCCGGTCAAATGGCCAGAGCAATGAGGCACTATTGGAAGTAATAATTGCTCATTTCTAAGCTTCCCCCAAGTATAGTTTCAGTAAAAACACTGAACCAAGCACTTGAAACAACTAAACTTTATTTTACCAAAAGCGTGTTACAGTTCAACTACTGTACCTATCCACAGTTCGATCCTCATGTCTACCTGTTCAAGCCCTCCAGGCCTCGCTCAGACAGAGACACTCCAGAAGTTCACGCAGTCCCAAGTGCTCTTCCAGAAGATTGACGCTGAGACTCATGGTAGCGGACTTTTATATGTCCCAGGACATCGAGGGGCCGAACCACACGGGGGTGGTCTCTTAATAACCCAATTACAGATATCGATTAACCCCATACATAACAGGACTTCCCCTAACCCAATAATACAACAGCTCATATGTTGTATTAGAAAGAAAACTCTCGAAGGAAGCTAACAAGAACAAACATTGAAACATCTGCCCTAAGATTCAAACAATTTCTCGAAGGCACAACAGTTTGACCAATCATCAATTAACAGGATGATCGTCTTGCAACATCATGTATACTGTTTTACAATGCTTTTGCAGTTAACCAATAGAAATTATGCATTTAAGTTTAGTTTGAAAAACCACTATTCATGTTATCAATTTAAGATAAACATGGAGAACACCTGGACTCCTTACCATCCTGCATATCAGTCTGAGCCTAGACTGGCTGGCTCCAATCAAAGGCTCTAAAGTTCAGCTGACAAGGGTTAAGCAATTCTGGCAAGTGCAGGGATCCTCCATTTTATGATGTCTTTAAATTTAGCCGATATTAACATTCCCCCATTTTATCATTCATGATAACCCTCATCATAAATGATAACTCCAGAATACAATAATGAGTGCTATACTTTAACAATGTTCGAACAAGAAGATGTTGATGTGGCTTCACAGAATCTTGTCAACCATCCCGAGTTTTCATGGGCATGACTTCACAAGTTCAGTCTGAGGAGTCTTCACCTACCCAGTTTTCATGGGAGCAATTTCCCTCCATCCGTCTTGATAGCCTATTGGTCCTTGATTAGAATTCCTACGAAAACCTGGCAGAAAGTTAACTATTGATACCTTCACTAATACTTTTACAATGATGAAGATGTACCCAAGCATTTCTTCCTTCTACCTTTACTGCGGTCGGGGTCATTAAAAAAAACTTGGTATGGTCCTTCCCAACAAACATCTGATCCTTTCCTTACCCAATTCTTCACTAAGACATAGTCTCCAGGTTTTACTTTAATGGGAGTTAGTAGTGAAGGCATATCCTCAGAGGTGTTCTCACTCTACAATATAAATCCCTTAAGGCTCTTGTCAAAGCTAAGATATAGTCGGTCATCTCTGCAGTCATATGGTTGAAATTAACTCTTTTCATTGCATTCTGGTTCCGATGGATTTTCAGTGGTCTACCGTAAATAATTTCAGCTGGGATTAATCTAGATTTCACTGCAGGAGTGACTCTCATCTGAAATATTGGCTATTGGGAGTAATTTAATCCATCCAAGTACAGTCTCCGCCTTTAATTTGGCTGATTTGGATTTAAGGGTCTGGTTTGCCCTTTCTACAAGTCCGGCAGCCTGTCGTCGATAAGCACAGTGGAATTGCTGCTGGATCCCCAGCTGTTCACAAAATTCTTTATTGATTTGTCCAAAAAAGTGTGGACCGTTATCTGAGCTAAGTCGAATGGGAATGCCGATTGCAGGGACAATTTCTCTCATTAGCTCCTTGACAAAAGTAGCCGCTTTATTGTCAAGGGTTTGGTTGATTTTGATCCACCAGCTGAATACATCGAATATGACTAGAGTGTATTTGTATCCATGGCATCTTTCTAATTCAATATAGTCCATTTGCAATGTCTCAAAAGGTCCCATAGGCAATGGTGTTTTCCCTGCTTCACATCCTATTCCTTTCCCTGTATTGTATTGTTGGCAGACCAGGCACTTACTGCTTACATTTTGAGCAAAATATTGTAATTTTTGATGCCACCAAGTAGTTAATAGAGTGTCCCCTACTGCTCTTGCACCACAATGGGTTGCATAATGCATACACTCGATAACCCATATCGCCAATGAGTCTGTCATGCAAGTTTGCCCTGCTGGAGTGGTCCGTAGCCCAGTCATACAATCCAGTACACATCCCAGCTGTCTCCATCTTTCCTTATCTCCTTCAGTAGCCTCTTCTTATAATCGGACGATTTCTTGGATGGTCCGCATCAGTTTCTCTAAGGGGGACTTGTTAGTTACACTTTTAGTCTGCCTCATCATTCTAGGTACCGCCACCTTACGTTCCCAGGATAGTTTTTTAGCTACGAGATTTGCAATGTCTACTGGGGTCTGTCCTTTAGTATGGGCATTAGATTTTATTACAGAGATTTGTCTGGGTAGCATTAATGCCTTCAATAAATTTGTCACCAATGGTTTGTGTAATATTTGGGTACTTGCAGGTTAGAAATCCCCTATTTTTCCATAATTGTCCGAAATCATGTACCACCCCCAATGCATATCAAGAATCCGTGTAAATATTTACTTTTAGAACTTCCCCAATAATACAAGCCCTAATGAAAGCAAATAATTCAGCTTGTTGTGCTGAATAGGATGATTTAAAAGTTGCTCCTTCTACAATCTCTGTCTTTTGATTAATAATTGCATACCCAGACAACCTCTCACCCCGCGGGTCAATGGATGCACTACCATCCACATATAATATGATGTAAGGGTCTTTCATGGGTACATCCCTCAAGTCCTCTCTCCCTGATTTTTCCTCCTCTATAACAAATAGACAGTCGCGTCCTGCTACTGCTCGCTCTTCTGTGGGTGAAATAAGAAAAGAGGCTGGGTTAATTAATGTACAGTTTTTAAACTGCATTTTGGATTGTTTAGCAGCTAGATCTCATACTTATTTTGGCGGGCCATTGTCAAATGCTGGGTTTGAAGCTGCCCCAACAATGCCGATATTGAATGAGAACTGTACACTACAATTTCCTGCTGGAGTGTCAAATTAGCAGCCGATTGTAAACTATTGTAAATTGCAGTTAAGATTTGAGTGCAAAGAGGATGTCCCCTAGCTACTGGATCTAATTTGGAGGAGTAATATGCAACTGGTCTATGTCTATCCCCATGTTTTTGCGTAAATACCGAAGTGGCCAAATCAGATAGAATTGTACAATACAGCTGGAAGGGATAATCGTATAATGGTCTTCCCAATGCCGGGGCTCGCATCAAAGATCTTTTCAAATTCTCAAATGCTTCTTGTGCCTCTTTAGTTTGTTTAAATTCACCCTCCTTGCTCGTATGGGTGTTAGCTCCTTTGTTTCTAGAGCTATATTTGGAATCCAGGGTCTGCAATAATTGACCATGCCCAGCCATTGCCTCAATTGTTTGGTTTATTTTGGGACTGGAAATTCTCAAATAGGTTTGAGTCTGGCTCTTCTCAAGACTTTTTTCGGTGGCGGAAATTATAATCCTCAGAAATGTTACCTTCTCCTGAGCTACCAGTATTTTTGATGGGGAAACCACACATCCTAGATTGGCTAGATAATTTAGTATTTGTGCAGTGTCTTCCCGATTACTGGATTCATCTTTACTAGCCACCAATAGGTCATCAACATACTGCACTAAGGTTGAATTCATTTTAAACATTAAAGTACTTAGCTGATCCTGCAGACACCTGGAAACAATGTAGGTGAGTTGACAAATCCTTGAGGCAACATGGTCCAGGTATATTGTTGTTCCTTATAGGTGAAGGCAAACAAATATTGGCTGTCTTCATGAAGAGGGAGAGAAAATAATGCATTGTGGCAGTTCCTGGGGAATAGGCCACTCCCTGGGTCATCCCCCTCGGCACTTCATGGACAGGTCCGGGGGCGGTTCCCAGCTGCGAAGATAAGAGCAGGGATTTTTGGCGCGAGACCAGTCTTCAGTCTCTCACTGAAGCGGAGAGTAGTGTGCTGTGTTCATTAAAGCCTCTACAGAATTTGCCTGGCTCCTCGCCTTCATTCCGGGCTCTCTCACACACCCGTTACACTGGTGACCACGACCCGCTACAGCATGTTGTAAGTCGACTATTGAAAATACTTTGGCTTCAGCCGGTATTTGGGCTAGGATATGGGCCAGATTTGGCACTAGGGCATGAAGTGGTTCTACAACAGAGTTGATTTCCCTTAAGTCTTGTACGAGTCTATATTGACCCTCCGTTCCCGGTTACGGAACGGCAGGAATAGAGGTGTTACAGATAGATTGGCACTTCACCAATATTCTTTGTTCTAGCAAACCCCAAATTAATTTGTCTATGCTGCTGATGGCCTGTAGTTTAAATGGATATTTTTGGGTTGAAGGAAGTGTTACCCCTTTCTGGAGAGCTACACGGATGGGATTGATGTTCATGCATCCTACCTGAGCAGTGTCCTCCGTCCATACTTGAGGGTCCACATACTCGTATACCTCGCTCCCCAGATGATGACGTAAGTGGGTAACAACCTTCCTTAGGGCCTGGTAAAATTCAACAACAAATTGATTGGACAAATTTTGCTTTTAATAATTATTTGGGTTTGCCAAGGTATTGCCTTTCTTACCATTGTTCCTAGGTCTTTAGCTCTAGCCGGGAAAATCACCTTTCGAGTGATGTGAGGAGCAGCCTGGTCAGTTCTTTTCCATAATTGTGCTGGTATTTTAGCATATTCGGCAGCTTACTCTTTCCCTTCCACTAGTGCCAATGCTTTTTCCCATTCCTGTCCTTTGTATGATTTAAAGAAGGCTTCCAGCTCACTATTCTTTCCACTTCTATCATAAGCCAGTATAATATGAAGTGGAGGTTATTTGTCCAGATCGAAGGACCACCATTGAGGGGTCACAATAGAGCAACATTGTTGTACAGGGGCCCAGGGGGTTTCTACTATACCTCTATCGCCACATTTTATTTTTAGTTGGAAAGCACAGAGTAAATCTCTCGCCATCAGGTTGCAATCTAAACCGGTCGAATTTTGGTATTTGAAATAATTTGAATTGAAATAATTTAATTGCCACACAACCAAGGTCGGTGGTATTTGTGTTGTCAGCAGCGGTACAATAATAAAGAACACAACCACAATAAAAAATTTACACAAACATCCACCACAGCATTCATCACTGTGGTGGAAGGCACAGAGCTTGGCCAGTCCTCCTCCATTTTCCCCCGTGGTCGGGACCACCACCCTCCACAGCCGTTGCTGCGGGCATCCAGATGGTAAGGGACAAAGTCAAAGTCAAGGTGAGTCCAGGATCGGCTCTTCCCAACCAGATTTCTTTGTGATTTCTTTGCTAATCACATATTCAGTTCTTGGTTTTACTGCAGGCGGGCTATCCTGCTTCTTTATTTCCTTCCAATGATATCTTATAGCCGGGGCCATTTGACTGGCACAATTTTCTGTCCAGTCCAGGTTATTAGTCCTAATGGCTTCTGCTACGTTGGTGGGAAGACAATTCAGTGGGATGGCACAATATTGAGGGGAATTTACTCAATTACTCACCCGATTGATCCATATATAATTCAGAAAATCACTCTAAAAACTCATCCGCTCCTTCTCCCCTTTTTGGTCTTATATCTAATATTCTGGCCAAATCGATTGGTTTCTGAAGGGTGTTGGCAAGAGCTGTTAAAACAGCTTCCTCCCTTGCTCCATTGTCCGCTATTATATTTGCAAGAGCTACATGCAACGGATGTTCTAAATTCATTAGGAATCTGGCATGCTCACTTGGGGCAATTATTTGCTGGATCACCGCCCATAAATCACCGCCCATTTGCGGAGCTTGGATTCGGCCATGGGACTTACCATCACTCGGGGGGGGGTGGGGCAACATCGAAAGCCTGGATCGCCTCAACGCAGCGGGTGTACAAGCAAGGAAAAGATAAAACTTTAAGACTTTTTGCCTTCCATCACAGTGAGGAGATGCCTGGAGATTCACTGTAATGGATGTTTGTGTTAAACTGTGTTATGTTGCTTTTTTTTCTGTCATGACTGCAAAGTACGCAATTTTGTTCAAACTATTGGTTGAATGACAATAAAGGAAACCCTCTAAAGCATTGTAGTTCTTAAGTGATCCACAATAGAAGCGGGTGATTTTCTACGATTTGTTATTTGACTCAAAATAGCCATCATCTCGTTAGGCTTCCATGGAGAATAAACAATAATTGTACGGGAATTATTTGCACTGACTGCATTGGTTGGATTAAAAGAAGGATTAGTCATTAACCTTACAAGGGTGGTTTGTTTAGTTTCAGTATCTACCTTAGCCTCTTTAATTATAGCCTCACAGCCCGATGTGAGGGGGTTCACGGTACTTTCTAAAGGATTTCCTTCCTTCCTTAACTGCTCGTTCAATTTGTCTAGGGGTATGCTCTTCTTTTTCCATAACTAATTTAGTCTTTTTCCTTGTTTGGCTTCTGGTACCATGAACTCTAGGACTGTCTGTAATGGATGGAATGGTTGGGGTTAAGGAAGTTTGTGCCCTGGGATTTCATTGTCCATTCCTATTACGAACCTCACGATGTGCATTTGAGGTATTGGGATCAATAGATGAATAAGGTGATGGCCCTGAATTTCTAGTTTTAACACTCTCCCAGTCTTCTAAATAATCATCGCCATCCCCCTCGTAACCAGTGCCAACCATCGGGTCCTCGCGCTTAAGAGTTATGGATGATAATCGTTCTGTGAAATATTTCCTTTTCCTTTTATTTTTAACACTCTCAGGCTCTTCCCTAAGGCTACCCGGAGGTTCAAGTGCTTCCATATCTTCTAACACTATCCCCCATTTTAGAGTTGCTTCCTTCCAACTTGCCATTCTTTTCTCCGCTCTACTCGCTTTCTGTTCCTCATAATAATTTCTCCACAATTCAATTAATTTCTGTGCCTCTGTATTATCGCTGCACTGCAATATAATCTGCTCAATGTATTTTAATCCCATTACTGTATCTATGCCCCCTCTGGGCCTTAATTTGTTCCCTAATTCTCTATTTAGTAAACCGGAAAGGATTCTCAATCGATCAGCATTTTGTGGAAATTCACTGCATATTTCTTGCAGAGGACTTTCTGAGTCAGCGGTCATATCTTTATTTGTGTGGTTTCCCATTCTGTTGGATAAGGAAGCAACCCTAAACTACTCCTTCCTCTTAACAATTTCCCTTTTTAATTTCAAAATTAACAAGGTCGTTTTAGACAATTTTCAAATCAAAATGCTCCAGGAAACAACCAATCGCACTCACATACATTCTCGCAGTTTGTCTCCCATCTCCGATCTTAATCTGAATGCATGCAAATGAACTCTAAACATGTGAGCAAAATTGAACACAAAAATGAAATTAGTCCACTTAGGAGAGGTATACCTAACCATACTCCTGCATGAATCAAAAACACTCACTTATTACAAATCGCGCACTCCAAAAAATCCTCATTGCGGCGCAATCAATCAGCAGGATGACTCTTCCCTCAATGTAGCGATCGAAGGAATACAACCCCTGATCCACCCCGATTCAGATTCTTACAAAACAATCTTAAACAAATACGAATACCTAACTTAAACACACTCTCACTTCAAGTTTTAAATATGTCAACACTCGCACAAGCTGCAACACAAATGATGGTCCACGGACTTAACACGATCTAGATCTGAACTTTTAATTACTCTAAGTTTATTTACATACAGAGAATATTTACAAAATCTGGATCCTATACAAATACGGAAAGCTAGATTTTTACAATTTATAAAAAGATTTAAAGCGCTAGCGCACAATTTACAAACACACGATCTCGACGCGGGGTCACGCTGTAATCACTCAGTGAACCTCTCACTCTGATATCAAAGATTTTCCCCTTCCTAGTTTACTCTTCGCTGAGGGGTACTATTCCTTAAATGATTACCTTTCCTCCCGAATGCTACTATCCCTCTGCTAAGACTGGACTTCTATTGGGCAACCTCTATCCGTCCTCTCCAAGTTCGACAGAATTAGGGGTACCCTTCGCTATTCAGATGACTTTTCATCAAGTAAGGAGGCTCCCATCTCTCAGGTACTTTTCACTATCAGGTACTAGTCAACAATCGACCAGAGGGTTACTATTCACTGTTGATCAGCCACTTTTCGGAACTGATCATGGACATGCACCATCTTTGAAGTTCTATATACAGGAATTCGAATTCCACCTTACAGGCAGAACGTCAATATGAAATGCAGTATTTGAAAATTTGGCTGCAAATATAGATTCAGACTCAAACTCGATCTCCTAATTTTTAGTACATATCTCTCTTACTACGCTGGCTCTCGAATCAACTAAAATTAATCAGTTAAATTCTTGAACGAACTGGAGTATTCCGACCAGTTCGTTCTATATTCTGTCCATCCAAGCCCAGTACCTTCTCGAGGCTCTTCGTCCGTCACTTCAGGGAGAGACTCGGATACCTACACACAGATACAACCTTCTGCAAAATACCGAGGATCCATCACCGAGCCGCTTTGCGCTGTGAATTATCGGTGCCGTTTTTCAGAGTGCACCTTTTCAATTCGCGCTCGCGACAATGCTCCGATCGAAGGCGAGACCTGTCTTTTAATACCCCACCAATTTGGATACAAAGTCTGACCCTGGGCAACTCCTCGTCTGATGAAGCATGTTTGGCTCTCGTTAAGGCAGCTGCAGTCTGCCAACAACGACCAAGTTTTGGGCCTCTAACCCAGCAAAGCCCTAACCCAATCCCACCAGGGCCTCTAACCCCGGCCTGGTGTTATGTGTCTCCAACCCAAAGGCGTGCTAACCACTCCCCTGTGCTTGCTAGACTCTGTTCTTCCAATCTCAATTAGACCCTTTCCCAAGCCCGCGAATGATCAATCCACTCCGACTAACGAAGTGCCTAAAATCAATGCGAAAACCGCACCGTGGACCCGATTTCTGCACTCGCAATCGAAACAGCTCAACAGCCTCGATCGCAAACTTGTGTTTGGGGTCTTTTGAGATCCTGGATGAGCCCCCAATGATAATTCCTCATTTCTAAGCTTCCCCCCATCTAGTTTCAGTAAAAACATTGAACCAAGCTCTTGAAACAACTAATCTTTATTTTACCAAAAAAGCATTACAGTTCAACTACTGTACCTATCCATTCCGCGGATTTGATCCTCGTGTCTGCCTGTTCAAGCCCTCTAGGCCTCGCTCGGACAGAGACACTCCAAAAGTTCACGCAGTCCCAAACACTCTACCAGAAGATCGACACTGAGCCTCGTGGTAGCAGACTTTTATATGTCCCGGGGCCTCGAGGGGCTGAACCACACAGGGATGGTCTCTTAATAACCCAATTACAGATTTCGATTAACCCCATACTTAACAGGCATTCCCCTAACCCAATAATATAATGGCTCATACATTGTATAAGAAAGAAAGCTCTCAAAGGAAGCTAACAAGAACAAACATTGAAACATGTGCCCCGAGATTCAAACAATTTCTCCAAGGATCAACATTTCGACCAATCATCAATTAACAGGATTATTTATACTGTTTACAATGCTTTTGCAGCGAACCAATAGAAATAATGCATTTAAGGTTAGTTTGCAAAACCACTATACATGTCATTAATTTAAGAGAGACATGGAGAACACCTGGATTCTTTACCATCCTGCATATCAGTCTGAGCCTAGACTGGCTCGTGCCAATCAAAGCCTGTAAAGTACAGCAGACAAGGGTTAAGCAATTCTGACAAGTGCAGGGACCCTCCATTTTATGGTGTCATTAATTTTGCCAATATTAACAGAAGGATGGTAGGAAACAGGAAGTTTATCCTGTAACTAAAATAGAAACTGAACGTATGGTCAAGAAGGAGGGACCAATCTCTTGCTCAGGTCCATGGAGTCCTCAAATGTTAACAAGGAATGGAATGGGAGAAATTAGAGTCCCAAATGACCCAGATTATTATTCCCAATTTAGAACCCATTATACTGGAACCTAGTGGTAAAATAAATTCATCCACATTACCTAATCAATGTTACCCTTGTGGGGGAATGGGACACTGGAGTCGAGCCTGTTCGATAAGGGAGCAAGTGAGAGAAAGAGGGTCAAGGAAAGAATTTCCAGGATTATGGGGAAATTCGGGATCCTAGAGGATATAGAAATATCCGAGATCCCAGGAATTATAGGAGTTCCTTCAGTTCAAGAGACTACTGGGACCCGAGAGAACAGAGGGAGAGCTGGCCTGAATGTCAGGAACCAAGAAGTCACACACTTCTTGTTTACTCAAACTAACCAATTTTCTCATTCCTGACTTATCAACTTGCCCAGGAATTGTGGACGTGGAGACATGACCCCTACCCTAGAACCCCCTCAAATAATTTACCAGAATGAAAGAATTGGATGTACTCTCATAGTAAAAACTGAAGATCACAAATTAAAAAAATGTAGGCAATTCTATAACTTCCCAAGAAAACCCCTTAAAGCAAAGAACACTGTAAAATTGGGAGCTTGTCATAACTGTACACAATTAGATCATTGGAGTAAGAAGTGCCCATCCAGAAGACAGAATATAGCAGAATGGAAGAGAAATCAAGGGGCAATAAAGAAATTAAGAAATGGAACACAGTAGCTGGTGTCAAAAAGGAAAAGAACTGAAGGGAACTCAGATTGGCTCCAGGGAAAGAAGAAATTAATTTATTGTGCAGGAGGTACAGGAGTAGGGATATGAGCCATTGTGATAACTTGTTACAAAGTTCTTATGCCTGCAGGACAGTGTCACCTACAACATGCCACTATCTGGGGAGTGAGGTAAAGAGTTTGTGGACCCTCAAGAACGGGCAGAAGACACAGCTCAGGTAGGATGTGTAGTCATCATCTCCATCCAGGTGGCTCCCCAAAGATAAGGACAAACAACAAGGAAGAAGTGGTACTGTCCTGCCCCTTTAATATACCATCTGGAAGAGGCCAACAAACAAAGAAGGCTGCTCCTTGGTATTCCTACTCCTTCAGAATTAAACATCAGGAAGTAAAAGAAGATACCTACCTTAGTGCCCAATTTTAACATACCATAATATTTGACACCAGTGAAGAAAAGAAAAGAACAACGTCCAATACTTTCTAAAGAAATATTGACCATCTCTAAAGACATATTGGCAAGCTCCGATTTGAAAAATTAAATTTAGAAATTTGAAAATGAATACTCCTCTGTGGTTTGGGGACGGGATACCTACTTTGCACCTAAATTGAGTTATTAAAAATAAATTGATTGGAAAAGGGCTCATGGGATATAGTCTTAAAATAATTAGAGAATTGATTGTTGACTTGGCATTCTTCTCTTGTTTCACCCATAGGAGGATAATCGAAGATGGGATGGGACTATTTAGTGGCTATCAAGAAAGGGACAGACCCTAACAGATATCAGAAGTTAAGAAATACCCTGGGATTGTAAGGTGGTGGTGTAGAAGGATGAGGTAGGCTGGAAATTTAGATAATGAGTTCCCCTCGGAAGGTCAATACTAACCATCCAGAAAGTTACTCAGTGGTAAGAGGAAATTAGTTATAAGGAAGAACCCCTATTGTCTGTGAGCCTATTCAACATACTAAGAAAGGGTTACCTTAGATTAGTACTAAGGGAATGTGTAGTTATTGTCAGAGTCAATGTATTTGACCGGTGAATCAAAATTTGTCTAACCCTTGATAGAAAAAGTGGCTCCTATTTTCAAGGTATGAAGAAATTGTCCCTAGATTTGGCATTCTTAATTTGCTTTATAGTAATCTAAACATATGGAAATTAATTGATTAAATTTGAACAGCTGGGAACACCACAGCAATTGAATTGAATTGTTTTATCGACCACAAGCTGTGGAATGAAAAGGGTGAGACGGACCCTAAAACTCAAAGTATTACATTGAAGGCTGAGACTGAATTTGGTTGAATTGAAGCATTCCTCGTGGTTGTCTTGAAAAAGAATCACGCCTGCAGGGAAATCTGGACTGAACCCAGCTGAAATTTATGTGAGAAACCTTGATCAGATATACAATGAAGAACATTGTGTGAATACGAAGAAGACTGACGTGTTAATCCTAGTAAGGGAACAGAATAGCGATGGTATATAGAAAGAGGGCTTGTGATTGACAATGGATGAATGCATGGGAAAACATCACTGCATGAATGGTAACTTACTTCATCCCAAGTTCTCTTAGGAATTATAGGTTCAACTATGGATAGAGCATGGAAGGATTAACAACACAGATGGAGAGGATTTGTGCCCACGAAAACTCGGGAGGTTTAGACTCATCAGACGGAAATCGTGAGCTACGCCCACGAAAACTCGGGAAGCTTGATGAGATTCTGGGAAGACACATCATCATCCTGTTGCCAATATGATCGAGAACGTAATAGTCACCCATGTATATCTGATTATCATAAATGATGGTTTATCATATATGATAAAAAAGGGAGGAATGTTAATCCTGGCTAAATTGGAGCAGCCATGGCATTAAAATTGAGTAAGGGCTTCTGTACTGTTAGGCCATTTTGGTCGTTAAATGTGCCTCTGCAGAACTGAGACAAGCTGCTGAAATGATGCCAGCATGACTGTGGCCCAGATCGGTGTGCAGAGAATGAATGGGACATCTGCAGAGTTCTTACAATGAGGTGGGAAATGCATAGAACTGATTGAGTCAATGCAAACTGAGTGAACATAGTATATATATTGTTGCGAGATGGTTAATCTGTTAATTGCTGATTGGTTGAAATGGCAGCTCCCATGAGGTCCGATATCGATCTTCTGGAAGAGCGCTTGGGACTGTGTGACCTTTTGGAGTGTCTCTGCTAGCACGAGGCTAGAAGGGCTTGGCCAAGCAGATACAAGGATTGAACCCGCGGTGGTTAGGTATTGTATAGGGGAACTGCTGTTGTGTTATCCAAAATAAAGTTTAGTTGCTCAAGTGCTTGGTTCAGTATTTTAATGACTGAAACTAGACTTGGGGGAGCTTAGAACGAGCTATTTACATATGCACAAGTATGATGTATCAATGCAGGTACAATAAAACATTTGGTTTGCAGAGCATCACAAGCACATAGACTGAATCAACACACATAATTATACATAACTTAAATTAACATTCCATAATACAATGAAAAGTGTACGACTGTGAAAAATAAAAATACATTTGTACAAAAACACAATGAGCAAACAAGTCCAGGCTAGTGCAAGAAGTTGTCCACAGTGTTCAGTCCCGCAGCTCCGCTCTTGCTCCCCCTCCCCCCCCATTCGGAACAAGGACAGAGTCCCCCTTGTCCTCACCTTCCACCCCATCAGCTATCGTATACAGCATATAATCCACCACCATTTTTGCCACCTCCAACGGGATCCTACAACTGGCCACATCTTCCCATCTACACCCCTTTCTGCTTTCTGCAGAGACCGTTCTCTCTACAACTCCCTGGTCAACTCGTCCCTTCCCTCCCAAATCGCCCCCTCCCCAGGTACTTTCCCCTGCAACCACGTGAGATGCAACACTTGTCCCTTTAGCTCCCCCCTCGACTGCGTCCAAGGACCCTGACAGTCTTTTCAAGTGAGGCAGAGGTTCACTTAGCACATTCCCCAACCTCATCCACTGTCTCCGCTGTTCCAGGTGTCAACTCCTATATATCGGCGAGGCCAAGCGCAGGCTTGGTGCTCGTTATGTTGAATACTTCCACTCAGTCTGCCTAAACCTACCTGATCTCCCGGTTGCTCAGCATTTTAACTCCCCGTCCCATTCCCAATCTGACCTTTCTGTCCTGGGCCTCTTCCATTGTCAGAGTGAGGCCCAGTGCAAATTGGAGGAACAGCATCACATATTGGGCAGCTTACACGCCAGCAGAATGAACATTGACTTATCTAACATCAAATAGCCTTTCCTTTTCCTCTCTCTCCATTCCCTCCCCCTTCCCAGTTATCCCACCAGTCTTACTGTCCCCAACTATATTTTATCTCTGTACCGCCCACTCCCCTGACATCAGTCTGAAGAAGGGTCTCGACCCGAAACATCACCCATTCCTTCTCTCCAGAGATGCAGCTTGTCCCGCTGAGTTACTCCCATATTTTGTGTCTACCTTCGTGTTCAGTCCTAAGGTAGGATTACGGGTAATCATTTTGGTTCATGAATCTGATGGTTATAGGTAAAAAGATGTCCCTGCCCTGAACAGTGGTGAGGGACTTCAGGCTTTTGTAGCTTCGACTGGAAGATAATGGGAGGATTGTGCTCAGTGGTTACAAGTAGGTGTACTTCAACAAGGAACAAATCCAAGTAATCTCAGATCACCTTGGGTGACCTGCGGATCAGGATAGTAAAAGCCTCTCTCGTCAGTTTTCAGTCAATTAATCGGGTTTAAGGACTGTATGAAGTGGAGAGCTTGCATGAAATAATGGGATATCCCAATGGGCAGACACAACGTTTGAAGTCCAAGCAGTATTGAGTTATTTCATGGCAGTCCCAATATGTCAAATCTTTCAAATTCATCAAGGAAAAGAAGTGTCCTTCAGTTAGTTCTTTATATTAAGAACATGATTTTACATGTGAATGTATATTACTAAGGAGCTGTTGTAACTCATTGGTACTTTGACAGTCACCATTGTTGAGCTAGAATGCTGCATCAGGTTGGACTATTAAAGATCAAGTGGTGTAGCCTGGTGCTGATGCTTGTATGTTATTCAGCAAAGATTGTGAATGGTGAGGCTCCAGGGTCCACTCACATTGCACTGTCTAAACATTCAGCAAGTTGACATGTGGAACGGATAGTTTAATAGTCAGGTGTAGTTATATCTGAGGGAAAATGGCTAACTGTTCATGTATTAACAAGGCCAATGGCTGTATAGGGAAGGTAGTTTGTGGCCATACATCCTGAAATTGACCAAAAATGTAATATTGCAGTGCGCTGGGAGAGGATGAAGGATTCTATAAATCTTAATGTTGTCACAAGAAAGAGAATGAGAGAAAAAGAAAACAAAAGAGGACAGTGAGTGAAATGTGCAAATAATTGCTGAGTTCAAACTTGTTTTCTTCTCTACCAATCAATGGATGTTGTCTATCTCTAAATTCAGTTATAAATATATGCTCTGCAGATCTGGATAGATATCGAGCATTTTTGAAAGAAATAATTGCTAGAGGTTGTTGTTAAAAATTAATGGAATGAATTGTTCAAACAAGCAAACAAATAAAAAATTCCTCCAGCACTTGGTGTTTGGCCTATTAAATCTTCCCCTTCTCACTTTAAATCTATGCCTTCTAGTTCTTGAATCGCCTACCCTGGGAAAAAGGCAATGCACATTCACCCTATCCATTCCCCTCATGACTTTTTACACCGCTACAAGATCACCCCTCAGACTCCTGCACTCCACGGAATAAAGTCATAGCTTGCCCAATCACACCCTATAGCTGAGACCCTCAAGTCCTGGCAACATCCTTAGTTTAGTTTAGACATATAGTGTAGAAACAGGCCCTTCGGTTCAATGACTCCATACTGACCAACGATCACCCATTATCCCAAATTCGCACTCTACAAATTAGAGCCAATTTACAGAAGCCAGTTAACCTACCAACCTGCACATCTTCGGAATGTGGGAGGAACATGGAGCACTCGGAGAAAACCCATATGGTCACAGGGCGAATGTACAAACTCTGTACAGACTCTGTACACCACCCATAGTCAGGATCGAACCCGGGTCTCTACTGCTGCGCCATTGAGCCGCCACTGTTTACTCAAGCAAGGAGGAGAAGACTGTTTGAAACATAATGCTTAGCAGGATTACACCTAATAAGTAAGCCTTCTCAGGAAGGCACTGAGTCAGGGAAAGGTGTCCTATACAGCCATCAGCAGCAAGGGTATCCTGGTCAGGAATAATCATGCTACATCAGTTTATCAGTGGATTGACCCCAATATGGACATTACTATCAGGGACTCACCTCACAGCATGCACGGGCGGAGAAAAGAGAATGCCTTGTGGTGTGAACTGGAATATTAAAGTTACTGTAAACTCTCAACCTCCAGTAAATATATTTCACTGCACAACAAGTTCTGGATTGTTGTTATTTAATAAATGCCTACTCTGGGACTTCTGTATAGCTGGTAATAATTCAATTACTGGCCCATTGTAAACATATGTTGACAGAGGAATACATCTGTTCTACAACGGACATCACCAGCTTACATTTAGTCAAAGTTCTCATAAATTACTATTGCCTATTATATTATATATTTCCCACTCTTGCTATTAAGAAAATAAATTATTCTCTCCTGGCAAAGAGGAAAGGTAGAGTCACAGGCATGCGATGTTCAGCCAGAATGTAGTTCAGGGAAGAGTATAGTCAATTGACCATGAACTAATAATCTGCAAACGGGTTAACTAAAAACATTCCCAGAATACTGCGTGATCTACTATTCCACTCAACAATTAGTTGCATCCAGGAAAGGCTATTCAGACAACTAATAACTGGACAACAGTATGTTTGCTGTGTCAAACTTTATAATTATTAATCACTTTAACTCATCCTGATTCTTATTGTTGTGTCTTACATGTCTTACAAGATTATCTCTTAACCTTTTCCCTCGAGCAGGTCTTCTTTGAGAGGCAGATGGATTGGAGGTGGGTGCCTGGGACAATCCCATTGGTCCTGCCTGCCAGTGACATTTGTCTCCCTTCAATTGATTTCACCAGACCCAATTCCAGCAGCACCTCCCTCACACTTGCAAGGCTGGCAAGCCCTGGCATGAAACTCCCACATGGGTTGGCATCAGAATGGATGAAAAGCAAGGTTTGTCAGTATATTGTTACCCTGAGAAATAGAGACATCTGTTACTATTCTGTGTATCCAACATTGGCTTGGCATAGTTTTATTTGAAATCATACCAGAGGTGTAAATAAAATTTAATATTTCCACCCACAAAATCTTGTATTCACAATGTACCTTTAACATATTAAAATATCCTAAGGCATTTCACAGGAATGTTTTCAAACATAATTTACTATTGACCTATATGAGTCATATGGAATCAAAAGCTTACCTAGAGAAGCAGATATTAAGGGAGAGGTGGGTATGTTTGTGGGGGAGATTTTCAAAGCTTAAGGTCTCTGTTACTAACATGGCTGCATTGATGGAGTGATTGAAATGTGCCAAACATAGTAGAATTGAGAGTACTTAAAAGGCTGGAAGAAATAATTTACAAAGAGAGGTGTTAGATTGTGGAACAATTGGATGCAATGAGAATATAAGAATCAAAGCACTATTTAACCAGGAACCCATGTTGAACCATGTGATTAAACTTGGCAAATTGATTCACAACATGGACTGTAGTGTTTTTAATTATACAGAAGGAAATTAAGGAAGCTCATCTCAAAATTAAATACCATACCAACATTTCAAAAAGTTTGATACAGTCTTTGACATTTGCTTGGAAGAGGAAATTAAGTTCAGAGTGGGTAGTAAAAGCAAAAACTTTGCTCTTCTTAATATTCATTTGGTGAAAAGTCAGGCAAGCTTCTGATAATATTTGAGAGAATGGAGAGGCTAAGAAGTAAGGAGGAACTGTTTCCATCAGTGTACAAGGTTAACTGATGCTGTATTTCTGAATGGTCAATGATGCGGATCATGTAGATGAGAAATATGTGTCTATAGGTTTCAGAGTAGAAGGGTCTCGACCCGAAAAGTCCCCATGACTTTCAGTCTGATGAAGGATCTTGACCTGAAAGGCCACCAGCGATGCTATCTGTCCCGATGATTTACTCCAGCATTTTGTGTCTATCTTAGGTTTAAACCAGCATCTGCAATTCCTTTCAACAGAAGACAATCCATGTTGAATGATTCCTTGGTTACAATAAGCTTAGAGCCAGGTGGTTGTGGACTCTTTGGTTGAACAACAGTGGAGAGGAACAGGAAAATGTGCTATCAATTATGTCAAAGAGACAGCTGACTGCTCAACAAGAATGTGTAAGAGAAGAAAGATTACCTTTGTCATTGTCACACAGGATGACATTTTTATCTCTGATATGCCATTCCCATGCTGTTAGGTCAAAACATGACTGAAAGGGATTTAAACAGGGTAGAACATACTAAGAGCAAAATCCTGTTCAGCCTATAGATTCAGATGCACTAATCAGACTTTCAGAAAATGGGCTGCTCTTCGCGTTTACCTCCTGCTGCATGGAAAACTTTGAACTGAATTTTTGAGGATTCAGCATATGAACTTAGTTAAGGATCAGCTCACATTCACACTGGATGGTGACAAGCATTTGAAAAATATCATGTTGCAACTAGTTGCAAATCATCATTGTTTTTGAATGCTAAACATTCAGAAAAGGAAGACCATTTTAGGCATTTAGGCATCTTCACGGCAGGTGGTTTTATGCCTGCACACTGTTACCTGCTGTTCAGTACATCTTTAACCTTTGTGTCTGTACACTGCCATTGCTGTTATAGAAGCTGCAAACCTAATCATATTTATGGCTTCACTGGCCTTCATTAAAAAGACAAGCACAGCAAAGATGAATCTGAAGAAGGGTCCCGACCTGAAACAGGAAGTTTACATGCCTCTCCATGTTGTTCAGAGTTGCTGCCTGACCCTCTGAGTTCCTCCAGCACTTTGTGGCTAAACAAGATTCCAGCTCCTTGTGTCTCATAGCTGATTTTGTTTGATTATCTTTCTTTAATTTGGCATGTGGTTATATTTAATGAAGTTTGATGCACCATACTTAATCAGTTTTGTATTATTTTAATCCATTTTAACTGAAATTGAATATGTGAGGCCCATAATTCAGTGATAAGCACTATGACAGCTGAGATATGCCAAAGGCTACCATGGCAGTGGCAGACTGTGCCACCTCAGGCCTAGTTGCCATTTGCAGCCCGCTCTGCCTCACCATGGAGTGAAAGCCTCCAGCAAGGCTGCAAAAGTTGCTTGTGACGAGGGGTCCATTTAAGCACATGATATTAAATGGCTAGGTGTGTAGGAAAGAACTACAAATGCTGGTTGATCAGCCTGAACAAGGGTTTCGACCTGAAACGTCTCCCATTCCTTCTCTCCAGAGATGCTGCCTGTCCCATTGATTTACTCCAGCATTTTGTTTCTACCTTTGATATTAAATTGCGATCGGGTTGAACGTGATATAGCCCATGTAAAGTCAATTGGAAGATTTCAGCTGCAGATAGAAATAGAATCACTTAAAACTCTGCAAAATGATTAAAACATTAAAGCAAATACCTTCTATATATATATAAAAACAATATGCCTTAATTTTATTGCCATTAATTGAGCCGATATCCTGCAGTCAAGTGTGTGGGTGTACTACCCCTGCACTATATTTAGCTGCCAACCCCCAGCATATCATTGCTCCTCTGCTGGGCTCCCTGTAGAGATCAGATCATTGCTGCAGTATGCCTGGCAAATGCGCAACGTGCATTTGCAGGCAAGTGCTGAAGGTGCTGACCTTTAGGAGGGTAAATACTGGAAGCGTGCCACAGAACTGCTGATTATTTCTCAGTATCTTCCAGCCCATGAAAGGGGACATGACTTGAGAATTAAGGGACAGAAGTTTAGGGGTAACATGAGGGGGAACTTCTTTACTCAGAGAGTGGTGGCTGTGTGGAATGAGCTTCCAGTGAAGGTGGTGGAGGCAGGTTCGTTTTTATCATTTAAAAATAAATTGGATAGTTATATGGACGGGAAAGGAATGGAGGGTTATGGTCTGAGCGCAGGTGTATGGGACTAGGGGAGAATATGTTTTTGGCACGGACTAGAAGGGTCGAGATGGCCTGTTTCCATGCTGTAATTGTTATATGGTTATATGGTTATCATGATTGATATGTGATTTAACTCCCTGGACTCACGTTTACCCTGGGCCCCTAGAACAAGTTGTCCGACAACTTTAGGCTGTGCATGCCATACGCAAGAAGAAGACCTTTACCCTAATTTGCTGTATACCTTTCATTAGCAAAGATCTCTTAATCAAATTTTAAAAGTAGCATCTGATTTAGCATCAATTTCTATTTGCAGAAATTTCCAAATGTTCATCGCCGTCTGCATATTGAAGTGCTTCTTGACACTAGTCCTGGTTCCAACTTTTATTCTGACAACCTAAACTCTCAAATGGCAATAATTGTTTGTTTCTACCATTTTAGTTCTGTCTTTTAAATTTCTTGAACATTTTAATCAAAGCATTCACTAATCTTATTAATAGCAGTGAACACAACCCATTTACTTTATGCAAACTTGCTTTGCAATTTAATTCTTGTAATCTAAGGATTATTTTGGTAAGATTACACTGCATTCCCAATGAGACCAATGTGTCCTCCCTCAGGCCTGGTGTCCAGAACTGACTCAATGTGTAATAGTCCTGTCCCACGGTACGAGTTCATTCCAAGAGCTCTCCCGAGTTTAAAAAAAAAATCAAACTTGGGGTAAGCACGGAGAATGAACGTAGCGGGTACGTCAGAGCTCGGGGATGTCTCTTAGCGGCTCGTAACGCTAATGGCAGGCATTCGGGAAGACTCACTAATGGCAGGTAAGCACGGGAAGACTTGTGAAGATTTTTCAACATGTTGAAAAATGTCCGCGAGAGCCCCGAGTACCGACGAGTGGCCATTACCGTAAATCTCCGAGTTCGAATCAGGGCAAACTCGGGAAAGCTCTTGGAATAAACTCATACTGTGGGACAAGGGTTTAACAATGTGTTTAGCTGTAACAACATTTCTACCACTATGTAGTCAAGTAATGTTGGTAAAGTGACAAATGTATGCATTGAGTGCCATATTAAGAACAGCTAAGTGTTGAGGAGAGGTAAAACTAGTGGAGGATCTTACAGACAAGTTGATAGAAATTGTGAGATCAACTTCTGTTACTAAAATTAATGAAAGAGCTCACGCAATGCAGCAAGACCTAAGCAATGCTCTGGCTCAGGCTGATAAGTGGCATGCAATATTTGTATCTTATAAATGTCAAGCAATGACCAACTCTATCAAGAGAAAGTCTAACAACCTATCATAGAAACATAGAAACATAGAAAATAGATGCAGGAGTAGGCCATTCGGCCCTTCGAGCCAGCACCGCCCTTCAATATGATCATGACTGATCATCCAAAATCAGTACCCCATTCCAGCTTTCCCCCCATATCCCTTCATTCCTTTAGCCGTAACAGCTAAATCTAACTCTCGCTTGAAAATGGTTATTGAATTGGCCTCCACTGCCTTCTGTGGCAAAAGAATTACACAGATTCACAACTCTCAGGATGAAAAGGGTTTTCCTCATCTCAGTCCGAAATAGCCTAACCCTTATTCTTAAACTGTGATCCCTTGTTCTGGACTTTCCCAACATGGGGAACATTTTTCAATGGCACTACTGTTATCAAATTCCTCTACAATAATTATTCTGGGATTAGTATTGACTAGAAATTCAACTGAACTGCCACGATAAATGCAGCCATTTTCAGTGGCAACTTCATCCACAAAATAAAATGAAATGAAAATTGGAACTAATAGAAAGTAATATCATCTCTTCTGACATAATTGACTTCTAAACTATTCTATTTACCTTTATGAATGGGTTTTAAGTCTCTGCATTTTCATACTTAATTATCTCTACCTCTTATTCCCCTAGATGCCATCTCAAAACCAAGCAGAATAAACAAGCTCTTATTAATCCATTTTAACATCCAACCTCCTGGCCTGTGATCCATTTCTATGCCACCAGTGAGCCACCGGCACTCTAAATTTACCTTTTGTACATTTGGTATTATCAATTTCCTGCAAATTACAAGCACAAATCAGTGGTAGTCCCCACATAAAGGCAAGATTTTGCATAACATAATGCCTTCAAGGGGTGGAAGATTGCAACCTTCACGTAGTCCGCCCTGTTTCGACTAATGCAATCAACTTGACGTGCACAAATGGAAGATCAAACAGTACAAGTTGTCCAACAACTTTAGGCTGTGCACGCCACACGAAAGAAGAAGAAGAAGAATGCCATGAGGTAAAAGGGCCTGAATATCCTACCTTCAATGATGCTGAAATAAACTTGGACAACCTGCTAACTTAACAACCCCTATGTCCATTTGCACCCATAACAGTTTCTATGGGTTAGTTAGTTGTTAAATCTGTCATATCTACAGCCATAATATGTAGGATGGAACTGCAGATGCTGATTTACACTGAAGATAAACACAAAATGCTGGAGTAACTCAGTTGGACGGCCAGCATCTCTGTAGAGAAGGAAAGGGTGACGTTTCGAGTCGAGACCCTTCTTCAGACAGTCAGGGGAGAGGGAAACTAGAGATATTGAATGGTAAAGTGTAACAACAACAGATCAAAACAGATCAAGAAAATGTAGAATGGTCCATTGTTGGCTGATAGGAAGGTGATAACAAGGCATACAAACAATAAAATTAATCAGTACAGTGAAACTAGTGGGAGAGAGCTGCAGTATATATGAACTACAGCTATTACTGTGATTCATCTACTGTATCTATATTACTAAAAGTCTCATCTTGACCACTTCCTGTCTGCGCTGTATATTGATTTTAGAAAAATTGCTACCATGTATAGCGATGATTTTTGGCCATCTAACTCACAGTCCTCCTCTGCTGAGGCAGCCCTGAGGATTTTTCCGATCGATGAAAAATGAAAAATTTATGAGTGTTTAAAAAATCTTCAGATCAGCTGATTGGTTCTATCGCCTGTCAATCACCACGATGAAGGTAACACCGCTTCCGGGGGTGGGGGTTCCGGGCCTATAAAATCCCGGATGCCTGGACGTCAGCCAGTAACTCTGGAAGATCATGGGGGAGTGTCCACAACTGTGATTCTAAGTGGTGAATCAACTGGACTGTGCGTCTGCAATGTACTTGCAATAAATGATTTTTTAGCCCTTAATGACAATGTAATGAGTTGTTTGGCAATTTGGTGGCCTGCACTCTGCTTGAAATGCTATGGAATTTAATTTGGTGGCCTGCACTCTGTTGAAATGCTATGAAATAGTAAGATTAAACGAGAGCTTACCAGTTTGAAGTTTGATCTGTATTTTATGAGGAGGAACGTTGAGGGAATACGTGAAGAACCCCGCTTACGACGCATGCGTGTCATCCTTCAAAGCAGCGGTGTGAGGTCACAGAAACACTATAATGACCTAATATAGTAAGATTATCAAAGAGATACCAGTTTAAGATATGACTAATCGAGGGTGGGAGCGGAGGGCACGTATTCCCTCAACGTTCCTCCTCATAAAATACAGATCAAACTTCAAACTGGTAAGCTCTCGTTTAATCTTACTATTTTACTTTGGAGTCACGTGAGTGCCTACGTGAAGACTTCAAAGCTCTGTGACCTCATGCCGTGGAACGAGTCCATGCTTCACAACTGCCTTGGTTGTGGGGAGAATGATGTTAACATCATTAAACATAATACGATATTGAAACCCAACTGTAAAATATTAATTCCAATTATTGCCCCTATTTATGCGGTGAATTATATGCAGAACTTAAAATTGTTTCTGCCATTCTTCCAGGTTCAATAACTGGTTTGTTATAAAGTCGTTGGATAGTTTCCTCCGTTGACCATTCTACTGTCTTGAGGGTTTTGTCCATTGGTACGTCCAGCTTCATAGCTGGCAATGTAGCTGCAGCCCTGATGGAGTAAGATTTAATTTCTCCTTAGAGTCCACTCCAGCCTTTGTCAGGACTAGCTTAGCCATTTAGAGATGATCTGGACTGTCACTGTTTTGAGTGGCTATTAGTAGCTGATAAACGTGACATTTCTTCCCTCTGATGATCTAGCATACTTCATGTATGATAGTAAATGAGTTATAATACAGCAACGACCATCTGTCGTATAGGCTCTGTACTTTGTTTTTAGGCCTGCTGACCCCTGTCTGTTCAGTTTGACCCTTTGATTGATGTGACAGGTTTAATTCCCTGATGAAATCATCATGTTGTCCAGCCTTAGTTTCTGTAGTGACTGGACTCTTTGCGCCGTGACCAAGGCCATCAGCATGACTGTTTACATAGTCAGTTTCTGTAATCACAGAGCTGTAGCTGGAGACCAGTTTCTTAACTTGGTCAGTACAAAGCTCACATCCCATATATGAATGTACCTAGTTCTTGGGGGTTAATTTTAACATGCCCTTTAATGAGTTTTGTTACCAGTGTGTGTGTCCCCACAGAATGTCGCTCTGTACCTTCGACAGGTATGTAGACAGAGCACTCCTGGCGCAATTGTGGTACTATGACTAAGCCTCTCATCGTAATGGAGGCTTGCCAGGAATTCCTTAACAGATGGCTGTTTATAGATCTGTGGGTGATAATAGTTATGAACGTACTTCCTATTTCTAGAGAATACCAAGTACTGTTGAACGAGTGGACTGTCTGCGACCCGCTGAAAAGATTCCGCCTATGGTCCGTCAGTCCTAGGTGTACAAGAGGTGCTTTCAATTGTACAATAAATAGGTGAATATAGATAGTAACATGGGTAACTCTCCATGTTGCTAGAAAGAACCAGTAAGTTAGGTCTATGATGGATGGTGATGAATGGTTCTGCCTTCTACCACCGTTGTTTATAATATGTTGTTTATTCTTATATGGCTGCAGGCAATATCATTTCGTTCAGCCCTAAATGTCTGAATAAAATAAGAATTCAATTCAATTTACAAATAGAGTTGGCCAGATAGTCACGTGGTAAGTTTCTACCCATAGTTGACATACTACTCCCGGTGTCCATAAAACTGGTCACTGTTAATGTTAGGTTATGACCATGCCTAACAAATGTACCCACACCTAGCACCATAGTGGCGTCAGTCGGTTACTTCATTAGCCTGTCAGAATGACCCATAAATTGTTTGAATGACGCGTAACTGCGTTCAGTAATTAGATAATGTCTGATATTATATGGCTGGCACACAGTCCCTATGCCAATTCTACTAGCAGTCTGATGGATAGTTAGTTCCCTGCCAGTCTCCATTAAGGCTGTCCATATTACCAGCAAAGTCAGTGCCATGTGAACTGTGTTAGCAGTGAACCGCAGATGACCTGTAGTTTAACACATCTGTGGGTACCTCTAATTGGTAATCTAGCCAGCATATCTTGATATTATGCTTGTCAAATAGTACCCTAGGATCAATACAGAAGATGACACAAAGTTCCCATCTGAAAGAATATAAGTACGAAGTTCCATTAACCTAAGATGAAGTGGCAACCACCTCTGATTATGATAAGGATATTTAGTACACACATTTCTGTGATTCTTATTGGATGTCTCCATAACATCTATAATGTGTGTACGTAGTTTAATAATGCTTCAATTTGTTGCTTCCTTGTCTGAATGACGTTCAGTTCAGTACATGCTGAACTAAGGAGCAAGTAATGAATACCTCCACATTCTATATCAGTGGTTTGGGGGGGTTCCAGGTTTGCATATAAGGCCAGTGCATCCTGGTGAACTAGTGTCATGTTTATTTCTAATAGTGCGGCCGTTAATATTCCGCTGATAGGACTTTAGAACTTTCTTTCGGTTCAATACCTTGTCCTGTTATGTTTTTGGTTACTGCTAAGATTAAAGGATCCAGCAGTCCAATACAATTCCTGATAGATAGCATTCCCATCTCAGGATTACACAGTAATGTCTGTTCCAGTAATGTCTGTTTCAGGGGAACAAAAGCACACCTGTGAGTAAGGCTAACTGGTCAGATTTGAAGCCAGCATCCTGACCAACGTGTCTCCAAATACTTCAGTTAACACTGGCCACATTCAGAGCCCCACAATTTCCCGGAGGTAAATGTCTTGCCAACACCTCAGCAAAGGTATTGGCTTGCAGGTGATGTGTAGACATGTACTTTTATCCAACCGCTCCTGCTGACATTCGTGCTCTCGGGCACTAGTCTCACGCGGTTTTTGCCGCAGCCCGTCCCCATGCCTACGGGCACTGGTCGCTCCCGGCCGCCCCATATAATTGTGCCTTGCTCGCAGTCCTGGTACTCCCCGGCACCTGTCGCTGACGGCCGAACATGCTGCAGCCACTCGTACCGGTTTCCCAGCTCCGCGAAAGTGGCCGCTGCTGGCTGCGCTATATCCTGCAGCTGCTCATCCTTACTTCGGTATCGGTAAGTATTATCCGGAGGCTGTTTCTCCACATCACTTTCGCAGTGATGTACTTTGCGCTTTGCCTTCCCGCCCGGTCTAGGATTTGATTTTCCCGGCGCGGGGTTTAAATCCGGCACAGCTGATGTCTCCATACAAGTTGCCTGTGCCGGCGGCTGCTGCTGCAGGTCCCCGGCACCTTCGCCACTGACGTCCTGCAGCTTCTTTACAGCCTTTCTACGTGTTGCTCTGTCCATTTCCTACACAGGGTGAAATGCAGAGTCCACTTTCTCCCCTCCTTCAGGGTTATGTAAACCTGTGCCTTGGTCAGGGTCTGACCAAATTTGGTCCTGCCCACTCTCCTCCGAGGAGTAAGAGATATCTTGCGGCCCCACACGGGGTACCGCTGTGGGACTTACCTTTTGCCCACTGTGGCTAGCCTCCATATTTCTGGGACTGCCACCATGGAGGAGCTCCTCCAGCCGTTTTGGTGTGATTTGCACTCGCTCCCTTTCGGGAGATGGTGGTGCTGATTCTTTCTTTCTTCCACCCGTTTTGGTGTGATTTACACTCGCTCCCTTATTGGGAGATGGTGGTGTCGACATTTGTTGCTGTGCCTCTCGCTCCCTGCTGCTCTGTCCGCTCGTGGCTGCTCCTAAAACCCCTCCAATCGATCCCCAGTGCGCACGGCCACTGGCCACTCGCGGCTATTCAGAGTCGGACTCCTCGAAGTCAACGACTCTGATTATGCCTACCTCTCCCGACCAGCCGGGGCCGGCGCGGGAGCGAAGTTGGGAGCAAAAGTCGGGCGCGAAAACCCGGGAGCAAAAGTCGGGGGTGGGGGGGGTAAGTCTGGCACAGCTATTCCCATTACGGGAGTTCAGCCTGTTGCTGCTGTCTGTTTCCCCCCCCTGCCTCTGCGGTGCTCCAGCAGGTCCAACGTGTACTCAGTGCACTCGGGCACTGACCGCTCGCCGCTATTTTTAGACCTGCGGAACCCCTGTTAACGCGCCAGTTCCGCACCTTCCAGCCCCTCGGACCCATGAATTATTAAATCCACTAAACGACTTGTGGGGCTGTTTCCGGGTTGTCGGGAAAACTGCTCCAGCGACCGTTGTCCTAGCGCTAAAGTCGGCTCCGTTCCTGTTTAAAAGCAATTAACGGGCCCCGGCCGCTGCTGGTTGCCTGCAAATCTGCAGACTCTCCCCAGCCAGCTTCATCAGCCTTCTAGATAAAAAAGGGTAAGTAAAGAAAACGAAGTTCCCTTACGTTCCTGTTGCAGGTTCAACCCCTGCCGATTTGGAGGAACGTCCTTCCTCCAGCGATGACGAGTTCGAATGCATGTAGCGATATGACACGCATGCGCCATAAGCGGGGTTCTTCACGTAGTCACTCACATGACTCCGAAGTAAAATTGAATTTGGCAGCCTACACTCTGCTTGAGATGCTATGAAACTGAATTTGGTGCCCTGCACTCTGCTTGAAATGCTATGTAATTGAATTTGGTGGCCTGCACTCTGCTTGAAATGGAATTTCAAGAAATAGCCATGAGTGAACTGCCAGCCCACCAACCCCGAGTGACTGATCTGCCAGCCCACCAGCCCTGAGTAACTGAGATGCTAGCCCACCAGCCCTGAGTGACTGAGCTGCCAGTGCACCAGGCCTGAGTGAGAGCTGCCGATCCACCAGGCCTGAGTAACTGAGCTGCCAGCCTACCAGGCCTGAGTGACTGAGCTGCTAGCCCACCATACTAGCCCTCTGGAAACCACTCCCTTCGGCCCACAATACCCATACTAGCACTCCAGAATGCTCCCCCCCCTCCCCACTGGACACCAATATTGCAATTGGTGGAGTGATGGAATATTGTGTCGGGGGACCAGCCCTCCCATGTGAACATGGGACCCAACGGGTCCTACTTAGTCTAGTATATAACTAAAAGTCTCATCTTGTATATATGCATGTTCCTGAAATACAGCCAAAACGGTACACGATAGCTGAACAATATTAGGGGTGCCTTACTCGTCATTCACCTGTGGTGTGCAGTATCAAGTTTTGTTATATTTTACAAAGTAATTTGCTTTATTAACTTTAATGAACTATATACTCTGAACGGGACAAGTTTCAACGCGGCAGTCATGCCTGCGCAGTGCGCTCCCACTTTCCGGGCCTGTCAGCTGTGCCTGCGCAGTTCTGTGTGTAGTTGACTGGCGTCACAATGGGGACCCAACGGGTCATCGTCAGCCATGCCTGCACTGTTGGGGGAGGGGTGCTGGACCTGTTCTCCATGCCTGCACAGTTGGGGAAGGGTTGCCAAGCCCTTCTTCAGACTAGTCAGTGGAAAGGGAAATTAGGGATATCGACAGTGATGTAGGGAGATACAGAACCAATGAATGAAAGATATGCAAAAATGCCACAATGCTAAGGGAAACAGGCCATTGTTAGCTGTTTGCTATGTGAAAATGAGCAGCTGGTGTGACTTGGGGGGCAGGAAGGGGGCAGGAAGGTTGAAGAGAGGGAATGCAGGGGTTACCTGAAGTTAGAGAAAGCAATATTCATACCAAATACTGTATATTAAAAATAAAGAATTAAGAACAATACAATATATCTACACAAACTAAATTAACCGTAAATAATATCAACTACCTCTGACTTATTCTCTGCAAAGCTTTCTCTCTGTTCAGTCATTGGAGATCTAGCTCCTGAGCAGATTTAGATACGTAGATACATAGACAATAGGTGCAGGAGTAGACCATTCAGCTCTTCGAGCCAGCACCGCCATTCAATGTGATCATGGCTGATCATCCACAATCAGTACCTCGTTCCTGCCTTCTCCCCAAACCCCTTGATTCTGCTAGCCCTATGAGTTCTATCTAACTCTCTTTTGAATGCATCCAATGAATCATCCTCCACTGCCTTCTGAGGCAGTGAATTCCACAAATTCACAACTCTCTGTGTGAAAAAGTTTTTCCTCATCTCAGTTCTAAATGGTCTACCCCTTATTCTTAAACTGCGGCCCCTGGTTCTGGACTCCCCCAACATCAGGAACATGTTCACTGCACCTAGCGTGTCCAATCCCTTAATAATTGTATATATTTTTTATTAGTTACCCTCTCATCCTTCTAAATTCCTGTGAATACAAGCCCAGTCGCTCCATTCTTTCATCAGATAACAGTTCCGCCATCACGGGAATTAACCTCGTGAACCCACACTGCACACCCTCAATAGCAAGAATGTCCTTCCTCAAATTAGTTGAAATAGCTGCAAATCTGCCCATGGAATCTGCAACGAGTCCAATATGGTAGCACAGTCAACAAAAGTCTGTCAAAATGAACCAAGAAAAAGTACTTTGCATTTGTACATGCCTTCTTCAGAAACTTTTGGAGAATCTTACCTGTGGAATTGTCAATGGTTCCAAGGAGAACTGCATCCATATCTGCAAAGTGCTTTTCCATGTTTCAATGATTCATATAAAATCAATGTTATTTTATTTGACATTTTTCGATAGTTTCTGTTCTACCAGAAATCCAAATAGACATAGATTGAAGAGTAAAGGCAATTAAAATCAACATATTTCCAACACTCACATTTATTGTTAAAATTATTATTCAAGGAGTTCTTCTTATGTGCTATGTTCTGTACATAATAATAAAAATCTCATTCAGCATTGACACAGGCTCCACTGGATATAAGATATCCATCGTGTTATTATATTATTGTATAGTTCTTGAACACAGGATGATAGTGATTTTTTTCTGAAACTTACTACTATCAATGGTAATGCACGCAGTCTTTTAGATGCATTTAATGATGTTCCAGGGAAGTCATAATTTTGCTAGTATTCACTCTGGAAAATGCAGTTAAATATTATTTTTAATAGTTACATATTGAACATATCTCTAAGGTAGTTGTACCATAATCGTTTTTGGTTAACTTATTAAAGAAGTAAATTTACCCATTTTCAATTATTTCCCCACTTCCCCACAACCATCAGGTTATTAAACCTGGCTCGGACAAAACTCTGATTATTAATAACCCATTATCTGTTATTTGCACTTTATCAGTTTATTTATTCATGTGTGTATATATTTATATTATGGTATATGGACACATTGATCTGTTTTGTAGTAAATGCCTACTATGTTCTGTGTGCTAAAGCAAAGCAAGAATGTATTTGTCTTATCAGGGACACATGACAATAAACTCACGAACTTGAACTTGAAATTGAACTGATTTAATCATTGTTAATGTAGGACAAAATTAATACAAAGTTTTCCACAGAGTGGTCACTGACCAGATTTAATATATAGTTTCATACAAATTCATTAAAAAAATACTGATTTAAAGTAAGATGTTTAAAGCATGAAGCTTCTCTGAAGATCTCAAAATCCTTTTTGCTCATGCACCTGCATAAAAAGTCAGACTCTTTACCAAGGCTCACCATCTATAGATTTACAATGGACATATTTTGTAAAATCCACTTTCTTTCAAGCAAGAGAGGGTGCACCTCTACTCCACAATGTTTTAATCTGGAGAATGATAATCTGTGCAGTGCTTTAATATTTCCCTTCATTTTTGAATGTTTCATATAAAATCAATGATCTGTTATTTTACAGTGTGGTGGCGCAGCAGTGTAGTTGCTGACTTTATAATGCCAGACACCTGGGTCAATCCTGACTCTGGGTGCTCTCTGTATGGAGTTTGTATATTCTCCCTCCGGGAGAACATGCTCTCCTCATATACTCCAAAGACGTACAGGTTTGTAAGTTAATTGGCTTCTGTAAATTATAAATTGTCCCTAGGATAGTGCTGGTGTACGGGTATCATTGGTTGGTGCGGACTCAGTGGGCCAAAGGGCAAGGTTCCATGCAGTATCTCTAAACTAAATTAAACTAAAGTTAATGGACAGGCTTTGTGACATCACCTGTACGCTTGGAAGCTGGCTCAAGTCTCAGTACATAGTAAAGGATTCGGTAAAACTAGAAATGAGGATTTCAGTCACCTATTTCCCCAACTCTCTCTACAAATATGTGAGCTTGACTGCCAGCAAAAACGATTAAAGGTACATTGATTAACCACTTTAAATAGAGTTAGATCAGTATTCGGTTAATAAATGTAAGGATATGTTCAAATAGAGATTATAAAATATCATGTGGAACATAATGGTTCTTGTTTTATTGTACAAAACAGATATCACCTCTGAATGTGAATTGTGTAAATCATGTAAACTGGGATGTTATACTCGATATTCTGGCACTGCCAGAGATCATCTAAAGGATTAGGGGGGTGGTTTAGTTTATTTCAGCTACTACTTGAGGTTATTCACTTTCTTCAGATAGAAGAATTCAAAGTTTTCCACTGACCAGATTTAATATCCAGTTTCATAAAGTCATTTTTTTTTTAAATTACTGATTGAAAGTAAGATGTGTAAAGCACGAAGCTGCTCCAAAGAACTCAAGCTTCTATTCTCAAACGCAATAAACTAAACTTTGTGTGGCCCCACAAACGAATGTTTTAAGGCTGCTGTTTATTTCTTGCTCAATGCCTTGTTATCCCTTTAACCTGCAGGTTAATTGGAAGAGCAGGGAAATAAGGAATGATACAACTCAAAATATCTAAAGTAATATTATTGTTCTAACATTACATGCCATTCGCATCATTGCTTTTGAATCTCCTCATGGCCTCAATTCTTTCTCTAATCTACTTCAACCCCATACATTTCTATGAACTGTACCTTCCAGTTCAGCTTTATGATTATACTGAAATTTAATTACACTCTATCGGTGGCCATTTCTTCAGTGAGCAAGTCACCATGTTATGGAATTCCATATTCTTGACTATGTTTGGTTGTCTATTCTAATGTTCCCTTATTGTGGAATCTAAATTCAAATTTTGTTTTACAACATTTCTCTGAGATACCTTGGGAGTATATTTTTCAACACTAAATGTACTAATTCGCATTGCGTTTCCTATTCTCTAACTTCAGACTTATGCCATTGTTGGCAGTATATGAATGTGAACTGGACCATCCATTATTCTTTATTGCATTTACTTTTAATACATTTGGCTTCAGGTGAGTTGAGGGAGTTGAGCAGAAGATTGGAATGACTGAGGATGGAGGTTGATGAAGTTTGACAAAATACTAGACTTTCAGGGACAGGTTGGTTAGGGTGGGTTAGGAAGACATCAATACTCTGAAGGTGAGCATTCCCTGTCTTTGACAGAGGAATCTTGATTTTAAATCTGTTCATTGGCAATTTATTTATGTTTGGTGTGATGCCTCATTTGGTTAGGGAGCAATGGGATGTGTCTAATGAGTGAACAGTACTTCTGAAGAAAGCAGCAGCCCCAAATGTATGAATATGAAAGGAAGTGAAATAATAGATAAAGTGTGTTGATTTTGTGGTGATGGTGGAGGTGTGGGATGGTGTAGGTTACTAAGAAAATGCATGTGTGATATCAAATAATGTCTTAATGCTTGTGTTGCCAGTAATAACCAGTGAAGCCATGTCCCCGGGACAGGATGCTTGAGCTGATGACCCACTTCCACATGGATCACATCAGTTGTCTCTGTGGCCTCCATCGCCCAGTGAGGTATGAGCTTTTCAAACAGAGCACCCAGAGGCATCACAGAGAACCTGCTGTGTCCATCCTCCAGTTGCTTGTAATGCAATTTATATTCAGTCAACACAATCTACACCTCATTGAAAGGGCTGAGAGCAAAAGAAGGAATACTTATGAAGTGCCTTTCATGACAAGTTCACACAAGTTCACAAGTTATAGTGTAGAATTAGGCTATTCGGCCCATCGAGTCTATTCCGCCATTCAATCTCTGCCTTCTAATCGTATTTTCCTGCCTTCTCCCCATAACCCTTGACACCTGTTCTAATCAAGAATTTGTCTCTCTGCCTCAAACATGTCCACTGACAGCCTCCACAGCCCTCTGTGGCAATGACTTTCACAGATTAATAGACAATAGACAATAGGTGCAGGAGTAGGCCATTCGGCCCTTCGAGCCAACACCAGCATTCAATGTGATCATGGCTGATCATCCCCAATCTGTACCCCGTTCCTGCCTTCTCCCCATATCCCCTGACTCCGCTATTTTTAAGAACCCTATCTAGTCTTCTCTAGAGGCAGAGAATTCCACATTAACTACCCTCTGACTAATGACCTCAGGATACCCTCAAATACTTTAGAGATAATACACTTCTATTAGGAAAAGTGTATAATCACTAGAGCCAGGATGTTCAGGCGCTAAAAATCTCTGAAATATGCAGGCAAAAAGGCATAATAAAATTACAAAAAAGGCACGAAAAAGGCATTTATTGACAAAAAGGGCATAAAAAGGCATTTATTTCCACCACCAAAATATGGTTAAGAATGATAATTATAAAGGTGTACTACATTAAATGACCAAAGTTGCCTGGTTGTGCATAATTACTAGCATTTATTTCAAATAGTCTGGTGTTAAAATATGCCGTCTATCAGACAGAGTATGCTTCAGATGGGGAAAACTTATTTCTACCCCAGCTAAGGTCACTGGTGTATACCCGAAACATGCTACAAACTCTATATTCATGTTGATATCTTGTGCATAACAACAACCTTTGAGAACTTTAGCTATGTTTTGTATTTCTTCAAGATCTTTGTTTGCTAAAATCACTCCCTCACATTTTCCTTGTATGTCTTTACCTACATCGCCAAGAACTTTACGAATATCGTCAGTTACTTTGTTGGAAACCTGCAAGTTATTCACTAATGTTTCACCGCGTTTCTCAAGGGAAGTAATAGCTTGTGGGAAGTTTGCAAAATAGGAAGCAATAAACACAAGATCGCGTTGGAGGGACTTTTTCTATATGATTTCACTGACTTCAGCAGATTCTTCTTCTTCAAAACAATTGACGATTTTTTTATCTTTTCAAAAGTTGCAGCATAGTAGAGTACAGCAGAGAGCCATGTACCCCACCTCGCCAAAACGGGCTGAGGAGGTAACGGAATCTCAGATCCAATTTCCTTGAACAATTGCACACGTGACAAGCTACGTATGTGCTCGGCAATTCTATGGAGTCCGTGAGCTAAGCATGTCAAATGCAACATTTTGGGGAATAAAACTTTAAGAGCACAAGCAGCTTTTTTCATGTGCGGAGCTGCATCAGTCACAAACTGAAGAACATTCTTGTGTTTTATACCTTCTGGACAAAGCACAGCAAGTGAAGATGTAAACAAATGAGCAATAGTTGAGCTGTTTAACTTCTCCAATACTTCCGATGTCAACAAATAGTTCTTTGATGGCTGACCTGCCTCCAGTGTACCGATGACCACATTGGCAACATATCTCCCCACTGCATCAGTTCTCTTGTCTATTGAGATCCATATTTTGTTGCGTGCAACTTCATCTCCAATTTTCTGCACAACAATGTTTAAGTTGCTGTCAACATAATTTTTCCGTAATGATGACTCGCTCGGTATATGTTCCTCTGTATATTTCTCTAAAAAACCTCTGAGAGATTTGTTTTCCAATTTCCACAGTGGAATTCCAGCATCAATGAATGCTTTGCACAGATCACTCGAAAACTCAAATTTGTGACTGGAGCCAGCAGTAATTGTTGTGAGGAGACAAGCTTGGGTATTTCCTTCCTTCAGTTTCTCAGCCGCCGACTTATGTTTAGCTGTCTGTACATGCTGGGAGACTAAATATTTCTTCTCATGATTCACTGCTTTCTCACATGCTTTGCAAATCAACACACAGTTGTCTGTAGAGAATATAATCACTCCCTTACACTCTGACCAAATCATTCAGTTTTTTACAAGGCGTTGACTTGACTTTAGGCATTTTGACGTTTGCAGGGGTAGATCCCACAGGAGTGGGGATGCAGATCTCTACAGGCAGGCCAAGTACAAGCTGAGAAGAGGAATCAGAGCTGCCAAGGAAAGGTAGTCTGAGAAGTTGAGGAGCAATTTCTCAGCAAATGACACTTCTTCAGTGCAGAAGGGCTTGCAAGTAATCACAAGCTACAAGAGGAAACCCCCCACTCCTTGGACAATCATCAGCTGACCAACGACCTGAACGAGTTCTACTGCAGTTTCAATAAACAGAAACTTAACCCTGGTACCCCCACACCCATCCCCAACCAACACTTCACACCTACTCACAGCCTGACTTCAGTTAGAAAAGACTAGATCTTTCCCCACCTACACCTCCCCAATCACCACAACTACTAAAAGCATGACTCTAGTTTGCAAAGACTGGACCCTTTCCCATGCACCCCTTTCCAATCACCACTTAACACCCACTTACAGCCGGGTTTCGCCCCGGTAGTGTAAATTTTCTTGTAAGTTACATTAAAATGACAAAAAAGGCTGATTTAGGCACTCAATCCTGAAAAAGGCATTATCTTTCTGAAATCATCAAAAAAGTCATGAAAAGGCACTTAAGGCATTCATGGCAAAATCCTGGCTCTAATCATCACTATTTTAGTCGAAAAAAAAGTTGGAGTCTGAAGAAAGATCCCAAGCCAAAACGTTGTCCGTCCATTCCCTCCACAGATGCTGCCTGGCCAGCAGGGTTAACGTGTTTTGATCACTGTTGTACTGTTCAATTACAATTACAATTTAGTTTATTGTCACGTGTAGGAGGTATATTGAAAAGCGTTTGTTGCATGCTATCCAGTCAGCGGAAAGGCTGATGATTACAATTGAGCCATTTATAGTGTATAGATACATGATAAGGGAATAACGTTTAGTGCAAGGTAAAGCCAGTAAGGTACGATCAAAGATAGTCTGAGGGTAACCAACGAGGTAGATAGTAGTTCAGCACTGCTCTCTGGTTGTGGTAGGATGTCAGTTGTCTGATAACAACTGGGAAGAAGTGTGGCAACCAATTTCTGCAAGGCAGGATCCCACAAAAGGCAGGATGCCACAAAAGGCAGGATCCCACAAAAGGCAGGATCCCACAAAAGGCAATGTTATAATGACTCCACATCTTTCTAGGAATATTGGCAGAGAGAAAAATATTAGCAAACGTACCGAGGATGACTGCTCTGGTCGTGTTCAAAGAAGTGCCCTGTAAACTTTGTATCAACTTGATGGAGCAGAGGATCCTTGGTTTAATTTTTCATTTGTTAGGATAGCGGCACTGCATTGGGAAATCATACTAGGTATCAGGCATTTCTAAGAAAAATATGTAATCCATTATTGTGCTGAGATGGCCTTGTTAGTTAACATTGCTTGAAGACAAGCTTCAAGACATGATAATAATCAATTGACTCATGCTAAATCCAAATTTCCATGGAATCATTTTGTATTACTGTAATTCAGCATTCGTGGAACTTTCAAGTTCACACATGAACCATAACCACCCAACGAATAATAAACATTGAGTTTGGGATGTTCTAAAGATGTTGGCTGCACATTTTAAGCTGGTGAAACCTTAGACTGGCTACATGGGACTTGGTGTCAGCCAAGCAGTATGAGTGCTCAAAGGAAATAATGGGACAGAGAGAGAGAGAGAGAGAGAGAGAGAGAGAGAGAGAGAATAGTGAGAGTCCCTGAAGTAAATGTTGTTACATTTATTGATAGTTCATTATAAGAAGTAAAATTATACTGAATCAAGAATGATTTGGTCGTGAAAAATACAATGTTTAGTAAATTAAGTTAATCCAAATTGTTCACTTTGAAAATGATTGGGCATTAAACATGATGGAAAAGGGTGTCAGGAGAAATTAACCCCCTTAACCCCAAGATAAGGAAATCTTAAATAGCAGCATAGGAAGCATGGAGACCTTTGAACATCAGAGCTAGGTACTCATTTCTAGGATGTGTTACTGATAAAGGCTATGTCTTTCTTTAATTATCCTTTCAGGTTATTGATAAACAGTCATCTATGGACACATTTTGATGATTGTGCTATTATAATGATATCAGAAGGTTTAGTTGATAACATTCTCCCTTCCTGAGAAAGAGGTTTGAAATTTCAAACCCTACTTTGGAAAATTAAGCATAGAAATATAGATTGACATATGCTACATTATCAGCGGTGCCATCACTCAGATGAAACAATAAACCGTGAACATTACCAGTGCATTTTTCATTTCTGTTTTGACGATGTCTTCAATATCTTAGTCAATAGTCATCCCTCAATGAACATCACCAGTACAGATGATCACATTGCTCTTTGCAAGAGCTTGCTAATTACCTGCTGTTTTTTTTTAACATATTATAAGCAAGGCTGCATAGCTGGAAGAAATTCCTAAATTTTCTAGAAACAAGGAACTGTTGGTTTATAGCAAAAGACACAAAGTGCTGCAGTAACCCAACGGGTCAGGCAGCTTCGCTGGAGGACATGGCTAGTTGACGTTCCAAGTCGGGCTCTTCTTCAGCCATAATTTTGTATACTGGTTTGAAATAGCTAATTCTACATATTGCACAAAAGGACACAAAGTACTGGAGTAATTCAGTGGGTCAGACAGCATCCCAAGAGAACATGGAGAGGTGACATTTCAGGTCGAGATGTTGGACCATTGTTGCTTAACATAGAAACATAGAAACATAGAAAATAGGTGCAGGAGTAGGCCATTCGGCCCTTTGAGCCTGCACCGCCATTCAATATGATCATGGCTGATCATCCAACTCAGTATCCTGTACCTGCCTTCTCTCCATACCTTTAGCCACAAGGGCCACATCTAACTCCCTCTGCTTCCTTTTTCTTTGTTACTAAATGTTGTTCCCATCAGCTAATTCATTCCTTCACTGTTTACACTCCTTGCAATGAATTAATTAAGAATTTACTTCACATTTACATCAATGAGGTCCATTAAATGTATACACATTCTCTATCGCTCTCTTAACCTCTCTCTCACACACAAAACATACAAAAATGGTGGCACACTGGCACAGCTGGTAGAGCTGCTGCCTCACAGCACCAGGGACCCCCGGTTCAATCCTGACCTCGGGTGAAGTCCGTATGGAATTTGCATGTCCTCCCTTTGACCACGTGGGTTTCCTCCGGGTCCTCCGCTTTCATCCCATATCCCAATGACGTGAGGGTTTGTAGGTTAATTGGCCTCTGTAAATTGCCCCTATTGTGGAGGAAGTGGGTGAGAAAGTGGGATAACATAGAACGAGTGTGAACAGGTGATCGATGGTTGGCTTGGATTCTGTGGACTGAAGTGCCAGTTTCTGTTATTGAATCTCTAAACTAAACTAAACTAAATTCCAGGGGTCAGTTTACCCATTGAGTGAAAATAAATTATGAATATTCACTGTGCTGATAAAATCAGCAGGTTTTTTCCCCTGTATTACAACATAGATTTCACATCTATAGTATTTTGCGATTTGAGGCGGTTAGGATCATTCACTGCTTCTGGGAGGTATGTTCTTTCTGCAGGAAAATACTTAATTTTAATCCAGCATCAATGAAGAAGTAGGGATATATATTCTGATTTAAAAAGGTGTTTACACTCTTTTAGTCCTTGTTTCCATGATTGCAAGAAAGGGATTAATTTGAGTTGATTGGGAAGTTATTTTTATCTCTGCTTTCTTTGATGTATCTCTACTCAGGGAACATCTACAATGGACAAAACAATTGTGCTTGCATTTGATATCCAAAACATTGTTTTTGTGCATGGTGATGTTCCCTGAGTAGAGATACACTAAAGAAAGCAGAGATAAAGATAACTTCCCAATCAACCATAACTAATCCCCTTTTCAATTAGTTCTTACAATCATGGAAACAAGGACTAAAGGAGTGTAAACAGCTTGAAATGCTGGTGAATCAAAATCAAACAAAATTCATTAAAAAAAGAGATAAAACTAAAGGAGGCATGGTGGTGCAGCAGTAAAGTTGCTGAACCTTACAGCGCCAGAAACCCGGGTTCGATCCTGACGACAGGTGCTGTCTGTATGGAGTTGATACATTCTCCTCGTGACCTGTGTGGGTTTTCTCTGAAACCTTTGGTTGCCTCCCACACTCCAAAGAAGTACAGTTTTGTAGGTTAATTGGTTTGGTATTAATGTAAATTGTCCCTCGTGTATGTAGGGTAGTGTTAATGTGCGGAAATTAACAGTCCAGTGTGTGTGTAGGATAGTGTTAATGTGTGGGGATCGCTGGTCGGTGTGGACTCAGTGAGCCGAAGGGCCTGTTTCAGCACTGTATCTCTAAAAAATTATATATATTCCCTCCGCAGTCTACAATGCTGACGCTTGATGATTGTGACTTGCTTTCTCCCCACATTTTAATGGATTATCCACATTCAGTCACTATAATTCCTTTCTGCCATGCCAAATGTATTGCACCAAAACTAACGATGTGACGTTTCTCTGTACAGATGTTGACCTGCATTTACACCGCCTCCTTTATTTATCACCTGATGTGTTCAGCACTTCATCATCAATCTGAAAAGATACAACAGCTTGCATTGATGTCGCATTTCTAACATTGCAAAGTGTGTTTCCCCAGCAATGTTATTAACACATCACTGACCCACATAACGAACTATTAGATCTAGGTTAAATATGTAATTTTCAAAAGAGATCTTAAAAAAAGAAAGAGAGGCAGAGGAGCAGTTATGGAAGACAACTAGAGTCACAGCTGCACAATTGAATTATTGAAATTGGATCAAGATTAGAAGAAAGCCAAACCACATTTTGGGAGGAGTTTACAGCTATAAAGTGAGGTGAGGCCATGGATAGATTTGAAAATAAGGACAAGAATGTTGCAGTAGCATAGAAACAAAAAACTGCAGATGGTGGTTTATATAAAAGGACACAAAGTACTGGTGTAACAGTGGGTCAGGCAGCATCTCTGGAAAACATGGATAGGTTATGGAGTAACACAGACATTTTGGGTCGAGACCTTCTTCAGACTGAAGAAGGGTGTCGACCCAAAACGTCAACCATTCCTTCTCTCCAGAGATGCTGCCTGTCCCGCTGAGTTACTCCAGCATTTTGTGTCTATCTTTGATTTAAACCAGCATCTGCAGTTCCTTCCTACACATGGATAGGTGATGTTTTGGTTTAAGACTCTTCTTGGTGTGATTTTTTGAAATAATGCCCTCATTCTAGGAGCCAGTGTGCTACATTGGGGAGAATGTGTAAATAAAAAGTCCCAAGGTTTCTCGGAGAGAATGACATGACATGAGAAACGCAGTCAATGTATTTTTATGAGCCATTTACACAGTTTAAACAAAACTCTTGTACTTATGGATAACATTATATAAATCTTACATGACTTCAATGGTATCTCTTCAGAACAGAAATCTCGCGGGGCAATAACATTATCCACAGAATGCTTGCGAGAAAGCTTTCTTGGTAAAAAATGGATGTTATAATATAGATTTTAGTCAGTATAATCCAGTGAAAAGATTAATGCAGCAGTGCTTCCTTCCTTGTAGTTTCCCCAAAGCTCTTTTCTTTCCACTCTATCCATTTATTCTCTCCCTCTCCGTACAGTGAAAGGCAAGATCATAGATAGTAATAGTCAAAAAGATGAAGACTCTGAATGAATGAAAGCACACAGCCTCCAGCTTAGTCAGTCACGCAGTACTGTTAAATTTCCTTTATTAAAAATACATTGCATATGACCTGTGCCAGATTTGATCTACAATTGCTTGGAGCTGTCAGTACATTATGGATTGCAAGCTGAGTTGCATTATTTAGCACTTAATTTCCCCTCCCTGGCCTCCATGGAAAAACAAAACTAGCAAAGAAAAACATGTTATTTAATTATTTTAAAGTCCATTATCTTTCTAAGTGTTATTAAACTACTTACATCTGACTGGTTTTCTTCTTCTTGCATATGGCGTGTACAGCCTAAAGTTGTAGGTCAACTTGTTCTATTTGATATAATTGCTTGTGCACATCGGGTTGATTGCATTAGTCGAAACAGGGTAGACCACTCTGACTGACGATAGTCTCTGACAGGGACAGTGACTGGTTGAAAACAAACAGAGGCTAAAATGAGCTTCCGTTTTGCTCCTACGGAAACGTAATTGGGAATAGAGGAATGATATGTTGCCTCTTAATGTTCAATTTGAAACAGGAGATATGGTAAACAGGTGGGGATACAGGTTGAATTAATATTTTCATTCTTGTTTTCAAATTGTTAAACTTGTAAATACTCTTTCCTAACAAGCCTGCGAGATGACCAATAGTAAATCCCTGTTTTAACCTTTCCACCATCACTAGCTCTGCCTTTGGCTCTAACAACTTTAGCAGTGGAATTAATGTCCCATAACTCTGCATTTCCCTCACTCTTTCTCTCTCTTTTTCCCTTTTGAGGAGCCTAAATTTTGTTAAAAAAATGTGCCCCCTCTCTTCTTGTGTGTGTTTGTAGGTTAATTGGATTCTGTAAATTGCCCCCCATTTTATAGAGAGTGGGTGAAAAAGTGTGATAATATAAAACTAGTGTGCAAACGGACACAAAGTGCTGGAGTAAGTTCGCGAGTCAGGCAACATCTGCATTATTTTTGTGTCTACATTTAACCAGTGTGAACGGATATCAATGGCCGGTGTGGACACGGTGGGCCAAATGACATGTTTCCATGTTGTATCTCGAAACTAAACTAAATATACAGTTCAGTCCAAAATATTAAAAATGTTTAATTGCTATTCAGAAATTTTGATTACAGCTTGCATTATATTAAATACTAGACCAAGTGCAGACCCATTGGGTCTGTTCCCCCAACGTGCGGTTGTGGGGGGGGGGGGAGGCGGCATGCAGCGTCACACACACTAACTATCCCCCCCCTCCCCCGCACTGACGCTAATTACCCCCCTTGATATTATATCAATATATTAATTTGCTCCTTTTACCCCATAACCACCCTATCTACTGACGCATAGCCCCCAACTTGCAGTCACATCTAGAGAGGGGGGGGGGTAGATAGTTAGGGCAGAGAGAGAAGGGGCAGAGACAGAGACAGAGACACAGAGAGAGGGGCAAGAGGGAGAGGGGGTGGAGATGAGGAGAAGAGGGAGGGTGGGTGAGGGGGGGAAGGTGGGGGTGGAGGAGAGAGAGAGGATGAGAGTGACGGGGAGAGGGGGGGAGAGGTGAGGGGAGGGGGTGAGAGGGGGGGAGAGGTGAGGGGAGGGGGAGAGGTGAGGAGCAGGGAGGGTGGAGGGAAGGAGGTAGGGGTGTGTGAAGGTGGGTTTAGGGGAGGGACAGTGGGGGCAGGGATGGAGGGGAGGAGGGGGAGAAAAAGAGGGGAGAAAAAGAGAGAGGGATGGAGGGGGAGAGGAGAGGGGGGTGAGAGGAGGGGGAGAGGAGAGGGGGGAGAGGAGAGGGGGAGAAGAGAGGAGAGGGGGGAGAGGAGATGGGGGGAGGGGATAGGGGGGAGAGGAGGGCGGAGGAGAGGGGGAGAGGAGGGGGGGAGGAGAGGAGAGGGGGGGGGACTAGGGGAGATGGGGAGTTGGGGAGGGGGGAAGAGGAGGACGGGAGTGGAGAGGGGGGGAGAGGAGAGGGGGGGAAGAGGAGAGGGGGAGAGGAGAGGAGAGGGGGGGGAGGAGAGGGGGGGAAGAGTGGAGAACGGGAGTGGAGAGGGGGGAAGAGGAGAGGGGGGGAGGAGAGGGGGAGAAGAGAGGGGGGAGAGGAGAGGGGGAGAGGAGAGGGGGCAGAGGAGAAGTGGGGGAGAGGAGGGAGGGAGAGGAGGGGGGCAGAGGAGAGGAGGGGGGAAGATGAGAGGAGGGGGGGGAGCGGAGAGGGGGGAGAGGAGAGGGGGGAGAGGGGGGGAGCAGAGAGGAGAGAAGAGGAGAGGGGAGGGAGAGGAGAGGGGGCAGGAGCAGGGGGGATAGGAGGGGGGGAGAGGAGAGGAGGGGGGGGAGGGGGGGGGTGAGGAGAGGGGGGAGAGGAGAGGGGGGAGAGGAGAGGGGGGAGGAGAGGGGGAGATGAGAGGGGGAAGGAGAGGAGAGTGGGGGGAGAGGAGAGGGGGGGTGAGGAGACGGGGGGTGAGGAGAGGGGAGGGAGAAGAAAGGGGGGGGGTGGAGAGGGGGGGAGTGGAGAGGAGAGGGGAGGGGAGGGAGAGGAGAGGGGGGGTGGAGGGAAGAGAGAGGAGGGGGAGAGGAGAGGGGGGGAGAGGAGAGGGGGGCAAGGAGAGGGGGAGAGGAGAGGGGGGAGAGGAGAGGGGGGAGTGGAGAGGAGAGGAGAGGAGAGGGGAGGGAGAGGAGAGGGGGAGAGGCGGAGGGAGGAAAGAGGTGGGGGAGAGGAGGGGGAGAGGATGCGGGGAGAGGAGGGGGGCGAGGAGAGGTGGGGGAGAGGAGAGGGGGGGTAGAGGAGAGGGGGGGAAAGGAGAGGAGGGGGAGAGGAGAGGGGGGCAAGATGAGAGGGGAGAGGAGAGGGGGGGAGGAGAGGTGGGGGAGGAGAGGGGGAAGGAGAGGAGAGGGGGGGAGGAGAGGGGATGGAGAGGAGGGGGGAGATGAGAGGGGGAGAGGAGGGGGGGAGAGGAGGGGGGAGAGGAAGGGGGAGAGGAGGGAGGGGAGAGGAGGGGGAGTTGAGGAGAGGGGGTGAAAGGAGAGGGGGGAGAGGGGGGGGATGAGGGGGGAGAGGAGAAGGGGAGAAGAGGGGGGAGAGGAGCGGGGGAGAGGAAAGGGGGGGGAGAGGAGCGGGGGAGAGGAGGGGGGGAGAGGAGAGGTGGGCGGGGAGAGGAAGGTGGGGGGGGAGAGGAGAGGAGGGGAGACAGAGAGAGAGAGTGCCTTTTTATTTCAACCCAAACCCCCCAAACAACCATTTGCTTTTTTACTTTAACCATATTTTCATTTTCAAACTACATTAAGGGTACTTACTCACAGTAGTGTGCACATGTGTTCACTGTTATTCACAGCTCAGAGAAACGTGACCCTCTGCCTTCATCCATATTGAAGAGACTGAATGAGGCACACCACTTCCTGGTTTTATAGTCCCTCCCCCCGCCGCCAGCGGGGGCAGCAGAGAGAATGGGGAATTTTGTAAAATCATTAATATCTCTGTCATTTTTCATCGACAGGAAAAACCCTCGGCACACATGCGGCTGAGCGGGGCTCTGAGCGAGGTAGCTAAAAATGACGGCCGTAAGTGACGGCGTTCTCTCAGAAATCGCAGCACAGATCGCCAAAACCGGTCAAGAACAGACTTTTAGTAATGTAGATTGAGAGCTTCATTTATTCTGGATGTTGCTTGTGAGAGTTTCTGTAAAACTGCAAGCCTTGGGACCTTGGTAATATTCATCACAGATTTTCAACACTATTGGAAGTCACTCGAACAAACTTTCATTTCATTTTTTAAAAACATTTTATGCAGTAGTGTTTATTTTCCGTGAAACCAGTAAATTTTTTTTAAATGACTGGGAAATATACCAGCAATCTGAAACATAAAAGCATTCCGGATTCCAATTCCTGCAGCAAACCTTCTTAACACTCTGTGACCCCATCTCTGATTCAGCCTGCACATCCACCCCACTGTCCAGACCCTTACTCCAACCGCACAACCCGCGCACCTCTTGACTCCTGACTCTCCGTACACAAATTATTATATTCCAAACCCCTTTCTTCAGTAGTGCACACCACTCTCACTCCAGATCGCCAGCTCATAATGCAGTCTAATGAGTTTGCCAGATGCCATAGCATCAGAATTTCCCAAAACCTAGATACCGGATCATTGAAGTTTTATTGTATTTATTTTGAAAAGTGCTTGTCCTTAAGGGGCCGTCCCACTTGGGTGATGAATCCACGAGTTAAGAAGAGTGTCTTCGACCTTCAAGCTCGAGGGCACTCGCCTGGAAAGCCTTGAGCTGGATCGAGCGTGCACGTTGAAACCGCGAGCTGGATAGACCGACCGCACACACACACACACACACACACACACACACACACACAAACAAATTGCAAAGGCAGGGGCCAGGGAAAGCGGGGGAGCGCTGTCTGAAATTCACACCCGCGATGAAGAGGAACGGCTGCATAGTAACGGTAAGTCTTTCAGAGAGCGCGGAGGGGGGGGTGAAGGGAAGAGAGGGGGAGAGTAGGAGAGAGAAGAGGGGAGAAGGGGGCGAAGAAGGAGGGGGAGAAGGGGGGAGAAGCGGGGGGCGAAGGGGAGATGAGGGGGGGGGAGGAAGGGGAGAGAAGAGGGGGAGAAGGTGGGGGGACAAGGGGGGAAAGGAGAGGGAGAAGGGGGGAGAAGGGGGGGAGGAGTGGGGGAGAAGGGGGGGAGAAGAGAAGGGGGGAGAAGAGAAGGGGGGAGAAGAGAAGGGGGGAGAGAAGGGGGGGAGAGAAGGGGGGAGAGAAGGGGTGGAGAGAAGGGGGGAGAGAGGGGTGGGGAAGTGAGGGGGGAGAGAAGGGGGGGAGAGAAGGGGGGAGAGAAGGGGGCAGAGAGAAGTGGGGAGAGAAGGGGGCAGAGAGAAGTGGGGAGAGAAGGGGGGAGAGAAGGGGGCAGGGAGAAGTGGGGAGAGAAGGGGGGGAGAGAAGGAACTTCTTCTATGTTCCGGCGATTATTTCAAAAAATTCAAAACCAGCCGCGACTAAAAATAGGTTGCCGTTTTAAAAATCGGTAATTTTTTAGTCGAAGCCGGTTGTGATGCTAGTTGAAGGTCGTTGCTGGAGGTTGCAGGTAGTGGAAGGTAAGACCTTCCTGGTGGAATAAAACTGGGTGAAAAAAAGGTCTTACCTTCCACTACCTGCAACCTCCGGCAACCACCTTCAACTAGCATCGCAACCGGCTTTGACGAAAAAATTACCGATTTTTAAAACGGCAACTTATTTTTAGTTGCGTCCGGTTATGATTTTTTTGAAATAATCGCCGGAAAATAGAAGAAGCGGAAACCACTTTCGACCATTAGGGAGACTGACAAAAACCTCCGGGAACCACATGGAAACCTTGGGTGGGGCGCAAAGTCTCCAGAGGTTTCCATTTAGGTTTCCTAAGTGGGACAGGGGGATTACTGGCACGGAAGTTCAGACAACACACAAAGCATGAATTATACAAGACATTGCAAAATCAACACATCAGTGCAAAAACACGTAGGAAACTAGTCTACAGGTATGTAGTGCAAGACGTGACCTGTGGTGTTCCATTATTGAGATACGCTTGGGGTTGTACAGGTCAGTTTAAGAATCTGGTGGTTATGGAAGAGCAGCTGTTCCTTAATCCTGTGATGTGGGACTTCAGGCTTCTGTACCTCATGCTTGATGAAAGCAGTGAGAAGAGGGCATGAGTCAGATGGTGGAGATGATAGAGCTCACCTTCTTAAAACAGCATTTCCTGTCAATGATTTTGATAGTGGGGAAGGCAGCACCCATTTGGCCTGGGCTGTCCATCAATCTCTGCAGTCCCTTGCATTCCTGTGCCTTGGAATTGGCATACCAGGCCACGATGCAACTGGTCAGGATGTTGAGCGAGAGGTTCTTGTTGCATCACCACTCAACTAAGTGTTCTATCCTGTTATATCTCTGTCCTCAATCACTAATCATAATTTGGTCAACAACAGTGGTGCCATCGACAATTTTTTAGATGGCATTGGAGCTGTGCTTAGCCACAGGTCCAATGGGTGTAAAGAGAGTAGGGTAGGGGTCCAAGCACATGGCTCTGTGGTGCCCCTGTGTTGATGGTCATTGAGGAGGAAATGTTGATACAGATCCACACTGATTGAGATCTGTCAATGAAGAAGTCAATGATTCTGCTGCAAAGAGGGGTACAGAGGATCAGTCTGGTGATGGGTCTCAACCCGAAAGGTCACCAATTCCTTCCCTCCAGAGATGCTGCCTGTCCCGCTGAGTTACGCCAGCATTTTGTGTCTATCTTGCAGGTCTTTGAGCTTGGTGGTGAGTTTGGATTAGATAATTGTGTGGAATGCTGAGCTGCAGTCCATGAACAGCAGCCTGACCTATGTGTTCTTGTAATCGACATGGTGCAAAGCAGAGTATTGGTCATAGTGCATAAAGATTGCTTCCCTGTTTAGATTATTTATTACAACACCCAAGGAGACCATGCAATTTGTCAGGTCAGTGCCATTGAGCAACCTTATTCTGCCTCTTTTTTCCATATAATCTATGTTCTGCACTGGGCTAAAAGTTCCCCTTTGCTTCTTTATTGTCATCTACACATACAAAGTTGTAATTAACCTATCAATGAGTCTTTGGGATATGGGAAGTAATTAGAGCATTTGATTTTTTTTTAAATCCACACCATCAGTGAGAATGTTGGAATTCCACACATGCAGCACTGGAGAACAAGATTTAATTTAAGGTGCTGGATCAGTGAATGCCAGCACTAACTGCCGTTCCACCCTCCGCCCACTGATAACACAAGCTACCATTTCAAAATGGTGCACGTTGCACGTGGATTTACAGACCAGGACATTTTGTGATCAAGGCTACAGAGGTCTGGAAAATAAATATTCTTGTGAACGACAAAGGTTTCTCTAGGAATAAAATTGTTTCTTTTAAAAAGCACAATAAGTTTATATGACAAATGAAAACCTTAAAAAAATTCAGCTGCCTGAAATCTAAAACAGAAACAGAAAATGCGACAAACACTCAAAGAATCAAACAGCATGTGTGGAGGAACAAACAGCTTTAAAAACCCATCAGAACAAGAATACCATCCACGTCCCTTTCAAGCAATTGTGAAGTACCAAACATATTATTTTTGAAGTATAAACAATGTGGCCAAGTAAACTGAGGCAAGACCCCACACACTGCAGCAGGATAAAGATCAGGCAATTTGTTTTAGTGCTTAAGGAATAATAAAAGCCCAGAAGACTGGGGATCATTCCTGTGCTTATCTTTGAGAGAGTGCCATGGGTTATTTTGTATATGCCTGAGAGAACAAGCAGAGGCAGAGGGTGCTGCTTCAATATCTTATTTAAGAATAGCCATCTTCAACAGATAATCGGTGCAGATATCTTCGGTGAAGGGCCTTAAGAGCAAAAAAAAGAGAAAGTCAGCAGCATGTAATTGGTGCCAGGGAGTCAGCTTTGTACTTTCAAAAACCTTGGGATAATGCTGGCTTCACTCTGAAGCGAACTGTTCAAAAGAAATTTGATCCTTTTGCCAGGTTCTCTGAATAGATTAAAGGCTTGCAGTGTGCAAAACTCTCTTTTACCTATGTTATAGGCACTGATGCAATGCAGAAAGAACAAGAGCACAGGAGCAAGGAAAAAATGTGGAAATAAAAACTTCTATTACACACATTTTACTGATTTTTGTTTTGTGTTGAATTAAAAGTTGGCCTATCATTAGCTTAGCCACGTATTTTTTGTAACACAATCTTGCCTAATCAAATAAAGATCAGAAGATCGGGTTATGAAAAATGCTATATTTAATTAGTACTAGACTAAATGGCTCCCATTGGGTCCCATTCTCACACGGAGGCCTGGTCTCCCAACGCAATATTCCACCACTCACCCATAGCCCCCAATTGCACAGGCGCAGCTGACTAATGGCTTTCTGGACTCACTCACTGACTCATGGCTTTTTGGACTCGCTCACTGACTCACGGCTTTCTGGACTCACTCTGACTCAAGGCTTTCTGGACTCACTCTGACTCACGGCTTTCTGGACTCACTCTGACTCACGGCTTTCTGGACTCAATCACTCAATGACTCGCAACTTTCTGGACTCACTCACTCACTCACTCACTCACTCACTCACTCACTCACTCACTCACTCACCGACTCAAGGCTTTCCGGATTCACTCACTCACTGACTAACAGCTTTCCGGACTCACTCACTAACTGACTAATGGCTTTCTGATCCCACTCATTCACAGCTATCTGGAATCACTGACACGGCTTTCTGGACTCACTGAATCAATGACTCACGGCTTTGTGGACTCACTCACTCATTGACTCACGGCTTTCTGGACTCACTCACTGACTCATGGGTTTCTGGACAAGTTATAATATAGAGTGTGCTTGGTCCTTGATACAGATTAGGGTGTGTTCTCCACCCTGCTTCCTGAATGTGATGAAGCTATGATGTGGCTAAACATTAGGCACACATGTTTTGCCTATTAATGAGTGCAGTGGTTCTGTTTCCACCCAATTATCTAGTGCAGACTAAAACATTCAAACGTAATCAGGTCAGTATTGTAACCTGTGAGAATTTGAACTAATGTAGGTGCTAGATTTGCTTAAAATAAATGTGCAACAATTGTATTTTTCCCCAATTCATTTGAAAGAACTAAAGCATTCATCACAGAACAAAATGCTGGATGTTGTGGATTCTGCCTAGATTTATATCTGGCATCTCGCTTATCTGACTTGAAATGGTAACCTTAGCTAGCCTTGCATTTTTAAAACAACTGTTGAATGCAATTTCTTATAATAATGCTGAAATAATTATGATGCACTCACACAAGACTGAAATAGCTAACATTTTCTGTGATTTGCAATAAATAGAAAGAATTGATCTACATAGAAATAATGAACAAAACAGAATTTGCCTTTGTTATCGGCATAAAAGCCTTGATGAAGTATTGCATGCACATCAAACTCCGCTGTTGACATTCAGTTCCACTGAAGTCAGTTCAACAGAATTCAAACTTATGTATTATTACGTTGTGTACTTTACACACACAGTAAAGGACACATTCCAACTGCATTGTGCCTCAGTAAAAGATTTCCAATTATTTTCAGTATAATTTGTATGCAAGGGTCAAATCCATATATTTTCTCATCGGTTTTGTTTTCTCAGTTGACACTGTCCCTACAATTATAGAATATAAAACAGTACAGCACAGGAAAAGGCCCTTCGGCCCACACTATTTGTACCAAACATAATGCCAAGATAAGCTAATTTAATCTGTCTGCATGATCCATATTCCCCCATTCCCCAGATATCCATGTGCCTATCTAAATGCCTTTTTAAATGCCACCATTTTATCTGCCTCCACCACTTCTCCTGGCTGTACATTCCGGACACCCACTGTCCAAATGGGAGTAAATCCTATCCCAAAGAATTCTCTCCAATAGCTTCCCTGTCACTCATGTGAGGCTCATCGGCCTATAATTCCCTGGATTCTCTCTATTTCCCTTCTTAATCAAAATAACAATATTGGCTACTCTCCAGTCCTCTGGGACCTCGCCTGCAGCTAGATAAGATGCAAAGATTATCGTCAAGGCATCTGTAATGTCCTATTTTGCCTCTCTAGATAACCATTGATAGTTTCCATCGGGCCCTAAGGATTTATCCACTTAATGCCCTCCAAGAGCTCTAACACCACCTCCTTCTTGATTTCAAGCTGTCCTTGCAATTAGTATTCTCCACATTGACCTCACTGCCTCCAGCACAATTTTTCTCCTTTATCCTTGAGTGGACCTATCTTCTCCCGGCTGTGATTTTTGACATCATATTCAGAGTCGCCTCTGCTGCGCAGGACAAGAGGATTTTTCCCATAGATGAAAAATAAAAGACTTATTAATGTTTAAAAAATGATGAGATTCTCTCTCCTGTCAATCACGCCATGAAGGTCATGCCCCTTCCGGTGGGATTGGGGAGAGACTATAAAACCCAGAAGTGTGGACTGCTTCAGTCTCTGCAAGATGGGGGAGCGAGAGGTCACAACACTCAATCTGAGCTGTGAATAACACTGAACACATGTACACTAAACTGTGAGTGTTTTTACTGACATGTGAGTGCCCTTATTGTAAAATGAAAATGTAGTTTGAAAATGTGGTTTGAAAATGCAAAAGTGGTGTTGTTTTGAAAATGCAAAAGTGGTGTTTGTTTGAAAATGCAAAAATGGTGTTGGTTTAAAAATGCAAAAGAGTTCTTGATTTGAAAATGCAAAAGAGTTCTTGATTTGAAAATGCAAAAGTGGTGTTGGTTTGAAAATACTAAAGTGGTGTTGGTTTGAAAATGCGAAAGTGGTGTTGGTTTGAAAATGCAAAAGTGGTGTTAAGTGTGAAAATGCAAAAGTGGTGTTGCCTTGAAAATGCAAAGGTGGTGTGGCCTTGAAAATGCAAAAGTGGTGTTGCCTTGAAAATGCAAAAGTGGTGTTGCCTTATTGAAAAGTGGTGTTGCCTTTGCCTTATTGAAAAGTGGTGCTGCCTTTGCCTTATTGAAAAGTGGTGTTGCCTTTGCCTTATAGAAAAGTGGTGTTGCCTTTGCCTTATTGAAAAGTGGTGTTGCCTTCTATATCATTAAAAGTCTAATCTTGACCACTTCCTGTTTGCGCTGTATATTGATTTTAGAAAAAAAGGCTACCACGTATGGCTGTGATTTTTAGCCATCTTACTCAGTCTCCCTATGCTCATCAGGTGCCGATCATTTTTCTCATCGATTAAAAATAAAAGATTATCAGTGTTTAATATGTTAGGATTCTCTCTCCTGTCAATCACGCCATGAAGGCCACACCCCTTCCAGTGGGAGGGGGGGAAGGAACTATAAAACCTGGAAGTGTGGGCGTGGCTCAGTTTCTGCAAGAATTGGGAGGGAGAGGTCACGACTCTCTGTCTTTGGTGGCCTTGTACCCTGCCTGAAATGGTAGGAAACTGCATTTGAATTTCGTTACTTTTCACCCTGCTTGAAATGGTAGGAAACTGCACTTGAATTTGGTGGCCTTGCACCCTGCTTGAAATGGCATGAAACTGTGCTTGTATTTGGTGGCATTGCACCCTGCTTGAAATGGTATGAAACTGCCCTTGAATTACATGGCCTTGCACCCTGCTTGAAATGGTAAGAAACTGCATTTGAATTTAGTGGCCTTGCACCCTGCCTGAAATGGTATGAAACTGCACTTGAATTTGGTGGCCTTACATCCTACTTGAAATGGTAGGAAACTGCACTTGAATTTGGTGGCCTTGCACCCTGCTTGAAATGGTATGAAACTGCACTTGAATTTGGTGGCATTGCATCCTGCTTGAAATTGTATGAAACTGCACTTGAATTAGGTGGCCTTGCACCCTGCTTGAAATGGTATGAAACTGCACTAGAATTTGGTGAGCCTTGCACCCTGCCTGAAATGGTATGAAACTGCACTTGAATTTGGTGGCCTTGCACCCTGCTTGAAGTGGTAGGAAACTGCACTTGAATTCCGTGGCCTTGCACCCTGCTGGAAATGGAATTTCAAGGAATAGCCGTGAGTCAACTGCCAGCCCACCAGCCGTGAGTGAGTGAACTACCAGCACACCAGGCTTGAGTGACTGATCCGCCAGCCCAAGAATCCATTCGCCCCACAATGTCCATACTAGTCCACTGGAAACCAGTCCCTTCAGCCCAGAACGCCCATACTAGCACTCCAGAACCCTCCCCCCCCCCACTAACCACCATATTGGAATTGGTGGAGAGGTGGAATATTGCATAGGGGGACCAGCCTTCCTGTGTGAAGCTGGGACCCAGCGGGTCCCTCTTAGTCTTATATTACATATTATCTTGTCATAGTAGGAGTCCATCCAACCTATTGCTTCAGTCTATTAAGTCATTCATTCCAGAGTAATATCATCAATCCAGTCCCCCACTTATTCCCTTGAAACCTCATAAGGTCATAAGTGATAGGAGCAATGTTACTTGATGTCAGTAACAAACTTGTGTCACTGGATCTGAATGACAACTGTACTCTCTGCCGCATCAATATGCCATTGCAATTGCTGCACTGTCATCCATATGTCTCCAACACAAAGCATGCCACAGTTTTTAGGCCACTGATATAGACATATTCATTTTACAGTAACAAACAGCCAGCCGAGTCATTTATGCCCATACCAAGTCCCACTCCTATAAATTTAATCCTATCAGAAAATCCTTCATGTAATTCTCCAGGTTCCTCTTATGGGATATGGTAACCTAACAGTGATATTACTGGTACACAAAAATGCTGGAGAAACTCAGCGGGTGCAGCAGCATCTATGGAGCGAAGGAAATAGGTAACGTTTCAGGCCGAAACCCTTCTTCAGATTGATAGGGGGTGGCGGGGAGAAGGAAGGAAAAATGGAGGAGGAGGAGCCCGAGGGCTGGGGGATGGGAGGAGACAGCTCAAGGGCTAAGGAAGGGGAGGAGACAGCAAGGGCTAACAAAATTGGGAGAATTCAATGTTCATGCCCCCCGGATGCAGGCTCCCCAAGGTGCTGTTCCTCCAATTTCCGGTGTTGCTCACTCTGGCAATGGAGGAGACCCTACTGGCCTGGTATTTAGAAACCTGGATTTTTGATGTAAGTCCAAATGCCACTAAGGATGCTGACACATTAAAATTCAAGCACTAAAATAAATCTGGAATTAAGAAGTGCCAGTTTTGGTAATGAATTCTAGAGAAACATTGGTTTGTCATGAAAAACAATGTGATTCACAAGTGTCCTTTAAGGAAATAGATCTTTACTGGAGGGCATAGCTTTATTGTGAAAAGGGCACATTTTATTGTGAAATCTGTCTCTGTCTCTGTCTCTGTCTCTGTGTCTGTCTGTCTGTCTGTCTGTCTGTCTGTCTGTCTCTGTCTGTCTGTCTCTGTCTGTCTCTGTCTGTCTGTCTGTGTCTGTCTGTCTGTCTGTCTGTCTGTCTGTCTGTCTCTGTCCATTTCTGTCTATCTCTGTCTATCTTTCTATCTGCCATCTATACATTCCCTTCACCGATGCTTCCTGACGTGCTGAGTTCCTCCAGCACTTTGTTTTGCTTAAGATTCCAGCATCTGCTTTTCTTTGTGTCTCTATCTATCTTTTTATATCTATATCTGTATTTCTTTGAATTATGTCCTTTGTTCCTAACCTGAAAGCAGGAAGATCTTCCATCCATCTATTCTTTGTGATTGTAAAAGCCTCCCTTTCTTCAACAGAAAGTTTTAGAAAGTCTTGGTTTTCATTGCAAAATTGAATAAAGTATCAAAGGTTTCAAAGGTTTCAAATATATTTTATTGTCACATGTACCAATTAAGGTACAGTGATATTCAAATTACCATACAGCCATACAAAAAAAAAGCAGCTAAACACACAACTACGTAAAACATAACATAAACATCCATCACAGTAGATTTGCAATATTCTTCTGTGATGGAAGGCAAAAATGTCCAACCGTCTTCCTCTTTATTCTTCCACGGTTGGGACAGTCAAACCATCCGCCAGGGCAATAGTGTAAATAGCTCATTCTAAGCTTCCTCCCAGTCTAGTTTCAGTCAAAAATCACTGAGTCAAGCACTTGCACAACTAATCTATATTTTGACAAAACACAATTACATTTCTCACTACTATACCTAACCACCACGGTTTTGATATTCTTATCTGCCTGGCCAAGCCCTCTTAGCCTCGTTCAAGCAGAGGCACTCCAGAAGGTCACGCAGTCCCAAGCGTTCTCCCAGAAGATCGACACAGGACCTCGTGGGAGCAACCTTTTATAGGTCTCCGAACCTTGAGGGGCCGAACCACATGGGGATGGTCTCTATACAGTCCAATAACAGATATCGATTAACCCAGTACATGATAGACATTTCCCTAAACCAATAATACAGTGACTAATTCAATGTATTCAAACGGAGCTTCTGAAAGGAAGCAAACATCGCAACATGTGCCTTAATATTCAAGAAACCCAGACAAGGCTCAATACTTAATCCAGTCAACATCTAGCAAAGTAAGGGTTTGCAATATTATGTACAATGTGTATGTCTGGTTTGCATTCATCCAATCCATTCCATGCAATTTGCACCTAATTGTCAGATTCTGCAGATATTCCATTCTATTCCTGCAGCTCTTATTTAGGCTCTAGATAAACCGGCACCATTCTGCAGCTTGTCCCATTTCTGCAGAAGGCACATTTAAATTGACCAAATGGCCTAGCAGCCCAGAAGCCTTTACTCATTTTTAGTGTACTGGCCTCTCCAATTTGGCCAGAATTAAAAATAGAAGCTCCCGCAGCCGGAGGTCGAAGCTCCCTCGTTGGGGTGATTGAAGCTCCCGCGTTGGGGCGATCGAAACTCCCGCATTGGGGCGGTCGAAGCTCCTGCTGCTTGGAGTTCCCAAAGTCGGTCTCTAACCAGAGACCGCAAGCTCTGTGATGTAAAAGTCCGCAAGCTCCCACGGTTGGAGCTCTGAGCTCGATCCCTATCAAAGGGATCGCGGGCTCCGTGATCTTAAGTCTGCAGGCGACCACGGTGGAGCTCTCAAAATCTGTCTCCAGCAAAGGACGCTAACTTCTTGATGTTAGGCTGCAGTGCGGACGGAGATAAGATATGGAAAAAAAATTGCATCTCCGTCGAGGTAAGAGATTAGAAAAAGTTCCCCCCAACCTTCACCCCACACATAAAACAAGCTAAAGAACACAAAAAACATACATTTAACACATACTAGTAAAACACAAAGAAGGACAGGACAGACAATGTGCCGTGTGCCTTTGGCGAAACATCATTGCTAGCGCCACCCGGTGGATGGTATGAGTATGTATCAAGAATGCTTGCATGCCCAAATGCACTTGTCCCTCTTTAGGTAGTAATGGAGAGTAGGAGGTTGTGGAGACTGGAGTTTGGGATGCCTATGCTAACACCAGACAAACAACAAACAACAGAATTAGGAAGAGGAGCCAGTTTTGCTATTTAATAAGACCAAATCTGAGCTGGTAATAATCTGAATTCCCCATCCCTGTCCACCCATGGTAACCTTTCACCTTCGATGTTTATGATTTATCTATCTTCGTCTTGAAAACATTCACAGAGTTTGCTTCCATTACCCTTTGAAGAAAGATTAAAAAACACACAACCCTTTGAGAGAAAAAAATGTAATCTAATTTCTGTCTGAAATGGATGATCCTGTGTTTTTAAAGCAATCTTTTATTCCCAATACTCCCACAAGAGAAACATTTTGCTCACATTCACCTGTCAATACCCCTTAGGATTTTAGATGTTTCAATCAAATTGGCCTCTATAAATTGCCCCTAGTGTTTAGGGAGTGGACAAAATAATGGATTAATGTAGAACGAATGTGAATGGGTGATCGATGGTCAAGGTGGACTTGATGTGCCAAAGGACACTATTTCCATGTTGTATCTTCCAATCAATCTTTCACTTTTAAACCAGATAAGGCATAGGAGTAGCCTATAGAACTTTTTTTTTTATGGCAACTCTCCCATTACAGTTATTAGTATAGAAAACCTCTCTGAACCACATCTAATACATTAACATCCTTGTTTAAGTAAGAAGAATGAAACTGTGTGGAATATTCCAGATTTGTTCTTACCACTGTACTATTTAACTAAAAGAAAACCTCTTTATTTTTGCATTCAATTCCCTTTCAGAAAACAGAAAACAATTGTTTTACTTGCGGCATCTGAATACTAGCCTTTCATGAATCGCACACTAGGACATCCAAACCCATCTTCTCAGTGCTCAAATCTTTCTGCATTTAGATATTACGCTTTAAAAATGAAAATCTCAGCACACAATTGATACATTTATTTTTTCCTATAAAACTAATTTAGTTATTTTGTAATACATTTATGTAATACATCACTGGATGGATTTAAGAGAGAGTTAGATAGAGCTCTAGGGGCTAGTGGAGTCAATGGATATGGGGAGAAGGCAGGCATGGGTTATTGATAGGAGATGATCAGCCATGATCACAATGAATGGCAGTGCTAGCTCAAAGGGCTGAATGGCCTCCTCCTGCACCTAATTTCTATGTTTCTATTTATTGCTCCATGCACTCCAAATGTCTACCTCATTGGAGACCCTTGGTCTATCCAGTTTGCCTTCTTGGCTAATATGCTACTTCCTACACCATGACCCTTTATTTTTTCACAGAAACCTTAGATGCTGCTGCTGATCAAGGTACTTCTAATTGCATGAGATCCAGGGAGAGCAAGACAATTGAATACAGAATTTGCTTCATGGTGGTGGAAGGTTGCTTTTTGGAATGGAGTCCTCTGACTAGTGGTGTGTCCTGGGATACGTATTGAGCCCATTGTTGTTTGTAATCAATGTCATTGTTTTAGCTTGGAAGGTACAAGGCATGGTTTGCAAGTTTGCAGATGACACTAAATTAGGTGGTATCATAAACAGTGAAAATGGTCTTCAAGATCAACTGGACAAGTGGCCGAAGAATGGCTAATGGAGTTTAATTCTCACTGTGTGAGATGTTGCATTTTGCAACGTCGAACCAGGCCAAGATGTTCACAGTGAATGGTAGGTTTCTAAGGAGTGTTATAGACCATAGGAATCTAGGATTACAAGTGCGGAGTTCCCTGAAAGTGGTGTCACCGATAGATAGGCAGATGAGGAAGACTTTTGGAATGTTTGCCTTCATCTGTCAGGAAACTGAGTATAGAAGTTGGGACACTTCAGGGCCTGTCCCACTTGGCAATTTTTTAGGCGACTGCCGATGTCATATCAGTGTCGCCAAACGATTTTGAACATTTCAAAATCCAGCTGCGACAAAAAATGTTGAAAAAAATGCGACACTTGAAAAAACACAGCGCGTTAATACGTCATCATGCCGCGTCACGCCTCATCACCGCCGCTTCAAGCCACGTCACACCGCATCACGCCGCAAATGTTTCGGCGACCGGATATGTCAGTCAATGATGCCGGCAGTTGCCGAAAAAATTGCCAAGTGGGACAGGCCATTTATATTACAGTTGCACAAGACAGGGTGAGGCCGCACTTGGGGTATCATGTTCAGTTTTGGTCACTCTGCAACAGGAAATATACCACTATGCTAGAGAGGGTGCAGAGAAGATTTGTGAGGATGTTGCCTGATTCATGGGGAGAGATGAGACATATTCGGATTTTAATCCTTTAATCCTCCTCTCCTAGTTGAACACCACATACCCATGAATCTCAATGAAAATAAACAATTCATGGAAGTAATTAATTGCACAAGTTAGTTTTTCAGGCTAAAGGATATGCTTAACAGTATTAAATGCACTTTTAAAACTCACAAATACCTTATGAAATAAGATATTTCAGATTCAGGATATTTTAAATCTGAATCTATGAAACGCCTATTTTTTTGTCTATTCGGTGATTTATTTTGATCCTAGAGGAGAAGCAGGAAGTGCAGCCTGCGTGGGAGCAATGACACGCTGACAGGATACTTTGGAGCTTGCACAATGTAATGAGATGAATATTTATAATCGTAATGTCATTTTAGCAACAAAGTCTTAGGAATTAGATGCTCCAAACTACATGCACTATTTTAAGACAATGTACAGAAATTTAATGAGACAACAATGACTTTTTGCTATATTTCCATTAAAAAAATAATTTTTGTAACAATGGATCAGGAAGAATTCATTGGCACTCAGAGCATTTTCAATAAATACAGAAAACAGCAAAGGTTTTTTAAACTAATCTGATTGAAACAAAAAATATTAATGGGAGGAATGCAGCAGATGTTGCTTGTATGGATTTTCAGAAGACTTTTGATAAAATCTCTATCAAAGTCTGCTTAACATAATGAAGGGCTCTGGAGCAGAAGAGGCATAGGATACCAAAGCAGAGAGGCTATGTTGAATCTATATGAAATCTTGTCTGGGTCAAAACTGGAGTTTTGGTCACAAGAGTTCAATAAGAATGTGAAGATCTTAAAAAAAGGTGCAGAGATATTTATTCAAAATACTCCAGGGTGAGAAAATTGAGCGAGAGATATTTGGGTTACTCTTCTAAGAGCAAAGGCTGAGAGGAGATTTGATGCTGCATGCAGAATTATAAAGCTATTTTAGTTATTGGAAGTAAAATAAAGTTGCTCACATTAGCAGAGATTTCAAGGAATTTCAAGATTTCATAGATTTAATTTTCTGTACAAAGAGAACAAAGGAGATGACAACGTGGATGGTTTTAAAAGCAAAGAATGTAGCTGTGATCGAGAACTCTGCCAGAAAATGGTGTTTTGGGAAACAATTGGTATTTGGCAAGAGTCAAGAGAATCAAGGGTGTTCATTTGTCAAATATACTGACAACGAAATGATGAAATTCTTACTTGCAGCAGCATAATCGGTCTGTAAACAGAGTACACATAGAAAATATATTTTCTGCATCTCTGCTAATATGGCTACTGCATCATCTTTGATAATCCTTAACACTGGTCCTCCACAAGGATATGTTCTCAGCCCTTTACTCCTTGTACACCAATAACTGTGCAGCCAAGTACAAATCCAATTCAATTTACAAATTTGCAGACGACACCACCATTGTGGGCCGGAGGTCAAATAATGATAGAATGGAGTACAGGAGATTGAGGCAAGATGATGTCAAGACAACAACATTTCTCACAATATCAGCAAGACAAAGAAGATAGTGATCGACATCAGGAAGCGAAGCAAAGGTACACATACCCCAGTTTGCATTGACAGTGCAGAAGTAGAAATGGTTGAAAACTTCAAATTCCTTGGAGTAAATTTCACCATCAACTTGTTCTGGACCACCAACGGCCAATGGCCATTGAAGCAATGGCCATTGAAGCTATGGCCAAGAAAGCTAACCAATGCCTCTAATTCCTTAGAAGGCTTAGAAAGTTTGGCGATGCTCCGTAGAAAACATTTTATCGGGATGGATCAGAGCATGGTTTGGGAACAGCTCCATCCAAGACTGCAAGAAATTGGAGAGAATTGTGGATACAGCTCAGACCACCACACAAACCAACTCCCTTCCATTGACTCCATTTACACCTCACACTGCCACGGCAAGGGCACCAGCATAATCAAGAATGAGTCTCACCCCGGACATTCCTTCTTTTTCCCTCTCCCATCAAGCAAGAGGTAAAGAAGTATGAAAACACACAGCTCTAGACTCAGGTAAATTTCTTCCCAGCTGTTGTCAGGCAACTGGACCATTCTATCAACCACTAGAGAGCGGTCGGGAGCTGCTAGCTACCCCTTATGAGACCCAGCACCATCTTTTATCAGACTTTACTTTATCTTGCACTAAATGTTATTCCCTTTATCATGTACACTGTGGATAGCAATCATGTATTGTCTTTCAGCTGACTGGTTAGCATGCAACACAATCTTTTCACTGTGCCTCAGTACATGTGACAAACTAAACTAACTAATATATAAGAAATAAAAACGTAATGATAACCACAATACTCGTGCAAAAATAAAATCTAAGTCCTTAGTTCAACCAAAGACAGTCCATAGAAGTTCATAGTTTAGGTTAATGTTGTGTAGTGTTTGTTTTTTTAATGTATCCTGAACTTTTGCTGTTGTCTGTTATGGGGTTTACAGAGTACTATGTTTACATATCTGCTGTGCTGCTGCAAGTAAGAATTTCATTGTACCATTTCAGGACATATGACAAGAAAACACTCTTGACTTCTTGACTCTGATTATTGTTGGGAAAAAAAGCTATTCTTGAGCCTGCTGGTTACGGTTTACAGACTCCTTTTTCCCAACGATATTAGTGTAATGAGAGCATGGCCCAGCTGACATTGCTCTTTGATGATATGGGCAACTTTTTTGAGTGGGGATGGTGGGGAGGTCAGCATCTGTGACTCACCGGGTAATGTCTACTACTCTCTGTAATCTTTGTTCCTGGTTGTTTGAACTAGGCCGTAGTGCAACCAGTTAATATACTCTCTATTGCACACCACTAGAGGTTCGCGAGAATATTCATTGACATACCAACCCTCAATCTTCTAAAGAGGTAGAGGCCTTTTAGGCTTTATTTACTTACTAGAATCAGGCATATGTTTCATTTTTCAAATGACTTATTTCTGTGCCATAATAATTCCATAATCTTATTTAGAAATAAGGTGCAGTTATGTCCAAACCTATTTCCCGGACACTAAATCTAATGAAGGTCCAATTTCATTCCATGTATTTTAAACTAAGTCTAAAACTTATACCCATTGGAGCATAGAGATAATTTGTAATGCAGATAAAGGGTCATTATCTTTCTTGAAGTATTTTACATCAAGATTAGACACAAAGACATCAGCATCAGTCAACATCTTTAAAGTCTATGAGAAGAGGTGATCTCTCAGCCTTGCAAATTTCCATTCTACAAGTGAAACTGAAAAGAGTCAGAGGAAGATTGATGTTTAAAATGATGAAATGAGATCTGAACACTGCGATTGAATGATATCTAGCACAATTTCTCCAGAGATTGAAAACCTGATAGCAAAAAAAATGAGGTATCCTTTGCCACCTTGAAATTTGGAGAGCATGAAATTCTAAATTTGATGATGCTACATATTCTAAAGAACTTCATCTTCATCTGGGGATTCTTTGGTGAAAAACATAGATCATCAAAAAATAATACTCTGAAATCCCTGTTGATATCTATGCAATGTGAACACTAGTTTATATCTATAAAAAAGGAACGATAAAAATGCTCTGTAGCACCACAAGTGGTTTGCCACTATCTTCAGCTATCGGCTGAGCAGGGAATCAGTGGAATCTATCAATGATCAAAAGGACAGTAATTATTCTCAATAACACACTATAATTTTCCTCTAAATATTTACGTTCTATGAGAAGTGGCCTGTGCAAATGCAGCAAAGCAAAAATAGACAGATAGAAATCTATATGCAAATATGTTAGTAAATACAAATTATTTATATAGTGGCCTATTTAGTGGCCTTTTAGATGAAACTGACTATATGAGCCTCTGTTTATTCATATTTAAGTAGTTGGAGAGAGATGAACTAGGTCACTAAGGGCCTTTGTTCTGGCTCCAAGAAAGCAAAGATTGTGTCTGGTCAGCTTCATGAGCTGACTCGGAGCCATCTGTCATCTGCCCATTAGATAGTCAAATCATCCCCTCATATCCAAATCAACGAGAATACTTTTAGGATCATGATTAAACAAATCCTCAATAGTCAACAAGGTAATTATTCAAAGTGAGAGAAGTAGAGTTAATGTTTTGCATCTAAAACCCATTGATAGAAATGGGAAAGAGTAAATGAAGCTTGGTTGCTCTTAATACAGACGCAGCCTTACCCACTGTGTATTTCCAACATTTTCTGTTTATATTAACATCTGAATTTTTATTTTGCTTTTCAATTATTGAATGGGCCTGATCCACATGTCAGCCGAGGCTGAGCTGGCAATGTGAATATCCTATTCTTTTTGTATTATATGCACAATTACCTCACACGACTGAAGGAAAAAGTGTTCTGATTTATCAAACTTGCTACCTGTTCATCCTGTGTAGCTGATTAAAATACTAAACTGCTGCAATGAATTGATAACGGTATGTGCTGGAATAACTCTGCAGGAGGGAAGTTAGTGTAGAAATAGCAGGGGCTATGACAGAAATATTTCAATTGTCATTAGAAACGGGAATAGTGCCGGAGGATTGGCGTACTGCGCATCTTGTTCCATTGTTTAAAAAGGGTTCTAAGAGTAAACCTAGCAATTATAGACCTGTTAGTTTGACGTCAGTGGTGGGCAAATTAATGGAAAGGATACTTAGAGATAATATATATAAGCATCTGCATAAACAGGGTCTGATTAGGAACAGTCAACATGGATTTGTGCCTGGAAGGTCATGTTTGACTAATCTTCTTGAATTTGTTGAAGAGGTTACTCGGGAAATTGATGAGGGTAAAGCAGTGGATGTTGTCTATATGGACTTCAGTAAGGCCTTTAACAAGGTTCCTCATGGAAGGTTGGTTAAGAAGGTTCAATTGTTGGGTATTAATGGTGGAGTAGCAAGATGGATGCAACCGTGGCTGAATGGGAGATGCCAGAGAGTAATGGTGGATGGCTGTTTGTCAGGTTGGAGGCCAGTGACAAGTGGGGTGCCACAGGGATCTGTGTTGGGTCCACTGTTGTTTGTCATGTACATCAATGATCTGGATGATGGTGTGGTAAATTGGATTAGTAAGTATGCAGATGATAGTAAGATAGGTGGTGTGGATAATGAAGTAGATTTTCAAAGTCTACAGAGAGATTTAGGCCATTTGGAAGAGTGGGCTGAAAGATGGCAGATGGTGTTTAATGCTGATAAGTGTGAGGTGCTACATCTTGGCAGGACAAATCAAAATAGGACGTGCATGGTAAATGGTAGTGAAGTGAGGAATGCAGTTGAACAGAGGGATCTAGGAATAACTGTGCACAGTTCCCTGAAGGTGGAATCTCATGTAGATAGGGTGGTAAAGAAAGCTTTTAATGTGCTGGCCTTTATAAATCAGAGCATTGAGTATAGAAGTTGGGATGTAATGTTAAAATTGTTAAAATTGTACAAGGCATGGTGTACAATTTTGGTTGCCTAATTATAGGAAGGATGTCAACAAAATAGAGAGAGTACATAGGAGATTTACTAGAATGTTGCCTGGGTTTCAGCAACTAAGTTACAGAGAAAGGTTGAACAAGTTAGGTCTTTATTCTTTGGAACGCAGAAGGTTAAGGGGGGACTTGATAGAGGTCTTTAAAATGATGAGAGGGATAGACAGAGTTGACGTGGATAAGCTTTTCCCATTGAGAGTGGGGAAGATTCAAACAAGAGGACATGACTTGAGAATTAATGGACAGAAGTTTAGGGGTAACATGAGGGGGAACTTCTTTACTCAGAGAGTGGTAGCTGTGTGGAATGAGCTTCCAGTGGAAGTGGTGGAGGCAGGTTCAATTTTATCATTTAAAAATAAATTGGATAGGTATGTGGACGGGAAAGGAATGGAGGATTATGGTCTGAGTGCAGGTAGATGGGACTAGGGGAGAATAAGTTTTCGGCAAGGACTAGAAGGCCGAGTTGGCCTGTTTCCGTGCTGTAATTGTTATATGGTTATTTGGTTATATGAGAGGCAGCATCACTGGAGAGAAGGAATGGGTGATGTTTCTGGTCGAGATCCTTCTTCAGAATCTGAAACGGTTGCCTGCTTGTCTGGTTCATATTCATTTCCCTACATTACACCAAATCTAGGTGTTGCTTCCAACAGCTGCCTGTAAACAAAGTCGGAGGAGACATTGGATACATTTTACTTTTAGTTTAACTTCTGGTTATAAAAATAATCCTTGCAATAGATGCACAGTTTAATTAAATTTGTTTTCCTCATAATATAAATGTAAATGGACATCTTGGTCAGCCTGGATGAGTTGGGTCGAAAGGACTGTTTTTGTGCTCTGTGACATTAAACAAGTACTGTAAAAAATATAATAATTTTGCTACCAGTTTAAGAACAGTCTACAGCCTTTGTTCCTCAATGAAGTGTTAGGCAGGATTAAATAGCGATAAACTGTTTCCACTGAAGTGATGGCTTGGAAGATGGGGCATGGGGAAGGGATCAGTAATGATCACAATTTTAAGATGGCAGCTAAAATAATCAGGGTGGAGAAAATGGCTACAATCAGAATTGATAAGCCAAAGGAGACCCTGCATCAGACTGGTCAATGTTTTGGGTTAAGACCTGATGCGCTTTGTGCCTTTACAGATGCTGCTTGACCCACTGTGTTTCTCCATCATCCTGTTTTATGACCAGAAATGTGTTGCCTGACAGCATTTTGGAAACTGCTTCAACAGTAACCTTCAAAAAGTGAATAAGTGAAATATACCAAGGAAAATGTAGTAGTGCCAAGGATTTGAGTCATCTTTCAAAGAACTAGCACCAGCATATTTGCGTGTATGGCCAACTTCTGTGCTGAATGTTCCACGATAACTCATTTCTGAATATGGAAACCTAACATTTGTCTTTGAAACTGTAGTTCTTTTCTAAGCTTCAGGGCATGGACGACAAACTGGATGTGCCTGGGGTAGCTTAAGTCTCTTGAGTTAAACATCAGGACATCCCTGACCCTGAAAACTTCAATAAAATAAGAAGCAGAGGTAGGTTCTGTCTTTGCTTTACTGCCCAAATGTTACCATAGCACATAAATGAACACCTTCCCACCCAAACCACCCCTCTCCTGGCACTTTCCCTTGCAACTGCAGGATATGCTACACTTGTTGCTTTACCTATCCCCTTGACTCCATTGAAGAACCCAAGCAGTCTTTTTGAGTGAGGACCACCATAAATTGGAGGAGCAGCACCTCATATTTCGCTTGGGCAGTTTACACCTCAGCGGTATGAATATTGACTTCTATAATTTCAAGTAGTCCCTGCTTTCTCCTCCCCTTCTCAGCTCTCCTTCAGCCCACTGCCTCCGCCTCTTCCTTTCTTCTTCCCACCCTCCCACCCTCACATCAGTCTGAAGAAGGGTCTCAGCCCGAAACGTTGACTATTTCCTTCGCTCCATAGATGCTGCCTCACCCGCTGAGTTTCTCCAACATTTTTGTCTACCTTTGATTTTCCAGCATCTGCAGTTCCTTCTTAAACAACCTGACAATATCATGACTGTTTCTGTCCTGCAGTACATACCCGTAGATAGCTTCTTACAGTTTTTGGAGGCAACTTGCTTGGCATTTAGACACTGAATATTTGCACAGCTGTATTGTTGAATAATTAACTCTGTATTCCTTTGGAACTACAGTGTCTCTATTTGTAAGCTTTGAGAGATATCCTTTGGCACACATCCACAAATCTCTTACTTTCCAAAGTATTACAGTGCCCTCCATAATGTTTGCGACGAAGACCCATCATTTATTTATTTGCCTCTGTACTCCACAATTTGAGATTTGTAATAGAAAAAAATCACATGTGGTTAAAGCGCACATTGTCAGATTTTAATAAAGGCCATTTTTATACATTTTGGTTTCATCTTGTAGAAATTACAGCAGTGTTTATATATAGTCCTCCCATTTCAGGTCACCATAATGTTTGGGGCACAGCAATGTCATGTAAATGAAAGTAGCCATGTTAGTGTAGATGAAACCGTGTTGTTGATTTGAGCCGTGTCTGATTTTGCTGCTGATGACATGATCCATAATCCATGTCATGTTTTCCACAGCACCAGCATCTTGTGGCATGCGGGCAGCCATGATGTTTTTTTAGTTTTAACTTACGATTCAAAACCTACAGTACTCATCTAAATGGTTTCTGTATGTATACAAATTAAAGTACTTGTTATGATATATAATGATCCTGTATCATTAGTATTTTGCACATGGTGTCAGAAGTGGGATACGACCCCATGCCTCCAGTTGGAGTGAAGCCGGGATCACTGACTTATGGCCCTTTTTGACAACCCCACCTTCAATGGCCAGTTCGTCTCAGACAGAAAAGTAAGGCCGACCAACAAGTGGAAGTGAATGCTGATTGCCAGGCCATCCGTGATTGATGACTGAGGCAAGCATCTGCTGGGTGGCAACTTCTGCTGTACGAACCACCAAAGTATCCTGATGTGAAGGATGAATGAAATCAATTGCCATGACGTCAAACATGTCTATCTCTGATGTGTGCTGGGTGCTTGACCTCCTGGGAGCATGGGATAATGTGTCAGCCAGATACATGTGCATACGCTGCTTGTAAGTGTGATGTCATACTTCTGGAGCTACAGTATCATTCTTTGTAGCCGCGCAGGAGCAGCATGTATAGGCTTGTTTAAAATGGTAACCAATAATTGGTGGTCGGTCTCTATGGTAACAGTCTTGCCAAAAATGTAATCGTTGAATTTGACACATGCAAAGACCACTGCCAGTAATTCCTTCTCGATCTGAGCATAGCTCATCTCCGTGTCCCTCAACGTCCTGGAGGCATAGGTAACTGCTCATCCTGCAGACATGCTGCACCGAGGCCATACTGGGATGCTTCACAGGTCAAAGTAACAGGTTCATTGACATCATAATAAACCAGGGTAGGTGGGCATGACATCTGACATTTTAGAGTGTCAAAAGCATGTTGCTGCTGTTCGTGCCATGTCCAGGTAGTGTCCCTGTGAGTAACTTGCCTCAAGTGAGCCAAGATCTCGGCGAAGTTGGGAACAAATTTTCCGAGGTAATTAACCCCATACCCCCATGCGTACCATGGAGGAGGTAGCTGCCCACATGGGGTCACCGTTTAAGGATAAGAGGGAAGTCTTTTAGGACCGAGATGAGAAAATCATTTTTTACACAGAGAGTGGTGAATCTGTGGAATTCTCTGCCACAGAAGGTAGTTGAGGCCAGTTCATTGGCTATATTTAAGAGGGAGTTAGATGTGACCCTTGTGGCTAAAGGGATCAGGGGGTATGGAGAGAAGGCAGGGATGGGATACTGGGTTGGCTGATCAGCCATGATCATATATCGAATGACGGTGCAGGCTCGAAGGGCCGAATGGCCTACTCCTGCACCTATTTTCTATGTCTATGTTTCTATGTAGGCCAATGGTATTCTCTGTATTAGACGCCAAGAGCTACTTCTGGCAGATTCCACTGGATCATGCACCATCTATACGTACCACCTTCAGCACTGCTTTCGGCCGCTACAGATTTTTGCGCAAGATGTTTGGTATCAGTTCAGCCAGTGAGGTATTTCAACGCTTCATGGAGCAATTATTTGATGGATACCCTGGTGCTATCATCGTGGAGGATATCATTGTTAGTGGCAAAGACATGGAACAACATGATGCTAACATGAAGAAGGTACTCGAGTGTGCCAAGGAAGTGAACTTTAAACTGAATCCCCCAAAATGTCGGTTCCGTGTTAACCAAGTGAGCTACGTGTGGCATATTTTCACGACTGAAGGCCTATAATGTATGTGTGCAGGACAGGTCAGCAAGCCTGTGGCTCGATATGGGGATTATGTCTACATGCAGATCTGGAACTCTAATTAATAGAGCCAGGATTTTGCCATGAATGCCATGTCCCTTTGCATGCCTTTTTTGATGATTTAACCAAGATAATGCCTTTTTCATGATTAAGTGCCTAAATCAGCCCCTTTTTTTTGCCATTTTGCTGAAAGGTCATGCTATTTTCTCTAGTTGTACCATAATTACAATGACGTTTTCTATGTTAACATGCTAATATTAATGTTATATAATATAACATAGTATAACATACAAGAACATTTCCACCACCGGGGCGAAACGGGGGTGCCATCACCGGTCATTGATTCGTGCCGCTGCCCGCTGGTTCAGTCTTCTCCAAGATCTTTTTAAGAAAGAACTGCAGATGCTCGAAAAATCGAAGGTAGACAAAAAATGCTGGAGAAACTCAGCAGGTGTGGCAGCATCTATGGAGAGAAGGAATAGGCGACGTTTCGGGTCGAGACCCTTCTTCAGACTGATATGGTGGGGGCAGGAAAAAGAAAGGAAGAGGCGGAGACAGTAGAACTAGAAGGAGAGCTTGGAAGGGGGAGGGGGAGGAGGGAGAAGACAAGGGTTATCTAAAATTAGAGAAGTCAATGCTGATACCACTGGGGTGTAGATTACCCAAGCAAAATACCCAAGCTTGTCTCCTCACAACATTTACTGCTGGCTCCAGTCACAAATCTGAGTTTTCAAGTGAACTGTGCATGGCATTCATTGATGCTGGAATTCCACTGTGGAAATTGGAAAACAAATCTCTCAGAGGTTTTTTAGGGAAATACACAGAGGAACATGTACCATGCGAGTCATCATTATGGAAAAATTATGTTGACAGCAACTTCAACATTGTTGTGCAGAAAATTAGAGATCAAGTTGCATGCAACAAAATATGGATCTCAATAGACAAGACAACCGATGCTGTGGGGAGATATGTTGCCAATGTGGTCATCGGTACACTGGAGGCAGGTCAACCACCAAATTAGTATTTTTTGACATTGGAAGTATTGGAGGTCAAACAGCTCAACTATTGCTCAGTTGTTTACATCTTCACTTGCTATACTTTGGCCAGAATGTATAAAACACGAGAATGTTCTTCTGTTTGAGACTTAAAGTTTTATTCCCCAAAATGTTGCATTTGACATGCTTAGCTCAAGTAATTCATAGAATTGCCAAGACGTAACTTGTTTCCAAATGTCGATCGTCTAGTTTCCAATGTCAAGAAAATCTTCCTCAAAGCACCATCACATGTGCAATTGTTCAAGGAAATGGCACCCGAGATTCCGCTACCTCCTCAGCTCATTTTGACTAGGTGGGGTACATGGTTCTCTGCTGTACTACTATGCTGCAAATTTAGAAAAGATAAAATAAATCGTCAACTGTTTTGAAGAAGAAGAATCTGCTGCAGTAAGGATCATCTATGAAATCATGCAGAAAATGTCCATTCACCGCGATCTTGTGCTTACTGCTTCCAATTTTGCAAACTGCCCACAAGCTGTTACTTCCCTTGAGAAATGTGGTGAAACATTAGTGAATAACTTACAGGTTTTCAACAAAGTAACTGACGATATTCATAAAGTTCCTGGCGATGTAGGTAAAGACATACAAGGAAAATGTGAGAGTGATTTTACCGAACAAAGATCTTGAAGAAATAGAAAACATAGCTAAAGTTCTAAAAGGTATATATATAATATCTTATTAGACAGTGACATTCCTTCGACGGACTTACACAGACAAACATGGGAAAAATAATTAAATCAAGTAATAACGAAAGATACTTGGGAAGAAAGTTTGCAACACATACATCAGTGTTCACTAAACGCCAGACATTCTCTAATACAATTTAAAGTAATACATAGGTTACATTATTCAAAAACAAAACTACATAAAATTTTTCAACATATCTCACCTATATGTGATAAATGTCAACATTTAGAAGCTACATTATCTCATATGTTTGCAAACTGTATAAAAATTAAAAAATTCTGGGTAAAAATTTTTAGTATAATATCTAAAGTAACCAGCACACAATTGGACCCAGATCCAAAATTAATAATACTCGGAATATTAGAATTAAATCAAACACTTAGAACAACACAAAGAAACTTTATTGATTATAGTTTAATAACAGGAAAAAAATTAATTCTAAAATTTTGGAAAGGCCCTACGGCCCCCACAATCAAAATGTGGATTATAGAAATGACGGAGACCTTAAACGTGGAAAGAATCAGATTTTCCCTGTTGGACAAACAGGAATTATTCGTTGGAACATGGTCTCCTTTTATTGATTATTTAAAGGGTCAGAATGGTTCAGCACAGGAACCTGACTAGCACGCGGGCTAAAGAATGGATGAAATACTATACTCTGAAATGTACGAATATATCTCGAATGAAGTCTTTTTTATTTTAATAAATTTTTCCATTCTTCTTTAACTATCTTTTTCCTTTTTTTTTTTTGTTTGTTTGTTTTTGTTTTTGTTTTTCTTCTTTTTCTTTTCTTTCTTTACTTCATCTATCTCTTTAGTTCTATCTAGTTTAAAAAAAAAAAAAGGCAAAAAGTATTGGAGACAATGTAATAATAATTGACAATATTATCAATTTAAAAATGTAAGACTGTAATGATGTAAATAGGTTATGTACCTATCTCCAATAAAAAAATATTAAAAATAAATAAATAAATAAAGTTCTAAAAGGTAGTTGCAATGCCACAAGATATCGACATGAATATAGAGTCTGCAGCTTGTTTCGGATATACACCAGTGACCTCAGCTGAGGTAAAAATAAGTTTTTCACAACTGTAGCATATTCTGTATGAAAGAAGGCATAGTTTAACACCAGATAATTTGAAAACAATTCTAGTAATTATGTGCAACCTGGCAACTTTGGTCATTTAATGTAGTATACCTTTATATTATTGTTTTTAACCATATTTTGGTGGTGGAAATAAATGCCTAGTTATGCCTTTTTGTTGTTGTCAATAAATGACTTTTTCATGCCTTTTTTGTAATTTTATTATGCCTTTTTGCCTGCCTATATCAGAGTTTTTTAGTGCCTAAACATCCTGGCTCTACTAATTAACTATAACCGACGTTACTTATATTACTTGCAGTATATCCATTGCTTTACTGTAGGTGATAATTAATTTTAATAGTATTATATGAATATTACTCCTGCATGCTTTATGATTACCATTTGGGCAAAAGCCCAAGAAAGGGAATGTAGATCAAACAGTATTGCTGATTTGATCAGTCTGATTTTGCTGCTGATGACCTGATCCATAATCCATGTCAGGTTTTCCACACCACCACGACCTTGTGGCGTGCAGGCAGCCATGATACTTTTAAGTTTTAACTTACGATTCGGGACCTAAAGTATTCATCTCCATGGTCTCTGTATGTATAGAAATTAAAGTATTTGTTATGATATATAATGACTGCATCATTAGTACTTTGCACATTTATTATTTTGTTGCATATCCTTTGCATGCAATGACTGCTTAACGTCTGAGATTTATGGACATCTCCAGTTGCTGGGTGTCTTCTCTGGTGATGCTTTGCCATGCCTGTATTCCAGCTATCTTTAGCTTATGCTTGTTTTGGGGGCTAGTCCCCTTCAGTTTTCTCTTCAGCTTATAAAAGGCATTCTCAATTGTGTTCAGATCGGGTGATTGACTTGGCCACTCAATAATTGACCATTGTTTAGGTTTGAAAAACTCCTTTGTTGTTTTAGCAGTATGTTTCGGATCATTGTCTTGCTGTAGAATGAACCGCCGACCAATGAGTTTTGAGGCATTTGTTCGAACTTGAGCAGATAGGATTTGTCTAAACACTTCAGAATTCATTATGCTACTACCATCAGTAGTTGTATCATCAATGAAGATAAATGAGCCAGTACCTTCAGCAGCCATACATGCCCAGGCCATAACACCCGCACCACTGTGTTTCACAGATGAGGTGGTATGTTTTGGATCTTGGGCATTTCCTTCTCTCCTCCATACTTTGCTCTTGCCATCACTCTGATATCAGTTAATCTTCATCTCATCAGTCCACAAGACCTTTGTCCAGAACTGTGGTTGCTCTTTTAAGTACTTATTTGCAAACTGTAACCTAGCCATCCTATTTTTGTGGCTAACCAGTGGTTTGCAACTAGCCGTGTAGCCTCTGTATTTCTGTTCATAAAGTCTTCTGCGGACAGTGGTCATTGACAAATCTACACCTGGCTTCTGAAGAGTTTATCTGATCTGTCGGACAGGTGTTTGGGGATTTTTCTTTATTATAGAGAGAATTCTTCATTAGTAAGCTCACCAGTGCTCTCTTTCTTCTTAATGATGTTCCAAACAGTTGATTTTGGTAAGCCTAAGGTTTGGCTGATGTCTCTAACAGTATTATTCTTGTTTCTCAGTCTCATAATGGCTTCTTTGACTTTCATTGGCACAACTTTGGTCCTCATGTTGATAAACAGCAGGAAAGACTGGAGGAAAGGGTAGGTGCTGAGAGTACACTTATACCTGCATTAAGGAGGCAATTAAACACATCTGTGCAATTACAAACATCTGTGAAGCCATGTGTCCCTAACATTATAATGCCCATGGCCTTTATTAAAATTTGACAATGTGCACTTTAATCACATGTGATATTTTCTATTACAAATCTCAAATTGTGGAATACAGAGGCAAATAAATAAATGCTGGATCTTCGTCCCAAACATTATGGAGGGCACTGTAGTTTAGTTTAGAGACACAGTGTGGAAACTGGCCCTTTGGCTCACCGAGTCAGCGCCGACCAGCCATCCCTGTACATCAGTTCTGTCCTACACAGCAGGAACAATTTAAAGAACCCAATTTACCATATTTAGAATGTGGGAGGAAACCAGAGCACCCAGAGAAAACCCACACAGTCGCAGGGAGAACATATAAAATCTTTACAGACAGCGCCCGTAGTCAGGATGAAACCATGTCTCGGGTTTTGTAATGTAACAACTCTACCGCTGTGTCACTTTGCGGCCCACAGTCTGCCAAGTCGGTCTTTGAGTTCCAAAGGAAACGAATTCCACACATTTTTACAAACGTATTAGAAGCACAATTCAGCACTGAGATCACTAACCAATCTTCAGCAGGCTCCGGACAATTTCCAAGCAATGCAGGAACAGGATTGAAAAAAAATTTTTGTTCCTATGTTTCTGTGGCTGGAAGGAAGAAAAAAAAATCTACTTCTCTGCATGAGAAGCTGTCAATGGACAGTTGCTGAATATATTCAAAGTAGGTTTTGGAACATTAAAGATATTTGGTGCCCTGTGGATCAGTTGGGAAGTGGCACTTGGTTAGTTATGATTATTTGAATGGTGAATAAGGGACTCAATTACCTCTTCCTGCTTCTCCTGCTTATTGCTAATATTCTCTTCGACCCACAGATTAATACTCAACTGGGTCATCAAGGGTTGCCGGCTAACATTCCCATTCCCTGTTAGACTGACCGGAAAGGCTGGCAGACACGAGACTGCAGATGCTGAGTGATTGTCCTACAAAAGTACTACACTCAAATGGCAGAGTAGGAACTATTCTTCTCTGCCATAACCTGAAGCTATGCCATTCATAAAACATAATGGTTGCCATTCATCATTGTACAAGGGATATGTAGACAATAGAACAAAACCATGCACTATTCCTTGCCAGCCCTTGTACAGGCAGTGCTGATGGTGCTGGCTGTCAGCTTAAGGAGCTGAGAAGTATCCATATGCAGCTTTGGGATATTAAAGGCTATATCTGAGTCACAGATCCTGCACTAGTCATTAATTATGTCAGGCCATATACTGAAGGAGTCCCATTGAAGGCTAGAACAATCTTGTTGCAGTCTAGCAATCTAAAAGTTGTGACTGAGGATATCAACGGAAGCCAACAAATGCTACGGGTTGTTGTAAATAATGTTTTTTATTCCAAGGGAATGTCACAGTCATGAGCTCACTAGGGGGGTGTTGTGGAAATAGTTGTCCAGGAGGTCATTACCAAAGTGTATACGGCAGCTGTAAAGACCATGTTCTGATCCAATGTAATGCCATAAGTTAGAAAGAGAAAAGAATTGTTCAAAGTAAAGAAGGATCACGTGCAATTTGAAGAAACTTGTTTTGATGTATTGCTTTCTAGTTGCCACATAGATACATAAATACATAGCCAATAGGTGCAGGAATATTCTGAGTCAGCACCGCCATTCAATGTGATCATGGCTGATCATCCATAATCAGTACCTCGTACCTGCCTTCTCCCCATACCCATTGATTCCACTAGCCCTAAGAGCACTATCTAAAGGGCCTGTCCCACTTAGGCAACTTCTTTTGTGAGTGAGGCGACTGTCATAGTCTTGTTGAATTGCCGAAAAAGTAAAGGGACTGTCCCACTTAGGCGACTTCTTTGGCAGGTTTAGGAGACTCTGCCCACCACATGGTCGCCACATGGTCGCAGGTGGTCTCCTTCATGGTCAGGAGGAGTTCCTGCATTATGGGAAGTAGTCGCAGCTTCAATAGGGTCGCCGAAAATTTTTCAACATGTTGAAAATTTTTCTGCGACCAAAAATTGTTTGCCATGGAGAAAATCGATACTTTTGTAGTTGTAGGTCTAGTCGTACTGGGGTCGCCATGTTATCATAGGTAATCGTAGGTAGTCATGTTATCGTAGGTAGTCGTTATAGTTTGAGATAGTCTTAGTTAATCGCCTTTGCTGACCGGTCATTTTCATTGGCTCATTGCGAAAAAAAAGGCATGTAAACAGCAGCACGTGATTATCTTTCATTCCAGTGTGCGGTCATTGTACAATTTTTCTTTCAGTGGATCAGACGGTGTGGGACATGGCTCCGAGGAGAAGTCTTCAGCGCAGGGGCAGGGCACAACCCTCAACACCACCCACTAGGCTGTTATTAACATATGTTTGTTTATAAGACCTTTGTATGTTTCATTACCAATAAAGGAAATACCTGACTTTTTAACCTCAAATTGATGTATGATCATTCTTTTTCATATCATGTCATCACTTATATCTCATATTTCATTTCTCATATATTTAGATCATTGAAACACACACAAACGCAAGGAAGGTATGCACTGTATTTAAAGTTTGATTTTCACATTTATTTTGATGAAGAAAACAGACACAAGCAAGTCAAATGCACTGCATGTAAAATAATTTTATGTTTATACATCTCGAACAAGCAATATACTGAATTTAAAAGAACATGTTTGAAAAATCGAACATCATTTTTTTAGGTGACTATAGAGTCGTAGCCAGTCGAAGCTTGTCGTAGCTTACTTTATGTGATTGTGGGTGAAGTTATCTGTAAGTCGAAGGTGGTCTTCAGTCTTCAGTCCCCACTATTGGGTTGCCAATTGTCACGAGTGCATCGGCGATTAACTCTCTTTTGAATGCATCCAGTGAATCGGCCTTCTGAGGCAGCGAATTCCACAAATTCACAACTCTCTGTGTGAAAACGTTTTTTCCTCATCTCAGTTCTAAATGAATTACCCCTTATTCCTAAACTGTGGCCCCTGGTTCAGCACTCCCCTAACATTGGGACTATGCTTCCTGCATCTAGCATGTCAAAATCCCTTAATAATTTTATATGTTTCTATAAGATCTCCTCTCATCCTTCTAAATTCCAGTGAATACAAGCCCAGTCGCTCCATTCTTCCATCATATCACGGTTCCGCCATCCTGGGAATTAACCTTGTGAACCTATGCTGCACTCCCTCAATAGCAAGAATGTCCTTCCTCAAATTTGGAGACTAAACTGTACACAATACTCCAGGTGTGATCTCACCAGGGCCCTGTACAACTGCAGAAGGACCTCTTTGCTCCTATACTCAACTCCTCTCGTTATGAAGGCCAACATTCCTTTAGCTTTCTTCACTGCTTGTTGTACTTGTATGCTTACTTACTTACTTGAGACATTGTGGCAGATTGGGATCCGACAATATTGCTTGTACCTTTAAAACAGTCAGCAATTCTTCCTGTGATACTATGACCGGTTTAAGGTGAGGAATCTCTCATGCGTTTTGAAAAATAATCAAGGTATTGCTATGTGTTTGATTACTGACCTTGGATGGCTTACAGATGATAAGTAACTTCTATACTACCTGATCAATGGTGAGATTAAATTAACATGCTCCAAAATATTCATCCATACATCTCTAGGTGTAGTTGTAAGAGTTTACTCATACTTTCCTTAAATAGATCCATTTTCCATTGACCGCGAGGGGACCAATGCAAATATTTTGTTTGTGGATTTGAACTCTGCATACAACACCATTGTGCCAGAGCTACTACACTCCAAACTTTCCAAGTTGACTGTGCCTGAACCCATCTGTGGATCACTAAATTTCTGACAGACAGGAATCAGCATGTGAGGCTGGGAAAGGACATCTCAGTACCACTGACACTCAGCATAAGAGCACCACAAGGCTGCATACTCTCCCCTCTCCTTTACTCTCTCTACACCAACGACTGCGCCTCCACGACTCCTTTGTCAAACTTCTCAAGTTTGCAGATGACACAACCCTGATTGGACTGATCCAGGATGGGGAGGAATCTGCCTACAGACAGGAAGTGGCACAGCTGATGTCCTGGTGCCTTTCTAACATCCTAGAGCTCAATGCTCTTAAAATAATAGAATTTATAGTAGACCTTAGGAGAACTTCCCATCCCCTCCCCCCACTCACCATCAACAACACCACAGTCACATCTGTGGAGTATTTTAAGTTCCTTGGAACCATCATCTCTAAGGACCTTAAATGGGGGGCCACCATCGACTCCACAGTCAAAAAGGATGTACAGACAGAGGATGTACTTCCTGTGGCAGCTGAGGAAACATAACCTGCTGCAGGCAATGATGGTTCAATTCTATACCGCCATCGTAGAGTCTGTTCTTACCTTCTCCATCGTGGTCTTGTTTGGCTCAGCTATCAAGCACGACATCCGGAGGTTGCAGCGAATCGTCTGATCAGCTGAGATGGTTGTTGACTGCAACCTTCCCCCCATTGACGAACTGTACACTACAAGGGCCAGGAATTGAGTGGATAAGATCATCTCTGACCCCTCTCACCATGGACACAAACTCTTTGAAGCATTTCTCTCGGGAAGGCGACTCCAGACTGTCAAAGCCGCCACAGCCAGACAAAAAAACTGTTTTTTTTCCACGAGCACTAGCTCTACTCAATAACCAAAAGTCTGTAGCCTCCTTTTGCTCTGGTATTTTATTTCATTCACATGTTTAAACTATAATGTTTTATTCTTAATGTTTTAATGATTTATGTTTTATTCTTAATTGTTTACTGTATGTTGTGTTGTTACTTGCGAGCGGAGCACCAAGGCAAATTCCTTGTATTTGTACATACTTGGCAAATAAAATTATTAATTCATTCATTCATTCATTGTTAGAACTTCCAACTTGGATAATAAATGATTTATGCATGTCTAATCAGTTTAACCTGGGTACGTACTTAATTTAATGTAAACACAAAGCCTACGATCTGAAAGCTGGAAAGTGGAATTAGTCTCAAAGCTCTTTTCCAGCTGACAAAGACGTTGGAGTCAATGGTTTCCGTCTGCCCCATAAAGTGCTATGATTCAATGATATGATTAACAATATTTAATGGCAATTCTAGCTTTAGGTTTGGGATGGACTGGCTCATTTATGCATTAATGCATAATATATCAATGCTTTGACCCATGTATGTAATATTAAAAATTCTGTTGTTCACAGATCTATAAACTAGTAAATTGCTGATAGTTAATTTGCAATAGGTAAGAAATAACATGGCTTACCAGCAAGTAAAGCCATATAGCATTGTCTATTACTGCAGTTTCAATGGAACATTTTTTGGACAACAAATTTGTTTAGACTTAGCTCTACTTAGTTACTGTATATAATGGCAAAAATATAATTTAATCACTGAATTGCCTCCGGCAAGGGGGATTGTTTCCAGCAACACTGAACAATATATTGCAGCCTTTGTGAGGTTGCTGAGAGCTTTTGTCTCATCTGAGATATATCAAGGCCATAATTCCAAGCATATGCCTGCAAGTTTCTATGTGCAATGATGTATGAACACAATAGAAGGATTTCAAAGCATTCACTGTTTTTTTTAAAGCAAGTTATTATCAATGTTCAAAAAGCAACAAGTCATTTGATATGGTCACATTAAGTTGATTTCACTGTGTTCAAAAAACTATGTTTCAGTTATAATTCATATTTATTTTTGAACAAGCACAAACATGTATAAATAAAATGTGCATGCACTTTTACGCCCATAAATAAACAGGCAGACCAAAGCACAAAAACATATTTTTAAAATAATTGTGAATAATGAAAAATGCAAATATAGAACAAGGCAGTTGCTGAAATCTGAAAATAAAGTAAATGCTGGAACTAATCAGCATCTGTGGAGACAAAAAAAAGATATGGATATCGAGATGAATGACTTTATATCAGGACTGACTAGTTCTGAAGCAAAAGGAAAGAATGGTAATCAGAAATTATTCAATTCAATATTGAGTCTTGAGGGCTACAAAATGGCCAGAATGAAGCTATTCATTGAGCTTACATTGGGCTTTGTTAGGAAAGTTTGGGTGACTAAAGACAGATAGGTCGTAGAGGGGCTGGGACATAAAATTACAGTGTCAGGTTACCAAATTGTCAGCTGGTGACCATTTTGAGCGATATGATGGTATTCGGTAAAGTGGTCATCCAATTGCTTTCTCCATTGTAGAAGAAACCGCATCATGAGTACTAAATGCATACATGAAGTGCAGAGTCCTGGTATACTTTACCAAAATGCTAATTTGAAATCCTCCACAAAACCTAGGGATTTTAAATTTAAATATTTAACTAAACCTTGATTTGTTTTAGACAATAGACAATAGACAATAGGTGCAGGAGTAGGCCATTTGGCACCGCCATTTAAAAAGAGAGGCATAGCACAGGCAGACTTAACTCAGAGCTCCCGTGGATTTTGAAGAAACAGCAGCAAAGAGAAGCAGGAAAAAGCACTGATTGGCTCTAGCCTGAGTGGGAGGAGAGTTAGAAGTGAGTGAGAGGGGGAAAACAGTTTAATACTGAGGAATTTTCGTTTGTAAATTGGTAAATTGGTAAATTAGGCAATTTATCAGTCAATATAAGCAAGCCGGCTCATAGGGAGCGGCCTTGTGAGGGAAGTGTGGGTCTTTGGCTCGCGAGTCTTCGGCGAGGAGGCTGAGGGGAGGGGGCTACGCATAAAGCTCGAGTGGAAGGAGCGTGGTGAACACATGTCTGGGCAGATGAGACGGTGAGAGGTTTGCAGAATGTGGGAGCCAGGGACACAGATGGAGCCTCTGGCTGCTACAACTGTGGCAAGTGCGTCCAGCTTCAGCTCCAAAAGGACCGTGTTAGGGCACTGGAGAAGCAGCTGGATGACCTCAGGGCCATCAACGAGAATTTCCTGGACAGGACCTAAAGTGAGGTAGTCACGCCGAGGATACGGGAAGAACCAAGGTGTGTGACGGAGAGAAAGGGTGGAAATTGTGGAGTGCTGAAGACTCAGGTGGCCGTGCCTAATGAAAACAGGTACGCCCTCTTGGGAAATTTCCGGGGAGACAATATTTCCAGTCCGAGAGGCGGACACGTCGGCGGCTCCAATCCTGGAGATGGGACTTGACCGGCGAGACCGACGTTGGGCAGAGCCCTAGTGGTGGGTGACTCAATTGTCCGAGGAGTGGACAGGAGATTCTGTGGCGGCAGACAAGATGCAAGGATGGTCTGTTGCCTCCCTGGTGCCAGGGTTCAGGATGTCACGAGCCGAATTCAGAACATCCTCGAGAGAGAGAGAGAAGGTGGACAGCCGGCAGTAGTTGTGCACATAAGCACAAACGACATCGGGAAGAAGAAGACGGAGGTTCATCAACATGACTTCAGAGAGTTGGGAAGAAGGCTGAAATGCAGGACTTCTAGGGTGGTTATCTCTGGATTGCTTCCAGTACCTCGTGCTAGTGAGGACAGGAACAGGGAGATAGGGGATCGGAATGTGAGGCTGAGGGGCTGGAGCAGGGAGCAAGGATTTAGATTTATAGACCACTGGGATCTCGTCTGGGGTAGGGGTGACCTGTACAAAAGGGAAGTTTACACCTTAACTGGAGCGGGACCAACATTCTGGCAGGCAGGCTTGCTAGGGCTACACATGTGTGGGTTTAAACTAAATAGTGGGGGGAAGGGGTTGACAAATTGGGAGTATAAAGATGGAGTTGAAGGGGAAGTGGCTACAGGAAAAATTACAAAAGATTCTCAAATTAATGGGAAGGAAAGCTTGAGAATGGACAACAGAGTAAGGTCAGGGCCAATTGCGAGCGGTGTGTGGGGGGAAGTGAATACAGAGGTCAAAGTGCTGTATATGAATGCGCGAAGTATAAGGAATAAAGTGGATGAGCTTGAGGCTAAGAAACTGGCAAGTACGATGTTGTGGGAATTACTGAGACATGGCTGCAAGAGGGCCAAGGCTAGGAACTGAATATTCATGGGTATCGAAAAGACAGACATGTGGGCAGAGGGGGTGGGGTAATTGGGGGGGGAGAGGGACGGCCTCAGGTAGCGGCCGGTGGGGGGGGGGGGGGGAGTGCTGCTGTGGCCTACCGCTGCCATGGTCTGCAGTTGCCGCTGCCGTGGCCTACCACTGGGGGTGTGTGCGAGGGGAGAGAGGTGGGGTTGTGTGGGCAGAAGGGTGTGTGGTCGGCCCCACCAGCGCCGGCTCCCTCAATACCCACACACTTCCCCAGGATCTCGAGGTTGCAGCAGTCGGCCTCACACTCCAGGCCGCTTCGCACACCAGGGCTCCCCGACTAAGTAAGGTGGCGAAAAACCGCTATGCTATCCAGTACCATTTTTGCGCAAATGTAAATACAATGCAGACCGGAAGAGGACGAGATGAGAGTTTTAGCTAAGCACTAGACTAAGTGGGACTCGTTGGGTCCCATTCTCACACGGGCCCGGTCCCCCAATACAATAATCCACCACTCGCCCATAGCCACCAACTGCGCATTCGCGGCTGACAGGTTTCTGTTGTTCCTAATCCCCCTTCATGCCCCCACTCCGCACATTGCCATCCTCCCCCTCACACACTCACTCCATCTACCCTCAACACCCTCCATCCACTCTTAGCAGCTCTCCAACAGCGCAGCCATTCCCGCCCATTGGGTTCCCATTGTGACGTAGAACACGCAGGCATTACTGCGCAGGCACAGCTGACAGCATGGCAAGTGGAAAAAGGATTCATTAAAGCTTAAAATGTGAATAACTCTTAAAATTTAACAACAATTTAAGTGTTAAAGATGAGATTTGTTCAGTTCTTTCTTGGTGTGTCACTTGTTGCGTTCTGCTGCTCACTGCCTCTTGATCACTCTTTCCTGTTGATGAAATAAAAGTCACACAATTTTAATATAGAAACATTATTGAGTGGTCAAATATTAACGAAGAAAATCTGGGAATTTATTTCAGAAGTCATTGTTCAACCAAGCACGCGTTTAATGACAACATTGTTAGTCGATGTTCCATCCTTCAGGAAAATTTGACATTTTCCTTCATCTATCCTCGACTAAGAGCCACATATAGTTGTCCATGCTGAAATAGCAGCTTCATGAGGTATATCAACACTTTCTCCATGGTTTGTCCTTGCACTTTATGGATCATCATAGCAAAAATTGACTGAATGGGGAATAGGGTCCGCTGAAGGGGAACGTCTTCACCTTCTGTCAAATTGAGCATTATCCTAGGAATGAGAACAATGTCATCTTTGAAAGCTCCCATGTTGATTCTTGCAATGTTCAGATGATTGTGTAGCTCTTCTACAATCATCCTCGTTCCATTGCATAGCTTTGGGGGTTCCAAGTTTCTCATTAACATTGGAGATCTTTTTTTCAACTGAAATTTGTGTGGTGGTAATCCAGAGATCTCGAGTGAATCGGGAATTCCGTTGGGAAGCGAGTAGCATTAGTTCCCTCAGTGACAGCATTGAAAGAAAAGTACTCTTTAATGATTCCAGGGAAGTGTGTGATACATGCAGAATTGATCCTTCTCAGCGTATCATTGTGCAGAACCAAGATACAATTGTCGGAGAATAATTCTGCAGGATTGTCAAATGCTGGATAGATGAAATGAATGCAATCCTCCAGTGTTTTTGTTGATAGAACCATGTTTTGTAGCATTTTAATTTCATCATCTTCATTCTTTAAAATGCCATCTTCTCCAACTTTCAACAAAAATTGAGAATAGTCGCCTTCTCCCTCTTTCGATTGCATATTTGTGTGCAATTGAAACTTGGTGAAAAATGTCCACAAGTAGGATTTCTTGATGGAGGAATTTTCAACATCAGCATCATTTGCCCTTTTCACTAGAGGAAGGAGTATTCAAAATCGCCACAACAAATGGTACGAATGCCGCAAAAGGCTTAGTGTTGCTGCGTACATCTTGAAGAGTTCTGTCCATCACTCAAAACTCTGTCTCCTAATCATTGGGCATTCTTCCCAAACAATGAGTTTCACTTGCCTCATCAAATGTGTAGTGTTAAACCCCTGTCCCACGGTACGAGTTCATTCCAAGAATTCTCCCGAGTTTGCCCTGATTCGAACTCTGAGATTTACGGTAATGGCCACTTGTCGGTACTCAGGGCTCTCATGGGTATTTTTCATCATGTTGAAAAATCTTCACGTGTCTTCCCATGCTTACCTGCCATTAGCGAGTTTTCCCGAGTACCTGCCGTTAGCGCTAAGAGACGTCCCCGAGCTCCAACGTACCCACTACGTTCATTCTCCGTGCTTACCACGAGTTTGATTTTTTTTTAAATAACTCGGGAAAGTTCTTGGAATGAACTCGTATCGTGGGACAGGGCTATTAGAGTTCTTGTCAATGTTGCAGAATGTATCCTCGGTCACTTGGATGAGTATCTTGAATTGAGAATGTACAGTTCTTCCACCAGGCATTAATGTAGCTGCTATCCCAGAGGATGCTAAAGCAATAGCCACATCACCTTGACCTCTAACTTTGGAGAGGATCAAATTGGTGATAAATGTTTTTCCTGTTCCTCCAGGTGAAGCAATGCAAAACATTGAAGAAAGCTTCATTTTCAAGCAGTGGCACACCTGATCATCCCTTGCTCTCTGCTCAGCAATCAGGGGAGGCTCATTCTCCTCAACACATTGCTATTGTTCAGTTCTATTGAATTGCAATTCCTGCAGCAATTCTGGATTGTCAACATTAAGGTGCATCCTTCCATTTCTTGGTCGTGGCAAATGAAAGCATTCCATTGTTTTGTTGTAATTCTCAAGCTCATCTTGAATATACAACAGAGCCTAATCATGATGCTTCCCTTCAATCATGATATTAGGATCACTCATTGTTCTCCGTTCTTTTTCAAGGTAATCTTCAGGCATTGAATTCTTGAAGTGATCCCATAATTGTCGAGGATTGCTGATCTCAGTATTCATCAGCAAAACAACAAACAAATATCTCATTGCACTGGGGAGTCTCGTTTTCTCTGCATCTTCCATTGTTTGTTGCCAATGGTCATCAGTCTGCAACAAACCTCTTTGTCTGCAGATGTCTTTGAAAGAAGGATGAACTTCTCCACCATGTGTCTTCAATAAATCGAAGGGTACTGGTCCTTTTATGTGATAGAGAAGCAGTCTCAAGTAGTAGAGGCCACCACATCTTGGAGACACGGTATACACTCGTCCCAGAACATTAGCTTCAAAAGGACCTGGGAGATCTTCCACTCTCTTCCCAACCTTCCTTCTTTGCCATCTCTTTTGTTCCATGTGTAAAATCGGGGAACATCAAAGTATTAGAGTGTTCTTGGAAATGGCTCTTGAGAACACTATGCCATGAATTCAGTTAAAGTCATATATGCCAGAAGAGGAGGCGGAGCAAGAAGCTGGAGTAGTCGCACTTTTTCCAAGCTCCCAATCTGTTAACCTTCAACTGTTATAGAAACATAGAAACATAGAAATTAGGTGCAGGAGTAGGCCATTCGGCCCTTCGAGCCTGCACCGCCATTCAATATGATCATGGCTGATCATCCAACTCAGTATCCCGTACCTGCCTTCTCTCCATACCCTCTGATCCCCTTAGCCACAGCACAGCTTATTACAGCTCAGCCTAAGTTTTAAAACTACCATAAATATTTAACACCATCGACAGCACTCCTCCACATCGTAAAGATGGCAGGCAGAAGAAAGAAAGAGAACAAAATATTGAAGACTCGACGACCAGCACCATCATGGCAACGCTAGCAGCCTTGTTAACAGAGCACAAGGCATCGCTACTGGCAGAATTTAACGCAGTGTTCACCAAGATGGAAACGAAGCTGGACAATATCCAGACCACTATTCTAGATCAACAACAGCGTCTTTCGTCATTAGAGACATTTGCCGATACCACCAGCCAAGACATGCGAGCTATAGAGACAATGCTAACTACGGTCATCGAAGAGAACGCCAAGTTTAAGTCTAAGCTTATCGACCTGGAAGGCAGGAGTCGCCGAAATAACGTAAGGATAGTCGGCCTCCCCGAGAACATCGAAGGCCCCCAAACAACAGCTTTTTTCTCTCAACTCCTGCTCGAGACACTTGGCGAACGCATACTGGAATCAGCCCCGGAGCTAGACCGAGCCCATCGCACGCTAGCAGCCAAACCAAGCACTGGTGGGAAACCCAGAGCAGTTGTGGTTTGCTTCCATAGATTCCAGACCCGCGAGTTGGTGGTGCGTGAGGCTCGGAGGCAGAGGGTTAACTGAAGTACAAAGATATCCCGATTCACATTTTTGAAGATTACTGTCCCGAGATAGTTGAACAACGTTCTGCATATCGAGACGTCATGAAGGAGCTGTACAACCTGGGTCTCAAACCTTCCCTTCATTATCCAGCCAAGCTGTTCATCATGGCCGGGGAGGGAAAGAGGCGACGGTTAACATCTCCCGAGGACGCTCAGGATTTCATTTCATCTTACCGTCGAAGCAGACCGGGACCCACAGATGACTGACTCTGCTCGGTACGTTTACATCCGAATGGCACAGGGATCCAGTTAATCTACGGTTACATTATGGGTTACATTATGGGCTAACTTTAGCTTGACTGCCCTTAGCAATTAGCCACTGCTAGCGCTCGGCCTTGCTGTTATACCAGACCCCTGTCTTGAAACGTATGAGGCCGGTAAGAAATCACCACGTTCATGACTATGTCTTACCAACTTTTCCTTTTAATGTTTATGTGTAATCATACTTGAAAGGCTCTTCCCCTGTACATGCTATAAAATAGGGCTCAAGGGACCCACATTGTGGTTCGTGATTTGATCTCTGCCTTCTTGCTTTTAGCAGCTGGCCAGCATTTGAATGGTTTGTTTACACTAGTCTTCATAGCGGACTGTCTGAGGCTGATAAGAACTCATTATAGTCAAGGCTGCGTTACACCAATTAGCTCTTACAACGTTTTTGTTTAACAAAACTTAATTGATGTTCTTCTGCCCTGCGCCTTAATCCAAGAATCCAGTTTGCCACTTGTTAATCTCTCTAATGCTAACTCTTTCTTTATACCTTACCAACTTTAAGTTATACTATGTTATACCAAAGGGAGCTATTCCTGTTTCACTTATACGTTGGCTTACTTATTTAGTATCACCTTTTGTTAATTTTGTTAATTTGTCTTGTTGTATTATTACTATCATCACTACTATTATTACCATTAGTGTTAGCAATGTCATTGGTAGTACAACTACCAAGGCTATTATTTTAACTTTGTATCTATTCATTTAGGTTTACTTCACTTTATTTCTATTTCTATTTCTATTTTCTATTGTCTATTTCTCAAATTATTATTATCATTGTTATCATTATTATAGTTATTTCATTTTATGTTACTTTACTGATATTGAGCGACTTTGCTGCTTTGGGATGTGGAAATATTGGGAGTTATGATCGAACTACTCCATGCGGATGCGAGGACAACGTACCTTGGTGCAATGGGCACTCAAGGTTCGGTTGGGACATTTGGGACCTCAGGTCCGGGGACTCGGGTTTGAAAGATGGTTAAGTGATATGTGTCACGACCGTTTGTTGTGTGTATACGTATGTATGTATTTTTTTTTTTTCTTTTCCCCTTTTACCACCCACACCCCCACTCTCAGCAGCTGGCTTCGATGCGCTCTTCCATTTCAATCTGCAGTATTACAGCGCTCTGCCCACTCGTTTGGATATAGCTAAATATGGCCAACACAAACGACACTCTTAGATTTGTCTCATGGAACGTGAGGAGAGTGGGGGATCCTACTAAGACTGATAAGATCTTGGCCCACTTGCAATACCTTAAGGGCGATATATTTTTTATTCAAGAGACACACCTTCGCAACAGAGAGGTAACACGGTTTAAGAGAGGCTGGATTAGCCACTTATTTCATTCAAAATTTAATTATAGGGCTAGGGGTACTGCTATCCTGATTCGTAAAAACGTTATGTTCGAACCACAGAAAATGGTGGAAGACCCTGCTGGCCACTTTGTCATGGTCTCTGGCAAACTGCAAGACACACCTGTCATATTGGCCAGTATTTACGGTCCCAACTGGGATGACAGCTCATTTGTAACCAAATTTTTTACATCTCTCCCAAACATTGAAAATTACCACATCATTGTGGGTGGAGATTTTAATCTGGTCCAAGACTCTATATTGGACAGATCTTCGAACAAAGCCTCCACTTTAACTAAATCAGGTAGGACTTTGCATGCTTTTACCAAACAACTTGGGCTCACTGACCCATGGAGACATACATTTCCCACGACTAAATTATTTTCATTTTTTTCCCACGTGCACCGTACCTATACCCATATAGACTTCTTCCTCTTAGATAACAGACTGCTCTCCAAAATTAAATCCAGCGAGTATCATAGTATCGTGATATCAGATCATGCTGCGACTTCCCTCGATCTTCACTTTCGTAAACGAACTAACCCCTTTAAACAGTGGAGGTTCAACTCCTCATTACTAGCAGAGGCTCACTACAAGCAATTCCTGCACTCTCAAATCATTTTATATTTTGAGCTGAATGACTCGCCGGACATAGCAAGAGGTACACTCTGGGAAGCTTCAAAAGCTTATATTAGGGGCCAACTTATCTCTTTTGTCTCCAACCTGAAAAGAGCCGAGACGTCCCAAATGGCAGACCTGTTTACGAAAAATAAAGGACATTGATGATAAATACGCATCTGACCCAGACCCTAATTTTTATAAAGAACGCCTTAGGTTACAAATAGACTTTGACCTCATGTCTACCAATAAAGCCAAGTTACGACTAGGCAACACTTTTTTGAATCTGGGGTTAAAGCTGGGAAGCTTTTGGCCCATCAGGCCAGAACCGAGGCGACTTCACGGCTAATTCCAGCCATTAGATCCAGCTTAGGGGAGATTCATACCGATCCTCTTAGAATTAATGAAGCATTTGCTAAATTTTACGCTGAGCTATACGCTACCGATTGTCCTCCCACTGCAGATGACATGTTCCGTAGTATGACGTTTCCCCGAATTGACGATGAAGCCACGAGAGTCTTGGGTGGTCCCATAACTGTCACTGAGGTCCAAGCAGCCATCACATCGCTGCAAAGCGGAAAGTCGCCCGGCCCTGACGGCTTCACTGTAGAATATTACAAAGCTTTCTCGGCTTTCCTCGCACCAGTCCTGAGAGATATGTACAATGAGGCGTTTTTACATCGTCGCCTACCGCCCACCTTGTCGTTGGCTACTATCTCCCTAATTCTTAAAAAGGAGAAAGATCCTCTGCTTTGTAGTAGCTATAGACCAATTTCACTCTTGAATGTGGACCTCAAAATCCTCTCTAAAGTTCTTGCACTCCGTCTTCAACAAGTGATGCCCTTTATTATCTCCTTAGATCAAACAGGGTTTATGCCAGGCCGACAGTCTTCCCACAATACTAGGCATCTCCTTAACATCATCCATTCACCAAGTAGTGAGACCCCGGAGATAGTGGTCTCCCTCGACGCCGAAAAAGCTTTCGACAGGGTCGAATGGAAGTACCTATACGAGGCGATGGACAGGTTTGGCCTCGGCAATAGTTTCATTTATTGGGTCAGTCTATTATACTCGTCCCCGGTGGCCTCAGTACAAACAAACGACACACTGTCGCCCCACTTCCCCCTTCGGAGAGGTACCAGGCAGGGTTCCCCGTTATCACCACTTCTGTTTGCTGTCGCAATAGAACCCTTGGCGGTTTGGTTACGCTCAGAGAAGGGCTTTAAAGGTATCACACGGTTTGACACAATTCATAAAGTCTCATTGTATGCGGATGACCTGCTCCTGTACATCTCGAATCCAGTCAGCTCTCTCCCTGTGATTATGAATATTTTAGAACGGTTTGGGGTGTACTCTGGTTATAAACTTAACTACCAAAAAAGTGATCTAATACCGATTAACTCATCGGCTAAGCAGCTCCCTCGCTCTTTAACCTCATTCAAATGGGCGGAGGACGGATTTCGCTACCTCGGCGTTTTTATCACAATACCTATATTTGATATGTTCCGCACAAACTTCCTGCCTCTGGTTGAGAAAGCTGAAAGAGACTTTGACCGCTGGTCAGACTTATCGTTATCCCTCACGGCCCGGATAAATCTGGTCAAGATGGTCGTCCTACCCAAATTCCTGTACCTTTTCCAGCATCTCCATCATCAAAGACCCCTACCACCCATCGCATCACATATTCTCCATCCTGCCATCTGGGAAGAGGTACAGGAGCATTAGCTGCAAAACCAGCAGGATGCTCCTCAGCTTCTTCCCGCAGGCTACAAGACTGTTAAACGGACTTTGCCCCCTGCCAAAGTATCGCGCACCAACCACCAACCTGGACAGAGCCACTGTCGTGCCGCTGCCGATCGGAACGCCTGTTGATGTTTAGTTGAGAGTAGTGTTAAACTTGTTCATGATATATGTATTTTTATTTCTATTTATTTTTTACTGCACACTGAATGGACACTGGTTTGAGTAACGTTTTTTTGTTTCCTCTGGGTATGTGAGTACTCAGGAAAATAACAATAAAGATATACAATACAATACAATACAATGTTCCTATATTTATCACTAAATCTTTTTTTGATAAATTAGAAAGGAGAATATCTAAATTTTATTGGGTAGCAAACCGGCCAGAATTCGAAAGACGCTACTACAGTCTCCTAAGAGTGACGGCGGTTTGGCACTTCCTGACTTTAGGCGATACTACTGGGCTGCTAACTTGCAAAAAATCCTGTACTGGATGAATGATGATTGCGACCACCTACCGACCTGGGTACACATGGAAAAGGCGAGTTCACATCTCCCGTTGCGGTCTGTCCTATGCTCTCAACTCCCCCTTTCTATAACATCTGCGGGTGCAGGCCCAATTGCGTCCCTCTCGCTCAAGATATGGAGTCAATTTAGGAAAAACTTTGGTTTACAAGGCCCTTCCATCTTGACCCCACTGCTTAAAAATCACATCTTTAAACCTTCAAGTACAGACTCTGCATTCAAAACCTGGCATAGTAATGGCATCAGTAGTATCAAAAACCTATACAAGGATGGCATTTTTTCGTCTTTTGCGGAGCTTTCGTACAACTATAGCCTCCCAAACTCCCACCTCTTTCGTTTTTTCCGGATTAGGAATTTTGTGAAGAAGATATTCCCCCATTTCCCAAATCGTCCCCCTGAAACCCTGACCGATTCCATCCTAGCTCTAGATCCCAGCCGGAAGAAATGCATCTCTTTTTTGTACAACTTGTTAGGGTCGGTTATATTGAAACCTTATACCTCATTAAAAGCTGAGTGGGAGGGCGAGCTGAATACGAAACTAACAGACCAGCAATGGGACTCTGCCTTGGATTTGATCCATTCTTCCTCCATATGTGCCCGTCATGGCCTAATCCAATGCAAAGTCCTTCACAAAGTCTACTACACAAACGCAAGATTATCTAGAATATACCCCGCTGTTAAAGACACCTGCAACAGATGCAATCAATCCCCTGCCAACCATAGTCATATGTTTTGGTCTTGCCCTAAGCTAGCAACCTTTTGGAGGAGTGCTTTCGACGTGCTAAGCAGAGTCTATGGCCAGACTATTCCTCCAAACCCACTGTCAGCTATTTTTGGTATTCCCCCCAACACCAACCTCTCTGTTGCGTTGAAGCGGGTCCTGGCTTTTACAACCCTGTTAGCCCGGAGACTGATTTTGCTTAACTGGAGACCTACCTGTCCCCCGACACACGCCCGCTGGATCAAGGAGGTTCTCTACAACTTAAAGCTTGAAAAACTTAGGTTCTCTCTCAAAGGCTCTACCAAGACATTCCTAGATACATGGAACCCTTTCCTGGAACTTGTTAACTCTCTTAACTTGTTTCCGGACTCGGAAGAGGACTGAGTGCCATCTATCACAGCTCTGTCTTATTGCAGCTGCTATCCCCTAAACCCCTCACCCCCCCCCCCTCCCTCCCCACAATTGTTTTTAATTTTTTTTAATTTATTTTTTATTTTTTATTTTTATTTTTTTATTTATTTTTTCTTATTTTTATTTTTTTTAATTTTTTTTTATTTTTTTTTATCGTATTTGTGTGGCTGTGTACGTATGTGAGTGTTGTTTGTCCCCGGGTGGCGAGGGTGGGTAAGGGTAAGGGTAAGGGTTTTGAGGGTCGTTTACATACTGTTGTACAATTAAGTCCTGATTATCACTGTCTGTTATCATTGTATAGCAATGTTACAAAATTTTGAGATTTTAAAAATCAAGTCTGTAATTTATCCCATCCGATAAAGCATAAAAATAAGTTTAATTTGACACCTAATTCACTTTCATATCTCAAGTATTTAAAACGTTATGGCCATTTTCATACTGGGAAATGAGCATCTTGTTCCCTATTGATTTTCTATGGACATAACAAAAAAGCTGTGATCGTGAACAGTCAAAAGCCCATAACTTTCTTAAAAATTAAGAGAACTGAATGAAATTTTCAGTTATCATAGATTGAAGCATTCTGAAACAAATATAAAATAATCTTACTTGGATGACCTGAAATTAAAGCATATAATTAGTTAGTTACCTAATTGTAGCTAATTTCAGACTTCAATAACTAGATTTAAACATCTATCCATTTCTTAATAAATGATTAACATTTTTAAATAGCCTAAATGTCCAAATAATATTCACAAATAATTCACAATAAAACATGATTTTAAAATCTCATTTACATTAATTTATAGGCCAAATGGAAGGAATTTAGTGTTTAATTGCTGTAAATAAATGCCCATTTAAATCAGCTTTCCAGTGGGTTCCTGTGGAACGCGCTGGTTTAGAACGTTCACATTGCGGTAGATTTGTGCCCTCAAATGCCGAGAAAAATACTGCGGGATATAATGGGCCCAAATTGAGCTTCTCGCAATATTAAACTTTGTATAAAGGGATCTTTAGAAGCCCTTTTTAATGTAAAAATATACAACCTACCTTCTGTGGTTTGCTTTATGAGACCCTGCGGTTGCTGGCGGTCGCGGGTTTAGAGATTGATTTTTAAACTACTATAACTATTATTCAAGGCCTTTAAACCTAATAATAGCTCTTGCGACGGGGTCTTCCAGCGATTTTTCGTTAATAATTAACTAGGCTGAACATTTTCGATTGGAACAGCTTAGAGAAAATTGCGTTTTAAACCCGCCCTCTCTAAACGGCGCCAAAATCGCGCACACCCGCAGCGACAGATTTTCAACGACGCTTCAGGTAGGCTTTGCAACATACCTACATTGTATGTATGCAAATTGCTGTTAAATTCAAAATTCAAATAAAAAGATTTAAACTAAAGTCATATATGCCATATCATCATTGCTCAATTGCTGAGCAGCATTGACTCTGATAACGACTCGTTGTTGTTGTGGTAGATGTAACTGGAGTCGAAAGACAGCAGGCTGTCTCTCATGAGTCGGAAATCCAAGGATTGATGCCACTGCTTCTGATGGACCAATGTACCTGCCAGTCAAGTACTGTGTAATTTTGTCATCCCTGTTAACTCTAAAAGCTGCTTGATCACTTCCCTTCAAGATGTACTTGATGACGTATCTGACTGACTTTACAGAGGAGCATATCTCAATGTTGATGTGAGATTTAAAAAGCTTCAATAGTTGATCATTATAGGGCACCACCTAATCAGAAGAGATTGGTCGATGCCGGCATCCCTCTTGATGTCCCTGAAATCCTCTTATGTTTGGAGATCTTCTACTGTACAGAGATTATGAATTATGTTCACACTTGTGCTCCCGGTGGGGGAGCATCCGGCAGCAGGGCGAGGGGGACGTCTTCTGGCAGAGGCTGTCGTGGGCCGATGGGGGTGAGCGTACTGCTGCGGTAGTACGCTCAACACAGCCGCCGATGGCACTCTCCAGCTACTCTCATCCATAATCAAAAGAGGCTGGCCAGACAGGCAATCCAGCACACCACTGGAGGTGAAGCCGTTCTTCCTAGTCCGCGATGAGCTGATAATACCAACAGAGGCAGCCTCTGCTACAACGACCCCCACCGGCACTGCCTTGGACGTCGGTGGCGGCAGACATTTTCGAATGGCACGGTAAACATTATCTAGTCCTGGTCGACTCCTACTCTAACTGGTTCGAACTTGATTTACTGCCCTCTATCACATCAGAAATGGTCATCCACAGAGACACTTTTCCACCTGTACGTCTGCAAACTGACAACGGAAGACAATTTACCAGCCACGCGTTCAAACAACTTTGCCAACCGATGGAACTTCCACCATGTCACGAGCAGCCCCGAATACTCTCAAAATAACGGGCTCGTTAAACGGCACAAAACAACTAATGAAACGCGCCCACCTGGCCAAGTTGGATGTGTATCTAGACCTCTTAAACCTCAGAAACATCGCTAGAGACAGGGTCCTGGGCTCACCAGCCCAAAGCCTGATGTCCAGAACAACGCAATCTCTGATACCAATTGCCCAGCAGAAGCTGGTGCCACAGGTGCTGAAGCCAGCCGCGGTCCAGAAGCGCATCCAGGAGAAACACAACATCCAGAAACGATCATATGACAAGTCCAGCAAACCACTGAAACCGCTGCTGTGGGGCCAAGTCATCCGTTTGCAAACTACTTTGGGACATTCCCATCTAGGTTGCGTTGTCGGCCCATCTAAGGAAACCCCGCTCCTACCTTGTCGACGTCGATGGCGCCTTGTACCGACGGAGCCGCCAACACTTGCTGTCTGTAAAGGAACCCCGTCCACCACCAGCCAATCCCTTTGCTCCACCTTTAATGTTCCAGCCGTCTGCTGCTGCCGTGGCCACCACAGCATGTCCCGTTCTCCATCGCGACCGGCAACTCTGTCTAACAATAACACTACCTCTCCCGCATGCTCTCTCTATCAGTCGCCTCAAGTGTCCCCTGCTGCTTTCTCACTTCCGGGTTCACTGCCTCCCTCCCCCACTAACTTTTCTGGTGCAGAGGGAGCGGGGTTGGACCGTACGCGTTCGGGTCGCATTAGTAGACCGACTGACGGATACGGCGAGTATGTTTAAATTCGAGAGTTGCATATGTGTTTAACTATATTCACTCTTTACGGGGAAGGATGTAGATTGGTTATTGCATGTGAGCCAATCATAGTAGAAATAGCATCACTAACCCCACCTTTACATTAACACCCACTTCCTACACTGGCCAGTCTTGGAAGCGGTGATGATGAACTAGCAACTAACAACCTGCTGTGCCGCTATATTATGTGTATCAATTAAAGATGACTTTAAACTCCAGACTGTGTAATATGCTTATTTACGGTAAGCATGCAGGTACAGCAGGCAGTGAAGAAAGCGAATGGCATGCTGACCTTTTCACAAGAGGAGTCGAATATAGGAGCAAAGAGGTCCTTCTGCAGTTGTACAGAGCCCTAGTGAGGCCACACCTGGAGTATTGTTTGCAGTTTTGGTCCCCTAATTTGAGGAAGGACATTCTTGCTATTGAGGGAGTTTACAAGGTTTACAAGGTTGATTCCCAGGATGGCAGGACTGTCATATGCTGAGAGAATGGAGCAGCTGGGTTTGTACACTCTGGAGTTTAGAAGGATGAGATGGGATCTCATTGAAACATATAAGATTGTTAAGGGTTTGGACACGCTAGAGGCAGGAAACATGTTCCCGGTGTTGGGGGAGTCCAGAACCAGAGGCCACAGTTTAAGAATAAGGAGTAAGCCATTTAGAAAGGAGATGAGGAAACGCCTTTTCTCACAGAGAGTTGTGAGTGTGGAATTCTCTGCCTCAGAGGGCGATGGAGGCGGGTTCTCTGGATGCTTTCAAGAGAGAGCTAGATAGGGCTCTTAAAAATAGCGGAGTCAGGGGATATGGGGAGAAGGCAGGAACGGGGTACTGATTGGGGATGATCAGCCATGATCACATTGAATGGCGGTGCTGGCTCGAAGGGCCGAATGGCCTACTCCTGCACTTATTGTCTATTGTCTATTGGCTGAGTGAATGACGGATGAGATTGCATCAGATGTAGACCGGTTCTTCCTGTAGGCATACTGATGAGGGTCCACATTGATGTTAATGCTATCTTTTATGGGGTAGCTGGACGGTGCGGACTCGGTGGACCAACGGGCATGTTTCCACACTGTATCTCTAAAAAAAAAGTAATCTGAATTTCATCTGAAAATCAATCAGAAATTCCAGGTGCAGTAGTTTTTTTTTTAACCTGGAATGGAGATGAGAGCTGTAAGGTTATTCTGTCTGAGAATCATCTGTGATGCAAGGCAGAAAAGCATATTTTAAACATACCCTGATGATCCCAGCTGCCTTGTATCTGTCTTTGACTTTGAATATAATTGAAAGTGTTGTTCTCTACATTGAAACTCTCCAGGATTTGAAAATGCATATCAAAGTATACTGCCTCTAAATTGCAACACTTCAATGTAGCTGAATACTTAGCAAAATCTGTCACACCGAACGTCTTAAATGGATGGCTGCCAATTGATTGAGCTTGATTGCCTGATCGTGTGACCATTGCAGCACAATCAATCAATCAATCAGGAGAAACCAGACCTATGCAAAGGCTTGATATATTTTTAATGTACTTTTTGCTGCCACTTTGGAATTTGAATGAGCTGAGGATCTAGTGTAAAATATATGTGTGCCAATTTAATAAAACACAAATGTACCACCTTTGTATTGGTAATATTACTAAACTTAGCCATCTACTATATATCCAAATTCTTATGTAAATTGAGAATTTGAAAAATTATGTTGACATTTTGAAGATATATATTGGGGAATTCCATGTTGAAACAAGTTGAATTAATCCCTTCAAAGTGGAAGATTTGATCCTATCCCAATAGGATGGCACAGAGGTAGAGTTCTGCCTTGCAGTGCCAGAGACCCAGGTTCATTCCTGACTATGGATGCTATCTGTATGGATTTGTACATTTGCCCTGTGACCGCATGGGGTTTTCCACGGGTGCTCCGATTTCCTCCCAAGTATTCCAAAAACGTACTTGGGTTAATTGGCTTCGGTAAAAATTGTAAATTCTCCCTAGTGTGTAGGATGGGGCTAGTGTATGGAGATCACTGGACGGTGCGGACTCGGTGGGCTGAAGGGCCTGTTTCCACGCTGTATCCCTCAACTAAACTAAACTAAAACAATACAGGCCTATATCTCTGAGTTGGAGGATATCATTGATACATGGTGGTTTGTTGCTGTCCAACAATGGTACAATGAATAATCTCTCTTGGTCACTTATAAATTATCTGTCCTCAGGAATTACACTGCAGGCAGGGTTTGCAACCTTCCAGTCTAGGGAGTAATCAATGCTGATTACTGTTTTGATGCAGAACAACATGAACTTGGTCTTTCTGCCACAATAGGTTTATTTCAATAGAGGCAGTAACCCATATGACTTAAATGCATCCAGGCATCTAAAGGAATGGGACTGTCTTGACCAATGGGGAACTTATGAAACCGAAGAGTAATGGGACTAGTCTGAAAAGAGACTTCATCCTATTTGTTCCTCGTACATTCTTACTCAAGAAGAATTGGGGCTTTCAAAGAGATTGCTGAAATCTTTTCACTAACTACATCTGGAAAGCAATAATAGTTATTGAGTTATACAGCTTGGAAACAGGCCATTCATCCCATCACATTCATGCTGGCCAGTATGCACCCAGCTGCACTAATCTCAACTTCCATACCGAGGCCTGAGTCGTCTATCCCTCCGCAATTAGAGTGCTCCTTAAATGCTGTTAACAACTCCACCACTGTCACAAGTAGTGAATTCCAAGTGATCACCACATTCTGGGTGAAAAGGATATATCTCAAATTCACTCTAAATATCTTACTGCTTACTCTAAGTCTATGTCCAATGACATGACCTGACTTGACAGGTCATGACTAATGCCCAATTAAAATTACATCTAGGAGAGCAGTTTAATGGCATATCTAAACAGTGCTACTTTCAATAGTGTAGTACAGGTGCACAACCTTTTATCCGAAAGCCTTGGGACCAGACACTTTTCGTAATTCAGAATTTGTCGGCCTTCGGAATGGAAATTTTTTAGCGTAGATTTTAATGGCTGGCTCAGTGGTAGAGTGCTCGGCTCATATCTGCAAGGTCGCGAGTTTGCGCCTTGATCCTGGCAGTTACTCGATCGCGAGTTTGAGTCTTCAATGTCGTTTTTTCTTGCAGAATAAATGTTTGTATGAAATACAGTGTAGGAGAAGTGTACTGACTGTGTGGGCAGAACTTTGGAAGTGATTGCCCACCAGTCTAAAAAGCCGCTGTGTCTCCCTGTCCCTGGGATAGCAGGGGGCGATCAAACAGCACAATACCCCCCTCCCCCTCCAACTCCAGAGGAATCCGCTCCCCGATGGGCCGCTACCAAAGATCATAGAGGTGCTCCTCTATGATCTTTGGCCGCTACAGCGACAAGTGGCAGTTCGCCCACAGCCCGAGCTGCGCCCCCTCATCCGCCACCCCAAGAACAAGACGTACCTTGCACACCATCAGCTTCTGCCCCTACGTGTTCCTCTGGAGTTGGAGCGGGGCTGGGCTGGAGTTGCTGCTGGCTGTGGGTCTCTGGGATCTCCGTGCTTGCAGTGGGCCTGGGGGTCGGTGGGTGGCGGTGGGAGCTGTGGACCTACGGACCTACCTCCGTGGAGCTAGCCAGCTTCGGAGCGTGGAGAGCTGCGGGGGCGAGCTGCTGCGACCCGACTCCGGTGGATGGTGACACCGGGAGCTCGCGGGTCTCCGGTGGGAGACTGCTTTGCGGGGCACCGGCAGCGGCGACTTCTCCCGCCCGAATTACGGGGTTGAGAGCAAACATCATAGAGGTTGAGAGTGACCTGGAGGGGGGCCTTACAACGCCCGGCGCGGCTGTAAATTGCCGCGGACTTGCTAGCGCCCGCTGGGGGCTCCAACATCAAGACCGGGGCAGGGCCCTACATCTCCCGGCGTGGCTTTGAGTGGCCGCTCCCCGATGGGCCCCTACGACGCCCCGAGCTGCGCCCCGTCATCCGCAACCCAGGTTCCTCTGTAGTTGGAGTGGGGCTGGGCTGGGCTGCTGTTGGCTGTGGGTCTCTGGGATCTCCGTGCTTGCGGTGGGCCTGGTGGTCGATGTCCAATTGGTCATGACACGGTCCTGCTGCAATCGCCGACGTGAAGACAGTGCAAAGCCCCCGCGCCGGTGCAATGGGCGGGGAGCTGGAGAGGGGAGGGAAGGGGTCACACACATGGCCGGGAAGCAGAGGGGTGTAGGTGGGGTGATACTGAAGCGAGCGACAATCTGCTGCTGCCTGCCCCGCTGAGTTAAAAAGTTCCCACGCAAGACTCACGAAACACTGTATATCGTGAGTCTACCGTGGGAACTTTTTAATTCAGCGGGCAGGCAGCAGCATATTGTCAATTATTAACCCTCCCGCGCAATATACCCTCATCTTCTCTTTTATGAATGGGGATTTAGTTCCCCTTTCTTCGAGGACCGACCGGAGGTTCCGCTGTCACCTCTGCGGGCCGCCCTCGGTGAACGTTTTCAAGGACCTTTCTTCAAGGACCGAAAAAAATGGCCGCTATTCGGAGGTTTTCGTTATTTGGATCTTCGGATAAAAGGTTGTGCACCTGTACCACCTTCTGTACAGCATTGTAATGCAATGTAACTGGGAGCACATTGCACTGGACAGACGCTCCAGGAGGAAATCCGTGCAGGAAGGAGCTGTACTTCACAAAATTGAACTATGCCATGTCCAAGTTCAAGTGTTCAAGTGAGTTTATTGTCATGTGTCCCTGTATAGGACAATTAAATTCTTGCTTTGCTTCAGCACACAGAACATAGTAGGCATTTACTACAAAACAGATAAGTGTGTCCATATACCATAATATAAATATATACACACATGAATAACTAAACTGATAAAGTGCAAATAACAGATAATGGGTTATTAATAATCACAGTTTTGTCCGAGCCAGGTTTAATAGCCTGATGGCTGTGGGGAAGTAGCTATTCCTGAACCTGGTTGTTGCAGTCTTCAGGCTCCTGTACCTTCTACCTGAAGGTAGCAGGGAGATGAGTGTGTGGCCAGGATGGTGTGGGTCTTTGATGATACTGCCAGCCTTTTTGAGGCAGTGACTGTCGCAGAGACAAACCGACAGTACCGTAAGGAGAGAGAGAAGGGGGCTCGACAACTACCAACCACCGCCAGTCTCCACTGCCCACATTGCACCAAGCTGTGTGGATCGTGGATCAGCCTCTACAGACATCTGCAGACTCACAAGTAGACGACCCTATGGAGAGTAGAGGACAGTCATACTCGTTTCGAGTGACCGCCGATGATGATGACTGCATTGGACATACTCTTGATGTTTAAAAGCACTACACTGAATATGCTGCATATTGCACATATTATGTTGAAATATTAGGTCCATATGTATCTCCACGATTACCAACTTGCTGAGTATTTTCAGTTTTTTTTGCCCACATTTAAAAATTAAAAAATAAGATTTCTACCCAAGACTTGCAAACTGTGAGGAAAGGTTACTGCCAGGTGAAATACTAAATGGTATTTTGGGTGCTGTTTAAAAGTAGTAGTGTATAGCATGGGACTTTATTTAGCTATGCAGCTGGTATTCTTCCTTTTACTTTTTTTCTTTTCTTTTTTTCTTGCAATGTGGTCGTGTATCATGAGAAAATTAGCCTCATGGGGAATGCCTCCTTTGCTGGAAAGTCCTTTGTGGCAGGCTTGAGCCACTGGCATTGTTTGCCAGTGGGAGAAGTGTTCAGCAGGTTTCACACTACTTAACCAGGTTTCACTACTTTGCCATAACCCTGGTCCCTTTATAAACTCTGGAAGTTGACCTCTGGAAGTACATTGTAGACTGCATTCACAACCTTCGAGTCTAGGGGATCTCAAGCTGATTACTGTTTTGATGCAGAACAAGACTATAGATTTTCTGCCACAAGGAGTTTATTTTAACAGAGGCACTAACCCATACGAGGTAGGTGCATTCATCGATCTTTTAAACAAGTGCACGGAAGATGTCATACAAATGCATTCTGTTCTATTGCTATTACCCTTTATGGATATCCCACTGGTATGTTACTCTTTTGACCCTTTCCCATGACTTATCTGTCAATGGAAGTAGCAAAGATAAAATGCGCAATTATTGGGAAGAAAATGAACAGATATGCACAGATGTGCTTTTCTGGAGCAGGTGCAAGGGGCTAAATGTAATGTGCACTTAACCGGCTGCTATTGAGCTGCGGTTTTTAACTATTGATTATTGATGATTCTTGCATCCTGCTGTGGGTGCTGCCTGCTCTTGGCGAAACGGCACATATTATCAGTGATTGCTACACGGTAACCTGCCCGTGATGTGAATAAAACTCAAGTAGCTTCCAATGTCATAGCATACAGTGGAATCTTATGCACCCACATATTGGCTAATGGTCAGAATCATTATTTAAAGAATATTAAGTTTTGGGCAAGCCAGTATAAATGCGATTTTAATTATTAGACAAGCTCATTACCACTCCATGCTCGCCCCCTGTTTTCTTGCTGAATGTTGACAATTTGACAGGTGCAGCAACAGTGAAATTCAATGAATGCCACTTAATGGATTCACAGCAGGGAACATCCTACATGTCTTAAATATCAAGCAACAGCAGTCTTGAACACAATTAGCTGTGAAACATATCACTGGGCATGTACCGCTCAAAATAAATCACTTTCGAGGCTTAAAAAGCTTTCTAAAGTGGAATGTTAGCAGTATATTTGAGATCTGACATTTGATGGTTTAACTAAGTATAAATATATAAAGCTGTTATTCTCACATCCCATCAGCTCATTGTAAAGCTATTGTGGTAAATTTTCATTAGACAGGATGTTCAAACGGTAACCTATCTCTGAGGTGGTCACATTGAACAATTCCATTTTAATCGGTGTTTAGCCCAAGGTCTATTCAGCCCAAGCAGCATGCATTAGAGAATCAGTTGAGGCCTGCACCAGAAACAACAACTTGGAAGCTCATACCCACAATAATTACTTCTTGGAAATTTCTGTGGGTTCTCATTAAGTATGTGTTTTGGTACATTAGACTTTACCTAACAGCTTATTCTAACAGCAACTAACTGTTTGGAAGCAAACACAGCACTAATGAGTAAACACAGGAGTAATCTTACAATGTGGAACGGAAGGAGTTTAGTGTTATGGGGGGGGGGGGGGGGGAGCACTGGAGAAGTTGGTGAGAGTGAAAGATAATAATTCTCAAGGTCCCAATGATCTCCACTCTAGATTTTTTGTATGAGGTTGCTGCAGATAATAAACAGTTAACATTCCATATATCATCTTTGACAATACTTCAGATTCTGTAATTGTTCCTGCAGATTGGAGGGTAGCAAATGTATAAATTAAGAATAGAGGGAAAACGAATCGAAGGAACCTCAGCCATCAATGGTAGGGGAAATACTCAATATATGTAATAATAATGAACAATGAAACATGTAACAACAGAACACATGGCAAAGGTAAAACAGACAAACTGACAAAAGGGAAATCATTTCCAACACACCACAACCACCACAATGTGTAGGAAGGAACTGCAGATACTGGTTTAAACTGAAGATAGACACAAAAGCTGGAATAACTTAGCTGGTCAGGCAGCATCTCTGGAGAAAAGGAAAAGGTGACGTTTCCGGGTCGAGACCCTTCTTCAGCCTGAGCGTCAGGGGAAAGGGAAAAGTGAGAGATAGACAGTGATGTGGAGAGATATAGAACAAATAAATGTAAAATATTCAAAAAGTAATGATGATTAAGGGAAGGTGGAGCTCACAATAGTTCATTGCTGGCTGTGGGCTGGTAATAACGAGTTATACAGACAATGAAACTTAACAGGACAACAGTGAAACTCGTATGAGGACGAGGGTCGAGGAGGGTCGGAGAGAGATGAGATGCAATGGCTACTTGAAGATAGAGAAATGTGATGCAAATCATCACAATGTTCATCAAGGTTGTTGAAGGGTCTTGATCCAAAATATCACCTATTCCTTTGCTCCAGACATGCTGCCTGATCCACTGAGTTACTCCAGCATTTTGTGTCTATCTTCGGTGTGAACCAGCATCTGCAGTTCCTTCCCACACAAGGTTGTTGAAAAGCTGCCTTCTGTTGACATCCACAACAGGAACCCCGACTGGTGTGTCAACAGTACAGAACTCTACAAAGGAAAGGGGATTGTGATTGGAGTTGCCAGAGCTTGCACATCAGCATGTTGCAGCAACTACATCGACAGCTTCAAGGAGCTGAAGAGGAAGGGGATTGATATCATCACTCATATTTCAGTCAGTGATATATTCATCTTGAGGACTGGGCAAAGGACCAGAAGGTTAACGGGCAGGAATAGATGTTTGCAGCCCCCCCCCCTCCCCCTCCCTGTGTGTGTGTGTGTGTGTGTGTGTGTGTGTGTGTGTGTGTGTGTGTGTGTGTGTGTGTGTGTGTGTGTGTGTGTGTGTGTGTGTGTGTGTGTGTGTGTGTGTGTGTGTGTGCGCGCGCGTGCGTGTGTGTGTGTGTGTGTGTGTGTTTCTATTTGTGACTTCTGTGTGACTGTAAATTATACACATGTCTTTAAGTTTCATCTGGGAGCTTCTACTGCAGTTGTACAGGGTCTTGGTGAGACCACACCTGGAGTATTGCGTACAGTTTTGGTCTCCTAATCTGAGGAAGGACATTCTTGCCATAGAGGGAGTACAGAGAAGGTTCACCAGACTGATTCCTGGGATGTCAGGACTTTCATATGAAGAAAGACTGGATAGACTCGGCTTGTACTCGCTAGAATTTAGAAGATTGAGGGGAGATCTTATAGAAACTTACAAAATTCTTAAGGGGTTGGACAGGCTAGATGCAGGAAGATTGTTTCCGATGTTGGGGAAGTCGAGAACAAGGGGTCACAGTTTAAGGATAAAAGGGAAATCTTTTAGGACTGAGATGAGAAAAATATTTTTTACACAGAGAGTGGTGAATCTCTGGAATTCTCTGCCACAAAATGTAGTTGAGGCAAGTTCATTGGCTATATTTAAGAGGGAATTAGATGTGGCACTTGTGGCTAAAGGGATCAGGGGGTATGGTGAGAAAGCAGGTACAGTATACTGAGTTGGGTGATCAGCCATGATCATATTGAATGGCGGTGCAGTCTCGAAGGGCCGAATGGCCTACTCCTGCACCTATTTTCTATGTTTCAATGTTTCAGTTTCTTCCCAAAATGAATTGGCGATTGCAAATTATGTCCCATGCGTGCATAAGTGGTAAAATGTTTCATGGAATTCGAGTCATAGAGCTGTACATTACAGAATCAGTCTCATTGTCCTATTCCTCCATGCTGATCAAATCCCCTAACTGAGCTAGTCTCACTTGCCAGAACATGGCTCATGTCCTTTCAAACCCATCCTATCCATGTACCTATACAAATGTCTTTAAATGTAAAAATTGTATTGGCCTCTAGCACCGTCTGGCATCTTGTTCCATAGACACATCACCCACTGTATGAAAATGCTGCCCCTCAAGTTATTTTAAATCTTTCCTCTCTCACCTTAAACCTATGGCCTCTAGTTTTAGACCCCCATCCTTTGGGGAATTCAGCACATCTATTCTCCTCAATCTATGCATAACTAAAACTCTGATCTTGTTATCTTCCGGTTTGGCGGTCATTCAATTTGTGCAAAAACAGTACACGACAGCGCTACGATTTTTCGTCAGCTTACTCATTGTTCTTCTGTGCTGCGATTGCACCAAGTTTCATTCTGATCATTGGAAGCTGGTAAGATTTATCCGTGTGCGCAGATCGATTGCCTCTCCTGCCATTCACCACCGCGCAAATTGGTCCCTTCTATTGCCACTCCTTGGGACAGTCTGCCCCTTCCTGCGCCATCGCGTCTTTACTGCAGCTGCGGGAAGCTCTCTATGGCCGGCGGAGGTCATGCTGACCAGTTGCATCGTGGATTGGTTCAGCAATTTAAGTGCCCTGGAGAGGAAAAGACTCCAAAAAGTAATAAACACTGCCCAGTCCATCATCGGCCCTGACCTTCCTTCCATTGAGGGGATTTATTGCAGTCGCTGCCTCAAAAAGGCTGGCAGTATCATCAAAGACCCACACCATCCTGGCCACACACTCATCTCCCTGCTACCTTCAGGTAGAAGGTACAGGAGCCTGAAGACTGCAACAACCAGGTTCAGGAATAGCTACTTCCCTACAGCCATCAGGCTATTAAACCTGGCTCGGACAAAACTCTGATTATTAATAACCCATTTTCTGTTATTTGCACTTTGATCAGTTTATTTATTCATGTGTGTATATATTTATATTATGGTATATGGACACACTTATCTGTTTTGTAGTAAATGCCTACTATGTTCTGTGTGCTGAAACAAAGCAAGAATTTCATCATCCTATACAGGGACACAGGACAATAAACTCACTTGAACTTGAACTTGAACTTGAACTTGTCTCCAACCAGAAACAATTTTTGGAGAGAGGGACCGGAAACAGCCCGTCCCAGCCCGACCCAGTGTGAAGTGGAGTCGGAGATGGCGGCAATGTCGCCAAACGGAAAGCGGAGATTCTGATCCCGGCGGAAGAGTGTGACCAGCGACCAGTGGATTCCGACCAGCAGCCAGTGACCAGCGCCCGCTGTAAGTCCCCATCGCACCGTCAGCCCCTTCCCCTCTGGTCCCCCTTACTGGCTTCTGCCCCCCTCCCCCAGTATGGGGGAATAGGACAATGAGACTGATTCTGTAATTCCATGATACTGCACTCTCCCCCATGGCTATTACCCTCTGAGCCCTCTCCCCCCTTGCCCTCCTTATAACTCAAAACCTCCAGACAATGTAAAATCCCCACTAACTTTTCAACGCCCTTTTCATCTTAATGACATCCTTCTTGTAGCTGTGTGACAGGAAATGCACCAATGCTAGAAATGTGGTCTCACCAAAGACACATTGCATTGCAACATGATGTTCCAACTACTGAACTTCATGTCCCAACCAAATAGCTTCTTCACTTTCATGTCTACCTGTGTTGCCCCTTTCAAAGAACTATACACCTACACCCCCAGGTCTCCTAATTCTCTAACACTTCCTATTACATTACCATTTACTGTGTATTTTCTGCCTTAGGTTGGCGTACCATAATGCAACTCCTCGCATTTATCTGAATTAAATTCCATCTGTTCTCATTTGTTCAGTTAACCACGATCTGATTGTAATCTTAGATAACCTTTTTCACTGTTCATTATATCACCATTTTTAGTATAATCCGTAAAGTTAATAAGCATGCCACTTACATTCTCGTCCAAATCGTTAATATAAATAATGAACAACAGTGGACCCATTCTTGTGCTGCAACACTGTTTGCATTCCTAAAGCCATAAAAACAATCACTGTCTGTTTCCTACCTTTAAACTAATTTTGCATCAAATTGGCTAGGTTACTCGAGATCTTATCAGTTGATGGGAATGTTAGGAGAATAAAATGGTTCAGTGTAGGAATGGTAATCGATGGTCAGTAAAATGTCCCTCTTTGTATGTGGGTGAGTGGCAGAACACTGGAGTAATTGATGGGAATGTGGCAAGAATAAAATATGGGATTAGTGTGGCTGGTATTTGTGACTGGTTTGGATGTTATGGATCAAAGTATAGTTTATGTACTCTGTGACTATAATTCAGTTCACATTGTCATTGGCAATATATCAAGGAAGTGAATACTTGGTTCAAATATAACTAATTCTCGAAAATTTCAGAGAATTGTATCTCAAACTATTAAATTCCATGGTGCTTCCCCTTTCAGAATTCACAAGGAAAAGGGGAATGGTTCATTCTTTGGAATGTTACGTTTCCCTTGGCCTGTCTGAAGGATATAAGTAGTATGTGGTGTCAGATATATAACTCCACTTCTGTGAAAGTGAGGTACGGAGGAGGGTGAGATATAAGTATAGTGAGATGCTTTATTTTCCCTCAATAAGTATCAGGTAACCTTTATTTTCCCAGCCTCATGCACAGGGGTAGTCTAATGCCACATCCAAGAGATGATGATGTTTCTCCATCAATGTCTGAGCTATCACCCAAAGACACACCATATTTTCAGATAACGTAGGAGTGCAAACACTGCATATAATGCCCCATGAAGCTTGTAATTAATCATTTACTAAATTGTTAATCTTTACAGTTCTGCACCTCCAGCCAACTTCAAATTCTGGTAATTAGTGGTCAGGACCAAATGTTGTGGGCATTTCAAGGAACTAGGTCTTATTACCACTGCTATAGAGTGAGGTAAATAAAACTGCAGATACTAGAGATTTGAAAAAAATATGCACAAAATACACAACTTTGCAGATTTAGTATTTGGATTGGGGAAAAATATTTCAGGTCAATATCATCATATCAGAACAGCAGAAGTTACAATTGAATTGAATTGAATTGAATTGAATACCTTTATTGTCATTCAGACCTTACGGTCTGAACGAAATTTCGTGCCTGCAGTCATACATACAATCATACAATAAAAAACAACAATAAACACAAATTAACATCCACCACAGTGATTCCTCCAAGCACATCCTCACTGTGGTGGAGGCAAAAATCTTAGGGTTACTGTCTCTTCCCTCCTCTTCTCCCTCTGCGCTGAGGCGATTCCCCACCGGGCGATGGCACAAACAGTCCCGCGGCTCACCGAACCCCGCGAACGGGCCGGTTCAAACACCGCGGCCCGGGGTGGTCGAAGCTGCCGCCCTCCAGTCCAGCGGACGCAGCCGCTGGCCCGCGGCTGAACCCAGGACTCAGGTCACCGCCGCCAGAACGCCGTCCCAGCCACCGGAGCACCGTTCCTGCCCCGAGCCGGGTCGTCCTCATGTGAGTGCCGTTCCTCCCTCGAGCTGGGCCGCTCCGACGGGAGCGCCATTCCACCCTTGGGCTGGGCCACTCCAACGGGAGTGCCGTTCGTCCCTTGAGCTGGGCCACTCCGACGGGAGTGCCGTTCCACCTCGGGCTGGGCCACTCCGACGGGAGTGCTGTTCCTCCCTTGAGCTGGGCCACTCCGATGGGAGCGCCGTTCCTCCCTTGAGCTGGGCCACTCCGACGGGAGTGCCGTTCCACCTCTGGCTGGGCCACTCCGACGGGAGCGCTGTTCCACCCTCGGCTGGGCCACTCCGACGGGAGTGCCATTCCACCTCGGGCTGGGCCACTCCGAAGGGAGTGCCGTTCCACCCTCGGGCTGGGCTGCTCCGACGGAAGCGACACAGCCCCTCACGAGAGAGTCTCAGCCCCTCGTCAGGCCGCCCTCACGGGAGCGAGCCCAGGGCGAGTCCTGACAGGCTCTGCCTCCGGAGCCTCGAGGTCGCCAGCTCCGCCATTAGGTCACAGCGCAGACGGAGGCAGAGAAGGGGGACACGACAAAAAGTCGTATTCCCCCGAAGGGAGAGACAGCAAGCCCCGTTTCAATCCCCCACCTCCCCCCCCCCCACATAAACACAGCTTAAAAACCAAAAACGTAACTACACAAAACGGAAAAAAAAACAACACAAAAAAGTAAAGACAAACGGACTGCAGGCAAGCCGCAACCGTTCCCAAAGCCGCCACTTCCGGAAAATCAAGCATGTTAGAGGTTGCAAGGAAGGGGATGGCCTGGAGGGAATGTCAATGATACAGTGCTGGTAGTATTGCCTGAGAGAGGTGAATGCTTGTTGATTAGAGTTGATCACTTGAGAGGAGATCTAAGTAGAGATGAATGAAAATAGACAAGGAGAAAATAATACCAGAAAGAAAGGAAAACAAAGCTAGTAGAGTACAAATTAATTGACTGTGGATAGGTAATGGACATTACTCAATTTATGTATACATGGATTACAATAATTATCCTTTACTGTCGAGTCAGGAAAGAGGGTTCCACTGTGGGTCAGAAGGAACTTGGAGATAGTTTTAAATCAAAAGAGGAAATGTGAAAATGCCAGAAAAGATGGTACATCCGGGGATTGGAAGTATTTTAGAATTCATCAAAGAGGATAAAAGATTAATTTAAAGGCAGAAGAATATAAGCATAAGCTTGCAGGGAACATAAACAGTGACCAAACAAATATGTAAACAAAGAAATAAAAAGTTTAGTCAGGAAAAGCGGAAATTATATTTGAAAGCAAAAAAAATGTGGAAAAATACATACATATTTTGGTTCTGTGTGAGCAAAAGAGAGGACCAGTAAAATTCCATATATGTTAGGGATTTATCGGTTGAGAAAGGAGGAACTGAATAAAATCAATGTTAGTAAAGAAATAGTTCTCGGAAAATTAATTGGCTGAAAGACAGAAAAATCTCCAGGGCCCAATAATCTATATCCCAGAGAATGAAAGGAAATGGCTCTGGAAACAGTTGATGTACTTGTGCCTATCCTCCAAATTTCTTCAAAGGCAATGGCAAATTTTGTAAATAGTGGGGTGGCAAATGTAACCCCACAATTTAAAAAAAATTAAAAGAGGAAATAATCAGGAAACTACAGACCAGTAAACCTAATGTTAATAGTGGGGAAATTAATAGAATGATAATATTATAAACAATGCAATAAAAGAAGACTTGAAAAGTATTAATGGGGATTGACAAAGACAGCACAGGTTTATGAAAGGGAAGGTAGACAAAAGTGTTGGAGAAACTCAACGGGTGCGGCAGCATTTATGGAGCGAAGGAAATAGGCAACGTTCCGGGGCCGAAACCCTTCTTCAGACTGATGTAGGGTGGGGGGTTGGGTGGGGGGTTGGGGGGGAGGGGGGTGGGGGGAGAAGAAAGGATGAGGAGGAGCCAGAGGGCCGAGGGAAAGCTGAGAAGGGGAGGAGACAGAAAAGGCTATCGAATATTGGAGAAGTCAATGGTCAAGCCGCTGGAGTGCAGACTGCCCAAGCGGAATATGAGGTGCTGCTCCTCCAATTTTCGGTGGTGCTCACTCTGGCCACGGTGGAGGCCCAGGACAGAAAGGTCAGATTCGGAATGGGAGGGGGAGTTGAAGTGCTGAGCCACAGGGAGATCTGGTTGGTTATTGCGGACCGAGCGGAGGTGTTTGGGTTCAATCCCGACTGAGGGTGTTGTCTGTACGGAGTTTGTACATTCTCCCCGTGACCACGTGGGCTTTCTCCGAGATCTTCGGTTTCCTCCCACACTCAAAAGATGTACAGGTATGTAGGTAAATTGGCCTGATAAATGTAAAATTTGCCCCTAGGGTGTGTAGCATAGTGTTAATATGCAGGGATCGCTGTTGGCGTGGACCCGGTGGGACAAGGACCTATTTCCGCTCTGTATCTCTAAACTAAACTAAACTATAGAGGTGAGAGAGCATAATAAATGGGAGTAAAATGCTAGCACAGATTTAAAATTGGTTGACAGACTTGAAGAAGAGAATTGGGGCGGCAGAGTGGCGCAACGGTAGACTTGCTGCCTTACAGCCCCAGAGACTTAGGTTTGATCCTGACTATGGGTGCTATCTGTATGGAGTTTGTTTGTTCTCCCTGCGACTACGTGGATTTTCAGCGGGTGCCCATATCCAAAGACGTACAGGTTTGTAGGTTAATTGGCTTTGGTAAAAATTGTAAATTGCCCAAGTATGTAGGATCATACTAATGTACGGTGTGATCGCTAGATGGCATGGAATCGGTGGGCCAAAGGGCCTGTTTCTGCACTGTATCTCAAAACTCTCAAGTCTAAATAGAAATGAACAGGTAATTTTTCAGGTGGGGGTCAGTGACTACCTATTGTGGTGCTTCAGGGACCAGTGCCTGGCCTGCTAAGTGTTTCCAGCACGTTCTGTTTTTATTTCGGTACTTCAATATCAATGATTTGGTTGACGGAACATCTTCAAATCTGCAGCCAATACAAAGCAGGAGTAAAGGATTGAATGGGGGAGGATATGAGCCACAATTTGAATGAGTGGGTAAATGTTTTGTTTTGTTTAGTTTAGTCTAGTTTAGTTGTTTAGTTTAGTATAGTACAGTATATTTAGTATAGTATAGCTTTGTTTAGTTTAGTTTAGTTTAATTTATTGTCATGTGTACAGAGGTACAGCATTTGTTGACATGCAGTTTATAACATATGCAGTTTAAACTGGATACCTGTGAGGTATCCACCTGTTTTAAAATAGAACGACAGAGCAGAATGGTAATAGCTTGGGAAAGGGAAGATGCGGTTAGATTTGGTGTCCTTCTTCTTTTTGCATATGGCATGTACAGCTTAAAGTTGTAGGACAGCGTGTTCTATTTGGTCTTATTTGATTGTGCACGCCAGGTGTCCTTGAACAAAAGTTACTGAAAGCAAGCATTCACCTGGGAATGCTTCCATTCACCTGGGAAGGCTTCCATTCACCTGGGAATGCTTCCATTCACCTGGGAATGCTTCCATTCACCTGGGAATGCTTCCATTCACCTGGGAATGCTTCCATTCACCTGGGAAGTCATCTAGCATTTGAGTTTCCTTGCATCTCTATTTTACTGCTCCACTGTGAAATCTCCTCATTGCACTGCTCCCCCCTCTCTGATCCCCCAATCACTTGCCAGGCTTTATTCCACCCTCATCTCTTTACCAGTTTTCTCCTCCCTAAAGTGTTGGGCTGGCAACACTGTGTACTACTCCCCCCCCCCCCCCCCACCCCCCCCCCCCCCCACCCTCCCCCCCACCCCCCACCCTCCCCCCCGACACCCTCAATGCTCGTTTAAGAAACAGTTAGACAATGTCAGTGGTATGATGTAATTTGCCCCAACAACCTTCGATGTGCTTCAACCCACAGTCTTTATCGCAAATGTCAGAATAACCTTCCTGAGAATTAACCCACCCAAAACAAATGACGTGGATGGAGTACCTGGCTGCGAGCTTTGGAACTGTGTGCATCTCCTGCCAGGAGTATTCTGCCAGTATTATGAGAAATTTTGAGCACCATATCTGAGGAAGAATGTGCTGGCTCTAGAGCGTGTCCAGAGGAGATTTACAAGAATGATCCCAGGAATGAGTAGGGATGGTACAGGGCCTATATTCACTGGAGTTTAGAACAATGAGTGGGAACTCATTGAAACTTACAGAATAGTGAAAACCTTGAATAGAGTGGATTTGGATAGGATGTTTCCACTAGTGGGAGAGTCTACAATTAGAGGTCTTGGCTCAGAATTAAAGGACGTTCTTTTATGAAGAAGATGAGGTGAAATTTCTTTAGTCAGAGTGTGGTGATTCTGTGGAATTCTTTGCCACAGAAGGCTGTGGAAGCAAAGTCATTGTGGATATATTTAAGGCAGAGATAGATAGATTCTTGATTAGTACAGGTGTCAGAGGTTATGAGGAGATGGCAGGGGAATGGGGTTGAGAGGGAGAGATAGGTCAGCCATGATTGAACGGCGGAGTAGACTTGATGGGCCGAATGGCCAAATTCAACTGCTATCACATGATCTTATGATCAATTCACATACATCTTTAATCTCTCCCTACTCCACTCTAAGGTTCCCACATGCTTTAAGGATATTACTATTATCTATCTATCACACAAACCAGCCTCCCCACCAACGACTCTAATGGCATTTTTATGCTGCCTCAGGAAAGCAACCCACAGAACAAAGGACAATTCACACATCAATTATTCCCTCTTTGCTCCTTTCTCATTGGACAGAAGATACAAAAGCTTGAAAGCATATACCGGCAGATTCAGGAACAACTACTGCCCTGCTGTCATCAGACTATGAATGGACTCTCAGTAGCAATTGTTGAAAATCCTGATCTCTACACCTGCGTCTTTGCAACACTTGCATTTTTTTTAATCAGCACTTTCTCTGTAAATGTTATGTACAATGCTGTATAAGGTCTGAAGAAGGGTCTCGATCCGAAACATCATCTACTCCTTCTCTCCAGATATGCTGCCTGACCCACTGAGTTACTCCAGCATTTTGTGTCTACCTTTGATTTAAACCAGCATCTGCAGTTCATCCCTACACATGCTGCATCACTATATTCTTTATTGGTATTTTTATCTTTGTTGCTGTTTTACATGTGTATAGCTTGTTTGTACTTATGTACAGTCTAATTTGACTGGATAGCACATAAACAAAGGTTTTTCATTGTATCGTGGTTTACATGGCAAAAATAAACTAATGGCAATACACCAATGTCATTCACTTCCAACGGTTGTGGAATGTGCATTCTGACCATTTGGTTAAATAAATGTCTTCTGAATCTCTGGTGGAATTATTATCAGCATTTTTGTTTTGTTTTAGGCCTCTGGTTCAGTCCTTCCCAACATCTGGAAATAGGCACCACCCTATCAAACACTTTCATTATCTTGACGAGCTCTTCAGTTCTGATGTCTTTGCTTGTTTTGTCCAAGAATCAGCTGATGAGCTTTTTGCCTGCAGATGGTATTGGAGGGGGTGGGTGGTGTTTTCAAAGCTCTCTGGCATGAAGTAAAATGAAAGTCAGTCACAAATTAGCATCTCATGTCTGAAGGCAGACATCTATTAATTCTTGAGATTTCACTGATGATATCATTGTGTGGGTATCTGCAGTTTAATGATGAATCTGTAATCAAAGAGTAACTAACTCTTGGGTAGACAATTATCCCACACATGTAGAATATGTGAATTCGTAACAACTGCATGAAATTCCACAATTACTATATCTCTGCGACTTGTTTCCACTCATTGATATATAATGTTAGTAAAGGTCTTCATGGAGGGTAAAATACTTTACTCTCACACCCACTTCATACTTTAATACTATTACATTCATCAGAACTGTAAACCGTTAAACAACTAACAACAGATCTCGTTCCTTGGGGGGAGTGATGGGATTATAGCAAACATAATTTAACCATCATTATGAACATTATCAACATTCAACATTATTTTCTTGTGCAGTTTGAATTGCCTGATAGAAACATAGAAATTAGGTGCAGGAGTAGGCCATTCAGCCCTTCGAGCCTGCACCGCCATTCAATATGATCATGGCTGATCATCCAACTCAGTATCCCGTACCTGCCTTCTCTCCATACCCTCTGATCGCCTTAGCCACAAGGGCCACATCTAACTCCCTCTTAAATATAGCCAATGAACTGGCCTCGACTACCCTCTGTGGCAGAGAGTTCCAGAGATTCACCACTCTCTGTGTGAAAAAAGTTCTTCTCATCTCAGTTTTAAAGGATTTTCCCCTTATCCTTAAGCTGTGACCCCTTGTCCTGGACTTCCCCAACATCGGGAGCAATCTTCCTGCATCTAGCCTGTCCAACCCCTTAAGAATTTTATAAGTTTCTATAAGATCCCCTCTCAATCTCCTAAATTCTAGAGGGTATAAACCAAGTCTATCCAGTCTTTCTTCATGACAGTCCTGACATCCCAGGAATCAGTCTGGTGAACCTTCTCTGCACTCCCTCTATGGCAATAATGTCCTTCCTCAGATTTGGAGACCAAAACTGTACGCAATACTCCAGGTGTGGTCTCACCAAGACCCTGTACAACTGCAGTAGAACCTCCCTGCTCCTATACTCAAATCCTTTTGCTATGAAAGCTAACATACCATTCGCTTTCTTCACTGCTCCTTTGTGATTTTTGGCTCAAAATTTGAACATCATTGATAATCTAAGAGTACTGTTTTATCAGTAATTTGGTGTGTTTGAAATGGTACCCGGACGTGGCATCGAAGGACGAGAAGCAGAAGCGAAGAAGTGGAAGCCAAATAACCGAACGGAAACTAAGCCAAAAAGCCAAATAACTGAAAGCGTACGAAGCCGAAAAGCCAAATAACCGAAAGGGCGCAACGCCGAAAAGCCAACTAACCGAAAGAGTGGGACGCCTAAAAGCCAAATAACAGAAAGGGTTGGACGTCTAAATGCCAACTCACCGATATTTGCCTTCAGACTCAGTCTTCAGGTCTGAAGAATGGTGTTGACCCAAACATCACGCATTCCTTCTCTCCGGAGATGCTGCCTGTTCCGCTGAGTTACTCCAGCTTTGTGTCCATCCTCTGTTAAAACCAGCATCTGTAGTTCCTTCCTACACAACTGTCACACCAAACAAATTGTGTAGGTTGGCTTGCTGAATATTGCATAAGACATGGTCAGAAGGGGAGGTTATATATATATACTGCCTCTTTTATGCATTTTCGGGAAAAAAGATTAAACTTGTGGCAAATATGTTACTGCTGCCTTTGTGTCAGGGAAGGGGGGAAAGTTGCTGTTGAATAGTTTGCAATTTCCATTTCATTCTTTTCTACTCTGTGCGATGACGGCTGATCGATACCACGTCGCTCGGCTATCTTTCACTCGTGCTCATGAGATTGATTTCAAGATGCTCAGATGATCTTCTGATGTGCCCCGGGCCGTGAATCACCCTTGTATGGGAGTCGGGGTCTGTTGGAGGTGCATCGCGGTCAATGACTCTGGGTGGGCGGAGGGACCAGACTGTCCCCAACTCTCCTCCACCCACCCCCGTGTGTGCGCGCTGACGACCCGCAGCCCGTCACAGTGCGGCCGCACAGGGGACACGAGGTGGAGGGCGGCCGTGGCCAGACAGTGCTAACCCCAGTGGGGGAGAGTGGGGGCTGTCCCGAGGGATGCGCTCCTTCGGCCACTTACACCTTGGTGTTCGGGTTCAGAGTGTCCAGTCACCCTCCAGCCCCGGGCTGTCTTGTGTGGGGAAAATGATCCCCACCCTCCCTCTTCTCCAGCCAGTGATGTGATGGACGCGGGGGTCTGGACCAATCGCTGACAAATCTCGCCCCCCCGGCGACGTCATGATCGTTATTTGCTTTTCGGCATTGCGTCCGTTCAGTGAGTTGGCTTCTAGGCATTGCAGCCTTTCGGTGAGTTGGCTTTTAGACGTTCCACCCTTTCGGTTAGTTTGCTTTTAGGCGTCCCGTCCTTTCGGTTAGTTGGCTTTTAGGCATCCCGTCCTTTCAGTTAGTTAACTTTTCGGCATTGCGCCCTTTCGGTTATTTGGCTTATCGGCATCGTACGCTTTCGGTTATTTACGTTTTTGGCTACGTTTCCATTAGGTTATTTGGCTTCCACTTCTTCGCTTCTGCTTCTCGTCCTTCGACGCCACGTCCGCACATGGTTTGCAACACACAAATTGTTTTATTTTAATACTGAGAGTTGATTTATGGTATATCTAGCTTGCTATATTGATACCTCATAAATTGGTGGTATTCTAGTGTAGGTTTATTTATTGAAATAATGAATATATCATCACCCAAGTTAAAAATGACAGTACTGGATTTGAGATCATATTTTTAATCTACATTTAGTACAAGATCAGAATATCCCACAGCAAGATTTTACTTGTATTTTTTCAGCACTGCTCTTTAAATAACATTTTATATCTTAGTCATCAAGAACTCAGTTTTCAATATCCCATGCCTTCATTTTTTTCCTTACCTCCCCCGCCTACTCCTGAAATTAGAATCACAGATTTGTGTTATCCTCGCTCCACATTGTCCTTTTTTTAAATAGACATTATCATGAAACAAGCATTAAGAGAAATTTGCATTGGAACTGTCAGCAAGAATAAGTTTCACTTCCTCCATCCAGTTTTACCTCTTTCTCAAAGATCATCCAACATCAATTGCAATTGTTAAGTTCTGCTAGGTTTCATAGATTCATTACTAAGCAATCATTTTGAAAGACCAATCAGTTTATTTCCGTCTCTTCCTAAATTTTTGGTTTGTGGAACTTATGATGAGATCGGAGACTCTGAACTTCAGGATTTACTGCGAACAGTAATGCAGCCAGATCTTGATAAACGCACCACAGATTATTAAATCCCCTAACAATTAATAGTAACAGGAGCCCATCAGCTCTGCTGATTATGTCATTACTCAAGTTAACACATTATTTGAACAATAATATTCTGAAGATATCAACTCAAATAACCATTTCCCACCCTATTCATTCCCAGATGGTGAGCTTCATAGGCAAGGCCTGGTTAATTCCGTGGCCATGAGTTCTCTTGGGAAGATGTAATTCTTGAACAACTCAAGTATGTGTGTGAAGATAATCCCTTGGCACAAGTTATGTAGAAAGGTCAATGAATAAACCCAGGGATGATGAAGAAATGCAATTTATTTCCAAACCAGATAAAGAGTGTCTACAGGTTAATATGGAAATATGGGTATTTCACATGCTTGTATCCAGAAAGAGAGGGTTTCAGGGTTGCCAAACAAATCTACATGATCTGTAATGCTTATTATGGATGATAGGTGACAATCATTTGAGAGGGTGAATGATTAAGGTGGTTAGGAGGATGCCAACTTACTGAGCTTTGTTTTTCTATATGGCTTCCGGCCTCTTGAATGTTGGAGACTAACCAAAGCAAAATGAACCAAGGCTAACCAAGGGTATTCCATCACACAACTAATGTATCCTGTGGATGATGATAACGCTTTGAAAAGTCAACACCAGAGTCCCTTAGTGCTGAATACCAATTCCCTGATAACTAAGCTATTAATATGGCTAATCCAGTTGTCTCTCGCAATGAACTATGTTTTAATGGTTTGTTTAGTTCTTTAACAACTAGTAATGATGATTTTCAGCTTTAAGTTGATGAGCTATATATTTACAGTAAATGGTTTGGCTCATTTGTGACTATAAGGATGAATATACTTCCTGCTTGAAATAATTTCATTTAACTAATACAAGAAGAAAATAATTTCACTGCCCAGCGGGTTCATTACAAAGAGTAGGGAGCAAGAATAATTGTTTAAGAAGGAACTGCAGATGCTGGAAAATCGAAGGTAGACAAAAGTGCTGGAGAAACTCAGCGGGTGCGGCAGCATCTATGGAGTGAAGGAAATAGGCAACGTTTCAGGCCAAAACCTTTCTTCAGACTGATTTAGGGTGGGGGGGGGGGGGGGGGGGGGGGGGGCATCTCTCAGTTGATGCAATACATGTGGATGTCTCTCTATTTTGTGGAGAACAATCCATTCCACAGGTGCAGCATTTCCTCATTCCTGGAGAACAGCAATGTGATCATGGGTAGCAATCCTATGTCCATTGAGAGCAGCAATTTGCTCATGAATGACATCTTATTGTTCAATGGGATAAACAGTGTTTTCCTATATGACGTCTTTCCCTGTTCAATACAGATGTCAAACTCCTCCCTAGTGGCATGTTACCATTTCATTAGAGCCGCAAGGTGCTGCTCTGTGGCAGATACCTTACCTATAACTGGATTAGGGTGTGATTGATAGTGTGATAATATTGAATGTACCCTCCAAAACATAAGTGAAGGCATTAAGCCCTAAGAATCATTGATGAAGAAGAAATATTAAAGATTGACTAGAATGGACCTATGTTATGAAATGTATACATTGTTGTCACATGTTTATCAAATGTTTAAGATAAGAAGAGATTAAGATCAAAAATCTTCTCAGACCTCAGAAAATTTCAAATTTTGAGAGATACTGTATGTGCAGCTGAGATTTAATGCTCAAATATGACATATAAAGCCTTCAAGCAGGAGGTACTCAATGAGTTATAGAATCATAGTGATAATGCATGGAAACTGTCCCTTCAGCCCAACTTGCCCGCACCAACCAACATGTCCCATCTACACTATGTCATCTGATTCTTGATTCCCTTAAATTAGGCAAAAGACTGCACATTTACCCAATCTTTTCCTCATGATCTTTTACACCTTTATAAGATCACCCTTCATCCTTGTGCGGTCCAAGCAATAAAGTCCTAGCTTGCTCAACCTTTACCTTTTGCTCAGGTGCTCGAGTCCTGGCAACATCTTTGTAAATCTTCTCTGCGCCTTTTCCAGTTTGACAACATCTTACCTACAACTTGGTGGTCTGTACTGATCTACTGACTCCCACAATTATCTAGACTACACTTCTTCCCACCCTGCTTTCTGCAAAGACTTGATCCCCTATTCCCAGTTTCACTGTCTATGCCGCATCAGCACCCAAAATGCGGTGTTCCATACCAGAACATACAAGATGCCCTAATTCTTTAGGGAATGGGGGTTCACCTCTTCCATCATAGATGAGGCCCTTACATATGTCTCCACGGTAATAATAATAATAATAATAATAATAATAATAATAATAATAATAATAATAATAATAATAATAATAATAATAATAATAAATACTTTATTGATCCCCTCAGGGAAATTCAGATTTTTTTGTCAGCAGCGGTACAATAATAAAGAACACACAACCACAATAAAAATTTTACACAAACATCCACCACAGCATTAATCACTGTGGTGGAAGGCACAGAAATTGGCCAGTCCTCCATTTTCCCCCGTGGTCGGGACCTCCACCTCCGCAGCCATTGTTGCGGGCGTCCAGATGGTAAAGAACAAAGTACAGTCAAGGTAAGTCCAGGATCGGCTCTTCCCCACCGGAGACCGCGGCTTCAGGATGGTGTAGGCCGCAGGCCGGCGGTCAAAGATTTAAAGTTCCCGCCGCGCCGCAGCCAGAAGCACCGCAGACTGCAGGGTCGGCGGTCGAAGTTCCCCTACAGGGGTGATGGTAAGTCCATGCCGGACCCACGGTAGAAGTTGTCCGCGGGCCGGCCGATGGAGCTTCTTCTTCCCCCCGGGTCCCCAACGTGAGATCCCGGGCTGTAGACGCCGCACCAGCTGGAGCTGTGCAGACCGCGGCTTCAGGCTGCCGGCTGCCGCGGGCCAGCAAAGCGGAACGCTCCCCTCTGGCAAGCCCCAGCGAGGGCTCACCCGCTCCACGGCGAGAGTCCACGCTGCGCCCGCCGCTGAAGCCCCGGGCGCGTCTCCGGGAAAGGCCGCGCCGATCCTGATTGTTAGGCCACGGGGGAGGCGACCTGGAAAAAAGTCGCCTCTCCATGGAGGAGGCGGCCAAAACGGTTTCCCCCTCACCCCCCCCACACCACCCCCCACACAAAACACATAAAGAAACACTAAAAACATACTTTAAGACATACTAAAAAATTTTTAAAAGGTTGAAAAAACTAACACGCTGCTGACAAAAAATTAGAAAAGGTTGAAAAAACTAACACGCTGCTGTACTCCACAGCTTCGCTATTGCTCCCCTCCCCTTAGACGCAACAGGGACAGAGTCCCCCTAGTCCTTATCTTTCCCCCATCATCTGTCGTTTACAACATTTAATCTGCCAACATTTTTGCAACCTCCAATGGGATCCTACCACTAGTCACATCTTCCCATCTCCACCCTATTACACCTTCCACAGAGATCATTCCTTTCATTACTCCCTGGTTAATTCATCCCTTCTCACCAAAACCACCCCCTCCCCACCTACATTCCCATACAACCGAAGGAGATGCAACACCTGTCTCTGTACCTCTTCCTTCGACTCTGCACAGGAAACCTGACAGTCCTTTCAGGTTAGGCAGAGGTTCACCTGCACCTCCTTCAACCTCATCTACTGTATCCATTGTTCAAGATGTGGAGTCTTATACATGGGCGAGACCAAACATAGACTGGGTAATCATTTCGCGGAACACTTTAGCTCAGTCCGCCTGGGCTTACCTGATCTCCCAGTTGCCAAACACTTTAATTCCCCATCCATTCCCACACCGACCATTCTGTCCTGGGCCTCCTCCATTGTCAGAGTGAGGCCAAATGCACATTGGAGGAACAGCACCTCATATTTTGCTTGAGCAGCTTACACCCCAGTGGTATAAGGGTGATTCTTCAATAGGTGTCTATTTTAAGGTTTAAACCCAATTATAAAACATAAATGTTGGCATCTTTGAATGTTGTTTTACATAGATTAACATCTCTACTATGGGAACAATATGTTTGATGCAATGTTTTGGATAATTTAATTTATTTTTTCCTCTTCTTTTTCCAGGTTGCCCATTGCATTCAGTCATATCCGTCACATTTTTATGATGAACAGCACTGTAAAATATAACTGATTTAAGAATATAAAATAAAATCTTTGTCGCTGTCTTTCAAATTATAGTATCTTCCCCAAATAAACCACAAAAAAAAACTTTTTCAGTCTAATGCATTGATTTTAAACATTCGTAACAGTTTACTGCCGAAAAAAGTGGTGATTTTCAGCAAGAATGGTAACCGTCACATAACTTTTCACCAACTTCCTTTAAAACAACCAGATGAATAGGCAGAATAACCAGATGAATAGGCAGAAGCATACTGTTCATTTATTATTTACGATTGATAATTATGGTCATTGTTGTATTATTTTACACATTATGAGCATAAAATACTCATGTGACATATATGACTCAGCGTGATGGAGATGATAAAGTCCGGGAGTGCCACATGACGGAGATGACTAAAACAATCTTTAGGGCTAGGGTTAGGGTTAGCGCTAGGGTTAAGACTAGGGTTAAGACTAGGGGCACCCCCTCCCCCCCACCCACCGGGGAACAAGGGGTGAAGAGGGCCAGGCGTGGAGAGGGACATTGGGTTAGGGGTGTGGCGGCGGTTGCAACGTTCGGACGAATGGCACATGCCACAAACACATCTCCAGTACAAATCAAAAAATAACAATTTTTGTAATTTTCTAATAGTTCAGCACCATTTGGAGATGGCGCTGATTAAAGATACTTGCCCGTTATGCAGCAAAAAGTCGAGTTTTCACACGCTTCTCATCCCGCGAATCAGGAGAAATTTACACGGTAGGTGACTTTCGAATTCCACGGTCTTTTGAAGGTGGAAGTGCATGTGGGATGGCTCAACACAGGTGAGTGATTGTATCTGACGCCAATCGTCGGGAAGAGAAATGTTTGAAAAAATTGGAAAGATTTATAATTATATCAAGAATAGAGGAATATTTTTAAGGGTGATAAATATTTTAATTATCAATACCTACCGTTTAAAAGTATGTTCATTTCAGATAGATCCCCCATTAAATAAATATGCCAACTTGAATTTTTACAACAAACCATCAGGAGATGCATTTTTCCAGGGGAGGGGCAGGGGTGGGGGGACATCGAACATCGGGGATAAAATTTAAAAATAACACTTAATTCATTTTGGGTTTAATCTTTATTTATGAGGATTATGTTTATTAACAATATAGAAAAAGAAGAAATGGGATAAAATTACGGATTTTCCTTAGAAACAGCACCAAAGTAGCGGGACACCAAAGCAGACAGTTACTGAAGATTCACCCATAAATTTGGTTTCTCTAACTTCAAGTAACCTTTGCAACCTTTTCTCTCTGTCCCTCCCCCACCCAAGTCATTGTACTAACTTCAAAGTCATCTTGTTGAGTCTCATTATCTGTAACTCGTTTTCACCTAGTCCACAGCTAACAATGGCCTGTCTCCGTTATCATCGTAACTTTTTGCATATCTTTCATTCATATGTCCTATATATTTCTATATCACCATCTATATCTCTTGTTTCCTTTTCCCCTGACTCTCAGTCTGAAGAAGGATCTTGACCTGAAAGTTCACCTGTACCTTTTCTCCAAAAATGCTGTCTGACCCATTGAGTTACTCCAGATTTTTGAGTCTATCTTCGGTTTAAAACAGCATCTGCAGTTCCTTCCTACTATGAATGCAGCCTCTATAACTGCAAAATGACCTCCAAACTTTTATATTTACAGACAAAATCTTGGTTTAAAAGTTTGTTCTCAAAAGGATGGAGCAGAAGGGCATACATTTTGCCCATGTTTGCATGAATAATTATCTGGTTTATGGAGGAGTATCCGTGCCTAAGGTAGATATTCCCGGTGGAATTTGTCTTGATTGTTGATTAGCTCATCCTTGCTGAGGGTTTGGTCCATTGGGACATTGCGATTGCCATCCACTGAGGTTTGACTTTGATAATGATTATCTCGGTACAATGCTTTTGGAACTGCTCCAATGTTCCCTGGGCGGAAAAGTCGAGGAGATCCTCCATTATCATTTCACTGCCCTTGTGTTGGAGCCAGTGGTAATCCTGCTGCCACCATGTGGGCGCATAGGACTTCTTCAACAGCCCGAAACCTTCCTTGTATTAGGTGTTAGTTAAGGGCTATTTCTCCCATCATGTGGAACTGGCTGATTGGGATAAAGGACAACAATATTGAATGAGCTAAGTCCCAATTTGCTTGTGCCTATTGTGCCTATTGTGGTCCTATTCTGCAGGTTCTAACTAACTATATTCCCCAATATGATTGAAACCCTCCACGGACATCACCACCATTTGTTTGTATGTTCATCCATCTGATATGCATTTTTATGTTAATTTGGATGTGGTATCAAGGCTGTAGAACTTACTATCAATAGGAATTGCTGGATTTGTTGGAGAGTATTGTTTTCCCAGTGGCTTGTAACCTTCTGGCATTTTAAAATTGATTTGGCATCTGTTGGAGGCAACGTTTTTACCAACCGTAAGCTTTGGACAGTTAATGATCCAAATGCTTGAAGATGAACTGATGCTGGGGAGGATGCACTGACTCCCTGTACAGGAACATGACCTTGCATTCTTCTTCTTCCTGCCCTGCCGAGTCTTGCTAATATCTATTACATAGTTTCAATAATTCTTAATTAAGATTTGTCCTTTCTGTTAAAAGACTTAATTAAGAATTAAGTCCTATCTGTTAGTACCCTCACTTTAGAAAGATTATACTGTTCTGTATATTTTTGAAGGGTTAATTTACTTCACTATCATGAATGGAACCAGCTGTCAACAATCACTATTTTGAGCAGTGTTTCCTCAGCATTAGTTTAAACAGTTATATTTTTAAATGAAGCACATTTCACTCTGATCAATAATTTCAACTGAGGTTATCATTTACAAACGATTTCTAAAACACAAGTACAATACTTTTAAAACTAGAAAAACATCATACCAATGAGTTCAAGATAAATATGTTGTCATCACGGGCAGTGGCTAAGGGATGGATACTGTGCCTTTTCTCTGTTGCTCAGCACGCTAATAGGCCTTTCTCACGGGGCGACTTGACGCAAGATGTAAGCAGAGTGAAGTGGTCGTGGTCTAGCACGATATCACACGATATAACGGGGGGTAGATAAAGAGTTCCCACGGGTACTTGGCATTTCTGTTATTTGTGCGAGTGACTTGTCCGTCTCCCGAGCTTTCCCGTTAAATCTTGAATGAACATTGTGAACTGTGAAGTGTTGTTAAATCATCACGTGGCACAAATGATGTCACTTTTTTTTAGACAAGCATTACAAGTGCTTTGACACATTGACACATGTTCCATTGGCAATATTGAGATCACCTTTGTAAGAATGGATGTTTTACAGAGAGGTGTAAACATACTAGAAGCGATCGTTCCCTTCACATACAGAGAAAGTTATATGGCATCGCTAAAATCAATATGCATTCCGAGTATTAAATATAATCGTTTATACTCAATGTTAAACGATTACAGATCATAGAAATGTAGTGAGTCCAACGCGATTGTAAACAGCTTATACGGTCCAAATGGGAAAAGTCAGTTTGTGCCAAGTGTATCTGAGTGAGCCGCATACAGAAAACCACTGAAATCTCGAATTCACGAGTTCAGAATTTATAAACAAAGTACTTAGAGAATCATAGGAACAGAAAATAGGTCACATAATTTATATAATAAGTAACCACCATTCCTAAATCAAATAGTATCGAATCAAATGAGTTCAAAAGAGATGGACAAAGCTTGAAAATAATCAGATGAAATTCCCTGAAACACTCAAATACATCAGTACCGGCAGTTGGTTCCCTAACTGTAGATCTATGCGTTGACAGAGGAAAGTTCTACAAAAGAAAACGAGCTACTTTCTGGGGAATTCCTCCGTCTTGGAAGGGCTTTGAAGAGTTTTTCCCACAATTAAACCAGCTTGTGCCAAATTACATTGGTACAACTCGTCAGACGCATTGTGGCAGCTGCGAACCCTCACAGTTTACATAAAGATAATAGCATCGATATTCGCCAAGGCAGCAACTTTGTTTATCTAAATGCCGCTTTTAGTCTCCCGTTGATTTAATGAGTATTAGAAAAAAATAGGACAAAATCACAGGTACATATTCTCTAAACGCTGGTGGCAATTCTACCGAAACTTACCAGACGTTGGAAATAAACACTTCATTTAAAAATACCTCTTGAAGGCTGCAGATTGCTGGTGAGACACTTTTGGAATGCTCTTTTATATATAAACAGCCTGGAAGCTCCGTAGAGATCGTGTGGGCAGAGAACGGCCAGTATGTTCATTCCAGATTACTCACCTTCTGTCCCCTCTGTCCAGCTTCCGGGTTCACCGTTCGCAGGAGTTCCCACGGTAAACGCAAGAGTTATTACGGATATCGCACTGGCCACTACGTCCATATAATGTTGCAATGCTCAACCACAAGTGTACAAGTCACTCTTGGAGAAATTCAAACTTGCTTGAATTTTCTCCCGAGTCAACAAGTTACACGAGTACCTGCCGTTAGCGCCACGGTGGTCCACGGTGGTCCACGAATGCCGTACTGTTATCGCACGAGGTTCCCACAATGATCAACTCTGGTTACCTCTTGCATCAAGTCGCCCCGTGAGAAAGGCCTATAACTGTTTCCTAACATTTACACCAATTTTCTGCCAGTTAACATCATTGATGTGTGATGATTACATTGACCGGGCCAAGTGATTAAGTAAATGTGAGTCTTATTTTTCTTTTCCTAACAGTAAAGTCATGATCATTATTTACGGTGGAATTTGTAGCTCCACTATGCTCCTTGCCTTCTCCTAATAGCTCAGAACAATGGTGTAGTGCAGGGGTCGGCAACCTACGGCCCCTGGGCCGAATTCGGCCCGCAACTCAAAATCATCCAACCGGCAGGCGGATTATTTCCCCCCGTAATCATCCGGCCCACCCCGAACACGGCCGAGCACGGCTGAGCTGTGGCTGTACCGCATGTGCGCAAAGCCGCCAGCAGGGCAGCGCACCTTCTATCAACACGTTTAGGAAAGGACTGCTGATTATGGAAAAATCAAAGGTAGACAAAAATGCTGGAGAAACTCAGCGGGTGAGACATGCAAGGATTGAGGCTGCCTCACCCGCTGAGTTTCCTCAGCATTTATGTCTACCTTCTGTGAACACATGTTTTGATGCCTGCCACCTGGGGCAGGATGGGGGCAGGACCCATGTGTACACGTGATAGATGTGGCCCGCCATCCACTCACAGACATGCTTCCTGGCCCCTATGCAGAACAAGGTTGCCGACCCCTGGTGTAGTGCACCTGGATCAGCTTTGCATTGACAATAAACCTTAAAATGGTCAATACCTAAGTCCTTGGACACACAGACTCATGTTCACCCCTGTGACCCCCAACCACTTCTGTAAAATTCCCCCTGTCTGGTACCAGATGCAGTTTGCTGGTGCCAGGCATATCTCTATAATACAAATCACTCTAACCTAATCCATTCATCCTTTGTAGTGCCTGTCTCTGAGATGGTGATATTGCATGTCAGGTGCTATAAAATGTTATGGTATGCATAGTGATCTACAGCATTATCTTCATGATCCTTCTCCTCCTTCAACGCTACCCCCACCTCCTCCTTTAGTGGCCCCTCTTCCTCCTCTCATTTCCCATGTGTCCTCCTCTTCTTGGAGGAAGGTTTAGTTTGGTTTGGTTTAGTTTAGTTTATCATTATTATCACATGTACTGAGGTACAGTGGAATGTTTTTTGGGGAATAATGAGGTTGTACTGGAACATAGCCTGTTGGTAAACAGAAGATGGTTGCATGTCTTAGCCGTAACCAAAATACCATTAAGGTAATGATGACATAATCAATAAATGGGAAGAACTGTTATTTTATTAACTATCAGTTATTTTGCAGACAATGCCCAGAATAACTCCAAGCTCTGAAACAAACTGTTCCTGAAGCCTATCTGAGTTGCTAAGTTGTTTTTTTAATGCCAAGCAGCATTGTACTACATTTTTCTGTGCCGTACGTTTTTATAATCTTTCTAAGATGATGTTATCCTTTATTCAGAGGTTAATAATTGTATCCTAAATATAATAAATTATTTCAAAATGAGTACTCGCCTCCATAAAGTCGACAGGCATATGGAGTAAAGCAAAACAGATACTCAGCTGTTCAATCTGAGAATCTGTTTTCTTCTTCCTTCTGCCATGCGACTGCCTCAAATGTACCTGTACAGTTCTTCTGATTTTAAACAAAGTTTCACAACTTGGTTTCTTCTCCAAACAACCTTATGATTGTTTCCCCCCCTTTATTTGCAATATTAACCCTGTCAGTTAAAAGACAACTGTGCAGAAAGCTTTCTGTTCAAATGAATTTGTGTCTGTGTGTCCTTTTCAATCACAACTACTTATCTGTCAAATTCCTGACCGGAGTTTACCTCTTCTAATCCTAGGTTTAGCTGGTTTAAATATTCACCATTAGCCATTCCAATAATATTTCTATGTGATATATTTGTATGTAAATGTCATATGTGTATGTGATACAACAGCATTATTATGCATGGGACATAAACCAACATGATGGTTGTTGTTTGTCTACAATAAGATGTACTCACATAGCACTTTCAAAAGGAAATGGTGGGAGGCAGTACAATATGAACATAGAACATGGAACAGTACAGCACAGGAATGGGCCCTTCAACCCATGGTGTTTGTGCCAAACACGGTGTCAGGTTAAACTGATCTCATCTGCCTGCGCATAATCCATATCCTTCTATTCCTTGTACTTCCATGTGCCTATCTAAAGCCTCTTAAACACCACTATCGTATATGCCTCCTCCTGCCTTCCAGCCCCCCACCACTCGCTGTGCAAAAATCTTGCTCCCTCATCTCCATTAAACTTCCCCCCTCTCATCTTATAGCTATGCCCTCTAGTGTTGAACATTCCCATCTTGGGAAACACGTTCTGACTGTCAGCCCTATCTATACCTCATAATTTTATATACTTCTATCGAATTTCCCCTCAAGTTAAAAAGTTCCAGAGAAAGCAAATTTGTCCAACCTCCCCTTGTAGCTGAAATCCTCTAATCTAGGCACCATTCTGGTAAACCTCCTCTGCATCCTCTCAAACCCTCCACATCCTTCCTGTAATGAGCAACTGGAACAGCATGCTGTACTCCAAATATGGCCTAGCCAAAGTCTTATAGAGCAGTATTATGACTTTCTGACATGCTCAATACTCCCAGCAATGAAGACACGCATACCATTTGTCTTCTTTACCACCCTATCTACTCGTGCTGCCACCTTCAGTGAGCTATGAACTTGGACTCCAAGTTCACTTTGCACATTAATGCTGTTAAGGGTCTTACTATTAACTGATACTCTCCCCTTACATTCAACCTCCTAAAGTGCAATACCTCACACTTGCTTGGATTTAACTTCATCTGCCATTTATTGGTCCATTTCTGCAGCCCATAGAGATAACATTTCTGATAAATGATCAGTAAGTAAAAGTGAATATAAATATAGCAGTAGATTATCCTGCTACGGGCAGAAATAACCACCAGTAAAGTTTCAGCTGTCAACCTTTGACAAACAGTATATTTGTTTCAAGGCATTCTGGAATCAATTACTGATGGTGCTGGGGCAAATACAATGTACCTTGCAGTGTAGCAGTGGTAGTAGTATATATTTTATTTTGAACATGTAAAACAACAAAAAAAGTTAAAAACATAGCAAATAACAACAAAATGAAATGAACAATAAACCAATACACAACTCATTTAATAACTTCTCATAAACATCAATAATTATATGTTACATGTTCGAAAAGGAGTAGGAGGAAGTATACACTTATTTATTCCTACCTCTTCTCCACTAATCATCTAATAATTCACAAACTATCTCATCTACATATATATACTAGACTAAGTGGGACCCGCTGGGTCCCATGTTCACACGGGAGGGCTGGTCCCCCGACACAATATTCCACCTCTCCACCAATTCCAATATTGGTGGCCAGTGGGCAGGGGGGGGGGGGAGGGGCTTTCTGGAGCGCTGGTATGGGTGTTGTTGGCTGCAGGGACTACTGGTCTGCAGACGGCTAGTATGGACATTGTGGGCCAAATTAATTCTTGGGGTGGTAGCTCAGTCCCGCAAGTCTGATGTGCTGGCAGCTCACACATGGCTGGTGGGCTGGCACGGCTATTCCTTGAAATTCCATTTCAAGCAGAGTGCAAGGCCACCAAATTCAAATCAATTTTCCTACCATTTCAAGCAGGGTGCAAGGCCACCAAATTCAAGTGCAGTTTCTTACCTCTTCGAGCAGGGTGCAAGGCCACAAAATTCAAGTGCAGTTTCATACCACTTCAAGCAGGGTGCAAGGCCACCAAATTCAGGTTCGGTTTCCTACCACTTCAAGCAGGGTGCAAGGCCGCCAAATTCAAGTGTAGTTTCATACCATTTCATGCAGGGTGCAACGACACCACATTCAAATTCAGTTTCATACCATTTCATGCGGGGTGCAACGACACCACAATCAAACGCAGTTTCAAACCATTTCAAGCAGGGTGAAACCACCATAAAACCACACAAAACACCACACTCACAGTTCAGTAGACATTCAGTGTGTTCAGTTGATTCACAGCTCAGACAGAGTCGTGACCTCCCCTCCCCCATCATGCAGAGACTGAGCCACACCCACATTTCCGGGTTTATTAATCCCTCCCCCTCCCACCAGAAAAGGTAAAAACATGTAAACACTAGTAACACTTTTATTTTTCATTGATAGGAATAATCCTTTGCATCTGATGAGCGGAGGGGGACTGAGTAAGATGGCCAAAAATCACAGCCGTAAGTGGTAGCGTTTTATCTAAAATCAATATAGATAAAAACCCCAAACAACCATTCGCAGTGCTTTTTACTTCAACCCAAACCTCCAAACAACCACTTGCAGTGCCTTTTTACTTCAACCCAAACCTCCAAACAACCATTTGCAGCGCCTTTTTACTTCAACCCAAACCTCCAAACAACCATTTGCAGTGCCTTTTTACTTCAACCCAAACTCCCCAAACAACCATTTGCAGTGCCTTTTTACTTCAACCCAAACCCCCCAAATAACCATTAGCAGTGCCTTTTTACTTCAACCCAAACCCCCCAAACAACCATTTTCAGTGCCTTTTTACTTCAACCCAAACCCCCCAAACAACCATTTTCAGTGCCTTTTTACTTCAACCCAAAACCCCCAAACAACCATTTGCAGTGCCTTTTTATTTCAAACCATCCATATTTTCATTTTCAAACCACATTAAGGGCACTCACAGTTGAGCAGAAATGTGTTCAGTGTTATTCAGAGCTCAGAGAGACGTGACTCTCTCGCTTCCTCCATCTTGCAGAGACTGAGTGAGGCACACCACTTCCGGGTTTTATAGTCCCTCCCCCCTCCCACCAGCAGGGGCAGCAGAGAGAATGGCAAACATTTTAAAAACATGAATATCTTTCTGATTTTTCATCGATGGGAAGAATCCTCCAGTCCAGTCTGGTGGAGGGGGACTCTGAGCGAGGTGGCCAAAAATAATGGCCGTAAGTGGCGGCGTTCTCTCGGAAATCACATCGCAGTGAGTCAAAAGTGGTCAAGATCTTACTTTTAGTAATATAGATTTATAATATATATAATATATATATCTATATTACTAAAAGTAAAATATATATACACCTACACAAACATATACATACATACACACATATATCCATACTAAAGCCACATACATACACATATATGCATGACCGCAAACACATATATACAGTTTATAAACAACTATCCAAATTATTTGTACAATGCAAATATCACACTGTGTCAATAAACTAAAACTTAAGCGGCCTTTTCACGGGGCGACTTGACGCAAGAGTTAACCAGAGTTTAACATCGTGGGAACCTCGTGCGATAACAGTACGGCATTCGTGGTCCACCGTGGACCACCGTGGCGCTAACGGCAGGTAATCGTGTAACTTGGTGACTCGGGAGAAAATTCAAGAAAGTTTGAATTTCTCCAAGAGTGACTTGTACACTTGTGGTTGAGCATTGCAACATTATATGGACGTAGTGGCCAGTGCGATATCCGTAATAACTCTTGCGGGTACCGTGGGAACTCCTGCGATCCGTGAACCCGGAAGCTGGACAGAGGGGACAGAAGGTGAGTAAAAATTGTCTTCTGTGGGATTGAATTTTAAAAATAAATAAAAGTAAAGATTTGCATCCGCATATGGACATCAACTTATTCATGAGTTATGTTAATGAGATTCAAGAAAATAACTATAATCTATAAAAGGGACTTTACTGAAAGGTTACGCATTTTTATGGTCCGTGAGAAATTTTTCACATGTACTTCTTTGAGAGATACAGGTCGGAGTCCTCGCCGACTAGCGATCGATGCCTTTCCGAAGCAGGGTCCGGAACGCTACCAATCAATGTTGTACAGAGACCCGTGTAAGGAGTGAACTGCACATGCTGGTTAAAACCGAAGACAGACACAAAAAGCTGGAGTAACTCAGATAGTCAAGCAGCATCTCTGGAGAAAAATAGCTGATGTTTCGGGACGAGACACATCTTCAGACTTAATTCCGATTAGGCTGTCTGAAGAAGGGTTCCGATTCGAATCGCCAACTATTCTTTTTCTCCAGAGATGCTGCCTGATCCGCTGACTTACTCCAGCTTTTTATGTTTTTCTTCCCAGATCTGACTTACCTGCTGAGTTACACCAACATTTTGTGTCCTTCTGTGCGTATTAACCAGCATTAACCAGCGTCTGCAGTTCCTTTAGACATTACCTAACTTCAGATTTTATAGATATAGCGCGTGGGAACTCCTGCGAACGGTAAACCCGGAAGCTGGACAGAGGGGACAGAAGGTGAGTAAAAAAGGTGGTCTCAATATCGACAAGGGAACATGTGTCCTTCGAGGACGTCCCACCTAATTGTCATTGTTGGATAATCTTTTTAACAGGAACGCTTGCAGAGATGGCTCCCAGAAAATCTCAAAGAAAGGGGGTAAAGCGTGTCAGAGATGTTTTTGCCATGTTGCTCTATTCAGTTTCTATATTGTTTCAGTTTCTATATCTATATTGTTGCTCTATTCAGTTTCCCAGGGGGTCGGGACGGGACTGGAGTTGGGAGGGAAAGGTGGGGGAGTCGAGGGAGAGGAGGGGGAGACAGATGGGGGTGTCTTCATTTACTGGCGGCGGGTGTCTGTCACTGAAACAGGCAGGTGAGATTTCACATCCACCTTGTGTGTGCCTCTCTCTCTCTCTCCCTCCCTCTTACACAGGCTGAGAGACTCTGCCTCTGTGAGTGTACGTCTCTTTCTCCCCCTCTCCCACACACAGTAAGACCGAGGTTCTGTGCTCAGTCCATCTGTGTCTCCCACATACACAGTAAAACATGTCTCCAAATGAGCCAATTCAACCAAGGGAGGATATTTATAGTGTGTGAAAAAAAAAGTTACATAATTTGTGTCACGTGTAGTTCACGATGTTCATTCAAGATTTAACGCGAAAGCTCGGGAGACGGACAAGTCACTCGCACAAATAACAGAAATGCCGAGTACCGTGGGAACTCTTTATCTACCCCCCGTTATATCGTGCGAGACTCGTGCTGGACCACGACCACTTCACTCTGGTGACATCTTGCGTCAACTCGCCCTGTGAAAAAGCTCCATTAACCCTCATCACAGCCCTTCCTCGTTCTTATACCTCTGGAAAATATTGTTTTTGCACTTCTTAAACTGAGTAATGTTTGTGTTTTGCTTGAGTTCCACTTCCAAATTATTCCACAATTTCACCCCACAGATTGAAATACACATACACTTCATAGTTGTACGAACACAAAGTTTATTTAAATTAAACTTTCCTCTCCATAAACTTCAAGGCATTTGACTTTAAAAACAGAGAGTTAGTGTGTTCACAAAATCCTACATTATTAACTATCCTTATGGCCCTTTGTTGTAGTATGCATAATGGATGTAGAGTGTTTTTGTAAGTGTTACCTCATACCTCCACACAGTAATTTAGATATGGCAGTACAAGTGAACAATAAACAATGTACAGCACTTTGTGATTCAGAACGTGTCTTGTTCTTCCCAGGACTGCAATGCTCCTTGCCAGCTTTGCTCGCACCTGTTTTATAAGTTTCCAGCAGATTTTGTGGTTTAATATCACACCTAGAAATGTATTTTCATACACTCTTTCTATATCAACACCATCTATCCTGTACCTGAGTGTTTATTTTACAATTTCCAAACAACATAATCTTTGTTTTATTCAAATTTAATGATAATTTGTTTATGTCAAACCACCTTTTTAATTTTCTCATATCTGATGTGATCTCCTCCAAAAGCTGCTGTAAATTCTCCACAGAACAAAAGATATTAGTATTGTCCACAAATAAAACAAATGTCATTATTTTTGATACTCTACATATATCATTTATGTATAGAATGAACAATTTCAGTCCTAATACTGATCCCTGAGGTACTCCACAAGTAATATCCAAGCATGTTGATTTATACTCACCTATCTTCACAACGGTTGCCTGTTAATTACAGTAAATAGCTTCTCATCCAATTCAACACCACCCCCCTGATACCGTACCTTTCCAATTTATCAAGTAATATATTGTGATCAATGGTATCAAAGCCTTTTGTAGATTTATAAATACTCCCACTGCATACTTTTTTTTGTCTATACAATTAGTAATTTCTTCTTTTAATTCGATTAGCACCATACATGTTGATCTGTTTGATCTGAATCCACACTGACTGTCAGTCAGCAATTTGTGATTCTCAATGAATTTGGGGGGGGGGGGGGTCATTCAGTAAAGTGTATATCCAGTATCTTGGAGAATCTGGAAAGTAATGCCCCTGTCCACTTAGAAAACCTGAACGGAAACCTCTGGAGACTTTGCACCCTACCCAAGGTTTCCCGGAGGTTGCAGGTGGTTGCCGGAGGTTGCAGGTAGTGGAAGCAGGTAGAAAGACTGACAAAAACCTCCAGGAACTGCACGGAAACCTTGGGTGGCGCGCAAACTCTCCAGAGGTTTCCATTCAGGTTTCCTAAGTGGGACAGGGGCATTAGGAAACAGACCTATAATTTGTGAAATGGTGTCTCTCCCCAGTTTTATATAAAGGTATAACTTTTGCAATTTGCATTTTGTTTGGGAATTTAGAAACAACAAGTTATAGATGTGCATTACTGGTTTTGCAATACCATCAATTACTTTCTTGACTATTGCCATGTCAATTTCATTCCAGTCAATAGAGGTTTTGTTCTTACATTTATTTACAATATTCATGATTACATTTTCTTCTACTGCTCTAAAAAAAAGTGAGCTTGGCTTTCTTTCTCCATTCTCCATAATCATCATCAGCCCCATCTCTGGATCATTGATATTTTTCTGCCAATTTTGGTCCCACACTTACAAAGCAGTAACCACATCATACATATTATTTATGATCTTATCGTTATCGATGAAATACTGAGGGTAACGAGTTTCTAGATCCATTTCTAATAATACTGTTTAACACACTCCGTATACTTTCTTCCCACCCTGCTTCCTGTGAGGATTCCATCCCCTACTCCCAATTACTCTATCTACGCAGCATGTGCACCCAGGGTGAGGTGTTTCAAACCAGGGCATCGGAGATGTCCTAATTCTCCAGGAAACGTGGATTCCCCTCTTCTTCTATAGATGAGGCTCTCACCAGGGTCTCTTCTATATTCCGTAATTCTGCTCTCACACCCCATCCCCCCAATCATAACAAGGGCAGAGCCCCCCTTGTCCTCACCTTCCACCCTACTAGCCGTCACATACAACAAATAATTCTCCAACATTTTTGCCACCTCCAAAGGGATCCCACCACTGGCCACGTCTTCCCATCTCCTCCCCTGTCTGCTTTCCGCAGAGACCACTCCCTCCATAATTCCCGAGTCAATTCGTCCCTTCCCACCCGAACCACCCCCTCTCCTGGCACTTTCCCTTGAAACCACAAGAAATGCTACACTTGCCGCTTTACCTCCCCCCTTGACTCCATTCAAGGACCCAAGCCATCTTTCCAGGTGCAGAGGTTCACCTGCACCTCCTCCAACCTCATCTAATGCATCCGCTGCTCTGGGTGTCAGCTGCTCTACATCGGTGAGACCAAGCGTCGGCTTGGTGATCGCTTCGCCCAACACCTCCGCTTGGTTTGCATTAACCAACCTGATCTCCCGGTGGCTCAGCACTTCAGCTCCCCCTCCCATTCCGAATCCAACCTTTCTGTCCTGGACCTCCTCCATGGCCAGAGTGAGGCCCACCGTAAATTGGTGGAGCTGCACCTCATATTTTGCTTGGGCAGTTTACACCCCAGCGGTATGAACATTGACTTCTCCAATTTCAGGTAGTCCCTGCTTTCTCCCTCTTTCCCTTCTCCTTCCCAGCTCTCCCTCAGCCCATTGTCTCCGCCTCTTCCTTTCTTCTTTCTGCCCCCCCCCCACCTCACATCAGTCTGAAGAAGGGTCTCGACCCAAAACGTTGCCTATTTCCTTCGCTCCATAGATGCTGCCTTACCCGCTGAGTTTCTCCAGCATTTTTGTCTACCTTCCATATACCTTTAATGTTGTTTTTTATTTTTATCTAATATTTCATTATAGTATTCTTTCTTACATATCCTTATAAAATTAGTTAACTTATTTTTATATGCTTTATATTTAATTTCCACCTTTTTAGTTCTACATTTTATGAATTATCTATGTAAAGTAGTTTTCTTTTTGTAGGCACTTTGCAATCCATTTAGAATCATGGAATATCTATATATTTGTTTTCTACTGTATTGTTTTATTGGACAAAGTTGTGAATATTTTTAAGAATGTTTCATATGCTTTATCAATGTCTTCTTCCTCATATATTATTCTCCAATCTAGTGATAGTAATTCATTTCTAAATGCATTCATAGAATCTTCCGTCTTCACTCGTTTGTAATTCAACATTCTTATCCTTATAGTTACTGTCATAGATTGCAAAACCTGGCAAATTGTCACTGATGTCATTTATTAATAACCCACTCTGTGTTATCTTCAATAACATTTGTGAATATATTATCTATTAGCATGGCACAGTGAGATGTAATTCTGCTTGGTCTAGTGATTTTTTGGATATAATGTAAGCTCATGCCATACATTGCATTAATAAACTCTTCTGTCATGTTATGCTTATATGGATTTAACAGATCTATGTTGAAATCCCCACAGATGATCATAACCTTTTGGAATGTTTTACCAAATATTTCCTCCATACAATCCTTAAATATTTCATTATTTGATCCCTGTGCTCTATATATACAGCTCACAATTACATTTTTCTTTTCCATACAGATTTCTATTGTGATACATTCTAGCACATTATCAACCGCTGTTATGCTTTCCACCACCTAATCCACGTACAAAGCCACGCTCCCTCCATTCTTGTTCTTCCTGTTCATATAATTCAATTCATATTCATTCAAAGTCCACATCCTTCTCAGGGCTGATCCAAGTCACTAATATAGCTATTATATTGAATGGTTTCTAGAATTGACATATTATTTGATATTTTGGAAGTTGGCATATAGGCTTCTGCTGTTAAAGTGGATAATTGATATTTTATGATGTGACTTAAGGGCCTGTCCCACGAGCATGCGACTGCATGTGGCAAGCACGACCTAACGTGGTCGCTTGAGACTTACGGCCTCGCGGGGCCGGTCCCACTTCGATCGCAGGAGCCGTATGGAGTTGTGGGGAGCTGGTCCCGACAGCGCGCGGGGCTCCGAAAAACTGAGACTGTACAAAAATTCCGCGCGGCAATGGCCTGACGGCCCGCAGCCGCATTGAGGCCGTACGCACCGCCTTGACAGGCGTGTGCAGCGTCTCGACGCCGTACGCAGCATCTTGATGCCGTACGCAGCGTCTTGATGCCGTACGTCACGTGCGAACTTCCCGCGGACTTCGCTCAAACTTCACGTCAACTAGTACGGGATCACTCAACCTCCGCGCAGCCCCCACTTCCGGTTTGGTCGCCCTCGCCGCATGCAGTCGCATGCTGGTGGGACAGGCCCTGTACAGGGATCACTCGACCTCCGCGCGGCCCCCGCTTTCGGTTTGATCGTGCTTGCCGCATGCAGTCGCATGCTCGTGGAACAGGCCCTTTAACCTTCATGTTAAACTATTCATCTGTGTAGTAGCCGCAATTGTTGTTGATATTGTTGAAGAAATTATTTTCTGGATCATAATCATTTTCCATATCTTGTGATTTATGCTCGGTATATTCAAATGTTTTCAAACCCAGTTTATCATATTCTGTCATCCTTGATGTTTGTGGTTCATCATTATCTCCTGATGGAGATAAATGACTTCTTTCAGAACTTGTCATGGTAGTATGTAGTGTATTTATTTAATCCCTCGTTTTTCCATTACCTTGTTGTGTTGTTCTTTTGGTCTCACTGGTTTTTACCAATTCTTCCATGTTTCTGATGACCAGCACTTTAGCCTCTTCAGGTGATCCGTTCAGTTTCATGAAGACTTTGCAGTTTGCCGTCCATGTAGATTGAATCTTCCTCTGCTTTCTCAGGAAGCGTGCCTTTCTGGAAATGTCCACATTTGTTTTTGTCAGATGTTCATTCAAGTAAACATCTAATCCCTTCAGTTTTTGTCTTTCCAGTAGCAATGCTGCTTTATGCTTTCTGTTCGCAGACATTATTATGGCCGGTTTGTCACTCTTGTTTTTCCGAGGGAGAAGGTGACATGCCTCAATGTTGTTATTATCCACTTCAATTTCCTTAGACTGGAGGAAAGCAGTCACCTGTTGCTCAACGGAGTTTGAGTCCAAATCGCTGTGTTTCCCACCGTTACTCATCGTCACCACCCGGGCGTATGATCGGGGTTTTGTCTCCAGCCCGGTGACTATGATGTCATTCATCCGTGTGTACTGCTCCAAATCAGCCACCCGGTTCTCCAGAAAGACGATCCTTTTTCCTTCTCGGCAATTTGTAGCTTCAGGGCCTTGACCTCTTCCACTAAATCCAAAATACTTTTCTACTGTAGTCTGACAGCAGAAACCTCCTCCGTCAGAATGTTAAGCAACCTTTTTATGACGTCGACTTCCTTAGCTGTGGGATTCTCTTTTGGTCCCATGGTTTTTTGTTTCCTCAATCATTTTTAAAACAAAATACTGCGGTGCCCCTAAGAAAGTTGAGCAGCGCATCGGATGCCATCAGCTGCCACTTGTGCTCGGCCTTGCGCCGCTGCCGTTGATGCCGCCGCTCGCGCTCCACTCCGCCTCGTGTCGCTGCCGCTGCCGCTGCCGTTGGTCATTGGCATGACCATTGACTAAAATTAACAACAATTGTAGCTGCAGTCAACATTACCAGGCAAGGAGTTAAGAGGAAGGTCAATGATAAATTGAGCATGAACAATTGCTATTCACACAAATGCTTTACTCTTGCTCCCAGATAAAGATTCTGACAGAGGTTGAAGGAATAATCTCTACCTTATGACTATTGGATTAAATCTTTCCAATCACAGCTTCAAAAATTGCTAAGACAACATGGATAGACCTATTTCAGAAAATGCACAAAGTTTGAATCAATTCAGATAAATGATCTATCTTATCTAAATTACACTGTGAACAAATTGCATTGTAACTACAAAGGCTGTTGGCCTTGTTTCCGATATTAATATAGATACAATTGGTAGCTGTACAAGACCAGGTCACAGCACCATTTCAACATATTATAATCTACAAAGGAAGGAAATTAAGATGGAGGATATCCTTACTACAAAGCTTATCTTTTCATTGAAAAACTCCCCAGTTGCCTATAAAAGCAAGCCTTTCCTCGAGTGAATCTGCAGACTGCAGCCTGACTCTAATAATTATTTTGCTTCTTTCTGCAGAATCCCAGAGACTTGACAGAAAGTCAGATATGACCAAGGTTGCTAACACCCTGCAAAGTAAAAAGACTTCTTATCCTCTCATTATCTGTACGCATGCACAATCTTACAATGATTCAACTCCTTAGACACTCATGTACATGGGATTTTCACATATTAACTTGGTCAGCCATAAGCTTCAGTTCACGTTAAAATAACAATTTTATACTCTCTTATTCTCTGGTTACTGAAATGATTTCTGCTGTATAAGGAATCAAATGAGCTGGTGAATGCTATTTTCAACTGCTTTTTCATTTGCATTATGACTCGGCCATTCACCATGCTAATAAGATGTTGGTCATATGCAATCACAAGCGTAATTCCTTAAATTTATATTTGTTACTTGCTTTTCTGCCTCTTTTGCACAGATGTGGACTGCAACATTGTTTGTTCTTTGGGAACTATCGAGTTGCAACTGTGGGATTAATTATTGTATGGTCCCAAAATTAACATTAATGTTTTCATTGTTTCTTCCTCAGAATAACATTTAATTGTTTCATTTGCGATTAATCAAAAGGACAGTTTTAACGCAGGTCTATGCAGCATGATTTTATGGGAAAATGTTATTGTCTTTGTTTGTGACCTCCCCTAAGCTTTAGCGATGATTTTTGCAGAAAGTAAAATGCCACATTGACATTGATGATAAATGAGATGCCTAGCCCTTCTCCTATTTGACCCCAAACCTTTTTTTTTGTTATTTCCTCTCCCTTAAGGTCATCTCTGGGTGGTGCACTTTCTTGTCCAAATAAAATGAAGCAAATGATTAATTTCACTGTTCAGCAGGAGAAGTAGAGGAAAAAAAATGTGCTGTTGTGATCAATCTAGGCACATTTTAGTCAATAGACAATAGACAATAGACAATAGACAATAGACAATAGGTGCAGAAGTAGGCCATTTGGCCCTTCGAGCCAGCACCTCCATTCAATGTGATCATGGCTGATCATCCCCAATCAGTACCCCGTTCCTGCCTTCTCCCCATATCCCCTGACTCCGCTATTCTTAAGAGCCCTATCTAGCTCTCTCTTGAAAGCATCCAGAGAACCAAATTAATGCAGATTCAGATTATTTCCGAGGTAGGTGTTGAATCACGCCATAACCCACCTCTCAAAGCACAGATATTTGCATTGGATGTTAGTGCTACATGTAAATAGTCATAGCGGCAGGCCACACTAGATGCCCTGAAGCAGATGGCAACCTCAAACCATGGAAGCAATATATTCTTGAATACTCCAGCCCAGTGATCAACACAAGTCTTTTGTACCCAGCCTGTAATGCCACCTAGGCTGAATTTTCTCTGCAATTTCAAATTAAAACTGTAACTGCATTTTGTAGCAATCATAACCATTCTTACTTTCTGAGATATACATCAGAGCTCTGCAAATAACTTGGAACCTGGTTTTCTCCTTTCCACTGGAAGATCCAATGAGTAATATCATCCGAGGGCTACAATCATCCTTGTGATATTTCCAAACAATGCTGCTTCAGACTCTAAAGTGCACCACAGAAGGAATTGTTCCAATATGCTTGTGAAATCTAAGAGAGAACCTCTTCCCCATAAAATCTGTCATGAGATTTCTTGAAATATGCTTCAGTCTCTTACACAAAGTGCTGCAGGAACTTAACGGGTCAAGCAGCATCTGGGGAGGGAAGGGACAGACTATGTTTCAGATCAGGACCTTTCTTTAGACATGCTTTGCTCAAGATTCTAGCAGCTGCAGTTTCTCGTGTCTCCATGTTTTAGTCTCTTGAAGTCTTTTTGCAGTTGCAAAAAGATCGAGGTTAAATAGATTTAAAATATGAGGACTGTCAAGATGACAGGCATGATGTCACAGATGTGAAGTATATGATGGAAATATCAGCAAATTAATAAAATTAGATGACTGTAGATGGATGGTTGCTTGTTGATGTGGATTCCATGGTTCAAAGGGTTTGTTTCCATGCAGTATAACTTAATGACCCACATGGCTAAACAAACATCATAAGGTATGGGAGTACAGAATCTGTAAGGAGCTACTCTATAGTTTCTGCTGTGGCTTAACAGTAAGGATATTGCCTCTTGAGTTTAAGAACAAAGGTTCAAGTCCCACCGAGAACATGAACACACAAATCAGTGTGGCACTGAGTGAGTTCTAATGCCATATTTCATTGTCATTCAGCTGAGATGTTAAGCTGAAGGTGTGTTACTCTGAGAAGAATACGAAAAATTCCTTGGCACTATTTTAAAAAAAGTGAAGGAAATAGTCCCATACGTCCTGGCCAGCATTTATCTACCAATCACCAGCTGCTGTTTGTGGCAGCTGTTCTGCACAAAATAGTCTCCACATTTCTTAAATCATAATAGCAACCACTCCAGATACTCCATTGGTTGTAAAATGTTGTGTGATATTTAATGGTCATCAATAATGTTTCATAAATCCAGGAGTTTCTGAACATGAGACAATCTGCTTGTATATCTGTGGTTGAATGGCTTATGTAATGGGTAGCGTTAACCACCATTCAATGCTGCATGTGTGCACAAACACGATTTGAAACATAGTGCTGACGTCTTTATCTGTTCTGATCACCAAGCTGTTTGTGACAAGTTCATGGTATCTAGTTGCCCACTGTAGACAACGCTCGTCCACAACAACTATTTGATGACAAATCAGCAACAAACGCAGTGATGGTCAAGGAGATGCAGTAGACTCAATAATCTGTTGTCCAAACCAAGTTGCTCTGTAATATTTTGATTAATCAGGTAGCCAAGACTCCAAATCTGAAAGAAGTGTGTGGGAAGGATTTGCAGATGCTGGTTTACACTGAAGATAGACACAAAATACAGGTGTAACTCAGTGGGACAGAGAGAGGAAGCATCTGTGGATAGAAGGAATGGATGGCGTTTTGGGTCAAGACCCTTCTTCAGACTGAAAGAGTTGACGTGTCACTGTAGCTGAAATTCTTTACCTGAGGCAGCAGCTAACAATGCAAGGCATAGCTCCAGTACGTCAGGTGATCTGGGCTGAATAAACAATAAAACATTTACAAGAGCTCAGGTTTGGTTGGGAGCCAGATTCCAGTTGATTGAACTCCAGATGTGCTACCGCACTCCCTTGAGGTCACTAAATTTTATTTTCTATCAATCTACACTTAAGGTTTCTTACACAAATTGAGTCTGTTTCTACACAAAGTGAATGTGCGACACATATCAATGGCTTGATTTGGTGACTCTTAAACAAGGTGAGATATTTCTCCCTGCATTAGACTCAAGTCAGAACAAAAAGATAATAATAAGCATGTAGCCGAGAGTTTGGTGATGCTGCTCACACATACACTATTGGTTTTCACGGAGGGATTTTTGCAACAATATTCCCCCAGCACCTCAATCTTCCTTCAGTGCTCTCTGTCCCTGTTAACATAGCAGCAAAGTGGCTGATTATTCTTTGGTGATTCGTATGCACCCACTTCTGCTGTGTATCTTGCTATTATAAAAGCAATTTTTAGCAGACAATAACAATAAATTCAAGGGCATTGTATGATGAGAAATATACAGTAATTGTATTTGGTCTGTTCAGGTGTTTCACTTTTAGTTTAGTTTAGTTTAGAGACGCATCATGGAAACAGGCCCTTCGACCCACTGTGTCCACACCGACCAGCGATCCCTGCACACTTACACTTACACATTAGGGACAATTTACATTTATACCGAGCCAGTTGACCTACAAAACTGTAGGTGTTCGGAGTGTGGGAAGAAACCAAAGATCTTGGTGAAAACCCACGCAGGTCACGGGGAGAACATATAAACTCCGTACAGGCAAGCACCTGTAGTCGGGATCGAACCCGGGTCTCTGGCGCTGTAAGGCAGTAGCTCCACCGCTACGCCACCAAGTGCCGCCCACTTGAGAAAATCTACAAATCTAAACACCTGTTTATCTCAATAATTGATAAAGTTGCTACTTCAATGCATAGAATTCCTAATTCAATCCCAATTATGGCTACCCACATGCTCACATTTGAACAGAAAAGATAATCAACACATTTAGGAAAATCAATTGTGACAGGCTGTGCAGGATTGTAATTGAGGGGCATTATATTATTTTATATTATCTTATTTATCACTTAACATTATTATTGTTACATGGACATGCTAAACAGCCAATTTATGATTAAAATAGTATCAATAATAATGAGAAGAATGATTATAGGTCCACTGTTGTTTGTCATGTACATCAATGATCTGGACGATGGTGTGGTAAATTGGATTAGTAAGTATGCAGATGATACTAAGATAGGTGGAGTTGCGGGTAATGAAGTAGAGTTTCAAAGTCTACAGAGAGATTTATGCCAGTTGGAAGAGTGGGCTGAAAGATGGCAGATGGAGTTTAATGCTGATAAGTGTGAGGTGCTACATCTTGGCAGGACAAATCAAAATAGGACGTACATGGTAAATGGTAGGGAATTGAAGAATGTAGGTGAACAGAGGGATCTGGGAATAACTGTGCACAGTTCCCTGAAAGTGGAATCTCATGTAGATAGGGTGGTAAAGAAAGCTTTTGGTGTGCTGGCCTTTATAAATCAGAGCATTGAGTATAGAAGTTGGGATGTAATGTTAAAATTGTACAAGGCATTGGTGAGGCCAATTCTGGAGTATGGTGTACAATTTTGGTCGCCTAATTATAGGAAGGATGTCAACAAAATAGAGAGAGTACAGAGGAGATTTACTAGAATGTTGCCTGGGTTTCAGCAACTAAGTTACAGAGAAAGGTTGAACAAGTTAGGGCTTTATTCTTTGGAGCGCAGAAGGTTAAGGGGGGACTTGATAGAGGTTTTTAAAATGATGAGAGGGATAGACAGAGTTGACGTGGAAAAGCTTTTCCCACTGAGAGTAGGGAAGATTCAAACAAGGGGACATGACTTGAGAATTAAGGGACTGAAGTTTAGGGGTAACATGAGGGGGAACTTCTTTACTCGGAGAGTGGTAGCTGTGTGGAATGAGCTTCCAGTGAAGGTGGTGGAGGCAGGTTCGTTTTTATCATTTAAAAATAAATTGGATAGTTATATGGATGGGAAAGGAATGGAGGGTTATGGTCTGAGCGCAGGTATATGGGACTAGGGGAGATTATGTGTTCGGCACGGACTAGAAGGGTCGAGATGGCCTGTTTCCGTGCTGTAATTGTTATATGGTTATATGGTTATATGGTTAATGAATATGAAAATTATTTTTTTAAGTTGGTTTTGTTTGAGGAAAAAATGGACAAAAGGAATATTTGGGAAACAGCAACAGGATTGATACATTGACCCCCTTGGATCTGCTACTCTATTTAAAAGAGCATAGCTGATCTCGATCTGAAATCCTAATGGTAAATTTAATGCTCCTTTTTTTCCATTTTCCCTAGTGGAGAAAATTGTTTCCTTATATCTATCCTATTAAATCCACTTATCAATTTAAAAGGTTTGCTTTCCATTAGTGGCCTGTAAACAGGATACAGCTCATGACTAGTGCTGTTGCTGGGACAACAAGTTCAAAAAATTACTCTCGTGGTCAAGGTTTCAAAATAGCTGCACAAATGTTCCGGATGCAAGCATATATTTCCCAAAAAATGTAATCACAGAATATTGATGTAAAGATTGATGTAAAGGCAGAACATTAAAAATGAGGCAATCATTTAAAAAGATAAAACATTTGCAGCAATGTGAACATGTGAATTGGTTTTGTATTCTATGGGGACAGTATGGGGGCTTGGATAAATGACTTGGAGGCATGATTTCAAATCCCATCACAGGTAGCTGGGGGGAATAAGTAGTAAGGAATCATTAATGGTATTGAATCATTAAGGATAACCATTAAACTACTGAACTGTCAAAATCTCTAATGCCCGTTCATACCTGTACATTATTCCAGACACAGACAAATTGGTTGACTCTTATCTGACTTCAGATATGGTTCGATAATGACTCTTTTTTAAAAATCAAACTGATACATCAAGAACACAATTACCACAATAAGTGCAGCAGTTTGAGAAGACAGCTCAATACCATTTCCTCAAGAGCAAAGAGCAACTAACAATAAACACTTGCCTACCAGGGGCACCCATATTCAGTGAATAAACAAGCAAAATATAAATTATTTAATTAATTCCAATGGATATTTATCTACAATTTCTTCATCACTTTGCTTCCTTTTAAGACATGTTTTACTGTTTAAAAAAAATATATCAGACAGGGAGAGGAAGAAAGAACACTAAGCGATGGATCTGTGGCACATATAGCACAAGCAATTGAATTGAAGAACAGGGAATCATTTAAGCAAAAATGCAGAAAAGCAGCCAAATAAGGGTGTGGAGCACATGCAAACAAAATACAGTCTTTGTTACTCTGCTGTTAGATATATGGCAGAATAAACCAAAGTTTTTTAAAAATAGGTAGACAAAAATGCTAGAGAAACTCAGCGGGTGAGGCAGCATCTATGGAGCGAAGGAAATAGGCAATGTTTCGGGCCGAAACCCTTCTTCCTATACAATATACATTTTTTCACCACTATATCTCTTCAATTGCTCGGTATTTAAACTCAACACAGCGCTTGGTGCTAACGCACACAAGTTTAGTTTAGTTGTTTTTAGTTTAGAGAAACAGCACAAAAACAGGCCCTACGACCCACTGAGTCCGCAGCGACCAGCAATCCCCACACACAAATATTATCCTACACACACTAGGGACGATTTACATTTATACCAAGCCAATTAACCTTCAAACCTGTATGGTTTTGGAGTGTGGGAGGAAACCGAAGATATCAGAAAACCCCCACAAGCAAGGCACTTCCTTTGTTTAATGGCACGAGCAGAGTTTATTTTTGACCACTTATGTCTTCACTGTGGGCCTGACATGTAGCAGGCAGCTGATCAAAAAATCACAGAGGTGTTGCTTTAGAATTCCTTTCGGTAGGTCCAAAATTCACAAACAATGTAACAGATTTTTGGTGATTTTCAGTATTTGTTTATGTGAATGCTTATGTGTGGATTCTAGTACTACTCTGCACACTTGTTCCAAAGCCTAGGTGGCATTGTTGGAAACACTGAGGCAAAAACATTATTTGTGTTCACCAACATTAAATAAACAAAATAGTGGAGATCATGCAATGTGCACGGCTTCCAAAATTCAGCTCCAGTAACTGCAATATTACCAATGGATGGACTCCCTACTGAATTTTCATAGAATGTACCAGAATAGAAAAAAACATGCCCATATTTTGTTACTGTTAAACAGTTTATCATCAGAAATGTAATAGGAATAAATGTCTTTGGCTGGTGATTAAGTACAATCATTATTTTTTCTGCAATGCCAACATGGTTAGATATTCTGCTGATATAAATACCAAGGCTGATGCATGATAAATGGACTTTGGAGCAATAAAGTTCTACCGGTGGCAATAGAACTTCCCATTAGTTCGTGCTTATGGCAGGAAATGGGGTGAGACTCTTCAAGTTTTGGATATTGATTCACCAGTCATACTAAACTAAAATCAACCATAAAACCTACTTATATCTCTGTGTAATAGAGATTAAAGTATTATTGATAAACCAAATAACTACTCGATATCAGACCAACTGAGAGTTTTGATTAAAAACCGTTGAAGTCACTTCAGTGATGAAGGGAAGGTATTTTTAACCACAATCTACTGTGAGCGAGATAGAGTAGCAAAATAATGAAAGAGAAAGAGAGTAGGGAAAGAAACATGAACAATGTGGAAGCAAGGAAAGTGTAGTCATTAGCTAATATGAACCAGATTCACAATGGAAAGCCACTGAATCTTTAGTTTAACAAATATGATTTAATTTCCATCCTTGTCGGCTGGGCAATTACCCAGAGAAGTGAATTGTCCATTTTTTATAGATCTGGCCAAGGGAACTTGATCCTTTTGCGAGAGTGTCCGCCATTGTATTTGTGTCAGTTGTTCATTCAGGCAACCTGGTAGCAATCCCACTGCTCTGCTCTCTATGCAGTCCAGTGCCTTCCCCTGCTTCAATTAATCATTAACTTTCACCTTAAAAAAATGTAAAAGTTCTGCCACAATGCTTCTCTCCTAACCCTACGTTTTGCCAAGACATCAATGTCCTTTGAATAAAGAACTCCAAAACATCACAAAATGCCCTACTTCTGTCGAGAGACGATGAAGTCAAACTTCTACTAGCCTCTATGATCTTAATGTGAAAATACCATATTATCTCAGACTGGGCACCTCTTGAAATGCAGGCAAATTGGTAGTATAATCTCAGTGAGATAACTGCTGCAGCAATAGAAGAGTCGACCACCGGTTTAGTTTACTTTAGTTTTAGTTTAGAGATACTGTGCAGAAACAGGCCCTTCAGCCCACAGAGACCATGTCAACCAGCGATCCCCGCACACTAACACTACCCTACAAACACTAGGGGCAATGTACAATTTGACCAAGGAAATGAGACTACAATTCTGTATGTCTTTGGAGTGTGCGAGGAAACCCACGCAGATCACGGGGAGAATGTACAAACTCCATACAGACAGAATTCGAAGACAGGATTGAACACCGGTCTCTGTAAGGCAACAACTCAACTCCACCTCTGCACCTCCCTGATGAGAAATGGAAATAAAAAACAAAGGTGCGGTCTCAAATCACCTTGCAAATGGTTTAATCATTCTTAAGATTTGTCACTACTGTAATGTAGAAAATATGGCTCAGAAAGCTCCGTCACACAGCAATTCATGTTGGTTGAGTGAAATATACAAACCCATAACTACATCAGAGTAACTACTCTGACCTGGGAACTCTTGTGTACTGCAATGGAATGCTGACCTAGTTTGTATGGAGTTTGCACGTTCCCCCTGTGACTGCGTAGGTTTTCTCCGTGTGCTTCCATTACTTCCCACACTCCAAAGATGTGCTGGTTTGTAGGTTAATTGGCTTCTTGGCTTTTGAATATTGTAAATTGTTTCTAGTGTGTCGGATTGGGCTAGTGTACAGAATGAACACTGGTCAGCACAGGCTCAGTGGGCAGAAGGGCTTGTTTCCACACTGTATCTCTAAAGTCCAAAGATCATAACCTTGCATTAACATGTCACAGCAAGAGACCTCAAAGTTGGTATTCACTAACCAAGCTTCTGCATCCAGGATTGTCTAGCAAGGGTCCGAAATCTCTATGATCCAAGAGGACAGACAGGTTTAGTTTAGTTTAGTTTAGAGATACCCCACGGAAACAGGCCCTTTGGCCTACCGGGTCCGCGTCGATCAGTGATCCCCACATATTAACACTATCCTACACCCACTAGGGCCAATTTTTACATTTACCATGCCAATTAACCTACAAACCTGTACATCTTTGGAGTGTGGGAGGAAGCCGAAGATCTTGGAGAAAACCCATGCAGGTCACGGGAAGAACGTACAAACTCCGTACAGATAGCACCCATAGTCAGGATCAAACCCGGGTCTCCGGTGCTGCATTTGCTGTAAGAGAGCAACTCTACCGCTGCGCCACCATGCCGCCCCAAAAGGATGGCAACTCCAAGAGATGAGGCCTTGTTGATTTAGGAAAATAAAAAGGATCTGAGAAAGATGAGTGATGCCCTGAAGAATGATTTGGAGGCAGCAGGAGTCTCAATAAGCTCAAGCACCTTATGCCGATGCCTCATTGAAGTCAGTTGTATAACCAGAAGATATGTGAAGAAACAACTTCCAACTGCTACAATGAAGAATAAATTATACCAATGGACCTTAAAATATAAAGGTTGTATCTGTAAGCACTGGAGAAACGTTTTATTCAGTGATGAAAGCCGTTTCCTTTCAGGGCAAAATAGCCAAATGTTTGGAGAATAATTCGAGAAATGATGAGGAAATCCTACGTCGACCAGTTGCTCAAACATCCTGAAAAGAAGATGTTCTGGGGAAGTTTCAGCTACCACGGTGTTGCCCCGCTGTACCCATTTGACGGAATTATGAGATTTTGGCAATATATCGATGTATTGCCAAGAAGAGTGGTACCGGAGATGACAAAGACTTTCCAAATGGAACTGAGATATTCCAGCAAGACCTTGCACCGTGCCACACACCCCATTTTCCAGCTGAAGGGGATGCCTGTCTAAGACTGGCCTGGTAACTCTCCTGACCTGAATCTAATTGAAAATATCTGGCCAATTATCAAGGAGAAACTGAAAAGAAAGGACTTTGCTATGAGACTCATTGAAGCTCAATGTGCCTATAATTCAACTGTGGTATCAAGATTATAAAATCCTCGGTTCCAGGCCAACTACATGATAAAGAACAGTGGTGGACATATAATGTACTATAGGCATAATGGTGTGACGACAATGAATAAAAGGTAGCCCTGCAACATATACATTGACTTGTTATATTCAAGTGCACGCTTGGATTTAATTAATTTGAATTAAGATAAACAGTTTTATAGAACTTTAACAAGGCCGCATTTGGAATATTATGTGCATTTCTATTCGCTCCTTTACAGGAAAGATGTGGAGGCTTTGAAGCGCATGCGGTAGAGGTTTACCAGATTGCTGCCTAGATTAGAGGGTATTAGCAATAAGAAGTAGGATAGACTAAAGGGCCTGTCCCACTTGGGCGTCATTTGCACGTCACGCAGATGGCGCGCAAAGATTTTGTACATCCCAAAATCCTGGGGCGTCGCGTGCGACTGCGCGTCACTGCCTACATCACCATGCACCATGCACCATGCGCGCGTAATGTTCACAATGCACGCATCATGTGCGCGGTACGACGCGCGCGTTGTGCGTTGTGACCTGTAAATGATGTAGCGTAAATTACGTGCAAATGATACCCAAGTGGGACAAGCCCTTTAGATTTTTTTATCTGGAGTGTCAGAGGATATAAAATTATGAGAAGCAAGAATAGGGAAGACAACCAAAACCATATACTGGAATGTATCCTACAAGGTCAAAGGGAGAAATTTTAAAGGAGACTAGACTGAAGGGCCTGTCCCACTTTCATGACCTAATTCATGACCTTTTTTACCCATGGATATTTTTCATCATGCTAGAAATATGCCCCGACCTACTTGATGCCACGAGTACCTATGACTAGCATCACAGCCTCCTACGACCTACCTACGACCTCCTACGACCTCGTGACGACCATGCTGCGAGTATGAGTCATGGGAAAACTCGGAAGAGGTCGTGAATTAGGTCGTGAAAGTGGGAGAGGCCCTTGAGTGGGATCTGTTGAGTCGTGCACATGAGAGGCTGGTCGACCAATGCAATATTCCTCCTCTCCACCACTTCCAATAGTGGTGGCCAGTGGGTGGTGGGGGGGGCTTTCTGGATGCTAGTATTGGTGTTGTGGGCCGAAGGGACTGGTTTCCGGAGGGCCAGTATGGACATTGTTTACCAAATGGATTATTGGACTGGCAGCTCAGTCACTCGGGCCTGGTGGGCTGGCAGCTCAGTCACTCGGGCTTGGTGGGCTGGCTGCTCAGTCACTCAGGCCTGGTAGGCTGGCAGCACAGTCACGGGCCTGGTGTGCTGGCAACTAAGGCCTGGTGGGCTGGCAGCTCAGTCACTCAGGCCTGGTGGGCTGGCAGCTAAGGTCTGGTGGGCAGGCAGCTCAGTCACTCGGGCCAGGTGGGCTGGCAGCTCAGTCACTCAGGCCTGGTGGGCTGGCAGCTCTGTCACTCATACCTGGTGGGCTGGCAGCTCAGTCACTCAGGCCACGTGGGCTGGCAGCTCAGTCACTCAGGCCTGGTGGGCTGGCAGCTCAGTCACTCAGGGCTGGTGGACTGGCAGCTGATTTACTCGTGGCTGGTGGGCTGGCAGCCGACTCACTCACGGCTGATGGGCTGGCAGCTGACACAATCACGGCTGGTGGGCTGGCAGCTGACTCAATCATGGCTGGTGGGTTAGGAGTTGACTTACTCATGGCTGGTGGGCTGGCAGTTGACTCACTCATGGCTGGTGGGCTGGCAGTTGACTCCCTCATGGCTGGTGGGCTGGCAGTTGACTGACTCATGACTGGTGGGCTGGCAGTTGACTCACTCACGGCTGGTCGGCTTACACCCATGCACACCCTCCATCACACACACACCCTCCATCACACACACACACCCTCAATCTAACACACACACACTCACATACACACCCTCCATCTCACTCACACCATCCATCACACACTCTCACACACTCACACAGAACATATATATGACAGTAAAACTCTCTTGAATCTACTCACGTCGTTGAGCTCGGCCTCTCCCCTGAGAGGGACTTCCGCAGTGAGCGGGACTTCCGGAATGAGCGCGACATTCAGTTCAAGCAGCACAGTGCAGACCAACACTTCAATTCAGTTCAAGCAGCACAGTGCAGCCCACCCCTTCAATTCAGTTCAAGCAGCACAGTGCAGACCAACCCTTCATTTCAGTTCAAGCAGCACAGTGCAGACCAACCCTTCAATTCAGTTCAAGCAGCACAGTGCAGACCAACCCTTTAATTCAGTTCAAGCAGCACAGTGCAGCCCAACCCTTCAATTCAGTTCAAGCAGCACAGTGTAGCCAACAATTCAGTTCATGCAAAGTGCAGACTCACAGTTCAGTTCACTCACGGCGTCGACTCACAGTTCTGGATTCAACTCTCACTCACGGTGTTCCAGGGTGACTCACTCAAGTCTGGCCTCCGGTGCTTTATTTTCCAGCCCTCCCCGGAAGGGGCGTAACCATCATCATGGTGACAGACAGGCGAGAAGACCAATCTGCTGATCTCAAGATTTTTTAAACATTCATAACTTCTTTATTATTTCACTGATCGGAAAAAACCTTGGGGCGGTTGGAGGAGAGGAGGACGATGGCAAAAAAATCATAGGATATAGGGCAGCGTTTTTTCTAAAATGTATTTACAACTTAGACAGGAAATGGTCAAGATGAGGCTTTTAGTAATAGTATAGATGTGGGGACAAGGTTTGTACAGATCGTGGCAGTAAAATGCTATTATATGCAAATTTGCAACAAATGGAGGAATATGGAGCATGTCCAGGCAAAAGGGAATAATTTAATTAGGCAACATGTTTGGCACAAATATTGTGGGTCGAAGTGCCTGTTCCTCTGCTGTACTGTTCAATGTTTTATGTTTCATGTTTGAGACAGCCTGAATTGAAAGGTCTCTTATTTTAACATGCTCATTAATTTTTAAAATTATTTCCTTTTTTATCAATAGATCTTTTTGCCATATCTCCTCTCATTCTGATTACTTTCCTTTTCATTCTCTCCTACACTTGATTTATCCCTCTTCCATTAGGAATATGAATCCCATTTTTAGCATATGGTTCCTTTTAAATTGCACACTGATTACATTATTTGAATTCATTTCTCAAAGTGCTTCCTTCAGATGTTTTTTCTCATTACTTATTGAAATTCTCCTGGTATTCTTCAGTTTTCCCAATGTAACTCAAGTAGGGACCCAGCCTTCAAAAGGAAGAGCGGATACCAGGATAACATTGATGTGTTTCTGTGGGTTCTGTGGTTGGATGGCCAGAAACACAATGAGAGATGATAAGAACTAATGTTTAAATTCTTAAAAGGCAGAGATGCTTGAAATATAACCTGATTAATAATCTAGAAACACGGAATAAAGATTCAGGGCATGAGTTTGAATCCCTCCTTACCAATTTAAATTCACCAAATCAAGAAAATCAGAATAGACTGTGTAACTGTGTAGAGCATCAATTATGCCATACTGTGTTACGTGTGCAGCTCTGGAGGGAGCGGGAGAACATAGAAACATAAAAAATAGGCCCGTTCAATATGATCGTGGTTGATCATCCAGAATCAGTACCCCGTTCCTACTTTCTCCCCATATCCCTTGATTCCGTTAGCCCTAACTCTTTCTTGACTACATCGTGAATTGGCCTCCACTGCCTTCTGTGGCAGAGACTTCCACAAATTCACAGCTCTTTGGGTGAAAAAGTTTTTCCTCATCTCAGTCCTAAATGGCCTACCCCTTATTTTTAAACTGTGACCTCTGGTTCTGGACTCCCCCAACATTGGGAACATTTTTCCTGCAGCTTATCTAAGTAAAACTTTGGAAATATTTAGGTGCATTCTGATTGAGCTCCTAGTGCCTCATGTTTACAAGTCAACACACTCTACCATCAACCTCAACAGAAGTTTAGAAGTCATTGACTATGATACACCTGCACAGTTTGAAAATCTTACAATTTTCACTAATGCCTTTCAGTGAAGGACATCGGCCACCAGTCTGGCATACAGCAACATTAGCAACCTGGCTGATACTTAAATTCTTTCCAACATGGCTTGGCAATCCACTCTCTTTATGGCATTGTAGTCATAGAGTCAAAGAGTGATACAGTGTGGAAACAGGCCCTTCTACCCAACTTGCCCACACCAGCCAACATGTCCCGGCTACACTAGACCCACCTGCGCGCGTTTGCTTCATTTTCCACTAAACCTGTCCTATCCACGTAGCTGTTAACAATTTCTTAAATGTTTTGGATTAGTCCCTGCCTCAACTACCTCCTCTGGCAGCTTGTTCCATACACCCACATTCCTTTGTGTGAAAAAGTTACACCTCAGATTCCTATTAAACCTATGTCCTATGATCCTCGATTCACCTACTCTGGGCAAGAGACTATGTGCATCTACCCGACCTATTCCTCTCCTGATTTTATACTCCTCAATAAGAACCCCATCATCCTCCTGCACTCCAAGGAATACACTCCCAGCCTACTCAACCTCTCCCTATAGCTCAGATACTCTAGTCCTGGCGACATCCTTGTAAATTTTCTCTGCACCCTTTCCAGTTTGACACCATATTTTCTATAACATGGTGCCCAGAACTGAACACAATAGTCAAAATGTTGACTCACCAACGTTTTATACAACTGCAACACGACCTCCCTAAATGCTATATATGTGGGAGATTTTGTCTTTCGAATCTGATTGAGATTTTTGAAGAAGTAGCCCCCAAAAATATTGACATGGGTAAATCCGTAAACATTGTCTGTACAAACATCTTTCATGAATCTTTAGTCAGAATTGGTTCCAGAGAATAAGACCCATAGCATTAGAGGGAAGATACTAGCTTAGAAACATAGAAACATGGGAGAATAGGTGCAGCTGTAGGCCATTCGGCCCTTCGAGCCAGAACCACCATTCAATATGATCATGGCTGATCATCTAAAATCAGTACCATATTCCTGCTTTTTGCCCATATCCCTTGATTCCTTTAGCCCTAAGAGCTAAAGCTAACTCTCCCTTGATAGAAGGTTGGCTGAATGGCAGAAAGCAAAGAGTGGGAATAAAGCGGGTCGATGCTGGGGCTGCTACTCTTCACATTGTACATTAATGATTTGTATGAGGGAATTGAAGGATTTGTGTCCAAGTTTGAGGAATTATTATAGAGGGTGGTGAATCTGTGGAATTCACTGCCACAGACGGCTGAGGAGGCCAAGTCATTTGGTATTTTTAAGGCAGAGTTTGACAGAGTCTTGATTAGCAAGGGTATCAAGGGTTACAGGGAGAAGGCAGGAGAATGGGGTTGAGAGGTAAAGATGGATCAGCCTGATTGAATGGCAGAGTAAACCTGATGGGCCAAATGGCCTAGTTCTACTCCTGTGCCTTATGAACTTATCTTGGTTGTCAAGGACAAGTTGGACTGAAGGGCCTCATTCTGTGTGCTGCGGTTCCATGACTGCAAGACAAACCAAGGGTGAACATTCATCGCTGGTCTGGCCAAAGATGGCCACAAAACAAAAAAGTAAAAGCAAGCCTTCTGGTGAATCTGGAAGATGGTATGAGATTGGACTTCCTGGTTTCCTTCCATAACTACAATACATGATACTCACAACATCCAATGAGGTAAGAAAAAATGAATGTTGTTGTTTTCCCAGTACCCCACCCTCACCTCTCCATTCTTATCTTTACATCCCACCTCTCAAAAATGATGATTTGTGGTCAGGACCCTTCTTCCTATCTTATAAATTTGTAGTAGATGTCAGTCAATAGTCTGTCTCCTGTGATGCAGACAGAATGAGCAGGCAAGGGTAGAGAGGTGTCAAAGATGGTCCAGGTGAATTTGAGAGCAGAGTAGAAGTTAATGATAAAGTTAATGAAGTCCATGAGTTCTGCACGGGTGCAGAAGGCAGCCCCGACGCAGTGATCAATGTAGTGGATAAAGAGTTGGTGGATAAGACCAGTGAATGCCTGAAACAAGGACTGTTCAACATAATATAAAAATGGCAAGCATAGCTAGGGCCAATGTGAGTGCCCATGGCTACACCTTGAACTTGGAGGCAGTGAGAGGAGTTGAAAGCGAAGTGCCAACCAAATGCAAAAGAGTTTTTCAGTCAACACAACAGCAACCAAAGGTTATGTTGAACAGCAATTTTATGATTTTACTCCAATTTATCTGAAAGATTTTAATGCATAGCAAGACAGGGAGAAAAAAATTAGATACGTATTATGTGTGCACGTTTAATATCTATCTTACATATACATTCATTCCATTCCATTGTGATAAGAAGGTTTTGGAAAATATTAGGATTTTACTGTACTTGTAATTTAGATTGCACATCTGTAGGGTTTATAAAAAATCTTGTTTTATGGAAGTCGCACATTGAGGCAGTGTCTGCCTTTTAATCTAAAATTGATCTATTAATAGGGATTTTTTTTCATTCTAGAGTTACACGCATAAAATGCTTTAAATGGAAATTCATAAGTTGCCAAAAAAATCAATATATTCTTCAGGCATTTAAGTTATTCATTAAAAATAAATATCCTGCACCATATGAATGTATGAAAGGAGCAAAAGTGGTACATCTTGACACGATAAAATAATATTATTTGCATTGTGTCAATTATGCATCAGTTGTTTTTGTTAAAGCAACATTAAGTTGAAGATTACATTTGTTTCATTCTTTCTGCTTTCTTGGGAGAATGTATAGGGAGCAGGTGGTGAATCACATTTTGCTGCACAGGTTTTATCGGCATTTGTGGTGTGAAATAGCAAAATGTACATGTGTGTAAAGTGAGCTTCAGTACTGGGCAAACCACTTTCATAGACTGTATATCATCGGTATCCCTGGAGAACGCATCTGGGGAATCCTTGACACCAATTGGCTGCTTGAGTAGACTCCATAAGATGTTGTCAAGCAGCTCCCAAAGTGCAGTATTGATCTGAAGGTAATTGTGGGATATTCACAGTGAGGGATGCTATCATTTCTGAGAACAGGCTTTTCTCTTGCAGTAAACTAGTGGTTTGTATCTGTCTGAAACCGATCTGCTTCTGTGAATGGAGAGGGATGTTTGCTGCACTGTCCAGAGATTATTAGGAAGGTGTGACCCAAAATAGCAGGTATGTTTTGTTCAGTCAATACATGGCTTTACAACTACATGCTAATTGTTGTGCTGATCATTCGGAGCTGTTAAACTCACAAAGGAAGCAGTTCAAGGTTATCCTGCAGCTATTTGTATGGTGTTGGTTTTGAATAAGACTCCCACACTGAATTTGATCTCTCATTTTGTTGGCAATGTAATATTTTTTTAGCTGTGTTCAATGCAGGGCACATTATTCTGCTTCCAAACAGCCTTTGATTTCTTAATGATCTGTATAGTTTAGCAGAGCAAATATTCTGCATGCTCTTTTTCTCATATTTTTCCTGCATTTCCTTGTCACTTATTGGAAGCTTGTCCTATTCAGAGACGGGCACAGTAGTATTATCTTACACAGGATTACATTTTCAGCCTGTAAAGCTTTTGAATAGCTTCTCAAATATGAAGTGGCGTTTTCATTATCAAGTCCTGATAATGGAATCAAGAATTATGTGGCTCTGTCCCAATCTGACCATCTGGCTGATCATTAGACATATGTAAAGGAGAAAATGTAATTTACCTATCTGAAGGCATGTGAGATTATGTGTCTATGCCACTGTAAAATCATCAAAAGCACATAATAGACTCCTTCCAGTTAAACAGAATTACCTTGTTTTATGTGATATCTATGTTATTTTAAAGGCAAGTTCTGATTGTGACAAGGTTGTTCTAAATTACTCCTTTGCCCTATGATCAATAAGGTTTTTTAGTATATATAAAATATGTTTAATACCAGTCCCCAATAATTTGTATACCTCAAATTATGTGTAGAGCATTCCCAGATGAATAAGGTAAATGCAGAGTGCAGAACTGTAGAGTTATAATTCCTTGTAAGTAACATTTCATTTGACATTGCCATCACCTCTTTGTTAACTAGGTTAGTATTAAGTTTCTCAAGGAACAATGTTTTAGTGCAGAGCTACAATGTATCTCCAGACAGCATAACAGCTATCTGGTTGCCTAAATAGTGAAATCCTGTTTTAGTTCTTTTGTCAGACACTGAGATTTGGCATCAGGAAGCATGTTATTCTAGACTATTATTACAGACCCTATAGTAGTTCACAAGGGAACAAAATTAGCAAGAACTGGTTTTCGATTCATGAAATATAGCTATTGTGTTGGTGGGAGATGTGAAAATCTGCAAATAGGAGCAGTGCTATTAAACTTGGACAGAATTTGAAATTATAAATATATCTAAAAGGAGATAAGTTATAATCTGAAAGTATAGTGGTTGTATTGATGAAAGGGTTAAACCAATTATTTGTTAAACCCTATTATAGTCGTTTGAAGAATAATTTGAAAACAATTTTCCTGTGGCATTCTATTTAATTCATTCAAAAATCATTTTAATTAGTTACACTTGAAAATTCAAAATGAAATGTGCAGTGGAAGAGGAACATGAGGACCTTAATCATCAGTTGGGATCAAGTTAAAAGATGCATTGTTGTAATGATAAGATAAAAGAGTGCGTTGGCGGTTTTGTTTCATGGTACATTGCTCTGATACTCACGTTGATGCCTTGTGCTGCTTCAGGTCATACCTAGTGAGATATTCAGCTTCTGTGTTGTCCATCTTATTTTGCAGCACCCACAAAAATGAGCTGGTGAAAATATGCAGGTGCAGTAACAGAGCATCTTTGATGGTGATGTTTAACACAAATTATGTCCCTTCAGGACATGAAGGTGCAGAAGTGCAAGGAAATCATCACTAAAATACCTCCATCTGCTCACACATTTGTTGGCATTTTAAGTGGAGTGATGAATTCCCCCTACTCTCGATCATCTGCTCCCCACCTTGATCATTCCGTGACTCCAGGAGAAGAGATGATCCTTAATAAACGAGCTCCCTCTTGACATAGGCTTTCAGCGAATCAGCCTAGATTTGAGGGAGTAATCTCAGTTCTGAAACAGAAAGTTCAGTGTTCAAGTTCCATTCCAAAGAACTGCGTGCAAAATCTATGTGCAGTGATGCTGCAGTGTAGTACCAAATGAGTTCTGCACTGTCTGAAATCCTGTCTTGTGGGTAAATTGATTAAACCAAGAAATGTCTGTTATCTTAGGTAGACGTATACATTTCAAACACAACTTTCAAAATGACTGGAATGTCTGTCTGAAGAAGGGTCCCGACCCAAAACGTCACTATTCCTTTTTCTCCAGAGATGCAGCATGACCCGCTGAGTTACTCCAGCACTTTGTGTCCATCTTTAGGATGTCGAGTCTAATGTCCAGGCCAAAATGTATCATTGAGGCAAACAGTGTACTTACTGGTCACTGTTATGATGCTGATTTTTGGAGCCTGCTGTGTACATATTGGATGGCATGATTCCTGTTAGATACCAACAGTCACACAATTTTTGACAACAATTGTGGATATGCTTGATGCTCCCAAAGCACACAGTAACACACTTCATAAAGTGCTTCAGGTGTTTTATTCCCACAAGATGACGCTGAAAATGGTCACTCGCTCTTCTTCTACTCTCTATTACCCTGCAGTCCATCCTCATTGCAACAATCACGTTATTCTTCTCTTTCCTTGCACAAGCAATCTCTTCAAAAATAGCAATAAAAATTATGGTTCCCAAAACCTCACAATAGCTTGTGCACAGTGACAGTGTAACTGATTTGGTTTAGTTTAGTTTAGAGATACAGCGTGGAAATAGGCCCTTCGGCCCACCTAGTCCACACCGACCAGCGATCCACGAACACTAATGGTGTTTTCTCACGGTGCGACCTGAAGCAAGACTTAACAAGAGTTTAACATCGTGGGAACCTCTGCGATAGCAGTACGGCATTCGTGGACCACCGAGGACCTCCGTGGCGCTAATGGCAGGTAGTCGTGTAACTTTGTATGGTCGGGAGAAAATTCAAACATTTTTGAATTTCTCCAAGAGTGACTTGAGCAGCGTTACAACATTGTATGAACGCAGATGCCAGTGCGATATCCGTGCGATATCCGTAGTGACACTTGCAGGTACCGTGGGAACTCCTGCGAACGGTAAACCCGGAAGCTTGACAGAAGTGACATAAGGTGAGTAAAAAAGGTGGTCTCAATATCGCCAATGGACCATGTGTCCATCGAGGACGTCCCACCTAATTGTCATTGTTTGAGAATCTTTTTCACAGTAAAAAGACTTGCAGAGATGCCTCTCAGAAAAGCGCAAAGAAAGGGGTCAAAGAAAGTCAGAAAGTTTTTAGCCATGCAGGTAAATGAGGAGGAAACTCAGCAAGAGAGACAGGTGGAGAGGCAAGAGGAGATGCCAGAGATGCCACTGTCTGTGGGCTCCTTGGAGCAGGTAGAGGGTGATCAAGGTGGATTTGAGATTGCCTCCCCAGTAGTGAGTATCTATAACAATATATTAGTTTATGTACAGGTGAACAATTTAATGTTATCCATGATTTAAAAACATACAATGCTACCGATGTAAAAGTGCTGTTTTTGCAGTTTCCTTTAATTTATCTTATAAAAGTCTGTCTGTTCCCTGCAAAAACAGCACTTTTACATCTAACCATATAACCATATAACCATATAACAATTACAGCACGGAAACAGGCCATCTCGACCCTTCTAGTCCGTGCCGAACACATAATCTCCCCTAGTCCCATATACCTGCGCTCAGACCATAACCCTCCATTCCTTTCCCATCCATATAACTATCCAATTTATTTTTAAATGATAAAAACGAACCTGCCTCCACCACCTTCACTGGAAGCTCATTCCACACAGCTACCACTCTCTGAGTAAAGAAGTTCCCCCTCATGTTACCCCTAAACTTCAGTCCCTTAATTCTCAAGTCATGTCCCCTTGTTTGAATCTTCCCTACTCTCAGTGGGAAAAGCTTTTCCACATCAACTCTCTCTATCCCTCTCATCATTTTAAAAACCTCTATCAAGTCCCCCCTTCACCTTCTGCGCTCCAAAGAATAAAGCCCTAACTTGTTCAACCTTTCTCTGTAACTTAGTTGCTGAAACCCAGGCAACATTCTAGTAAAGAATCTGTAGCATTGTATGTTTTTAAATCATGGATAACATTAAATTGTTCTCCTGTACATAAACTAATATATTGTTATAGATACTCACTACTGAGGAGGCAATCTCAAATCCACCTTGATCACCCTCTCCCTGCTCCAAGGAGCCCACAGGCAGTGGTATCTCTGGCATCTCCTCTTGCCTCTCCACCTGTCTCTCTTGCTGAGTTTCCTCCTCATTTACCTGCATGGCTAAAAACTTTCTGACTTTCTTTGACCCCTTTCTTTGCGCTTTTCTGAGAGGCATCTCTGCAAGTCTTTTTACTGTGAAAAAGATTCTCAAACAATGACAATTAGGTGGGACGTCCTCGATGGACACATGGTCCATTGGCGATATTGAGACCACCTTTTTTACTCACCTTATGTCCCTTCTGTCAAGCTTCCGGGTTTAGTTCCCACGGTACCCGCAAGAGTCATTACGGATATCGCACGGATATCGCACTGGCATCTGCGTTCATACAATGTTGCAACACTGCTCAAGTCACTCTTGGAGAAATTCAAAAATGTTTGAATTTTCTCCCGACCTTACAAAGTTACACGATTACCTGCCGTTAGCGCCATGGAGGTCCTCGGTGGTCCACGAATGCCGTACTGCTATCGCAGAGGTTCCCACGATGTTAAACTCTTGTTAAGTCTTGCTTCAGGTCGCACCGTGAGAAAGCCCTTTAACACTATCCTACATACTTTAAGGATAACTTCACATTTATAACAAGCCAATTAACATACAAACTTGTGCATCTTTGGCATATGGTAGGAAACTGAAGATCGCAGAGAAAACCCACGCAGATCATGGGGAGAATGAACAAACTCCATACAGACAAACACCTGTAGTCAGGTTGAACCCGGGTCTCTGGTGCTGTAAGCCCATTGATGTTCCATTAAGTCAGTGGTGGTGTTTGATTCTCAAACGTCCCAATGGGTTTTGATCTATAGTCATGTTAAATGGAGGACAGCTTGGAGGAGGATTGGTAGGATGCTGGGGAGGAGAGACCACAAGCAGGGTGACGGGTTTTACCAATCATCACCCTGCCAGCAAAGATGGACACAAATATATCTGGCCCTTTCCACGTATCTGTTGATTGTTAGGTTAGGATTCACTAGCTTGGCTACAATTAAATTGTGATATATTCACCAATCTTTCATAGCTCAGCAGAGGCACAGGACTGTTAATACTTATTGTTAACAAGACTGCTGTAGCCTTGTACTTTATATCTTGGACTCATTCCAGCTTGTCACAGGGAATGTGAATATCATCAACCAATCTACTGTGCAATAATGCATCAAATAGGAGATTGATGCCGCTTTGCTAAATAACTTCATTGCTTGTCTTGAAGGAAACTAGCATAGTTAACATTAGATTAGAATAGAAGTATTCTTCAGGCGTATTAACATATGTAGCTCTAAATACTTATTGGTAACCTTTGTATATATGAGCCACAAAAATCTTTGTTGCCAAACTTACTGTTATCATCTACACTGAGTATTAATGGCAGTTAATAGTAAGACCTCAAACCGCATCTATGTGCAGAGGGATCTTGGAGATTGCAATCTATACCTGCCTGAAAGTTGCAACAAAAAATATACGGTAGTAAAGAAAGATTTCATCAGTCAGGATATTGAGTATAGAAGTTAGGAAGTCATGTTGCAGCTTCATGTAACTTTGATTTGGCTGCATATGAAGTGCCGTGTGCAGTTCTAGTCGCCCCATTATAGGAAAGAAGTGGAGGCCTTGGAGAGGCTTCAGAAGAAGTTTACCAGAATGTTGTCTGAATTAGAGGGAATTTGTTTTAACTGGAATGCCGACATTTGAGGTTGAGGTTGACCAGATAGAAATTTATAAATATTTGAGACAGAACCTGTTTCCGAGGGTGGAACTGCAAAAGGCGAGAGGGCAGAACACACTGTCAGGGGTGGTAGTGGAAGCAGTTGTGATAGTGGCATCCAAGAAGCTTCTAGATAGGCACATAGATATCCTGGGAATGGAGGTATATGGATCACAGGCAGGCAGAGGAAATTAGTTTAACTTGGCATAATGTTTGGCATAGACATTATGGGCCAAGGAACCTGCTAGGTGTCCTTGAGACTCTTGAAAGGCGCCCATAAATAAAATGTATTATTATTATTATTAGTTCATTGTACTGTTCAGTTTATTGCAATGCCACCTGCCCTCTAGCCATTATCTGTCACAGTGATTTTTGAACAGACTCAATGCTGCAAAAACATACCTCTTGGAAAAACCGCCACACCTTGACATTGACCTGTATTTTCTAGCAATTCCTTAGCATGAATTTTTTTTGTATCCATCCATGGCTTTGCACCTCCCATGTCAGTAGCCTCCTCCAGATATACAGCCACCCAAGATCAATGTCAGCCATGTTGTATTCATAACTTCTTGCACACTACTTATTTTTAACTGCATCATTACTACTAACTGCAAAGGCTTTATGTTCTGGAATTTGTTTCATGTTCTGCTTCTCGATCTCTCTATAGGAAACTTTTGTTAACCAAACTTTTAGTTATCGGTATAAATACCACTGATGTGGTTCAATATAATTGGAATGGTTGGAACCATGATGCATCCAAGGATAGTTTAAGAAATCCTTCCTATTCTGTTTTGGCATGGACATTGTCAGCCGAAGGGCCTGTCCTTGTGCTGTACTGTTCTATGTTCTATGTTTTCTTTACCTTTGTATATTGTAGTAAATTGAGACCTTCTTAGCTTATTATCACTCCCTCACTACCTGATCATTGTCCAACTGCGCAGCTGATTGTTCTATGTTTTTTCTTCTTTTCTCATTGTACACGGTCTGTGGGAAATGGTTCCCTCATTTTCTTCAGATGCTTAATTACCTTATATATTATCCCTCAATTAATGTAAAATTAGCAGGTTCTTATTGTTTTCATCCAATGGCCTTATCTCTTGTGGGATCTCCACGTTATTCCCACTGCTTTCCTCAGCAACCTTATTTTAGTTGTCACTGGTTTTCTTTCATTCTATGATTTTAAGGTCTTGGTCTGGCTAGTAGTTCAGTTGGTAAAATACTTGCCTGTTTAAACATGTTCCTGATGCCTACTGACATTCATTCATTGCTTTGAAGGTGGTTTATAAATGGAAGCTGTTTTGGCTTCATCATGCGAGGATGAATGCAAACTGGTGTACTTGAAACCCAGTCCATCCTCCTCCATCTCACCCGTCATGGTCTGCTTGCTATCTGCTTCCCCCATCATTGAAATCCCTGGATGACTGTGCCCGTGCATGTAATTTGGAATGAAAGCTACTACTTTTGTTGATTTTAGATTGGAGCTACAGCATGGAAGCAGGCCCTTTGGCCTACCGACCCTACGCTGACCAATGATCAACCATTTACGCTAGTTCTATGTTATTCACACTTTCGCATCCACTCCCTACACACTCAGGGCAATTTACGGGGGCCAATTAAATTACAAATCTGTATGCTTTTGAGATGTGGGAGGAAACTGGAGCACCCGGATAAAACCCAAGCAGTCACATAGAGAACATGCAAACTCATCTGAACAGGATCAAATCTGTGTCTCTGGCGCTGTGAGGCAGAATCTCTACCATGTGCACCACCGTTCCACCTCACCCGCTTGAAGTCTGACGCTTGTTGTAAACCTAAAGAAAGAGTAAAGTAATGTGATTGAAAAGCAAAACAATCTGACACATTACAAACCGTAGATCATAATATTGAAATCAAATCAATCCTTTGTGTGGGAAGGAACTGCTGATGCTGGTATAGACCGAAGATAGACACAAAGTGCTGGAATAACTCAGCAGGTCAGGTAGCATCTCTGGAGATAAAGGATGTGTGACGATTTGGGTTGCCTCTACCAATGCCTATACTTCCTTAGAAGGCTTAAGAAGTTTGGCATGTCCCCTACGACTCTCACCAGATGGAAACAGATGGACCATAGAAAGCATTTTATCAGGATGCATCACAACTTGGTTTGGGAAAAGCTCCATCCAAGATCATAAGCAATTGCAAGAAATTGTGGATGCAGCCCAGGCCATCACACAAACCAACCTCCCTTCTATTGATTCCATTTATACCTCACGCTGCCTTGACAAGGCCAGCAACATAATCAAGGATGTCGCACACTGGCCACTCCCTCTTCTCCCCTCTCCCATCAGGCAAAATGTATGGAAATATGAAAATACAAGCAACAAGATTCTGGGACAGTTTTACCCAGCTGTTATCAGGCAACTGAATCATCCTACCACAACCAGAGAGCAGTGCTAAGCGACTATCTGCCTCTTTAATGTCCCTTGGTCTATCCTTGACCTGACTTTGCTAGCTTTACCTTGCACTAAACATTATCCCCTTATCATGTACTGTATCTATACATGGTAAATTGAGTAATTGTACTCCTGTATTGTCTTTCTGCTGACTGGTTAGCACGCAACAAAAAACTTTGCACTGTACCTCGATACAAGTGACAATAAACAAAACTAAATAAAACTAAACACTGTCATTGTGCATATGACAATAAACTGGACATCGCTTGATGTTTCTATTTATATTTTCCTCCAGACAAATCATCTGTGGTTAACAAGCCTTCAGCACCCTCTCTCAGCTGGCACTGTCAGCACATGTCCCATTCAGTGTCTCTTGGTCCCAATCCTCTTCTCTCCAGCTCTTCTCTCCAGCTTTCTTCTTTCCAGATCTGGGCATTTTCAAACTGATTTGATATCTGAGCGTTCTCACACTTGTTGGATTTGAAATCCTGTCTCTGTATCTCTTTCTACAGATATTGACTGAGCTGCTGAGCATTTCCATCATTGTTACTATTTCAGAAAAAATAATGCCATTGTCTTTGTGAGAACTCTTCTAATCTTGAATACGGTGTGGTGCAGGAACAAAGGGAGGTTGGGGCACTGACACCAAAAGAGAGCTGCACTTATCTATGGCCACAAAACCAAGATCAAAACCCTATTGTTTGTTTCATTTGAGGCAGAACAGAAGGAGAATTGTGTTCAACTGGTCTCGACCTTTTATTAGATCAAAGGCGGAGTACTGTCTGCAGTTCTGGTCTCCATATAATTAAAACCTTGGAAAAGGTTCAATGATGATTCACAGGGAAGAGACCAAAAGTAACAGTATATAATTAACAGAAAAGACTAAACAATCTAAAAAGGTTAAGGGGTGACCAGATGGAGGTTATTGTAATTTTCATGCTTTCATAGACTTCAAGAATATATTCCCATTTGTCCTGGATCACCAAACTATAGGTAATATTCTTGATATAGTCACCAATAAATCCCAAGAGGATTCATAATAAACTTCTTTGCTCAGGAAATTGTAAGAATGGGAAACTTGTTGCTACAAGGAATAGTTGAATAATACTTAAGGAAATGCAATTCATTATGCGGGAGGGGAAATAATTGAGCATTATTGTGATGATGTGAAATGAAAAGGAGGGAGAAGAGGCTTTGGTGGCACATGAGTATTAGCATGGATCTGTTAGACCAAATGGTGTGCCCTGTATCATAGACCTATTGCCTAGAAATATATCACAAGTTGCATTAGATGGGCTATATCTGCACATTCTACCACAGCTCATCTTGTTTGAATGTATATGGTGCAGATAACTTACATCTGATGTGTTTGGCATGTGAGATTCTTTAATAGCTTAGTGGATGAAAGTTCCAAACATAAGTTGCAACTAGTGTTGATGCTATGCTGAAGATAAAAATCAAATGTCATGAAATGAAAATGCTTTAAATATTGTGCTAGGATTTTCAAGGAACATTTCATGGCTGCTCTTATTTGACATGGAAAGCTAAACAGCTGTCTGGGTTTTAGATCTATTGTCTTCCAGCGTATCTCTGATCTCTGGACTAATGCAGAGCTTTGCACCTTTCGGTCACTTAACCAGGCTTGTGTGCCCCAAATGCTTCTGCACTTGGTTAAGCCTGGACAGGGCCGGTGCTAGGAATTGCGGGGCCCAATTAGAAAACTGATGGCGGGGCCCCTACTCTACAAAAGTAAAAATTTATGTATGTTTATATTTCGTGTAGTATGCTCGTCTTTAACCAAAAAAAAACATTAAATGCTTGATATACTAAAATTTTGAAAAATTATATGAAAGTTTTATTTTTTTTAATACAAAGTAAGGCAATTACAGACATTTCTGGCTTTTTTATTTGCAAAGTCTCTCAAAATATTTTCAAGGACAATGGTTTTAGCAATATCATTTTCTATAGATATCATTGCCAAATTGTTTAGTCTCTCTTGTGAAATTGTTGACCGTAAGTATGTTTTAATCAGTTTTAGTTTTGAAAAACTTATTTCACCTGATGCGACTGTTACAGGCATTGTTAAGTAAATCCTCAAAGCAATAAAAACATTAGGAAATGCTGTAAATCGATTGTTTACTACCAGGTATTCAAACAGAGCACGAGGCTTAATGATACTGGAGGGAAGAAAAGTTTTCAGAGCTTCAAGTTCTTCAGCCAATAGATAGCCATCAACGTCTTTAGTTTTTTCAGTAACTACCTCTTCATCAGTGCTCTGTTTTATTGTGGTGTCTGTTAAAGCTGCTTCAAGGTCTGCTGTGTGTTTCCTTATTTCCGCCTTCTGTATACTTTGAAAGTTATTTAGAAATCCAAATAATTTTACATGGCTTTTAAGTTGTTCAAATCTACACTCCATGGACTGAATAGCTTGGTCTAGCACTAAGTTGAAGCACTGAAGTCTGTATGCTTCTTTTGGATCATCTAAAGGTTCATCTTTTGTCTCATATGAAAACATTCTCTTCCTTCTACGTAGTTTTTTTTCTTGAAATTGTCTAAACTCCAATGGTAATTCAACAGATTCAGCCAATTCATTTGCAACTACTAGAACATCATTAAAACCTTCCTCTCTATAAATTCTTAGCCATGATAATAGTTTTTCAAATGACTCCATGCCTTCATCAATGTCCTTTGTTTCACCTTGTAGTTGCTTGCTTACATAGTTAACTTTAAAAAGTACTTCATACCAAAATATCAAAGAAACTAAAAATTTGTAGTCTTTTTGCTGGTTTGCTAAAGATTCAGCTTCTGCTTTTACCTTGGGCTCATCTGTTTTCTCTGATATTTCCACAAGTGCATCATATACTTCTCCAACCTGATAACGAATAGCTTTAACACTATCTATCCGACACTCCCACCTTGTATTGCTCAAGGGTTTAACTGATAACCCGGGTACATGTTTTTTTAAAACTGCCCACCTTTTTGTTGATGCTGAGAACAATATGTAGATCGTTTGCAGAATCTCAAAAAATGTTATGGCATCTGGACAACACTTGGCTACATCTCCGAGTAAAAGGTTATAATTGTGACATGCACAGGGTACAAAAAATGCTCTTGAATTATCCTTCAACAGTCGCACTTGTACTCCAGATGTGTAACCTTTCATGTTGCAACCGTTGTCATAGCCTTGGCCTCGAATGTCTTGCACTTCTAAATTTAATTCCTTCAGTGTGTTTAATAATGTTTTATATAAATCTTCTCCTGTGCTACTTTCAACTTGTATAAACTTTATGAAATGTTCATAAACACCCGAAGGAGCCAGGTTACCATCAGACACATACCTGATCGTTAGAGACATTTGTTCTTGGTGACTCATATCAGGTGTGCAGTCTAAAATAATGGCGTAGTACTTAGCTGCTTTTACACGTTTCAGTATTTCATTCAAAACAGCTGTAGCCATGATGTTTAGTAGTTCATTCTGAGTATCTTTTCCTAAATAGTGATTATGAATTTCGTGGGTTTTGATTTTTCGCAAATGTGTATCAAGAACAGGGTCAAACTTTCCAAGCAGCCCCACAAGACCTAAAAAGTTTCCATTGTGCACACTCTCATTACCAACATTTTCTTTTGTTCCTCTAAATGCTAAATTTCTCTCAGCAAGAAACTGCACTATTGCTACTAACCTTTTGAATACTTGCTGCCAGTGCTTTGCATGTTAATTGACGATTTTTTCACGCTCTTTGTCAATTGTCTGTCCACTACAAAGTCTTTGGTGTAACTCCCAGATACTCCATGTGGCTTCCAAATGGTTCTTTGAATTTTCATGCTCACATAACCTTGTAGGAAGATTACACCAGTTGTTGAATCCACTTGTTGATAATGTACTGGTTGTGTTCTTACTAAAAAGTTTGCAATAAAAGCAATAAATTCTATCAGCAGAGTGAGAGTATATAATCCAAGGTCTTTCAACACTCTCACCATTTGGAAGTTTCCTCTTACAGAGAAACCTTGAAAAACACAATCCCTTTTCATTTCTTGGAAAGCTGATCACTGGAATATTAGGAGGACCTTCCATTGTTAAATAATCTCTTACATTTTTATTTATATCTGCTGGCCAACTGGTTGGGTCATCATACATGTTAATTACAACTGTACTCATGGATGATCTACCATTGCATGATGTTTGTTCTTGTTTTTCTCCGGTCATAAGTAAGCTTTCTGCTTTGGCATTGTCTTCTGGTGCATTGAGATCATCTTCAATTTGATTCACAGCTGCGTCATCCTTTTCTAATTTGTTATCAATGTCATCATTGTATTTATCAACTGTAATTGGACTCAAAGCTATATCGTCATTTTCTGAATAGTTTTTGTTTTCTTCATCCTCAATACATGGGCGCTTCAAAGATGGAGTGACAAGGAATTTTTTGAGAGCACCTCTATGTTTTTCATTTTCAGCTACCTTAGCCTTGACCAGTGCTCGTTTCTGGTTGCCACTTAAACATTTACGCCCTTTGTCTCGATCTCTGCTTGTGCTTGCCATGATGTAAGGCCTTTTTGTATTATCGTTTTTAGAAAAGACAAACAATGGCAATAATCTGAAATTTAAAAAAATTGTATTAACAAGAAGGAAGGAAAAAATAAGAAGAAGGGGAAAGAAGGAAGCAAGTTTGAATGATGAAAGAAGGAAAGAACTTCAATATTAAAAAAAGTTATAAGAACTATGTTACCAAAATTTCAAAGTTTTGAGAAATCGCCTTGTAAAGATTTTGTACGCATTTACTGTAATAAATCCTAAAGTATTATGCCGAAATACTTGAAAATTGCTGTGATTATACAAAATCTTATAAGGAAACCACTGTTATTTGGTCTTCGGAGTTGCACTCAGGGCCGGCCTTAGGGGGTGCGGGGCCCAATTGGGAACAATTTTGGTGAACTCCAGATTCCCAGCCAAGGTCTGTCAGCCCAGTTATTTAGTATATATTATGAAATTGTACACTAAGTGCTATGGATTATACACTGTGTGAACCTCTCTTGCTCCCTCCCGTTTGACTGTCAGTAGCTCCGCTGGCTTCCAACATTTACCGTAGCTGCTAATTATGTGATTGGACACAATGCCCTTGGAGACAGCGGCTGATTGGACGAGAGGAGACTACATTCAGCTCAACTACATTCTGTGGCAGAGAATTCCAGAGATTCACCACTCTCTGTGTAAAAAACGTGTTTCTCATCTCAGTCCTAAAAGATTTCCCCTTTATCCTTAAACTGTGACCCCTTGTTCTGGACTTCCCCAACATCGGGAACAATCTTCCTGCATCTAGCCTGTCCAACCCTTAAGAATGTTGTAAGTTTCTACTAGATCCCCCCTCAATCTTCTGAATTCTAGTGAGTACAAGCCAAGTCCATAATTTCTTCATATGAAAGTCCTGACATCCCAGGAACCAGTCTGGTGAACCTTCTCTGTACTCCCTCTATGGCAAGAATGCCCTTCCTCAGATTAGGAGCCCAAAACTGTACGCAATATTCCAGGTGTGGTCTCACCAAGATCCTGTACAACTGCAGTAGAACCTCCATGCTCCTATACTCAAATTATTTTGCTATGTGTCATGTGTCAGGGTTATGGGGAGAAAGCATGTAGATGGGTTTAAGAGAGGAAGATAGATCAGCCAACGATTCATAGCAGAGGATTTGAGTTTTATAAGTTTCTATAAGATTCCCCCCCTCAATCTTCTAAATTCTAGAGTGTACAAGCCGAGTCTATCCAGTCTTTCTTCATATGAAATTCCTGATATCCCAGGAATCAGTCTGGTGAACCTTCTCTGTACTCCCTCTAAGGCAAGAATGCCCTTCCTCAGATTAGGAGACCAAAACTGTACGCAATACTCCAGGTGTGGTCTCACCAAGACCATGTACAACTGCAGTACAACCTCCCTGCTCCTATACTCAAATCCTTTTGTTATGAATGCTAACATACCATTTGCTTTCTTCACTGCCTGCTGCACCTGCGTGCCTACTTTCAATGACTAGTGAACCATGACACCCAGGTCTTGTTGCATCTCCCCTTTTCCTAATCGGCCACAATTCAGATAATAGTCTACTTTCCTGTTTTTGCCACCAAAGTGGATAACCTTACATTTATCCACATTATACTGCATCTGCCATGCATTTGCCCACTCACCCAGCCTATCCAAGTCACCTTGCAGCCCTCCTGGTTTAGAGGGGTTTAAACGATTTAGAGATGTTTAGAGGGCTTCAGATGGGTTCAGGTGTGTTTAGAAGTGTTTAGAGGGGGTATAGAGGTGTTCAGAGGGTCCCAGAGGGGTTTAGAGATATTATAAGCCCCCCGTGAGAAATTGTATTTCTCTGAAATTGAAGATAGACATAAAGCTGGAGTAACTCAGCAGGACAGGCAGTGCAGCGACTTTGGAGAGAAGACCCTTCTTCAGACTAAACTGAACTCTCGTCGGTGAGATTAGTTGTGATTGTCTGAAGAAAGGTCTCAACCAGAAACGCAACCCTCTCCCCAGAGCCCTTGCCCGTCCCGTTGAGCCACATTCAACTTCAGAGCCAAACAAAAAACACTGAGTGCTGGAGGAACTCAGCGGGCCAGGCGACTGTCTCACCCGCTGGGTTTCTCCAGCATTTTTGTCAACCGCAAAACGTCAATGATTCCGGGAATGCCGAGGCGACAGTGTGAGAGAGCTAGAGATGGGGAGCGGGAGAGAGAGGGAGAGGGAGGGAGGGAGAGAGCAAAACACAAAGAGACACAACTTGGGTCGGTAGGTGAATAACTAACCTGCACACCAGGAAGAAGCCCCTTCTCGCGGTCCGGGCCCCTCACTCATGATGGTGAGTTTAAAGAAATTCTCAACGTGTCATCGAACTACATTACATCTACATGTAATTGTGTTTTAAACAAGTATTAATGACGCCGCGTGAATTTTATTCAAAGGAACAAGACGTCATTAATACTTGTTCAAAACACAATAACATTTACTGAGGAATGCGGATGGATGCATTGAAGACCTTGTATAACAACGTGTTAAGTACTTGCTGTTAAGAAGTGCTAACAGTACTAGTTAACACATTGTTTGTGTCTGATGGCCGTGCAGCGGTTGTTATACACAAAGATCCTATAGTGGAGCTCTGCTAGATCTTTGGTTATACATGTTCGTTTAAAAAAAAAATCCGGATGGCGAATTAAAAAAAACTTTAGTTAACAAAGAGAATTCGTATTTCCGTACGAAATACGGAACATTAGTGCGGGGCCCCCCTTCGGCGCGAGGCCCAATTGGGAGCAATCGGTCAAATCGGCTTAAAGCCGGCCCTGAGCCTGGATGATATCCAAACATCCAGGTTCAAATTTTTACCAATGATCCTCCTGACCAACAGGAGGGAGGAATGGGCACAATGGCCCAGTTACTAGATCTGTTGCCTCACATCTCAAATTACCTGGGTTTGATATTCAATCTCAGTGTGGAGTTTGTAAGTTCACCCTGTAGTCATGTGAGATTCCCCCAAGCATTTCTGTTTCCACACGCATCGAAAAGACATGCAAACTGATGGGTTAATATTTAAAATTTTCCTAGTGTATGATGGATGATAGATCTAGTGAAATTTGATGGGGATGTAAAAAGAATAAAAGACGTTTAGTGTAGGATTAGTGTAAATGAATACTTATTGTTTGGTGTAAACCGAGTGAGCCAAAAAATCTGTTTCCTTGCTGCATGTTATTATGATTATTAGGAATGAGTAGGCATCTTCTTCATATTTATTTTAGTTCCATTTTATTGGCATCCTTTCCATACCCAAAACTCTTGTTCCCTCCATCACCTGTGGGCTCAGCATGCTGTCTGTAATATTTGTAAAATGCACAGCGGGAATTTGCCGTTTCATTTCCAAACCTAACACTTCTACCATGAAAAAGCACAAAGGCAGATGGCATACAGGAACACCACAATTGCAAACTCCCCTCTGACTGGCTCAACAGGCTTTATATATATATATAAATATATATATAACATCTATATATATAATCTCTCACACTATCCCTTGATCGTTGTTGGGTCAAAATCCTACTCCCAAAAGTATTGTGTGACTAACTGTGAACAAAAAAGGCTCAAGCAAAATCCACGTCACTAAAACAATCCAATCAAAACAAAAATAAACATAGCAGGGTTTATTGATTTGTCATCTGCACTTATCCTATTTAAGCTCCTTGTCTTACAGTGTCATTTAAAAAAAAAATGTCAGCATTAATGGTAAAGTTAACAGTGAGGCACCTTATGAAAAATCACCTTTGCAGGAGTTTCCAGTCTCAAAACCATGCAGATCGAGAAATGTATTTTCATGTTGTATCAACATTGTATGTTGTACCAACATTTTGGTTAAGAATGTTAAACTGTTGGGTATAAATGCAGGAATAGCAAGATGGATTCAGCAGTGGCTGAATGGGAGAAGCCAGAGGGTAATGGTGGATGGCTGTTTGTCGGGTTGGAGGCAGGTGATTAGTGGGGTGCCTCAGGGGTCTGTGTTGGGTCCTTTGTTGTTTGTCATGTACATCAATGATCTGGATGAAGGGGTGGTAAATTGGATTAGAAAGTATGCAGATGAGGATAATAAAGAGGATTTCCAAAGTCTACAGAGTGATTTAGGCCATTTGGAAAAATGGGCTGAAAGATGGCAGATGGAGTTTAATGCTGATTAATGTGAGGTGTTACACCTTGGCAGGACAAATCAAAATAGGACGTACATGATAAATGGTAGGGAATTGAAGAATACAGTTGAACAGAGGGATCTGGGAATAACCGTGCATAGTTCCTTGAAGGTGTACTCTCATATAGATAGGGTGGTAAAGAAAGCTTTTGGTATGCTAGCCTTTATAAATCAGAGCATTGAGTATAGAAGCTGGGATGTAATGTTAAAATTGTACAAGGCATTGGTGAAACCAAATCTGGAGTATGGTGTACAATTTTGGTCGCCCAATTATAGGAAGGATGTCAACAAAATAGAGAGATTACAGAGGAGATTTACTAGAATGTTGCCTGGGTTTCAACAACTAAGTTACAGAGATAGGTTGAATAAGTTAGGTCTTTATTCTCTGGAGTGCAGAAGGTTAAGGGGGGACTTGATAGAGGTCTTTAAAATGATGAGGGGGATAGACAGAGTTGATGTGATCAAGCTTTTCCCTTTGAGAATAGGGAAGATTCAAACAAGAGGACATGACTTCAGAATTAAGGGACAGAAGTTTAGGCGTAACATGAGGGGGAACTTATTTACTCAGAGAGTGGTAGCGGTGTGGAATGAGCTTCCAGTGGAAGTGGTGGCGGCAGGTTCGTTGGTATCATTTAAAAATAAATTGGATAGGCATATGGATGAGAAGGGAATGGAGGGTTATGGTATGAGTGCAGGCAGGTGGGACTAAGGGAAAAAAGTTGTTCGGCACGGACTTGTAGGGCCGAGATGGCCTGTTTCCGTGCTGTAATTGTTATATGGTTATATGGTTAACACATCTCTGAAAAGTTTGTGAAATCCTCCGGGCAGAGATTGTTACAGATATGAATTTAGTTGCAGACATTTGCTCACAATGACACACTTAGCTACAACAGGCAGCACTGGTAGAGTCATAGAGTGATACAGTGTGGAAACAGGCCCTTCAGCCCAACTTGCCCACACCGGCCAACATGTCCCAGCTACACTAATCCTACCTGTCTGCGCTCGGTCCATATCCCTCCAACCTCTCCTATCCATGTTTCATCTCTTGCTTATTTTATTGCATTTGTCTTTTATTTATTCATTCATTCAGCATTGTGCATTGCTGGCAGACCAGCCTTAAAGATGAGTTTGCCCATCCCTAAATACCCTTCAACTGAATAGCTTGCTGTGTCTTTCTGGGGAGGTATTAAGATTTTTCTTCCCTATGGTATATTAACAGCTTTTCTTTATAGTTTTATAGTCACCACAACTGATATTTGCTTTAAAACAATTCCAAATGTATTTAACTGGGTGAAAACTGATGGATATTAAGTTGGGTAACCATTACGTATTGTTCCCATATTAGGAGGATATTTGAATTATGGAGTAGGTTTTGGTCTGAGCCTTCAGTTTTAGTGCTTTGCAACTGGAACAAGCTTAAAGTGAAAGATATGAAGATAGGTAGAAAATGGTTGTCTGGTCTCATCAAACTCACAGCCAATGTCCTGTATTGGGACACCTGCAGAGGTGAGTCACCTGTGTCACCAACATTTGTGTGGAAAGGAACTGCAGATGCTGGTTTACACCAAAGATAGGCACAAATTGCTGGAGTAATTTAGTGGGACTGAGTCTGGGACCCAAAACATCACCCATTCCTTCTCTCCAGAAATGCTGCCTGTCTCCAGAAATGCTGAGTTACTCCAGCATTTTATGTCTATCACCAACATGTGCCCTGGTTTTGTATTAGCAAGGGTCAACTTGCTCATCTGGCACGATCATCTTAAAAAAAAACTTCTAATACATAATTGGCTGCCTTGTGAGGCACGGGCACATGTCCTCTTATTGATATAAACTTTAAAAAATAGGTTCTTACAATAGCCAGTCAGCCCTAGTTTACATTTACAAGGCACCCCACACATTTAGCAATATAACTATACATTTAGTTGTGCAGGTTAAGCACTGGCCAGATGTTACGGTATATTGCTGTAATAGTATGATTATTCTGCTCAATAACCAATTGTGATGCACACTATGCTCCACCTCAAACAATTACTTATTTTTGAAGTAATAGAGCTCTTTTACCTTTCTGCCTACATTGAGCAATAATTGAATCTGAAGATCAAGCTACTCATTGGGCTACTCATCATGGAGCTGATCATTTTCAGAAGTTACTAGACTGAGTGGGACCCGCTGGGTGCCATTCTCACACAGGAGGCCTGGTCCCCCAACGCAATATACCACCACTCACCCATAGCCCCCAACTGCGCAGGCGCGGCTGATGGGTTCCCGTTGTGATGCTTCTGATCCCCCCTCACTCCCACCTACTCTGCCACTTGCCGTTCCCCCCCCAACGCACTCACTCCATCACCCCTCAATTCCCCCCATCCACTCTTAGCGGCTCTCCGTCGGTGCATCCATTCCCGCCCATTGGGTTCCTATTGTGACGTAGAACACGCAGGCATTACTGCGCAGGCACAGCTGACGGGCATGGCAAGTGGAAAAAGGATTGATTAAAGCTTAAAATATGATTAACTCATAAAATATAACATAAATTTAAATGTTAAAGGAGATTTATTCAGTTCAGTTCTTTCTTGTTGTGTCTCTTGTTGCTCACTGCCCTTTGATGTCTTTTTGCTGTTGATTAAAAAAAGATACGCAATTTTAATATAGAGACATTATTGAGTGGTCAAATTTTAATTTGAAGAAAATCAGAGAATTTACCTCAGAAGTCATTGTTCAACCAAGCACGCGTTTAATGACAACATTCTTGGTCGATGTTCCATCCTTCAGGATCCACGGGAGCTCTGAGTGATTATGATTTAAATACATTAAATACATTAACTGTGCACTAACAATGGCACTCACTAGAATTTTACAGCCTGTTTTCCGAACTATTTGCATCATCTCATGCCTATAATAATTAGATAGCTTATATTCACTGGAATTTAGAAGAGTGAGACAGGATCATGTAGAAACATATACAATTTGTAAGAGATTGGACAGGCTAGATGCTGGAAAAAATGTTCCCCATGTTGGGGGAGTCCAGAACCAGGGTGACAGTTTAAGAATAAGGGGTAAGCCATTTAGGACTGAGATGAGGAAAAACTTTTTCAACCAGAGAGTTGAGAATCTGTGGAATTCTCTGCCACAGAAGGCAGTTGAGGCCAATTCAGTGGATGTATTAATGAGAGTTAGATATAGCTCTTAAGGCTAACAGAATCATGGGATATGGGGAGAAAGCAGGAACAGGGTACTGATTCTGGATGATCAGCCATGATTACATTGAATGGCGGTGGTGGCCCGAAGGGCTGAATGGCCTACCCCTGCACTTATTTTCCATGTTTCTATGTTTCTACACCAGAAAGAAACTGAAGCTGTTATTCCTTTCCATTGAAAATTTTTAAAATCTGTCACACTGTCGTCTCTATTTTCCGACCTCAGCGAATGCATTTACCTATAGATCATGCAATCACTCCCTAATAGGAAAATATGACCATGGTTTCTTATAAAATTCAATTTTATAAGAAACCATAATTGATTGCCAAGAGACGTTTTCAGTTATTGCAACGTATAATAAAAGCTGTGGGAACTTATAACTTTGGGCCACAAAATATAAGCAAGTTGTTGTTGTTATCTCCAAGCGCCAGTCTGTGCTGAGATCCAATGAAGGGTGAAATTCTGATTTTGAACATTGCAATATCATTTATATGGTGATAGCAATGAAAACAGAAACTCATTTCAATTACTCACAGATCTCCTTCACTGAGCTCTTCAGCTATTTTATCACAAGGTGTATGAATTGAAAACAAAAACCAACGTTCCTTCTCCCTTTCCTTCCAGAAAGTCTAAATTCCTCCCTGCACTGATTTTAATACCTTTGGTTCAAGTTTTATGTGTTTTGTTGTTAAAAATCAAAGACATTATATCACAAAATAATAATTATTTCACCTTGACAAGGTGGTACATCTGGGGATTTGATGGAAACATGTTAACTAATGTGAAAACTACTCGATATGGGTGATTCCAGCCTTCATTCACCCAGCTATTTGAATTATCTACATCAGCAATTGCATTTAAATGCAAATGTAAAATAATCTTTCCTGGGGCATCTATTGATTCTTAATCTGATTTGTTCCTAAGAGAAACAACATAATTTTTGCACCATTTTGAGTAGTTCTGATTCCTCCTATATCCAAGCATCTTTGTCAATCTGCATTTAAGATTTACAGCAATACACTTCCCTTCATTGGTGGAAGTATTGTTTACATTCTGTAGAAGCTCTTCATTACTGTTTAATTTTATTTTCTGTTTCATGATAAAACCCAGACGCCAATGGCTTTTTTTCTTTGCAGCCATTTATATTCTGTTAGTCTGTATCCTTAAAACCCTCTGCTCTTCCATGGCCTACAGCATGTAGCCCAGTACGATTCAGAGTTTTTTTTTTGCTGTTACTAGACTTTTTGCTGGGACTAGACTTTGTGCCTTCCCTCATGGTGGGAGCCATTGTGGGGGGATGTTCTATGTGTTTAAGACTCTCATTGGTGTTATGTCTGTATTCTTTTTTTGCGTGCTGCAAAATGGCAAAAAGCATTTCACTTCACTACACCTGGGTGTATGTGAATGTGACTAATAAAATACCTTTGATACCTTTGATACCTATTTAAAAAAAAAGCATGTATATATCACCTCATGCATACTAGTATTCAATTCCATATGGCACATTTTAAATAATTCCCACACCTTATCAATATCCTATTACTGCTCCCTTTGCTCTTTGAAGGAATTAAATATACCTTCTGTTTTTGGTATCAGTACATTCCAGTGCCAGTCCCTCCAGACTAATAACCAAATCATTGATATATCCATGAGATTAGAACTGACTTTACATCTGAATCCTGTGGAATTCATTTCCTCCAGTTAGAAGCAGTAAATACTGCAAACAGTGCTGGAGCAATTAATGGGACTGAAAGCCACCCAAAGCTGTCAGCATGATAATCTTATAGAAATCCTTGGATTATAGAATGATCTTGTAATAAATGTCTTCCTTCCGACCACTCTAATCAACAGCTGAAAGTTCATAGCTTCAGTATCAGTAAAGCAGTTTTTTTTAATGCAGAAAATGCTGCATGTTTACAGAAGGCAGAGAAACAAGTGTTAACCTCTCATCTGCTTTCATTGACATTCAAAGTTATTTTTTTCTGTTTCCTCGGATCCTGCTTGAACTGTCAGCATCATCAATTATTTCAGATTTTCACAATATTTTTCTTTGAATTTTAAATCCCATTTGCTTTCCGTCATCTAATTCAGTGGTGCGGAAATTTGTCCTTGGTCATACAGAATGTATTAAACATGCATTGAACGTGCCTTGAATTGCACATAAAATTTGGTCCCACTGAAGTTGATCAGGCCAGTTTTCAGCAGTGGCATAGAAAAGCACTAATGCTAAGGACATCCAAGGACAAATTTCTACCTCAAACTCTCTTTAAATTTTCCATATACTAACTTGTCAATAGCTTTCTTAAGGTATACATGTGGCATTTACATTGCTTTCATTTAATCCTTAATCTCAAGAGTCCATAGTCAAGTCAAGAGGGTTTTATTGTCAAATGTCCCGATTGTTTGGAGAGAGATAGTGATGTGTTGGAGTAACACATCTGTAGGGGGCTCCTCTGTGTGCAGCCATGTCAGCAGCGCGTCAGTTTTTTCAACTTTTTTTTATTTTTTAGTATGTTTTAAAGTGTGTATTTAATGTTCCTTCGTGTGTTTTGTGTGGGGGGTGGTGTGGGGGGGGGTGAGGGGGAAACCGCTTCGGTCGCCTCCTCCATGGAGAGGCGACTTTTTCCAGGTCGCCTCCCCTGTGGCCTAACATCAAGGATCGGCGCGGCCTTTCCCGGAGACGCGCCCGGGGCTTCAGCGGCGGGCGCAGCGTGTACTCTCGATGTGGAGCGGGTGAGCCCTCGCTGGGGCTCGCTGGAGGATAGCGCTCCGTTTCGCTGGCCCGGGGCAGCCGGCAGCCTGAAGTCGCAGACTGAAGCCGCGGTCTGCAGAACTCCAGCTGGTGCGGCGTCTACAGCCCGGGATCCCTCGTGGGGGACCCGGGGGAAGAAGAAGCCATCACTGCCGGCATGCGGCCAACTTCTACCGCGGGCCCGGCGTGGACTTACCATCACCCCTGGAGGGGAGCTTCGACCGCCGGCCCTGCAGTCTACGGTGCTTCTGGCTGCGGCGGAGACTTTAAATCTCGACCGCCGGCCTGCGGCCTACACCATCTTTTGGGACGACAGATGGCACAATGGGCTAAGTGTTCGGCTGGCGACCGGAAGGTGGCCGGTTCGAATCCCGCTTGGAGTGCATACTGTAATTGTGTCCTTGGGCAAGACACTTCACCCACCTTTGCCTGTGTGTGAATGTGTGTGAGTGATTGGTGGTGGTCGGAGGGGCCGTAGGCGCAGAATGGCAGCCACGCTTCCGTCAGTCTGCCCCAGGGCAGCTGTGGCTACAGAAGTAGCTTACCACCACCGAGTATGACTGAGGAGTGAATGAATAATGCGATGTAAAGCGCCTTGAGTATTAGAAAGGCGCTATATAAATCCCATCCATTATTATTATTATTATCTTAATAGCGACTTGACGCTGTACGCAACATCTTGACGCCGTACGTCACGCGCGAACTTCCCGTGGACTCCGCGCGAACTTCACGTCACTCACTCGACCTCCGCGCGGCCCCCGCTTCCGGTTTGGTCGTGCTTGCCGTCTCCGGTGAGGAAGAGCCGATCCTGGACTGACTCTGGACTCTGGTCCTGTACACGGGGGGGAAATGGAGGAGGACTGGCCACATTTTTGTGCCTTCCACCACAGTGATGAATGCTGTGGTGGATGTTTGTGTTACAGTTTTATTGTGTGTTCTTTATTATTGTACTACTGCTGACAACCCAAATTTCCACTGACCCTGGTTGTGTGGCAATAAATTATATCTATCTATCTATCTAAAGGGCCTGTCCCACGAGCATGCGACCTGCATGTGGCAAGCGCGACCAAACCGGAAGCACGGGCCGTGCGGTAGTCGAGTGATCCCCGCACCGGGCCGGTCCCACCAGCATGCGCCTGCATGCGGCAAGCACGACCAAACCGGAAGCGGGGGCCGCGCGGAGGTCGGGTGAGTGACGTGAAGTTCGCGCGGAGTCCACGGGAAGTTTGCGCGTGATGTACGGCGTCAAGATGTTGCGTACAGCGTCAAGTCGCTGCGCACGCCCGTCGGCGTATGGCTTTGAGGCGGTGCGCATGGCGTCGAGGCGGCTGCGGGCCGGCAGGCCGTTGCCGCGAGGAATTTTTGAACATGGTCAGTTTTTCGGAGCCCCTTGCGATGTCGGGACCAGCTCCACACAACTCCATACGGCTCCAGCGATCGAAGTGGGACCGGCCCCGCGAGGCTGTACCGCTCAAGCGACCACATTAGGTCGCGCTTGCCGCATGGAGTCGCATGCTCGTGGACAGGCCTTAACGCAGCGGGTCAGATAACATCTCTGGAGAAAATGGATGGGTGGCATTTCGGGTCGGGACCCTTCTTCAGACTGAAGGGTCCTGACGCATAATGTCACCCATCATTTTTCACCAGAGATGCTGCCTAACCCACTCAGTTACTCCAGCACTTTGTGTCTATAGTCTGTATAGCAGCATCTGCAGTTCCTTTCTACACAGTATATTGTTCAGAGACTATTTGGAGGTTGTTGTGTTTAATAGCCTGATGGTTGTAGGGAAGAAGCTGCTTCTGAACTTGCATATTACAATTTTCAGGCTACTATACCTCTTCCTGATGGCAGGAGTGAAATGAGTGAAATTAGAGCATGACTGTGGGAGGGGGGGGGGGGGGCTCTGATGATGCTGACTGCCTTTTTGAGGCATTTTGAGGCAGCAACTCTTGTAGATATGTTCAATGGTGGGGTGGTCAGTTGGGAGGAATAATTTAAGGCTAGTCAAGCTTATATATTTTTTTGAATCCCTGTTGACTATAGTAAACTAGATTGTCATTTCAAAAACTTATTCTCGGGGGAGAAATCAGTCTTTTGCCATCAGCACCAGACACATTGGCTTTGTGTGTACCCCACTCCAGGTATTCAGTTCCAATTCCACTTCTGAAAATCAGTTGCAATTACTTTAATTCAAACAATCTTCAGAGGCAGAGTAAAATATGCATACTACATGATACATATAGGGTGTTTTTTTACCTTGATTATTGTAACTATCTTGGGAAATGGAAAATGTACTGTTTATGATCTTATCTGGAGAGGCATGTACTTTATCTTGCTTCCATTCCCATTCATAGGTGCAGTGGGAAGCTCTTGATGGGTTGTATTTTTGGGAAGTCCTATTCTCTTTCTAATGCTTTTTTGCTCAATCTCCACTTGTTCCTGTCAAAGAAAAATTTGTGTGTTTTCCAAATGCTCTTTGTCCATTTTAAACTGAAATGGGGCAGGGACTTTCAGGGAAATGGTAGGATATTGACTTGAACTTTTACCAGGTTAATTTCTATTTGATAACTTTGAGGAGAGATTGAGTAAATTCATTAATTTATTTAGCATGCAAACAGGCCCTTCAACCCCATCAAGCTCATTTTGCCCATTGACACCAATCCCATTTACCCTCACGAGGTCCGTATCTTTCTATATCTTGCCCTTTTACATATTTTCTTAAATATCTCTTAAACATAATCATGGTATCCAACTACCACTGGCAGTTTTCATATATCAACCAGCATCTATGTTAAATAAAGTATCCCCTTCAAATTCTCTTTCCAACTCCTTCTTCTCACCTAGGATTAGGACCATATTCTTAAAATGTAATTGAATAAGAGCTGGTCCACTGAACATAATAATTTCTTAAGGGGCATGGTAGGATAAATGACAGAGAATATTTCTCCTGATTGTTGAATCCAGAACTGACGATTATGACATTTAATTTAGGAAAGTTGGGCTGGAATGAGTAGGAAGCTCTTCACTTACATGATTGTGACTCTTTTGAATTCTCCATCACAGGCTGCTATGGGCACACAGTCATTGAGTACACTGGTCAAAGAACATATATATGAGCACTTAGGGAATCAGGGTTTATGGGGATTAGCCAGGAAGATGCAACTGGGATAAAGGATCGGTCATAATTTTATCCAATGACAAAACAGTCCCAATGGGACAAAGAAAACTGATCTCACTTCTTACATACTTACGCTCTAAATCTTCAATTCAGGCAAGCATAAACTTTCCTGTAGAGCTCTGGCATTCCCTCCCAGGATTATTTAGGAGAAATTGTAATAACACCATGTAATCTGATTTATTGTTTACAGATTATTAATTTAATACCATTGCTCTTGAATTCCGAGTGCACATTCCAAGTTGTAGTCTGTCAGTCCATGGGTAAGATTTATAGCTGTGCATACAAGAACATAAAAATAAAATGGTTTTCACTCCCTCAACAATACAGCTGGCAACAGAACAGCCTGATGTGGAATGCCCAATATGAAACCAGATCCAATATGTCAGGTTGATCTCCTCTGGGAGTCAAGTCAAGGTTCCGAAGTGGCCTGCAGCATTTTCTTTCTTTCTTGGCCTTGTAAAGGGGGGAGATATCCAGCAGGAATCCTGAATTTTGTTTCAGTCGTGTTTTAGAACATTGCACATGCCTGATGAATGACTAATTGGATGACTGGGCTCAGCTATGATGCACACTACTGTCAACCACTTTGCCACCATCCACATTGACACTCACTCATTCAAGGGTCAAGAGTCAGGTAAGGAGATTATGTCCTGAAATGGAACTATTTAATTCTTACGCAGCAGCACAACAGATATGAAAACATAGTACTCTGTAAACATCATAATAAACAACAAAAAATAAGTTCAGTATGTACCGTATATATTTATAAACTAAACTAAACTAAACTCATATATGAGTTTAATTTAGTTTAGTTTCATTTATTGTCATGTGTACCGAGGTACAGTGAAAAGTTTTTATTGCATGCTAACCAGTCAGCAGAAAGACAATACATTATTACAATCGAGTCAATTGCAGTGTACAGATATAAGATAAGGAAATAATGTTTAGTGCAAGATAAAACCAATAAAGTCCAATCAAAGATGTTCCTATTGTCTCCAATGAGGTAGATGGTAGTTCAGGACTGCTTCCTAGTTGTGGTAGGATGGTTCAGTTGCCTCATAACAGCTGGGAAGAAACTGCCTCTGAACCAGGTGGCATGTGTTTTCACATTTCTATACCTTTTAACCGATGGGATAGGGGAGAAGAGGGAATGGCCAGGGTGTGACTCATCCTTGATTATGCTGGTAGTCTTGCCGAGGCAGCATGAGATATAAATGGAAGGTGCATCAGGAGAAGTTGGTGAGAGTTTTTGTGGACATGCTGAACTTCCTAAGCCTTCTAAGAAAGTAGAGGTGTTGGATATCTATCTACATATATACTGTATGTAGTGTTTAATAGCTTGATGGTTGTTGGGTAGATGCCTGATCTTGGATGTTACAGTTTTCAGACTCCTGTACCTTTTACTTGATGGCAGGAGTGAAATGAGAGTGTGGACAGGATGGCGTGGGTCTGATGATGATAGCTGCCTTTTTGAGGCAGCGACTCCCGTAGATCCCTTCCCTTCGAGGTGGGGAGGTCAGCAACCATGGGCAGTATTCACCACTTTTTGCAGTCTTCTTTGTTCCTGCGTGTTCGAGTTGCCGAACCAGGCTGTGATGCAACCAAGCAATATGCTCTCTACTGTACACCTGTAGATCAAAAGTGTATTCATTGACATATCAAATAGCCCCAATCTTTTAAAGAAGTAGAGGCATTGATGATTTATGATCTTTATGATTGCATCAATATTCTGGGTCCAGGACAGATCTTCAGTGATCTGCAAACCCAGGTATATGAAGGTATTGACTTTTTCCACCACTATCTGGTTGATATAGGTTAGTGGATCTTTGATCTTCCTCTTCCAAAGTCAACATTCAGTTCCTTGGTTGATGCTTGGACTAAAGTTGTTGTTCTGGCACCATTCAGTCGGTCGATCGATCTACCTCCTGTATTCTGACTCATCATTATCTGTAATTCATCCAACAATGGTGGTATTGTCAGCGAATTTGAAAATGAAGTTGGAACTATATCCATCTACCCAGTCATAAATAGAGCAGAGGGCTAAAACACAGCCTTGAGGTGCTCCTGTGTTGATGGTTATTGAGGAGGATGTGTTGGTGCCAATTCGTACAGATTGTGGTCTGTTGATGAGGAAGTTGTTAATCTATTTGGAGAGGAATGCACAGAGAACCAGTTCCATGAGCTTGGTAACCATTTTGGAGGGGATGATGATATTGAACGCTGAGCTGTAGTGTATTTATTAATTTATTTATTTATGTATTTATTTTTTTAATATTTTTATTACAAGCAATGTACAGTAGTATAAACTGCGGCATATGGCAAAATACATTTAATGTACATCTTCCATTTTAAATTTAACAAGAAAGAAGTAGAACGAGAGAAAGAGCGAGAAAGAGAGAGAGTGAAATAAATAGTTAATGTCTAAACCCCTGGACTACCAGATAGTGCAGTCCAGGAGTGAATGAGTAAAAGCCTATAGAAGAATAAGAAGACAAAAACCAAAAATAATAAAGAAAAAAAAAAAGGGACCCTTATGTGTTGATATACCTGCTTCATTTCTCACCACACCCATCACCCTGTCCGTGAATCGGTTTAATTCCAGAGTTGTGTTGCACCATACTATACTTGTAATGAATCAAAGAAAGGAGACCATATCTTTAAAAATTGCTCTGATTTTCCTGCTAAGACGAGTCTCATATCTTCAAGATGTAGCGTCTCAGACATGCTTGTGATCCACATTTTAAGCGTTGGGGTGGATGCATTTTTCCAAAATTTAAGTATAAGTTTTTTTGCCATTATCAGGCCTTAATTGTGGAAACGTCTTTGAAATATTGATAGCTCAGAGCCGGCACCTGTTGTTCCAAAAAGAATCAATTCTGTATGGAGGTCCAGTTTTGTTTTTAATTATTTTGAGAATATTTCAAAGATTTCTTTCCAAAATTTATGGAGGTTTATGTTAGAGGAGAAGGAGTGTGTTATAGTTGCTTCTTGAGAAACATTTGTCGCAGATGGGAGATATATTTGGGAACATTTTGTTCAGTTTAGTTTTTGAGTAACACAGTCTGTGTAGTATTTTAAATTGGATTAGAATATGTCTTACATTAATCGAACAATTATGTACATATAGAAGATATTTTTCCCTTTTGTCTTTGGGAATTTTTAAGCTTAATTCCTGTTCCCACTCTCTTCTAATTACATCTGACGATGGAATTTCTATATTTAGAATGATATTGTACAAATATGATATTAAATTATTTGACTCTGCGTTTCTATTCATACCTTCATCTAATATATCTGGCAACAGAGTTTGATTTTCTTGGGTATATGTTTTCAAATAATCTCGAATTTGAAGATATCTAAAATATTGATTACCTTTCAGACTGTATTTTGATTGTAATTTCTGAAATGATAAAAGGTTTCCCGTTTCGTACAAATCTGCAACCTTTTTAATTCCTAGTCTTTCCCAATGAATAATCGTTTTATCTATAATAGATGGTTTGAACGATAGATTATTAGCTATTGGAGAAAGAAGAGATAGATTTCTTAGTTTAAGAGTAAATTTTATTTGTCTCCAAATTCGTAAAGTGCTATGAATAATCGGGTTTTTCTTGTATATTGTATTCTTCAACTTTATTGGGGAGAGAAGGATCGCGCCTATGTTAAAAGGCGAACAATCCTCTCTCTCCATTACTAACAAATCTACCTGTTGACATGAATTGTCCAGCCAGTGAATTACATTTTTAATATTCACTGCCCTGTAATAGTACAAGAAATTGGGGAGCACCAGTCCACCGATTTCTTTGGGTTTACATAAATGTCGTCTATGAATTCTGTGTGATTTATAATCCCAAATAAAATTTGTAATGTGGGAATCAAGTTTAAAAAAAAAAAATTTTAGGTAGATATATCGGTATTGATTGAAATAAGTAGAGAATTTGTGGGAGAAAAATCATTTTTATGGCATTTGTTCTGCCTATTAGAGACATCGGAAGTGTTTTCCAGAATTGAATCAGAGCGTTTAATTTAGTAACTAAAGGCAGGAAGTTTGCATTGAATAAAGAATTATATTTTCTGGATACTTGGATACCCAGGTATTTAAATTTTTCTGTAGCAATTCTAAAAGGAAATTTAAAAAGGTGTGTCGACTCTTGGGGTTTTATCGCCATGATTTCACTTTTATTCCAGTTTATTCTGAGAAAGAACCGAATTTCTCTATTAGATTTAATATATTTGGTATACTAACTTGAGATTTTGTAATGTATAATAATACGTCATCTGCATGTAATGATATTTTATTATTGGAATGTTTAGTATTATAACCGTGAATATTCGGATGCATTCTTATACTTTCTGCTAAAGGCTCTATCGCAAGAGCAAATAGCAGGGGTGATAATGCACAACCCTGTCTATTGCCCCAGGATAAGTGAAATGTCAGAGAAAATATGTGGTTGGTCAATATTTTAGCACTCGGCCTGTCATATAGTAATTTTATCCATGAAATAAAGTTCTCTCCCATCTGAAATTTTTGCAGTACTGTGAAGAGGTATTCCCATTCTACTTGGTCAAATCTTTATCTGCATCTAATGAAATAATTGATAAGTCTTCTTCTTCAATTTTGTGTGAATACATTATATTAACAAGACATCTCAGATTATTAAATTAATGTCTCTTGGGTATAAACCCCGTTTGATCCACATGTATTAATTTACTAACGTATTTACTTAATCTTCTTGCCAGAGATTTTGCTTGTATTTTCTGATCTGTATTTAATAATGCAATTGCTCTGTATGAACCAGGGTCTTCTTGGTCTTTATCTTTTTTGGGTATGAGTGTAATAGTCGATTCCGCTAGTGTCTCTGGTAGTGTCTGTTCTTTAAATGCATATGTATATAGCTTGTGTAAACGTGGTGAGATTACCTCGTAAAATCTTTTATAAAATTCATTACTGAATCCATCTGGTCCCGGTGTTTTACAATTCTTCAGTGAGTTTCTTGTCTCTTCTATTTCTTTCATTGAAACCTGTGCTCCTAATTCATCTTGTTCCCACGGATTAAGTGTTGGGGGATTACAGTTGTCCAGAAAGTTTATAATTTTATTGCTGTCTGTCATTGTTTTGGATGTATATACATTTTGATAAAATTGAGCAAATCTTTTATTAATGTCTTTAGGCAGCATTAGCAATTCACCTTTATCAGATTTGATTTTTAGAATAGCACGATCCTTTTCCACTTTTTTCAGCTGACGTGCCAGAAGTTTGTGTGGCTTATCGCCGAATTCGAAATTTTCCTGTTTTGTCATTTGAAATAATCTAATGACTCTTGCAGATAAAATTTGGTTTAGTTTAAATTTCAATATTGCAATCTTGTTGTGTTTATCTATAGTTGGATCTTTCGTGTTTTCTAAATCAAGTTGTCTAATTTGTTACACAAAATTGCTGGGGAAACTCAGCGGGTGCAGCAGCATCTATGGAGCGAAGGAAATAGGCGACGTTTCGGGCCAAAACCCTTCTTCAGACTGATGGGGGGTGGGGGGGGGGAAGAAAGAAGGAAAAGGGGAGGAGGAGGAGGAGCCCGAGGGCGGGCGGATGGGAGGGCGGGAGGAGACAGCTAGAGGGTTAAGGAAGGGGAGGAGACAGCAAGGGCTAGCCAAATTGGGAGAATTCAATGTTAATGCCATAAGGACGCAAGGTCCCCAGACGGAATAATAGGTGCTGTTCCTCCAATTTCCACTGTTGCTCACTCTGGCAATAGAGGAGACCCAGGACAGAGAGGTCGGATTGGGAATGGGAGGGGGAGTTGAAGTGCTGAGCCACCGGGAGTTCAGGTAGGTTATTGCGGACTGAGCGGAGGTGTTCGGCGAAACGATCGCCCAACCTGCGCTTGGTCTCACCGATGTAAATCAGCTGACATCTAGAGCAGCGGATGCAGTAGATGAGGTTGGAGGAGATACAGGTGAACCTTTGTCGCACCTGGAACGACTGCTTGGGACCTTGAATGGAGTCGAGGGGGGAGGTGAAGGGACAGGTGTTGCATTTCTTGCGGTTGCAACGGAAAGTGCCCGGGGAGGGGGTGGTGGCGGAGGGAAGGGAAGAATTGACGAGGAAGTTGCGGAGGGAGCGGTCTTTGCGGAAGGCAGACATGGGGGGAGATGGGAAGATGTGGCGAGTGGTGGGGTCACGTTGGAGGTGGCGGAAATGGCGGAGGATTATGTGTTGTATTTGCCGGCTGGCGGGGTGAAAGGTGAGGACCAGAGGGACTCTGCCCTTGTTGCGTGTGCGGGGATGGGGAGAGAGAGCAGTGTTACGGGGTATGGATGAGACCCTGGTGTGAGCCTCATCTATGGTGGCGGAGGGGAATCCCCGTTCCCTGAAGAACGAGGACATTTCCGATGCCCTGGTATGAAATGTCTCATCCTGGAACAGATGCGGCGTAGGCGGAGGAATTGGGAGTAGGGGATGGAGTCTTTACAGGGGGCAGGGTGGGAAGACGTGTAGTCCAGATAGCCATGTGAGTTAGTGGGTTTGTAATGTAATTTGTTCTTCTAGTTACAATTGTTCCGTCCTATTCTTTTTATTTTGAAAAGCTTGGTATGAAATAATAGAACCTCCGATAAACGCCTTAAAAGATTCCCATAATAGGGAGGGTGAGATGTCTGGGGTACCGTTAGTCTCAAAGAAAAGTTCCATCTGTTGTTTTAGGTATATGCAACTTAAAATTTGGGGATTGAACCTCCAAAACGATTTTTTATTGAACATTCCTTCTAGTTTTAGGAAGAAGGTTAACAGAGAATGATCAGAGATGACACTATTATGATATTTAGGATTAGTTGTAAAGGGAATTAATTTTGTGTCCACTAGGAAGTAGTCAATACGTGTATAGGTTTTATGTATTGATGAATAAAAGGAATATTCCCTTCCGGCCGGGTTTGCAATCCTCCATACATCTGTTATATTTGTGTTTTTTATGTATGTATTTAAAAGTTCACTGGATTTTGATTTTATATTAAATCTCTTTTGTTGTATGAACAACAACCTGATGTTTGTGGTTTTATTGTCCAAGTGGCCCAGTGCAGAGCGGAGAACCAGCGAGATTGCATCCTCTGTTGCCATGTTGTGGCAGTAGGCAAATTGTAGTAGGTCCAGATATTTGTTGAGGTTTGAGTTAATATGTGCCGTCTCAAAGCACTTCATCACCACAGACATTAGTGCCATTCTTTTGGGTAAGAAAGATGGAGGTTGCCCGATTGAAGTAATCATTTAAACAGGAACAACTGCAACAGCATTGTATCTATGTAGTGTCTTTGATTGTTCATCAAGTTACATTGGCACAGCGGTGGAGTTGCTGCCTCACAGCGCCAGAAATGAGGATTCGATCCTGACCTTGGATGGTGTCTGTGTGGAGTTTGCATGTTTGCCTGTAACCGTGTTGGTTATGGATGCTGGACATAATTCAGAATCCCAGCTAAATACATGGGACATTAAGCTAGACACCACCCTGTTTTCACTTGTGTTCGTTTAAGATAATGGGACAAAAATAAAGCCAGTGCATAACCATTGTATGAACTTTCCCTGCCATTTTTTCCTGAGTTTAGATACATGGACATCCAATGTTCCCAGAGTGAATAACTGGAAAGGTTACCTCACTATCTCCAAGATGGAAAGGAAACAATGAAAATAACAAATACATTTAGGAATTCTCACTGATGCTTTAAGATGCACATTCTTCTGGCTATTATTTATTTAGTCTTTAAAGTTCACTTTAACCTCAGGTAACCTGTGAAGTGAGAATGCCTGAATATAATTAAAATAGGCTCTTCATCTATTATAGTATGAAAAAAGGGCACATTTAAGAAAGTCAGATTTATTTCATGAAAATAAAGTATTAGAAGTGACTAACTAAAACAGATTTAATTTATGGGTACACTCAGGCATTTACAAGATAATTGATCAGAGTAATTAAAATTCAACTCCTTGTCACAAATCAATAGCACACATATGGACACAAAGACACACACAAAGGTTCCAAATACATAAATGATTAAGTGAAAATCTTTCATTCATGAGTTTCTTCACATTTGAAAAGTACTGGTGCAATAATTAGATTTTAATATAATTATGAATTCAGATTTTTGTGAAATTAGGTTGTTTGATTTTACAATCAACCATAGACTAGGCAACAATAGAAAATAGACAATAGGAGCAGGAGTAGGCCATTCGGCCCTTCGAGTCAGCACCGCCATTCACTGTGATCATAGCTGATTATCCACAATCAGTACCCTGTTCCTGCCTTCACACCATATCCTCTTACTCCGCTATCTTAAAGAGGTCTATCTAACTCTCTCTTGAAAGCATCCAGAGAATCTTCCTCCTGAGGCAGAGAATTCCACAGATTCACAACTCTCTGGATGAAATTGTTTTTCTTCATCTCTGTTCTAAATGGCTTACCCCTTATTCTTAAACTGTGGCCCCTGGTTCTGGACTCCCCCAACATCGAGAACATGTTCCCTGCCTCTAGCATGTACAAACCTTTAATAATCTTATATGTTTCAATAAGATGCCCCCTCATCCTTCTAAATTCAAGAGTACCAGTCATTCCATTCTCTCAACATATGACAGTCCCGCCATCCTGGGAATTAACCTTGTGAACCTACGCTGCACTCCCTCAATAGCAATAATGTCCTTCCTCAAATTTGGAGACCAAAACAGCACACAATACTCCAGGTGTTGTCTCACTAGGGCCCTGTACAACTGCAGGACCTCTTTGCTCCTATACTCAACTCCTCTTGTTATGAAGGCCAACATGCCATTAGCTTTCTTCACTGCCTGCTGTACCTGCATGCGTACTTTCAGTGACTGATGAACAATGACCCCCAGATCTCGTTGTACTTTTCCCTTTTCTCAATTTGACACCATTCAGATAATAATCTGTCTTCCTGTTTTTGCCACCAAAGTGGATAACCTCACATTGATAAGAGTAATTAAAATTCAACTCCTTGACACAAATCAATAGCACACATATGGACACAAAGATACACACAGTCCTGATGCTGGGTGATAGTGTGAACTGTGAGGAGGATGATATGAGAATGCAGGGTGACTTGGACAGGTTGGGTGAGTAGGCAGATGTGTGGCAGATGCAAATTTTATGTGGATAAATATGAGGTTATCCACTTTGGTAGCAAAAACAGGAAGGCAGATTATTATCTAAATGGTGTCAAGTTGGGAAAAGGGGAAGTACAACGGGACCTGGGGGTCCTTGTTCATAAGTCAAGGAAAGTAAGCATGCAGATACAGCAGGCAGTGAAGAAAACAAATGGCATGCTGTCCTTCATAACCAGAGGAATTGAATATAGGAGCAAAGAGAACCTTCTACAGTTGTACATGGCCCTAGTGAGACCACACCTGGAGTATTGTGTGCAGTTTTGGTCACCAAATTTGATGAAGGACATTCTTGCTCTTGAGGGAGTGCACCATAAGTTTACAAGGTTAATTCCCGGGATGGCGGGACTGTAATATGCTGAGAGAATGGAGCGGCTGAGCTTGTATACTCTGGAATTTAGAAGGATGAGAGGGCATCTTATTGAAACATATAAGATTATCAAGGGTTTGGACACGCTAGAGGCAGGAAACATGTTACCAATGTTGGGGGAGTCCAGAATCAGGGGCCACAGTTTAAGAATAAGGGGTGAGCCATTTAGAACGAAGATGAGGAAACAATTTTTCACACAGAGAGTTGTGAGTGTAGAATTCTCT